>NC_073726.1:7567083-8214375 GCF_023634155.1 Falco peregrinus | reverse complement strand
TGATTTTTTTCAATAAAGAAAAAGAGGTGATCTTTGAATCACATCTCAGATCATCAGGTAAAAGATTCTGTGATGATAGAAAAGGCATATTTTAATTTTTTTTAGTAATAGATTTCACAGTTCCAGAACATGTACAGAAGATTCTGTTGTAGTATATGGACTTATGTGCACATGCTAGTCCATTTTATGCTTTTTGATACTTGTACCAAAACATGCTGTGTAAGTAACATCTAGTGAAATGTTTTACATTTACAGAAAACATCTAGGCCTATCATTTCATTGCTGAAGAATTAAGAAAATAGTTCAGATTAAGCCATAAGTCAGCCCCAAGTGATACTTCATTGGCAGTAGTAGTTGTGCTAGTTAATAGAGGATGGTGTTAACAGAAGACAGCAAGATTTTATCTTTTTTTTTTTGTTTTCCAGCTTTGCATGTTTGACAGCTCAGCCTAATCATTTTGCACTGCTTTTCCCCTTGTGGAGTTCCAGTCAATAAATCACTTACCTGCAAGTACTTGTTTACAGAGTCACAGAATCGCAGTTGTTTAATTTTAGTTATATTTGTATTTAAGTACTTACATGTCGGACTAGGACCTCATTGCACAGAATCATATTAGTCTTGTTTTGTGAGGAAAAACATAAAAGGGGAAGATGGCATTCACTAAAAAAATGCCAGGAACTATGAAAAAGTAGAATACATCAAATTACTTCAGCTGTACAGATTTTAAGTACACATTAGTTCTTAACAAGAAAATACTAAAATATCTGCCAAAGAACAGCCGTTGACTAACACGTAGCATTTCTCAACCAATGCTAACCTTGAGCATTCTGGTACATAAATAAGAAAATGAATGAGTCATCATTTTCAAGTTGCACTGTAAACGTAAGAGTGGAAAAACTAGTTAATTGGAGTTCCAGAGTTTTCAGAACTATTGGCTGAAGTTCTACAACCATGTGTTACAAAGGAAATGACCCCAGCATGCTACTTCTTGCTGGCCTTTGAGCATATGAGCCAGTATTATCTATTGTCAGGGAAATGCAGCTGTGGGTTCAGCTGTGGGTAGGTAAATAAGAAAATAACTAATTTAAGGGTTTTTTGGTTTGCTGTTATGAATAGGTTATCCCGCAAACTTGGTATGGGATTTTGTTTATTTCATCAGCATTACCCACCATTGCCTTTTTCTGCAGAGGTTGGTGGAATTCTTGTGTGCCCTAAGCTCTGCTCTAGCTTCTCATCTGCTGCTCTTGCCAGAGAAGCAAACGAGTCATAAGCTGTTCTCTGCAGCATTAGCCTCCTGTAAATATGGTGTTTCTTCTCTGAAACAGCTAACATTGTTCCTGATTAATCTGTGCTGGTTTAGGACACAGGAGGTTAGGGAGTGTTTTGATGTCTCACCCACTCTTAGCATCTCAGCATCTGGAATCAAGCTAAGCATGCGGGAAATGAGGAGGAGAAGGATTAATTTTATTCCTCTTGAAGTTTCTCAGTGTGGAGAAGAACTAACACAGACTGGTTTCCTCTGATTTTTGTTCTGTTTATCATACCACCTGATGTTCCCTGTGACTTCTGCCTCTATGTCACCTAAGTATTGGATAGACCAGGGCAATGCATGCAATACGTGTGTTGATTGTTCAGATACTTCAATACTTTTGGACTGATTTTGACCAAAAATATGGAGGAGGCCTGATGATATATATTAAAGGAGTTTGCAGATGATTCGATTATGTGTTCACAAGTTATAGGATATCAGAAATAGGATCTTTTATTTCAGGTGCTTTCAGTATCTTTGCCTTTTGCAAGAAAAATGGAGAACTTTAATCTCACCTTTTATAAATCTTCCGTTCAGTCATTGCACTGTGATTTTTGCTTTTTTTCTCCCATAGCAAAGAAACTCATGGGTTTTGCAGGGTGCTTAGTTTTCTTGTGGTGACAGACTTTGTTCCTTATTTCTGGTATTCAGATCTGGACCAACTCACAGAAATAATGAAAATAACGGGTACACCTACTCAAGATTTTGTTCAAAAACTGCACAGTCAAGATGTGAGTATTCTGCTTTGTCAATTGGTTTTACATGTCTTAATTTTACTTAAGCCATGCTCAGTTCTTAGACTGGTTGAGGTAATATGGGTTGACTACTGAAATGGCCCCTGGTGGTACATCTCTGCCTTGAAGTGCTTTACACACCCAGAATCCTACTGGAGATTGGGGGGGGGGGGGGGGGGGGGGGGGGCAGAAAAGGATCAGAACACTTGAAAAATCCATATGTTTAAATACTTCAAAGTTTCCAGTATGTACCATACAAACAGTTGATCTGGTGCATTACTGCTTTTATTGGAAATGTACTGAAAACATGAACGTGTTTAGAAATGCAGCTGTTTGCAGATGTCTCTTGACTTTCTTCCTATTCTTACGTGGATGTCCTTCTAGAATCCTTAAGCCCCTACTATAAAGAACCTAAAATTATTCATTACACTAACTATATAATTTAAATATTAATGAATTACTGTATAAGGTTCATTTCTAGAGATTCCTGTAAACTCATCATGACATTCTTTCGAATGATGCATACATATTTATTCTAATTAATATATTAAATATGGAGCACTAATAATTAAAGCTTTACATTGTTATTTCTCAACCACAATTTTAAGGCTTGGTTTAAAAAAAAAGTTTCTTTCAACAAGAAGGTGAAATATAATCAGGGTTTATGACCCCCCCAAAAATTAATTTGTACAATGTGCTATCAGAGCATTGTTGAATTGCCTATTCAGCATATTGTTAATGTCACAGTACAAAGGTGGCAAAGATCTAATTTAATATCCATGTTTCTTTTAAGGCAAAAAACTATATCAAAAGCCTTCCAAAAGTCCAGAAAAAAGATTTTGCATCCATCTTGAAGTATGCGAATCCTTTGGGTAAGACAGTTTCTGTGGATGTGTACAATTTGTCTTGTTCTTGTGTTTGCATTGGAAGCAGCAGCAGTATCGGTCGTGTGATAGGTTATGTGATAGTTCTTGTGCTTTTCTATCTCTTGCTTTCCATAATTTGTAATTTTGATTTTAGTGGCTGAACTTTGCCAAGTTTAGACACTGCCAGAAATCAGATGTTTCTTAGAAGCATCAAAAAAAGTATTTTGCGTTTTAGGCTTTGATCCAGCATCTGCTTAATGGTTTTACTGGAGCAGCTTTCTCAAGAGCCCTGGGAGATTAAATATATGTAATATTTTTTTTTCTCTGTATTCTATCTGAAATATAATTCTGAAAGCTCAGTCTGATCTACAGTTGAAATGCAAGCAAATAGAAAGCGGACATTTTAGTCATGGACTTAATACATCCTGAGAAACATCTGTGCATTCCTGAGAAGCACTGGCTTGGATTTGACAGATATAAACAGCCAAAAGAGCATACCAAGTGTGCATAACTGTGACATGACCCAAAGCAGCCAGAGCTCTGAGATGGCTTTGCCCAAACCTTATCCGTTCCCCAATGACCTGAACACTCACAAAGCCAGTTTTATTAGAATATAAATAAGGATAATTGAAGTTTCTCAGTTTAAGAAGTTAAAATTGTATGTTCAGATACGGAAGAAATAAGCATGATTAATAAGCACCCTGACTGCATGGTTAGCTCATTGACCTTCTCGGTTACAGCAAACTACAGATTTCCATTTAGTTTTTAGGACATTTCTTCCTGTCACCTCTGTGGCCATCTGGCTACTCCTTACATAGAGAACAACTGCTCATGGTCTGGGAGAGAAGGCTGGAGAGAACCCATGACATGGCAAGCAGGGGTTGCAGTATCCTGTCCACACTGTTGCCCCTTCTTTTCAGCTGCTCCACCCAATCCAGGAACGTTCTTTCTTCATATCTGTTTACACTAGCCCATTTTGACAGTCTAACAGTGGACCTGATCCAAAATCCACTGGAGAGGAACATACAAGATTTTCATGGATTGTTTTGGCTAAGGTCGAAAACACACAGCAGATAAAGTCAGTGCTGGGATTCTGTGCGTGAACAACTAACGTCTCTTAGTGAGCTTCAAAGTGTACTTGGGCTTGGATTTGATCACATACAGAGCAATTCTGATTAGCTCTATGCCCACCTGTTCACTCTGCTGCTGTCAGGTTATGATGCACCTTAGAACCACAACACGGTGGCAATGATGAAAGACACCTGGGAAAGCCCCAAGCTCAGTGGTCCTGGAGCCAGAAGCTGAGAAGTCGTTAGCTGAGGTGATGTGGCTGTAATTGCATCCAGAAGCAAGGGAGCATATCTGCTTGCTCACAGCCCTGTTTTGTCACACACATGGGCCCCACTGGCTATAGAATGAACACCCAACGATTCTGCTTTTTAACTGTGTATTTATTTGAAATATCTCCAGGGCAACATTACTGTGTACAAGCTGGAATCAATGGCTTGATTTGAATACACTGTGTTTTCTGTGCAATAGCTGTAAACCTTTTGGAGAAGATGCTGGTGCTGGATGCAGAGAAGCGAGTCACAGCAGCTGAGGCTTTGATGCATCCGTACTTTGAACCAATTCATGATCCTGAGGAAGAAATTGAAGCTGAGAAATATGATGACACGTTTGATAATATGGATCTTCCACTAGATGAATGGAAGCGTGAGTTCAGTTTTGTGATCTTTTAAAAAATAACTAGATACAAAGGTCATCCAGAAATAGGAATGTTCTCCTTCACAAATTACTTTCCCTGCTTTTGATTGAACAGAGTAAATAGACAGCATTAAGGTAGAGAAATGCTACTGATAAGCCAATGTTCCTCCTATTAAGTCCTCCTGGAATGATGCCTAAAGGTTTCTTCTTTGTGTTGTAATGGAGGTCCTTCTTCAAGTGTCTGTCCTCCCATCTTCTGCAATGTAGGAAAGAAACCGTTTTTGTAACATGTTTCTTCCACTGGATAGAACAGGCAAATGGATTCCTCAACTGTTGGCTGTGCAACATTTGCTAGCCTTAATTTTAGGTAAGATTCTCTCAGGGAGAGAAAATGTACCTATCTCAGCAGAGATTTAAATCTGAATCTATTTTTCATCTAACATCAGAGGTTTGTATTTTGGCTTATAAGTGAGGATGTGACTTTTAAAGCTGATCTGCTCAGTAACTCTTTCTGAGGACATTGTCCACTGTACTGTAAAGTTAATGCTCGCATCCCTTTGAAAGCACCCATACAGTATTTCAGTATTGGGCTGCTTCTTCAGATCTGACATGGTGAAAAAATGATCCTTAATTCCCTTACTTTTTGTACTCTTTCTCTCTTTTACCTGAAGAGGTCTCTCCCTGACTAGATCAGAGCCTAACCGTGCTGGGGGTTGCACCTTGCTGTGTCTGTCCGGTTCCTTTTCTGATTAGACCAGCAGTGCTGTGTTTATTCTGTTGTTTTCCAGGCATTACATATAAAGAGATACTGAACTTCAAACCACCACAGGCATTGGAGTCAAAGGAGACAGCAGTGTAATTGTATGACTCGGCCTTTTTAGAACTCGGAAGAAAGCAGGAAAGTTGTAAATGTTTGTGACATTTCAGGTGTATACAACTTTTATAAATAAACTGGATGTAATTGTTTCATCTGCACTGTAAGAAAGAGCAGTGTCTTTTACTCTGCATGTGGAAGTTGGTGCCTTTGGGAGTAGCATTCCAAAACTATCCAGAAACTTACTCCTGCCTACAAATTCTTCCTTCTGCATGAAAGGATTCAGACTGTGCTAACGTGGTGACATCCTCAAAAGAGGCAGCAGGACCAATTCTTCAACTCGGAGATCACAAGAGTGTGATGTACCACCCCAAGCAAGCTGAGACACACAGGGTATGTCAGAAATGTACCGTGACTCTCCAAGGCCACTGAACTGTCTTGAATGCAAGAAGTATTCATGCAACTTCCTCTGGAATATTACACCTTGGTAAGATGCCTGGGGAGGCTAATCAGCTTCTGCTACCACTGCTAGTAGAATGGGTAGTGGAGACACAGCCTGAACGAATGCCTATGTGTCCCCTGTCCTACCTGAGTGGAGGAGAACCTGAGCTCCAGCCAGTTCTGACACATCTGGACAAGAGGCAAGAAGTAGAGAAGTGTTGATGTCCTAGATTTTTTTTTCAAAGTAACCAGCATAGCAGGACAAGATTTCACAAACGCACTAGGTGAACAGTCACTGGATAAACAATCACTGTCAAGGGGTACAATATTTTACTCTGAATACGGTGCAGTCTCTTTGCATAATAGACTAGAGATCAAGGATTTCAAGGGAGAAATTCTTAAGACTTTCTAAAATTTTGTAAGCTCTCTAGCATCTTAGTATTGAAATGATCACTGAGAAAGTACTTCTTCGCAAAGGATGTACTGGTTATAGAATCAGCAGGGCTGATTTTAGAAATAAAGCTGCACGTAGGTCACATGATAGAAAACAAAATGAGGATAAAAAGGCTATGCTGCAGCTGCTCATTGGGAATACCTGCAGCAAGCTGTTTTGTTCATGGTGTACAGAGGCGTTGCCAGGTGCAGAACAGCAACCATTCCTTTTTTTAGTCTTTTGAACTCATCTCACTTCAAAAAGCCCTCAGACTTTCTGTTCAGAGGTGCCTTACCAGGAGCCAGCTTTCTGATGGGATAGATTGGTTAGACGCTTCACAAGTTCCTCTTACTGGCCCTCTTACTGTGTTTTCATAGGTGCTTAGTTCATAATAATCTCTCAGAGGTAGGAGAAAGGCAAACCTTTGGTGAAGAGTTTCTTTGTGAGATTGCTTGTCCTTGTTAAAGATAATGTCTTCACATTTGATGTTCAGATGTGGATTATTCCCAGTGCAATATGCTGTTGTGTGTTGCTACTAGGTGAAACAGTTGTGAAGGAAGGCATTTGATCTCAGCAGCTAATAACTTAAAAAATAGTAAGAAATTAGTTAGAGTTTTTTGCTTTACTAATTTAAACCAAAAGTTTTAATCAAGGCACAGTTGTCTATTTCTTTCAATGATTTTTTAAATTAAACACCTGTAAATATTAACATTTGTTTAAAAATTGTGATAAGCATTGATTAGCTTGAGACGGACACCTAGAGGGACTAAATGGTGATAGAAACCTTGAGTTATTGATGTATTTGACAAGTCATCAAAAACTATAGTTTCAGGAATGCACAAAAAGAGCAGAGAATGTAATTTGAAACAAAAGCTTTTTCCACACTACAGGTCACTGAGGAAGGCACGCTTAAGAGTCATACCCCATTTTGCACTATTGACTTTCTGCTTGGACTAAACTTTTACATTAAATAGGAACTTTAATTTTTACAGAATAGGCATTTTCTTATAGGATCATGTTCTGTGATAGTCTTAAAAGTCATGGGAGAAAAGCGTCTATTGGAATTAGTGGGCTCAATAGAGCCAGTCAATGGGAAACAGAAAGTGTCAAAAACCTTGTAAATGCTCCCACTGTAATTTAAATGGAATTTCAACATCCTAAATTTAAGCAAGGATCTAAAGTCTTGAGACAATGTGGATGGCTCAAATGTTAGTCAGACTTTGAGGGAGCTTTTTTTTTTCCATTGAAATACTGGAGGAATACAGAACTCTTAAAATACTCTGAAGAGAACACCTTGATGCATGTGGCAGCAAAGGCTGAAGTACTGCTGTGCTACCTAGCCAGCAAACAGTCTGTAAGGTAAAATAGCAAACGTGGAAAGTTTGTCACATCTTGGCAAGATGTTCCTGCAAAGAGATTGAAATCTACAGAAATGGTTCCAAACAGCAATAGAGATTATTAGTATAAGTAGCTCATTAAAAGAAATGCAATGTGAAAGCAGAAATATTTTGCATGGTAGGCAGCTGCTGCTTCAAAGGGAGAGACAATGTTTCATAAGTTTTTATTTGCTATTTCTACTGGTGCTAAGCAACTCAGGAATAAGAACCCAATTTCTGTTTGCCTTAAAAGAAATGTAAATATGTTCTGCATGTACTTGAAATGTGTGGTGACAAATAAAGGTTGCGACTTTGTTTTTTACACAAAAATTGTCTTATTTTCCCCAAATGTGTTCCCAAGTGTATAATCAACTCCTGAAAAATATTTTTTTCAGTGTAAGGGAACTGTATGAAACCTAATATTGTAGGTACATTTAATGTAATATGAGCTGCTGATGTAGTTTATTCTGGAAGTCAGTCAGACCAGAGATGCTACCCTTTCTCCCATTTTCCAAACTTCAAATCAGCCACAGAGCTGATCTGATTGTACTACTGCCACTTAATTATTTCTTACAGCATCTTGGATTTTACCAGACATGGTTTCAGTCCTTAAATGTGGTTGCATTCCTCAGCCTGACTGTAAAAGCGCAAGTCAGATTGACTGTCATCAAGCATATACATCTTTGAGTTAACAGAGTTCTAGTAGGATATATGGGACCTTTGCCCTGAAAACCCACATGCCTTCTGACTGTTTTAGAGCAAGATTGTCCCTTTAAGTATTAACCTTCATTGCATGGAACACACATCACTCATGCTGAATTTTAATAATGTGGTGTTGTGGGCCAGATGTGGCTCACAATTTCACTTCTTGATTATTTTCTGGGTTTTTTACAGGATAACACTGACATGAGTGCTAATATGTGCCCTGCAGACTGTGTTCAGAAGGTCGACTTTGTTCTTGATTCGGAACTGCCAGGCATATGAGCTGGGTGGGATTGTTTGAGCTTCCTACTTTCTGACCTGCTGTTCAAGTACAAACATCAGATGCTTCTGGTCTGCTTCAGATAAGGTTGTCAGAGAATGAAGCATGCTAGTAGGTGCTGTCATTCACTGGATCTTGGTATGAAATGCTGTAGAGCTTTAGATGGTCCGGGCAGGTATCAGGTACAGAATTAGAGGCTCATAACACCTGCTGTCTCTGCTAATTAATTCTCCATCTCCTGAATACACTGTAGGGCGACTGGTTGTACCAGAAGCAATTCCATGAACTACAGTACTTAAACACCTCTCCCAAGTATTTTTAAGAATTCAAAAGCATGAGCTGGAGAAAGATCAAGGGAGGAAGACTTCCACCATACAGACAATCTTGAATCTTCATGGACTACCAGTTAATAAGCAGCTGTTGTGCACAGATGACTTGCAGCCCTCTGGGAGAGTAACATAATGATGTAGAAACCCCATTGCCACCTAGCAACCACATGCTGCTCTCAGGCATGTGAATGATGAATGGTTTTTAGCTACCAGGAACAGCATCCCTCTGCAAGGAGGTAAGTGGGGACAAGGAAAGTAATTGAAGGATTCATTATTTTTATCTGCTGCTATCCTGCTCTGCAAACAGAGCTCCTTTATGCTTAGCTTTGTTTCATTTCCATGCTGGAGTTTTCTAGTTGACTCCAAGGTCTGCCTCATCAATAAGTGACGAGGTGCATTTCCCAGCTAAGTTTGAGTAATCCAGACGTGCAACTCTTACCCCTTTTATTGAAGTATTTTGAATGTGCTGTTATCTTTAAGAGGCAAAATGAGGCAACTGGTGAAGCAACCAAATGAAATCTAGTGAAAGAAATTGCTTGGGTCCCATTTGAGAATGTTTGCAGTTTTGCCTTGCCGTGTCCTGGGGGCTCATCCTCACAGGGGAGCAGGACATGTCTCTTGCTGTGTTTCCGTGGTGCCTGCAGCCAAAGGCTGTCATCCGAGTGACACTCGTGGTGCCAGCACAACCAAAGACTGCCCCCTAATCCAATTCAGTCTGATATTAATAGGAAATTCATCATTATTATTATTATTATTACTGCAGTAATATTATCGCAGGTTGTAACAGTAAAATTATATTGCTCAGAAAAACACAGGCGTTGAATCTACTGGGGGTCTAGGCCAAGGTGGCTTTTTTTCAGGCAATTTAAAAGCCCCATTTGTACGTGACAGAGTTCCTGCTGCCAAGTAGTACGACTTTGGCATGCGTCCAGCCATTTTGCTGTTCCTAGAAAACTCCTGACATTTTTGGGTTTGAGTCAATTTTGAATTTACTTCTCATAGAAATGATAGTGTGCTACTGTAAGGAGAGAAAATATGGCTGAGAAGTGTAATCAGAAAAACACTAGATAAAGTTTTCTAAAGCAAACCCCTCTCAAGGTCTAGGATACATTATAAATTAAAGGTCAGTTATAAGGAAACAAAATTGCTGCTTGGGAAGAATCCTGAGCCATGACTGGAGTAACCAAGTATATTTGGTTGGAGTGTGAACTCTTCAAAGAGTCCCAAGAATACTTTTTATATAATGCACAAAATTAGCATAGTATAAACTTTGAATAACGAGGAAGCATGACTGGTGCACATGAAGGATCTGCTGGCCCTGAAGCAGGGCACCTTTTTAAGAACAGCTTTGCATATTGATGAGGGAAGCACAACACTGCAAGGCGCTTCCCAGAAAGCATCCTTCAGAAGCGTAGGTTCATCTAGCTGGAACGAGATGATCAAATCAGGCAAATGTTTGATTCCATTTAAATGATTACATTTAATGTAAGGCATCTCCACTTGTTTGCTAGGGTTCTTAATTCTGGATTTCCAGACTAAAATGTAGCCGCAGGGAGATTCATCTCAGGGGTTCTTCATAGTTCCAGCAGTCTCAATCTGTCCACATCATTACTACCATCAACACAGTTTACCTCAGTGATGGTGAGTTCCTTGTCTATGTGTTTTATCACACAGATTTATATTATTTTTCTTCATGTGGTATCTCTTTCATTGAAGGCAATGACTAAGTCTTCTCCAGGAAAGTGTTAGGAAGTTTTTACCGGAGGAATTTATAGCTCCTGCCCCCTAGCTCTTGCGAAAGGTGGCGACTATGTGATGACTTAAGACAAGGCAGAATGCAGGACATGAAAGCACTCTCTCAGGGTTGGGCTATCCAAAACGATTGCCTGTAGAACATAGAGATTCCTCTCCCCATGTCCGCTGAAGCTGCCTTTGACTCTGCCTTGTGTTTTGGCTGGCTGGAGACCTCAGCACCTGCTGCAGCAGGGAGGTCCCTGGGCTTGCACGTGCAAGCTGGTGGGCTGTGTGTTGGACACGTGGGCTCTGCACTAACAAACTCACCAGGGCTGGGAGTGTTTTCTAGGTGCTGACCTTTAGCTGCATGCTCTGTTAAATTGCTAACACAGTTTCGGCCTGGGGCAGCTGCGGTCTTGCTGTGACTCCCCCAGCACAGCTGAGGAGTCGGTGGTGGCCAGGTGGTGCTCCTAACAGGCAGTGGAATGCCGTCAGCCAGCTTTGGAAGGTAAGAGGATTTCAGAGCATGGAGTTGGGCAGTGTCTTGCCAGTTGGACTTCTTAGATCCAGCAAACTATTCCAGACGTGGTTAATTTACTAGCACAGACATGATCACAGAGCAAGGGTGCCTGGAAAATTGTGCTTACCCCAAAATAATGGGTGCCTATGGCTGTAATCTCTTTGTGCTGTTGTCCTCTAGCCATAAAATAATAAAAATGCAGCCTGGGCAAAGTAGTTGTTTAGGAAAGAGTGATGGTGAGCTCTGTTGTAAGGTTGTGAGGACATCCCTGGGGGCTTCTAGAGGTTTGGCTGCCAGGGCCGGGGGCCAGCTCAAAGCCAGTGCAGCCGAGGGCAGCCCCTTCCCCACGGTGACCCTGGGGACAGGCTCCCAGACGCTGCGAAGCCAAACCCTGGCCAGGGGAGCTGCTTCCAGCTGAGGCTCTGGCCTTGGCCCTGCCTGAGCTGCAGCTCCCCACCACCCTGCGGCCATGTGCCTGGCCATGGGTCCCAGCGAGCCACTACCACCCACAGGCTGATGTCCCAGCCTGGCCTGTCCCCATCCCCAGGGAGGTGCTCCAACCTGGGGCTGCCCTCGCCTTCTGCCCTGACTAGATATGGTGGTTTGCATTCAGTTCGGTCCAGTTGAAGAGATTTATTGGCTGTGCTCCAAAACGAAATGAAAATAATACATATTTTCCCTGCCATTTGGCAAATCTACTGTAAGTCACTGAGAGTGTCTCATTTGTTGTTAACACAATTTGGACCAAGTAAGTGTCATGACATCATTTGCCCTAATAAAGTTTTTCATACCTGACACATTTATGCAAAAGTTAATGATGAGGTAGGAAGCAAAATAACTGCAAGAGAGTACAGATTTCCTTTAAACAAAGAAAAAACAGTGCAGGAGGATTTTTTTGAAGGCATTGCTAGTATCTTAAATAAGCAGTTGGACTTGCCAGAGAGGTGAAACCACAAGCAGTGAGAATGCTGTGAATGCTGAGATCAAGTCCTACCTGCTGGCAGAGCAGGAGGGCTGTCACCAGAGATAAAAATAAACTCCAGGTTCCATGCCATGTTACAGGCTTTAAACATGATTTCCCTTATGGCTTCCAAATGCTCTGGTAATGTTTTACATTAAGGTTGCTGAATTATCAGAACAGGTGTGAAACTATGGCCATACATTAACAAGTGAGTATTTGGAGACTCTGTAAAATGAGTGGGGTTCTCTTCACAAACACCTCACTATAACTACAATTTCTATAGCTACTCAGTGTTGCCATTTGAAGTCTCGAAAGCAGAACATGAACTACTTTTCCTTAGGTTTCCCAATGGATTTTATAACCTTTTATGCTTTATGGCTGGATTAGTGGTTTTGATCACCTGGATTTGATATGATTAATGTTATGAACTTGCTGTATCTTCCAACTTTTGAATTGCTTTCCATAGCTGATGTTTGGCACTGTTAACATACTTTGAAGTATAAATTATTTATGTAAAGGGAAAATTCACTTTGTGCTGTAGTCTCAGATCTCTAGCAGTGGGGTAAGCATGACCACCCATGTGAAACTGCTCAGGAAAAGCTGAAGAGCTGAGCTGAGCAAGCAGAGAGCATTGCTGTGCCCCAAAGATCTTGCCTTAATGTGCCAAATTCATACCAGAGGATGCCTGAGGGCTCCCTTAGGGTTAATAAAATCTTCTCTAATATGGGGATGTGAACCATCATGAGCTGGTTCATGCATCCTTTGTGATCAATTAGTAGGTTTCAAGAAGACTAAATGTCTGTCTTCTCATCCAGGAATGCTGGGCCTTGAAAAACATGGGTGTGTCAGTAGGCTGGTTATGAAGAGCCTGTGCCACAAATAGTCCTTTCCTCTTGGAAAGGAGAAAGATTCAACCTTGGAAGTAGGCAGAATTTGAAGCACTGTTTCCCCTCGTTTTTCTGTGTAAGCTTTATCTACTCAAGCAGTGTTCTTACTGAGTAGGTCAAACGCCACTAATCCTCAAAAAAAGAAATAGCCAAGTGAATGTTCTCACATGTGTGGGCATGGCCCCAAGGTGGCTTCTCCCACTGGCATGCAGGGAGGGAACGACTGTGTAAGGACTCCAGTAAGCACAGGGAGAAAAGTTGTTTATTCCCTTTAAAGCTTGGCATATGCACCTGCAGCATCCCTTGCTGGAGCCAAGATATTAGGATGTTTTACTCCGTCAACCATATGGTAGGGCAAAGTGCCTTCCATACTGGATCTTTGTTTAATACCATGTTCCCAAACAAAACATTTTTATATAACCTCCTGAAACGTAAGTCACCAAAAAGAGTGGAATGGGTGGCCTGTTTATATTTGCCACCTTTGTCAATCTTGCTCACATCAAGGGATGCCATGAGAACTTCACTGACATTAATAGGATGCATTGTAACAGGCAGCATAAGCAAAACAGGCAGAATACTTGGTTTTCAGTATGCAATCACGGGTTATGGAAACTGTCATTGCCTTCCTGGGGTACAGGGTCAGCCTGTCAATAACTCCCGTACTTCTGTTTAATTTCCATTGAGTATCAGGAAGAAAAATACTACTTAGCATAAGCAAGGATATCAAAATTTGATCCAATTATTAAAAAAAAAAAAGGGGGGGTGGGGGGGGTGGGGAGAAGAGAGCTTTTACCCACACAACCAACTGCTCCGGTTATACTCTTTGGTTGTGTTTTCTAAAAATATTTTTCTCTCTCTCACAAAAAAAAAGCTCTTCTGCCCTAGTACATTTAACAGTAGTAATGCTGTAGTAGAGATGTAGATATAACAAGGCAAGGCTCCCATAGGGGAGTGGTAATAACATTTATCAGACATAAGCAGGGGAAAAAAGCTAAAGAAGCTGTCAGGCAAACATGCTTCTTGTAAGGTCTGAAACTAGAGCTGCAATCACAAATCTTTTGTCTTGATGCTCCTGAGTCTAATTTCAAAATACCTTCCCCTCTAAACTATTTGCTTCTCTGTGGTTTCCATAATGAAAAGAGCCTCCTGTGGATACAGTTATCAATCTTGGGTCACTGCAACCAGCATGAAACCCTTAATGCTATTTAGAGAATGAAAATGGTTCTTAAGACCAAAAAAAATCAGCGTCTCCTGATTAACCTTAAACTCAATTATTTCTCTGGTCCTCCCTCCCTCACTGATCTTCATAAACTAATTAGGAGCAAACCACAGTTTTAAAGGTCATGTAAGTACTGTTGGATTTTGAGCCATTTCTAAATGATAGCTCTATAATTTTTCCTTATTTATTCAGCTCTTGCTGTTGAGTAGCTAATTAGGATGGATTCATCTCCGTTCCATTTCCTGGTAGTATCAGTGGAAGAAAATGATTGCCCTGGGGTGATGGTAAAGGGCTGTGAAAGCCAAATGACGTAACGTTTCACAGGAAGGCCACGAGGCATGGTCTGCACCCAGATTAGCAAGTGGGCGCTGGAGTCACAGACCCTCTAATCCTGGCCTGTGGGCTGAAGGACTCTTGCCCAGATATTTCAGTCCAAATAGTGTTTAATCATTAGGGTGGAGACTTCTTTATCGGTGAACTTCTCTTCAAGATAGGGTAATAGAAACCAAATGTCTTTGATGTCAACAGAGGTGATGTATGCAACACAAGCCATGGTGAAAGGGAAGAAGCTGCCGTCTGCCCTCTGAACGCGAAGGGACAGAAGGCCCAAACAAATAGAAAACTTATGTTCTTCTTAATCTTTTTTAAAGCATACTGTGCCTGTGCTTTCTGTTTGAACACTGTGTTGTTGGTTTTTTAAGTTGAATTCTCCCCCTTTGCAGAGGATTTAAAGTCTGCCATGAACACCAGCGGGGCTGTCCCACAAACTGGAGGGGTGGGGATGAAGCGGTTGATGTGGCTCTCAGGCCTGCTGTGGGGGTGATTATGGCAACATAAATGCTCTCTATAGAAACAGTTGCTGAGGTTTTGCAGACTTTGAGGGCCCAGCATCGCAGGGTTATGAGGAGGCACTATGTGACCCCATTAGGGTGTATTTAGAAAGATTTAGTAAGTATACAAGATGCAAAATCTACTCACTTTTAAATAATTGTTCTACTAGATGTCTTCTTGGATGGACAAGAAGCCTCACAGACTATCCGCAGGGATACCATCCCTGTATGACAACACAGAGAAAATCAAAAACATTTGATTAAAAAAAAAAAAAAGTGCCATTATCACATTTGATGTCTAGAGCTGCCCATGATGATCCAGCTAATGCCTGGCATGGTCCTGCTGATCACCTGCCGCAGTGCTGGGCTCCTCTCTCTTGCCTTCTTCTCACACAGAGGTGTGATTTGGCTATGCATTTGTAATTGAAGTGGGTTACACAAAAGGCTGGTCGCTTCATTCACTAAACCTGGAAAAATGTTTTGAGTTCCTTAATATACGAGAAATACTGAATAAAAGTAAATTAGTGACAGCTGCAATACAAAGTGTCTTTTGGTGGGGTAAGAAGGAGCATTAAAGGCTCCAGGAGGCTGACTTTTGTGGTCATCTTTTTCCAGAAGGTGTGTGTAAGGCCATATCCAAAATAGGGAGAGTGAAAATAAATAAAGAATATTCACACCTTCGGTGAGTATCCTTTACCCTTCAGGTACAGAGCTCACGTAACAGAACAGAAAAAAAACTATTCCCATCAAATATTTGCATAGCAGTCAGGTAAAAATTATATACCATGTGCCTATGAATGGACACACTCATTTGTGAAGCAGTTACTTTCGTAAGTAATTAGTTAGTAATTGCCACAATTAAAAATATTTTTTCTTTTCTGTGAATCCCAAAATAGTTTTTGAATATTGACTATACACACACTTGAGTTCAGGACACAGGTGTTTGTTTTAATTAAGCCACCCAAAGTTTAGTATGTGCATGTGTACCTGAATGAAAAAGTTTGTAAAAGCTTTAAAAAAACCCACACCTCTTTGCAAAACTACACTGACACAGAAACTTATAAATAAAGGCTAGGATTTATCCAGAAAATATCTTTTCTTTTTGACATTTTAAAATCTACACCCTGAAAAATGATATGAGTCTTGGCATGGAGAGAAATTTATAACAAAAAAAAAAATCTGCCAGGATTCTAATGACCAGAATCTGAAATTCATGCTGAGGGTGTAACTCTTGACTCTTTCCTGACAAATCTTTGTTTTAATCTCAGTTCACCAAAAACATTTGCAACAGGAACACTTGTTTTGGTTATTTAGATTTACATACATTTTCAGTGCCCGGAAAGAGATTACATTTTGCCGTCATTATTCAAGAAAAAAATCATGCTAATGCCAGAGGGAATTTTACTTAGAGATTTGGCCATAATATCTAATTCAAATATTTGAAGCACGTTTATTTACTTGTGAAATAGACATTATTTAATTTTGCTTATTCAGCAAACTATTTAGGCTGGAGTTTGACTTTTAAACAGAGGCTTCCAGTCCACAGGTTCCCACGACGTTAAACCAAAGTGAGCCTGGCCTGCCATGTACTGTTACAATGTCAGATGCTGAGAGCCTTTCCTCGGGCGGCTGGGATGCACAGAAGTTAGGTGCAAAATACCAAGTGACTTAAAAGGGCCGGGCTCCAGGCATGCTGGAGTCAGCGGAGCACTCACCCACAGTTTTCCTTGTTTAACTGATAGAGCTATCTCCAGTGGCAGCCAGAAGCCAGACATAATTTTCAAGACTTAATGTGTTTCCATTTTATCTTGATGATCAGTAGCTGGCTACAGGCCACAGACAAGGGGGGGGGGGGCTAGACAAGATGACCCTGTTTACTTTCTCAGTGTACTACAAACAGTTGGTATGTACTTGCTGTTTACTTGTAGCCCAAACAGCTGCTGCCCTGCCTCCTTATGAAACAGTCCTGAGTCTACTTGTACCCCCTTTTGTGAACAGAGGTTTGGAAATGATTCAGAGTGTTCTCTGCTTACCCTTGCTTTTTATTTCATTTGGAGCTGCTTGTGATGGACAGCGCATGAGAAGGGACTCAGATACGATCGAAATTTGATAAAGGGAAAGCCAGCATCATGCCAGTCGCTGAAAGACTGCAAAAACTGATCAAGTCTGAAAGAAATGGGAGCTTTTCTGCAGAACAGGAATTGTGCTGAAATACGTGAGACTCCATGTGTTAAATTGGTCCTTCTTCCACAAAATTAAATCAGATCAAAACTAAGTTGAAACCCAGTAAAATGGGCCTAAAACTAAAAGGAAAAATAGACAGTATTAGCCAAACCAGCAAACCAATACAAAAAAAACCCACCACCAAACTCACCAAAAAAACCCCAAAACAAAACAAGCCACAAAACAACACCTAAGTTTTTTACCTGGAGGGAAACAGAGAACAGTGGCTATTACTACTGTTTCTCTGTCAAAGGTGCTCATCTGGTACATGATCAATAATGTAAACCCCTACATTCAGACAGACTGTGTTTTGCTCCCACCTGAAAGTCATCATTTGGAAATTGCTTACCCCGGGGAGCAAAACCAACTACTGAGCCTGCCCCACTGCTTATGATTGAAAAGCAAAATTCCACTTAACGATAATCATGTCGGCGCTTCTCTCCTCTTTTCAGCCACCCTGAAAGCAAACAGCTTCACACAGCGTTTAACCAATACGGTGTTCACTGTAAAGGCCTTGCTGCGCAGCACACAGGATAGGGCCTGAATGCAGTTTCATGAGTGTGCCCCTAGTAACTCAGTATGGGATTTCAGGTTTTCCCCTAAAATCACATTACATGATTTGTCCTGCTCTGGAGTGGCGAAAATGTTGCTGAGCAGGAGACCCAAAAGCTGAATGCGTCAATGAACATTGCGATGGCAAAGCTCAGAGCTGTGTGCCTGCTTTGGCTGCTAGCTGATTAGCGAGTCATCTCATCTTCCTATGCCTTTTCCATCCCGATTTACTTGGCCTACTTAGGAAATGCTATTTACCCCATTTTTGTATAGTATTCAGCACCCTTGTGCCTTTAGGCAATACTGTTGGAATCTCTGTGGGTATTTACATGCCTTTTCTTCACTCTTGTAGCATCTGAATGCTGCATATTTGAATGCATTTAACTTCCAGCATCCCCAGCACTGTTAAGCAGGACAGTCTATGTGTGGAGTCAACACAGTGGGGTTAAAGCTTCAGCAGGAGGCTTGTGTCAGAGCCAGAAACTAAGTCTGGGTCCCCCAAAGCATTGACTTTCACTGTTAAAATAAGCTTTCCTCCCAGATAATCAATTGACAGTAATAAGGACAAAGCTCAGTGTGCCAGAGCAGTCAGCCTTTAACAGTTTGCATTACAGATTTATAAGGAAATACAGTATTTCTGACCTTGAAAAATTAAAGCCATGCTAAAGCCATTGTGACAAATACATTAACAAGGGCTTTTCAAAACCACCTATGACTCTTCCTCCCTTGTTTTACAGATACCTTATGTGGCCTAATTGATTTTTTCCTAAGCAAAGGTAATGCTATGTAGTAAATCCTGCCCCACAGAGTAAGGATGTTGGTCCAGCAAAGCTGACATCAGAGGATTGCCTCTCCGCAGCCTCCTTTTGTGACTTGGGGTGGACAGTTACAAGTTTTGATCCTTGTCTCAGAGCCTTGCATCTCTGCCATTAGACTCCAGATAAAAAGGACTCCAGCCAAATATTACAGCAAATGTTTAGATTAAAACCAAAAATCCCTACATCCACTAGTTTGCTCTCAACCCCCTACGTTCTTTGAAGAAAAATTCAGTCCCATTTCTTAGTGGGGTCTGATGGGTGGCACCTGGTTAATCTCTGTCTGCCTCCCTGGTAACAGTCAAAGCGGTCAACACAGAGGTGGGCAGGGAGTGAGCCTCCAGCTGCTGTTCCTGTTATCAGGGTCCATCAGCAGGTAACCGTCCAGGAATGATAAATGCGACCCTTTGCTAAGGGAATAACCACGCAGCTTTCTTCAGAAGTCTCAAAGAACATTAGCTGGACTCCAGATTTCAAGGCAGAAGTTTCTCTGAATCTTCAGGTCTTGTATTTTATGCTGCTCTCTCAAATTATATGCAGAAACTGTAATTCTTATGATAGCTTGGTAAACTAATAATTTTTTTTTTTCATTTTAGGCAGTCTTTATTCAAGCAACCTGTACACACATATATCACTATGATTAGAAATTGCATGCCCCCACCAGCTTTTCTGCAATTTGAATGTTTAGCTGGTGTGGCAACAGTAAATCACAGTTCACTGTGTACCCAAAAGCAAGCTGTGTTTTCTTCCACGCTATGTCAAGGAGCAGCTGAGCATTTGCAGAAATGGAGGATCTATGGCAGAGCAACGTGGGTGCTGCAGCTCACGCGTCTGCCAAGGAGCCAACATGTGACTGACCTGAAGCACTCTCCAAGCAATGGCCATCTAATTTGCATGTTCATTTTTAATAACTGTTCTGCAAGACTCCTGCTAAAAATGATAAATTGTAATGACTTGCTGTCAAACCAAGTTTCAAGGTAGCATCTGCTCATAGAGAATACTAAAATAATTAAGCCTAAACAGAAGCACAGCCAAATTGCCTTGCTTAAAAGCGGTTTGTGAGCATAGCAAAAATAAGTATCAAATTGGTAAATTCCCTGGTAAATGATGACAGTAAAAACAGCACAGGGTAAGGAATTTGACCCAGCTGACATCTTGAACCCAGTGACTGTCAGAAGAGAGAGGAATCAGAAGTTCCCATAAATGACGCTCTTTCCTGACAGAAGACAGCTAACAAAAATGACTGAATTACGGGTAACGCTCTGGCTGCAGATCCAGCCTTAAACCCAACGCAGTCACAGGTGTTCAGCAAAGGCGTCTGTGCATATTTTGCTCTCAGAGCTGGTGGCAATTCTCCAGCCCTCAGGTGAGCTTCGTCATTCCTGACAAGCGCGTAAGGACTTGCTGTTCCCTGTGTGAATGGCTACTTTGGTCAGAACAGGAAGAAAACAAGGAGAAACGGGAGCGAAGCAGATTGCTTGCCATTCTTCTGATGGCAAGACCACGGAGTTTCTTCCACACCCTGGAATGCTCCAGGCTCCCCGCCGAAGCACGGTGCCAGACGTGGCGCAGCGGGAGCACGCCGCTCCTTCCTGGCCCGCTGAGGCCTCCACCACCTCCAGAGGTGCCGCTGTACCCACATGGAGAAAAACTCTTCTCTTCAGCATTATAGAACGATGGCCCAGTGAAAGGCAGCTGGCCAAAAGCAAAGCACCAAAATATAGCTGGCCTCCTTTGAGATACAGCTGAGGCTGAAAGAAACTCTAAGGTGGTGGTGGTGGCTCATAAATGACCTACTCCCTGCAAAGCCCCGGCAGACACAGAGATACACAATTATTGATTTCTAAGACAGTTCCTATGGACACTAAGTTTGCTAGGAGAGGTATTAGCTCTCATTAGAGCATCTTCACCTCACAGTCTCGTTATGCCTGTCTCAACAGGCGTATGCAACTCAACAGCCCCTCGCTGTCTGCAGTAACAGGGTCGACTCCAGTTTTAGGATCAATCAAGTTTTCTTCTGTGTTGTGAGACAGTCACAGAGAAAAGCATCTAAATAATCAAGAGACCAAATACTCTTTCTTAATATATATTTTATATTGCTTAGAAACGTGCATGTAATGGCATGCCCCACACGCAATGGCAGGGCTTCCTTCACCGCAGACCTTGCCACCTACTTTCAGAGAGCAATCAGATGAGGGAAGTATTACAGAAAAATGCTGTAAGGGCCAGAGGGGAATTTGATAAATTTCATAAAATTACAGCGTGACTCGGTAAAGCTGTTAGCAACATGGACGGATGCAGGAACCTGCTGAATAAGGGAGACGTTCATATACGGAGCCCAGTTTCACTCCAGCTGCTGAATGCCGGAGGGACGCTCAGGCAAGGGGTATCACGGCACCTGCAAGACCTCTGGAGCCTGCGTGAGCTGTGCTCCGTGCAGATCTAGCAAGAACGGGACTGATACTGAGTTTTAGTAAGGGTCCTCAGCTTCCTATGGAATACATGGAGCACCTGACAAAGGAATGCTACTGTCAGGCCTAAGTCAGTCCGGTTAGGTATTCAGTTCCTCTGCTTCAGAGTGAGATAACGGATACAGAGAAACCGTATTTACTGGAAAAGCCACAGAGCTGGCAACAAAACATAAGAAGAAAATCTGACAATTCCTTTAAATACATCTTTAGTTCCTGGAACCTTGCATGCTGTCATTTTTTTCTGACTTAAACAGATACTGTAAATTCCCCAGTAGCTTAAAGAAGACAGCTAAGGAAGAATCAGCAGGGGGTTGTCATTTGTTTCAAAGATGCTAGGATTAATAATCTAACATTTAGGTATAAACATGTAAATGATATGTAGCACATTGTCTAAATGTGCGTCATCGAGGTATAAGCACAAAGAGCTGCTGTTTCTGAAAACTGTATTTCAATCAAGCATCAGTAATACTAGATGATACGCTATCATGAATGTACTTATTTTAGCCGAATAATCAGACCAGATATTTTACAGTATTTCCACCTATGTATTAATATCTAAACATTTCTGCTAATAAAACATGTAATAAGAAATGCAAATAAAAATTAACACCCGTAACCAATCGTAAAAATCTTTTTGTCAAGTTAAAAATTTCCACAAAATGTTTTGTTTAGAACTTCAACTCTTTTAACTAAGAATCTGACTTTTCTATTCATAATAGGTAAGATACACATTACTCCAGACCCTCTGTCATCTTAACTGATTCCCCAGCTTCTCTGTAGCAAAGAGCTGCTTATCAGTATTATACTAGAAGTACTCGGTAATTTTGTGAACTTTTAACTTAAGAAATTTAATACTATTTTTGTGCTACAAACAGAAAAAGTATGCATCTGGTATCATTTGCTTTCATGCAGCTTAATGTAATTACAATTTATTAATAAATAAGGGAAACACTACATTATCTGAGCAATTTTAAATGTAGCCAGGTTTGTTTGAAATAATAATAATGTTTCTCCATATGTGTAACTGCCTTTTCACTCTGTATAAATACTGGCAGCTGCAACAGTCCTGCAACGTTAGATCCACCACTGAACTTATATAAATGAAAAATGCGAGTTCTGTAACCATCTGATAGGCACATACTCCAATCAGTGAAACAATACTGTATTTTCAGGTGTCTGTTAAAATTAACAGAAGTTGGCACCTTTAGCATGGGACAGGATAGGGATCCAAATTTCCAGACAAAATCCTTGGTTAATAGCAGGAGGCTGTCTCTTTTACAGCACTTGACCAAAGAAAGTACCTCTTCTACATTGTAAAACAGTGGAAGAGACATGGGCAATTAGCACAAGCAAAACATTTTCACTTGATAAGTCAATCTGGGCTGTTTTTTCTGCCCACATCAGCAGTGTCTGAAAACAAAGGAGACACAGCAGTCCCAGGAGACAGCTTGTCTGCCCCACCGTTTTTCTGGGGGATCTCTTAATTTGTTTTAGCAAGCACATAGCAAACCTTCTAGGTGTCAAAATTTAATATGCCACATAGAACGAATGCTGCAGCGACTGACGCTGTGGGATAATGAAAGGCTATACCAAATAAAAGTGTCTTTAGGGAACACACTTCTATACTTTGTCTCCACCTCCCTGGTTATCACAGCAATCCCTTGAATAGGCAATAAGACCTGTCTTGTCTCGAGTGATTTGATAAACAGTTGATAAACAACAGTTCGTTAAGGTCTTGGCATATAAACCACAAGGTTTTCAGTGTGCCCTGCACTTGGGGGGTTTGACATCTCCCTGCTCAGCAGCTGAGGAGTCACTGGAAGATGTTCTCGACTGCAAAAATACTTGTTTTTGCTGTGAGCAGTTTCCTAAGAGTGGCAACAGGCTTTGACATTGGATTATCCACAAAATGTGTAGTGATACCCAAGGAAATGGACATGTGCCACAAGATTGGATACTCTGAAATGAGGCTTCCCAACCTGATGGGACACACAAGCATGGCAGAGGTTATCCTAAAGTCCACCACCTGGCAACACCTTGTGCACACGGACTGTCACCCTCACGTGAGGACATTCCTGTGCTCCCTGTTTGCACCCATCTGTTTAGATACGTAAGTACAACACCACAAAACTCCAGCCTTTATTTGCCCGATCAGGGATCAAATGAAATGCATGTTTATCATAATCTAAAAGTGATCTTCACTTTTTCTGAAATAATTGTTACCTTTTTTGTACTCACCGGAAAGAAAAGCACTGAAAACTTTACTACTACAACTTTACTTGTATAATTAAATGATGCTATAAATACCAGTGACAATGATGTACTGTGCACAGAAATCACTGTTGTGATAGTTTCTGTTATCACTGAGGGAGTTTAACTGATTCAGCCTGGTGTTTCCTCTGGCGACAGGTTTATCCATCCTTGTAGGAGTATGTGTGTTGCTGTCCGTGACAGCTGCACCCCTGTGCTTGCCTGCCGCGGACACCCCTGGCCTGACAATCTGGACTGCAATCGATTCCCTGCGGACGAGGACATGTGCCTGGCATCTCTTTCAAAGGAATATAAATACTTGCACAAAGGTAGCTGGAAGATGGCAGAGGGGAGGGTGGCGGTACTCTGTGTTCCTGGGAATCAAGGAGGTGCAAGGAACACCATTCCCAGACAGTCTATGATTTTGTAAATGGAGTCATGTCTATCTGTATTGCCTCACCCTGTTCATGCACATGGCAGGGGGAAGTGTTAGTATTTGCAGTGTAAGCTGCAGCAGACCTCAGATGGTGTAAATCAGCATGGTTTCAAAAAAATAAAGCATAGATCATCTACGCCTAGATAGTGGAGGAAGGCAATTATCACCTTGCACAGCTATGGGCAGTATCATACCTGTGACAGGCACACTGTGGTTTATTTTGAGGTCTCTTTATAGACTTATCAATGGCCCTTATCACAGATAAATTTATATATACAATGAACTCTCTGATCAGCTTAGAAAAGTTGGGATGACTTATTATCTAATTTTCCTTATGGAAACCTGATTTATCACGACATTAACGTTCAAATCTTCAAATGCACTCATGTTTATTAATTTCTGCAGAAAACAGTAGGCATCAGTTGCTGCTAGCACACCCAAATTCTTATATTCACAATCCCAGTGGAGCTGCGCCTAGACTTATTGATAGAATCAGCCACCTAACCTCTTTTCCACCCACTGTAGCTGTACTAAAAATAATACCGTATTTGTTACTATATTTGATGCTGATAATTGAGCTTGTCAGTCTGAACAAGGACTGACTGCACATGGAAAATAAAACTCCTTTTCATCCCTAGCTGTGTTTTCAAAGGAGCGTGTAGACTTTTTACATTATCACTGACCAATTGTGTGTTTTCTGTGTAATCCCTGTGGTTAAACAGTGAGCTCTCAGCTTTGACAGCAGGAAATTAAGGTAAAATATTCTAAAAGATAATTATGAGACTTTGTAATTTCTTACCAGTCCTACCAAAGCCTACCTGTCAGACCTGCCCAGCAGTGGAGGAATTCTTTACGCACAAAAGAGTTCTCGAAGTTTTCTGTGACAGTAACTTTGGTAAGTCCTTGTTAATACAGCTGCTATTAAAGAGACTAACAACTCTCCTTCTAAAATGCTTTAAAATTAGGATTACAATAGGTGACAGTTTCTTCTGGGATTTCAAAGGATTAAGAGTTTGGCTGCTGATTTAACTAGGTTGTTTTTCAGAATATATTATTTCTAATCAAAATATAAAGAGGATTTATTTTGCATGAAGGATTTATTAATGATCTAGTTTACAAACAAAAAGCTCTTCTGTTCTTGTCTAGCTGGCTACATAGTAGTACAACATGATTTATGGAAAATATTTCTGGCAAAAGCAGCCAAATAAGCAAGTTTGCCTTTTATTGGTGATTAAATCCAAAGTAAAGCTTTGGTGTTTGACCGGTGAACGGCATGTCTTTGTTACTTGTGTGCATGAGTTTTTCATGGTATTTAGCTTGCTGAAAAGAAGACTCAGAAAATCATATCAGTAAAAGAAATTCTTACCTCATGTCATGTTATTGGAATGACATGCAATACTTTTGAGTTTGCCCTAGAAACTTCTGCAAAGCCCTTTGATGTCAGTGCAGAGACTCAGCAACTTTGGCTGACTTTAGATCAAGCAGTACAGAGAAGTTTCACACTAGAAAGTGTTGGTGGAGTCAAGTGGGCTAGGTAGATGCCTATAATGAAAAGGGAATATCTGAAAGGGTGGTATCAGCAAGCATGACCAGCTATTTTTGCTGCAGGGTTCCTAACGTGGACAAAGTGAATTTCAGAATTGCCTGGGCAATCTGGGCAGCCTCATGGTACCAGAACACCTCCAACAGTTTATGATATCTAATTATCCAAAAAGTCTGACATACGTGGTGATGGTAAAAATACAGTACTCTTTCTTGTGAAAGTGTTTTTTTCCTAGTCGCCTAATTCCATGAAAAAAATTATTGACTATATAACCTTTATTTTTTAAAAATATCTTAAAATCTATACTGCTGCTGGAGAAGGCCTCACCATACTCTTATCAGCATAAATTATGGCAGTATTTTTAAGGAATCATCTTGCTTTCATTGGTAGTGTTTCTTTCTGCATTTGAGTAAATGGAGTAACTTGCGTATTTCCTTTTCTTTTCCTTAGCAGTGAAAGTAAAGCTGTCCAAGAAGAGAACAGTATTTGGTGACCAAGAGTACAACATTGAATGCCAAGTGGAATTCATTACCCAGGGCTCACTCTTGCCTTATGAAACTCAGAGCATGATACAACAGTGGCTGCTTATCAATGAAAACTGTACACAGAGGATGACTCCGACCCATCATCCCATGGTGTATCTCCTTGTGGGGAATATTGAAGAGGGCATCATTTTAGTAAACCAGGTTTATCGTTGGCAGAGAAGGGACTCCCAGCTGACTTTGGCCACTCAGAAGTGGAGATACCATAAATGCTTCTAAATATTTATCATATTATTTGTAAATAGAAATGTATTATAAGCGGAATGTAAAGTTTTAATTTCCTTTTAAATTATATTATAAATTGAACTTAAACCTCAGTGTTATCAGGCCTCCTTCCTGTAGTGTTACAGCTATCCACATCATTTGAACTTGACCAACAATATATAAATGTTTGAGTTATTGCAAAAAAAAAAAAATGTAATATGTGCAAAAAATGGCATAAAAGCATTTTAATCCAGCTGACTAATGTATTTTTCTATATCATCCAGTCTGCCATTTTCTCCAGTTACCTAAACTTTCCCTTGCTTAATGTTTCATTAATCCACCTCGTTTTCTCCCATTAGAGTATTTTAAAAGCAGGCAGCCCTCTGCTGGTCGCCTTTGCTGGAATCAAAGCGGAATAAATACAAACGAGTAACTGCAAACATGATATGGCTGATCCCAGACGCAAGGAGATTTGGTTACTGGGTGTATTTTTGCAATGAGAGAGCTGACAGCATCTCAGTGATGATGCCTGAGAACACAGGCTAAACACAGTTTTTGAAACTTTATTCTTGTGTGACCACCTTGAACGTAACATGGTTCAACTGAAATATAAACCAGGTCCCCACTACTGAAAGATCCCTTTTCATTTTCAGACACGTTGAAGAAGTCACTGCATAAACTTTACCAGCTAAGTTGTGTGCCAGGAACTAATGGAGTGGTAACATTCAGTAAATATGAAATATTAGAGTGGCCACATGATTAAGCATCCTCACTGTCCGTGCAATACACTGATGTTAAAGACTACATGAAGATGGGCAGAACTGAAGTTTAGTTTTATAAATATGTGTAATAGACACAAGAACGGGTAATTAATAATACATAAATTAGAAGCTGTTTCAGTAATACAGTGTCTATTATGGTCATATTATCTTGAAATAAATATGGGGGGAAATAATGGTCTGTAGCTTTCTAAAAGTCCCATCTGTAATGACCTGGGTTCCCACGATGCGCCCCATCGGCGCAGGTCTGTACGCATGCTCACGGTGATGGTGACGCCTGTGCCATTGCTTCCTACTCTGAAGGGGAAAACGAGCAGAAACCGAGGGCAAAAAGTTGAATCAACCTATATTCCGGTTATGTTGTATAATGAAGTTACTGCTTAGGAAAAAGTAGGTTGTTCAAAAGCTTGGCCCGTTTGGTCCTGCTGAGTCTGTGCTGGTTCCTGCAGGAAAAGCGGTGAATATTTAAGGAAGCCTGTCGCTGCTTCAGCTCTAGTTTTTATTTTATTTCCCTTTCTTTTAGGAGATACCGTACAGGCCGGGGTCGGGTGGGTTTTGTTTCTTGGTGGTGGTGGGTTTTTTTCGGTTGGATTTGTTACATACTGAAAACTGACCACCACCTGTGGCTGAGCTGCCCTGGGCATGAAAACACAGCTCGGGCCGCCGGGCCCGGGGCCGCGCGCGCGGCCGTTCCCTGGGCGCGCTGCCGGGGCAGGCCGCACACCGCCAGCCGCGCGGGGGCGAGCGCTCACCGGGGCCGCCGGGGGCGGGGGCTCCGCTCGGCGCGCCCAGAGCCGCCGCCGCGGCCGGGCTGAGGCGGCCCCGGCGGCTGGGCCGGAGCTGGGGCCGGGCCCCCGCCCTCGCCGCCTGCGGGAGCCGGGACCGGAGCCTGGGCGGCGCTGTGTGAGGGCGCCGGGGCTGCCAGCTTCCCCGGCCGGCGGGAGGCGAGGGGCGCGGCGCCGGGCCCTCGGTGAGCAGTGAGGCGGGCTGGCGGCCAGCTGCGCGCCTTCGTCCCCTTTCTTCGCTCTGGCTTCGTTCTCTTAACTGGCTCTCTTGGGTTTTTCAAAGGCCGGTAAAGTTTAAAACACAAGGGATCCCTGTAACTGCTCTGTCCGTCGTGCGTATAATCTTATTTTTCGTACTTTGTGGCTTTACGACTTTTCACAAGTAGCTGATCCCTCTCACGTCGGCCATGACAGGTACGTGCCAGTGTGTTCTGGTGGGGTAAGGAGGCCTGTGCTCAGGCCTCAACAGTCTTTGTAAGGCCCTGAGCATGGGCTGGAGGGGCGTGGAGAGGCGGTGCAGCCCCTTCACCTGCACCAGAAATACCTGCACCCAGGTTTTGAAACTTCAGGCAATTGTGAATCCCTCTGGCGTGGGCCCGGTTTGAAGATCTGTGCCGTTGGCTTCACACTGCTGCCCTGCCCCTCGGGAGTGCTGAATGATCTGTGATTTCATTCTGTAAGCACAAAGCCTAAAGTGCAAAACCGCCATGCAAGCAGATATGCTGTGTACATGTGTAGTCACTCGCTAATGCAATACTAAGTTTATTTTAAGAGACGTTTACCTCTTGCCTGAAATAGGTGTCTTGGGATCTTTGTTTTGTTCTGTCAGTAGCAATGGCTTCAGGAACAGCGCTGATTTATGATGAGGAAATGACCACTCACAAACTGCTTTGGAGCGAGTAAGTCACTGCCATCATTTTTATGAATAGATTCTTTTTAGGATTTCTGAGAGAAGTAAATGTAATGGGAAATACCTAGCAGTATATACCTTGTCATTTTCCTAGTAAATAGGAAGTCATTCCTTTTGAAGGAAATTTTCTATGTTATTCCCAGTTTGTATCCAGATGTTGTAATGATAATCTGAAGCTGGATTTGAGAAC
This sequence comes from Falco peregrinus, assembly GCF_023634155.1. Taxonomy (NCBI): domain Eukaryota; kingdom Metazoa; phylum Chordata; class Aves; order Falconiformes; family Falconidae; genus Falco; species Falco peregrinus. The sequence continues at coordinate 8,185,536 of NC_073726.1, read as the reverse complement.
CTATAGGCCTCCACTGTGGGTAGGCCTTAACAAGACCAGTACTTTTGCAGTGCTCAGAGCAACAGTCCACTATTGTCTTCTCTCCCAAACTCACTTTTCTGTTCACCTTGGCTGTAATCTACAGCTTTTCATTTCAGCATTTATGTGTCTGTAGTTAAGCATGGCTACTTTCAGTGGTGAGAGAGGAAACAAAAAGTGATGCTATTGTGTTTCTTTTTTATTTAAGAGCGGTATATATTTTTCTGCTTACATATTTTAGAACAAATTTTTGGCTCCATTACAAAACAAAAAGTATTTAAAAGATTTTCTGTTTCTTTTACTCTCACAAGTACTCTGTGAGGGTAGTGAATCTTATGATAGGAAGTTAAAAGCTGGGCATTATGAAGTCTATGTTACCTGTGCTGATATGGTGTTACACTAATATGATTATTGCTTAATTTTAGTCCTATTTGTGATATTGAAGTGCCAGAAAGACTGTCATCCTCCTATGAGCAGCTTAAATGTTACCATCTTGTGGAAAGATGTGTCCAGGTGCCTGCCAGAGAAGGAAGCGAAGAGGAGATCCTGTTGGTTCACAGGTCTGAAACTTACTTCCATCACCTTTCAGATTAAGTCAATGAAATAACAGATCTTACACCACCAAGTCATATTTTGCTCCATTTGAAAAGGTCTGCTCCAAAACTCAATGGCTTCCAGTAATTTCAATGGAAAATGTGTCACACTTAGAAGTTAGATGAATAATGTTGAGTATGGTGTAGGTGCTGAAGTATGAATCTACTGTTCTGCTAAATCCCCATTCTCACTCTTTGGGTTCTTAAGCAATGAATGCTGATTTACACATAGGATTAGAAGTAAACCTCCAAGCATCTTTGAGATAATGAACCAAACAGAAAAACTTTGCAGCTAGTTCTGGGGAGGGGGGAGTTCAAAGGAACAGCAGCCTGCCCATTCTGAAGTTACGGCAACGGAATCTGCTCTGGCATTTGTCACCTCGGTGTGATGATTTTGCAGCAAACTGCAGATGGTTCTGGATGTTGCTTGTGCACTCATTTGCCTTTGTCAGGGAGTGGCAAGGGCAGCCTTCTCTGAAAGGCAAGGGTAGTCGGGAGAGCTTGATGGCAAAGCAGTGACTTCATGGGCAAGGGCTCAATCCCACAATACCCAAGTGAGGTGAGCAGCACGGGTCTAGCGATTGCAATTGGATTCAGCCATGAGTTTAGACTGCCTGACAAGGCCATAGTGACACGGTAGGTCTGAGGTTGCATCTCTTCCTTGAAGTACTGAGGTGTCATGGGCCCAGGTGATAGAAATGATTCACCCATAAGTTGCCAGTCCAGATCCACCTGAGCCACTTCAGTCTTAGCAGCCTGATCCACCTGTTGTTTTGATGTTCTTCAGTGGCCCGACTGTTGGGTATGTGAGCATCTGTGTGATGTGCCTTCACAACCAGGTTCTCCACCTGAGCAGCGATACCTTGCCATGATACAGCAGCCCAGATGGGTTTACTTCTGCACTGCTAGTTGCTCTGCTTCCATTGCTGCAGGACATTTACGACCATCCGTGGGTCAGTATAAAGTATTGGCCATTTTTCTTGTTCATCATGTCTAAAGCCAGCTGGATGGCTTTCACCTCTGCTGAGTCAATTCAACTTCTCCATCACAATTTCTGTGACTTGTCATAGGGGACTCCATAGAGCTGCCTTCCACCTCTGATGCTTTCCTACAGTATGGCAGGACGTATCAGTAAACAAGGCATATTGCTTCTCACTTTTCGGTAATTTGTTGTATAGTGGGGCTTCTTCAGCACATGCCACCTCCTCCTCTGGTAACATCCTGAAATCTTTGCCTTCTAGCCAATCCATGATCACTTCCAAGATCCTCAGATGACTGGGACTTCCTGTTCAAGCTTGTTGTGTGATCAGTGCGACCCACTTACTCCATGTATGTTGCATGATGTGTAGAGGAGACTCTCCCTTTGAACGTCCAGCCCAGCACCAGAAACCAGGGTGTGGTGAAGGGCTGTTTCTCAGTACCAGTCACTTCTGAAGCAGCTCAAACCCCTTCATAAGCTGCCAGAATCTCTTTTTTTAGTCAGAGTACAGCAGGCCTCAGGTCCTCTGTATTCCTGACTCTAAAATCCTAGGGGCTGACCTTAAGTCTCCCCTGGTGCTTTCTGCCAGAGGCTCCAGGCAGGGCCATTCTCCCTGGCTGCAGTGTAAAGCACATCTTTTACATCTTGTTGTGCCCAGACTGGCCCAAGGGCTACTGCATGAACTACCTCCTGCTTGATTTGTTCAAAGATTTGTCATTGCTCAGGGCCCCATTGGAAATCATCCTTCTTCTGGGTCACTTGGTAGACAGAGCTTACGATCAGATTGTAAGTCGGAATGTGCATTCTCCAAAACCTTACAACACCTAAAAAAGCTTGTGTTTCCTTTTTAGTAGCTGGTGGAGACATAGCTGTTACTTAGTTGATCACATCTGCTGGGATCTGACCATGTCTGTCTTTCCATTGTATTCCTAAAAACTGGATTTCTTGTGCAGGTCGTTTGACCTTACTTTGTTTACAGAAAAAACAGCTTTCAGAAGGATTTGGACTATTTTCTTCCCTTTCTCAAAAACACCTTCTGCTTATGCTGATACCATCAAAGTATTGCAGGTGTTTCGGAGCCTCACCCTGTTCAGCACAGCCTGGATCAGTCCATGGCAGACGGTAGGGCTGTGTTTCCGCCCCTGGGGCAGTTGATTCCAGGTGTACTGGATGCCCCTCCAAGTGAAAGCAAACTGTAGCCTGCACTCTGCTGCCAAAGGGATTGAGAAAAATGCATTACTGATCTCAGTTGTGGTGTACCACTTGGCTGCCTTTGACTCCAGTTCGTATTAAAGTTCTAGCGTGTCCGGTACAGCAGTACTCAGCAGAGGCGTGGCTTCATTCAGGCCATGGTAATCTACTGATAGTCTCCATTCTCTGTTAGACTTTCACACTGGCCATGTGGGGCTGTTAAAGTGTGAGCGGATCCTGCTGATCACTCCTTGGCTCTCCAGTTGATGAGGCAGCTTGTGGATGGTTATGAGGGAGTCTCGGTTGCTGTGATAACCAGTGCACCCTTGTGGTAGCAATCAGAGCCTGTTGTTCAGCCTTCACCCACCCCACAACTGAATTGTCTGTTCTCTTGAGAGACCGGGCGAGGTAGACAGCTGCTTAATTTCTTCCGTCTCCAAGGCAGCTATGCTGAAAGCACACCGGTACCCTTTGGGGTCCTTGAAATCCTTGAAATACCCTCTCCTGAGATCGTCTCTGCCAAGGATGCACAGAGCCTCTGGGCCAGTCACAATGGGGTGCTTTTGCCACTCGTTCCCAGTCAGGCTTATTCAGCCTCCGATACAGGTAGCTGCTGGGATCCCCTGTCACTCCAGAAATACAAATGGGTTCTGCCTATGTGTAGTTTGACGGCATTAGGGTACGCTGCGTGTCGATGTCTGCTAGGGCCTTATACTCCTGTGGGTCTGACGTGCCAGGCCATCAGATCCACACAGCCCAGTAAACCAAGTTGTCCCTCTCCTCCACCTGGCTGGAGGCAGGGCCCCTCTAGTACTGGTCATAGAAGTCTCCGCTCACTTTGTTACCTAAAGATCGGTTGAAGAAACTTTCTAAGACTTGTTTTGCAGTTTAGAAAGCACATCAGGAGGAGATAGCCCCGTGCGCTGTAATAAAGAATGCCTGCTTTCTAAACTTCAAAACAAGTCTTAGAAAGTTTCTGTGACCAATCTTTCAGTAACAACTTTTTGTAAAAACAGATTAGAATTCCTTTCCACAGGATCAAAAGTAAGATCAGCTCTTCCATGCTGTCTGAAGAATGGCCTGCTGGAGACCGGAGCAGCAGTTTTCCTGGAAGAACCCCCATTTGTGATTGTTTTCCCTTGCAACTTGTGTCGCTTGGGTCAAGACAGACTTCTCCATCCTACTGCCTCTTGTCTTCTTCGTGGTCCCACAGGCAAAACCACAGGGTACCCCATGGTGCGTACCCTCTGTATTCTCTCTCTCCAGCAAAAGAACGCTTACTGTTAATAGCTGAGATACTGGTCTGTAGAGGTGGGGAGTAGGACCTATGCTGTCCTGCTTGCTGGTACTCGTGGGACAGTTTTTTCCCACTTTTTGGACAGTTTTTTTCCACAGCTGAGATGCTAGTCTGTAGGGAGGAAGAAAGATTTTCTTCACATTGCCAGAGCTGCCAAGCCACTTCATCCACTGTCAGTGCCTCTTTGTCTCTCTGAGTCATTACGGGCAATGAGTTGGTATACGACAATGGTTCCCTTTTGTTCTGCCTCTTCCTCCTGTTGGTGTGATGGCCCTGCTTTGTCATCCTTTACTAAACAAGTTGACTTTCATGTCCGTTTCTTCTTGTGCATAGGGGCAACAGATACCAACACGGCTTGGTTTTCTGGTTCAGCTGCGGTGCTTGTCACAGGCGTTGGAGCAGCCGCAGTGCCTGTCACCAGTGTTGGAGTAGCCTTTTCCCCTGGAGGGTACTGAATAGTCTTGAGCAGGGCATGGGCCAGGCCCCAGTGTGTCACAGTGATTACAGCATACTTTTTCCAACTATTTTACTGGTTTTTCCAGATTCTGCACTTGTTCAGGGGTGAAGTTCCAAAACACTGGAGGTGTCCACTGTCCTAGCTACTTGCCCGTATTATCTTCACACACCTTACCAGTTTCAACGTTCCGAGGATATTAAAAATTTTCAGAATTCTCCAATGCCTCTTTGATTAGCCTGGCAAGGAAGGGGAAGGTGTGGGAAGATGTCTCCTCCATAGGTTGGCTCTCCTGAGAAAAGTTAAAAGGTGTAATTATTGATAGCTTCTAACAGATGGCCCTCAGAGTACAGAGGGTGATGGCAATGCTGAGTACACAGGCCAGATTAGTCTCATGACCAGCAATTTTATCGTAGCATAAGCCAGTGTTAAAGTACAACAAGTGTTGTTACAAAGTACAAAAAAATATAACCTTAACCCAGCCCCCAGAGGGGATAAACAGCACAACAGGGAACACATACAGCAATTAAGGTGTCATATACCACAACTCTGAGAACAAGTGTACCAACTCTGAGAGCAAAGAAATCAACATTGTGCCCAGTGACTATTAAATTAATATAATGAATACTTATAAAACATTTGTTCTAACACATTCCAGTCAGATTTGTTGTTATCTCAACTTGCTGGGTTCCACAAAAGGACTGTCATGGTGTAACACCAACCATCAACTAAGTACCATGTAGCTGCTCATTTATCCTGGTGGGATAGGGAGGAGAATCAGAAAAAATGCAAAACGCATGGGTTGAGATAAGAACAATTTAATAGTTGACATAAAATATCATAGAATAATAATAATTGTAGTGAAAAGGGAGACAACAAAAAAACCAATAGAAGTAAAACCCAAGAAAGACAAGTGGTGCACAGTACAGTTGTTGACCACCCACTGACCGATGCCCAGCCAGTCCCTGAGCAGTGATCAGCACCTCCTGGCCAACTCCCCCCCAGTTTATATACCAAGCATGATGTTGTATGGTATGGAATATCCCTTTAGCTAGTTTGGCTCAGCTGTCCTGTCTGCTTTCTCCCAGCTGCTTGTGGACCTCCTCATTGGCAGAGCATGGGAAACTGAAAAGTGTGTGACTTAAAGTAAGCACTGCTTAGCAACAACTAAAATATCAGTGTGTTACCAACACTATTGTGATACTAAATCCAAAAACGCAGCACTGTATCAGCTACTAGGAAGAAAATTAGCTCTATCCCAGCCAAAACCAAGATGTATTAAATGTTGTGTTAATCTCTTTCTCCTCTGCAGTTCAGAACACTTGGAAGTGGCGAAAAGCACCCAGACAATGAATGAAGAGGAACTGAAAAGAGTCTCTGGAAATTATGATGCTTTTTTCTTTCATCCGGTGTGTGAGTTAAACTGCTTCCTCTACTGGGTTTTAGAAATATTTGTGTTACTGCATCTGAGTGGCACTTTTCTAAGTAGGCAAAAATTGGCAATACATCTTCTGCTATTTTAAGTAAATTTGCATTTACTTATGATACTATTATCTGGTTCAAGTTTAGTATAATGCTGTCATTTAAATTGGTTAAGTGTCCTGTCATCTATTCTGTAACTGTATCATGCAGTTACAAGTATAGTGCACTACTCAAATTTATCTCTATTTTTGTCGTTTAATGTATAATAGACCATTAGTGACTGCAAATCACATTTTGGTAACAGTTGCTCTTACATGTCACAGCATAATGGAGGTGAAGTCTTCTGTGTTTTGTTTCTGTAAGGTTTATTCCTTATTTTCAAAGATGCCATGTTACTCCATTAGTCAGTTCAGTATGTCCATCTCATGTTTCTTAACTGCTTCAGGGAGAACATCCGTATAAAGGATATGATGATAACAGGTAAACCTAGTAGAAAGCATATTGGAGTCTGTGTTGTAAAATTCAGCTTTCAACTATCTGCATACAATCTCAGTTGAGTAGAATTATGTCAAGGCAATTTACTGTTGGAGTGCAAAAGCATGTTCATGTGTGACCAGTTTAAAACAAGCTGATGAGTGATTGATGACAGCTGAGTTTCTCTTTTTCAGAACACTTACTGCTGTGCCAGACTAGCAGTAGGAGCAACTTTGCAGCTGGTGGATGCTGTGATGTTGGGAAAAGTGTGCAACGGAATGGCATTAGTAAGGTAAGAAAATATGTAAGAAAGTTTTCACTTCTTACCAAAATTTATTTTGTTGTGAGTAACCATGTAAAACTGTCTTAGACCTCCAGGTCACCACAGCCAGAAGAATGCAGCTAATGGGTTCTGTTTGTTCAACAATGTTGCTATTGCAGCAGAATATGCAAAACTGAAATACAGTCTGCAGAGGTGAGTGCATGGTTGACTTTAGAGAAACTTTTCACGCCCAGGTATGGCATTTAGGTAACAGTTTGACATTGTACTGGTTTAGATTAATGTCTAAAGCTTTCTGGGTGTTCTGTATCTTTTGGGTCACAAAAGCATTATTTATCTGTACCTCCTTTAGATCAAGATGCTGTGGTTCTTCTGCTGAATGTTTTCTTTTACTGATCTGTACAGAATCCTGATTGTTGACTGGGATGTGCACCATGGGCAAGGAACTCAATATATATTTGAAGAGGATCCAAGGTTTGAAGGATTGTATTTTTTTTTTATTTTAATGTTAGCTGGTTAAAGATTGCTTGCCTCTGCAGAAGATAAAGTTTCTTAAATTTCTAAAACTAGAATCTTACAAAACACTCTCCTTGCTATTTTAGTCACTCTGTTGTTTTTTGCTTGCTATAAAATAGAGGGCAAAAATCTAACAAAAAAAAGAAACATGTAAATCTGTTCTACTCTGAAGAATAACAAATAAGCAATATGGTTACCTTGGTTTGCCAGTACTAAGATCTCTTCATGGCTGTATTCAGGTAATGCATCTATTCTCTGTATTCACAAATCTCTCAGTTAAAGTATTTGAGTAGTATTTGGATAAAATACATGAGTTTTATATTGTTTTTGGAAAAGCCACAGAAGTATGTTCTAGAAAAAAGTCTGCTGTTCTGAAAATGCCCTGTCTTTGATCTGAACAGAGTGCGTACATACAAGTAATTTTTAGTAGGTTAATTTTTAGGTTAATTTTGGCATAGGACCTACTGTACCAAGTTTCACAGTCCAAGTCCATTAAGAGAACTAAGGAGAAAGGACAATTCTATTTTCTTGCTTTCAGTCAGTACAGTCACCCAGTGCAGGATGTAAAGTCAGTTCCAGAACCTTTTCGTCAAGTTCATTTTGTTCTTTGTATCTTTCAGTGTTCTGTATTTTTCCTGGCATCGCTATGAACATCAGGAATTCTGGCCTTCACTCAAAGAATCTGATTATGATGCTGTGGGACTGGGAAGAGGAAAAGGTTTTAATGTAAATTTGCCTTGGAATAAGGTAAGTGTTGTTTACAGTACAACAAAGCAAGTGCAGTAGCTTTGTATGTCATGCTTTATGTAATGCTTTCTGAGAAGTGCACTGCTTCACTTGATTGGCAGGTGTCTTAGCACAGTGCACATCCTTTCTGTCAGTGGAATGTCAGCTGAAAAATATGGCTCAGAATGTGATAATGGTTAAAAAAAGAAGAGGGAGAGAAAAACATACACATACTCTTTTTCTCTTTAATATCTTGCCCAGCCATCAAATCAGGACCTGTTTCAGGAGATGATTACATTCATCCTTGTTCAGCAGGGAACTGAAGCTCATTCTTAAGACTAAAAATGGTGGATATTTATGCACTTTACTTAGAGTGTACTTGAAGTTTGAGCTCCTAAGGTTCCCTTATCTTTAACTTTTGCTACTATCATTCCCTAAAGTCTTGAAGAACTGTAGAAAATTTGTAATTCCAATAGTAAAATATGATTTATATTTCTTGTATTTTGCAGGTCGGGATGGAAAATTCAGATTATCTTGCTGCATTTTTCCATGTGTTGCTTCCAATGGCTTTTGAGGTAATTTTTTACTGCTGTGCTATTTGAATAGCAAAACCAGACACTGCTTCCTAAGTACTTAAGCAGGTACCATTGAATATTTTGTAGAAATTCAGCAGTTGCCAGTAGCATAGTTAACACATTATTTTTGCTGATATGACTGATGTCCTGATCAATTGAGTAGTATTTATGGAGTGTTAGCTTCTAAATAATAAATATAATGATCTGCAACTTCGCCAGCAGGAATGAAAACAGTGTGAAAGGGTAATCTTAGTTTTTATTCAAGAAGAGTCTTTATTTGTGTTGATAGTCTAGCTGAAATAACAGCTGAACATTGTGTAGTTGAAAACCAGTACAAAATAGAAAATAGGACACAAAAATGTGTTACAGCTCTCTCTGTTTTATAACAGTTTGATCCTGAACTGGTTATTGTCTCTTCTGGATATGATTCTGGAATTGGAGACCCTGAAGTAAGTAACTTGCGGCCTTTGTGTTGTCAGTCATGAATCTGTTTACAAAATATTCCTACCTCTTGAATGTCCTGTGATTGCTAGGTGAAATTCACTTTGACCAAGGTAAAAATACATGTCTAGTGTTTAAGCTGACCCCAGCTCATTAAATACTATGAGACATGTAAAGACAGATTATCTCGTAATGACTGTGTTGTTTTTTGTAGCTTCCTTTAAAGCAGTTAGTTCAGCATTTTGTTAGATATGAGAGGCAAGGGTTCCAGTATTCCAACTCAGACTTGTGTATTTCAGATTGTGTGTGGGTTTTTGTACCAATGTTTTTGATTGTGTTTCATCTCTTAAAATTATACTTTTTTTTTATTTAGGGTCAGATGAATGCCACTCCTGAGGTTTTTGCCCACCTTACTCATTTCCTGATGCAGTTGGCTAATGGAAGGCTGTGTGTCATCCTAGAGGTAAAGACTTTTGAAATGTACTCCCAGGGGCAGGGTCTTTGTATAGAGCCATGTAGGGCAAACTAGAAGCTAGGAAGTGAAGCTTCTTAATAAAATAATTTATTCTTTATATCTTTATTTTGAGAATCAGGAGCGCAAAAATGGGTAAGATTTGACAGTGCTTTTATACATGAAAAGAAATGTGTGTCTTAAAAACTGGGGGTTTTGACTTAAAATTTTGCAACAGAGAAGCATCTTTTGTCTATAGAGGATATGTTCAAAAAAACATCCTCCATAGGTATTTTCAGTTCGTGTGGACAGTCTGCTGCTCTGGATGGTCCCAAACTCATGACCCAAACTTATCTAGTGAGTGAGCTGCATTACCAGTGTTTTCACAAGTGTGTCTTACTCCAGGAGAGTTTAAAGAACCTTTAACCTAAATACACTCTTGCTTAGTAACAGAGCCCTTACAAAATTGCCTTGTTTTTGATTAAAAGCATCTATGCAAGCTCTTCTTTTGAGCTATTTTTTCTGTTTTTAAACAATTAAAAATGTTTCCTCCTTTTGAAATCTAGTTTTCAATTACCTATTTCTGCTGCACGTTAGAAAAACAGTGGCTTTTCAGATAAATGTGTGTGGAAATACTACTGCCAACAAGGTATCAGAGAGTGAACTGTTTATTAATTTATTTACTTGACCTCTGTTTTGTGTAACCCTTCTTCCGTCCTCCTCTCCTCTATAATATTATAGACTTTTCTGTCTACTAGCTGAAGTGCAAATAAGCACCCCCTCCTAATACAGACAATGTGGCTGCTCCACAGGTGGTAAGCAGGAAGCCATCTACCATCTGCAATCTAGCAGTCTTAAAGCTGTCTTCAGTTCTCCAAATTCTGCTAAACCATTAGCGCAACCATATCTTAAAAGTGTCAGCCTGTGGGAGATCTCCTTTGTACATGCATTTTAGAAGACAGTGATAGTATTTGCCTTCTAAGAAATCTTCACAAGAACTGTTGAAGATGGCGTGTTATGGATAGGAACGGAGAAAGTGTATATTTCCAAAGTTTTCATGGCAAAGTCATGCCTGATAGCCAATAAAATGAGTTGAATCATGGGATGCCAGTGAAGTTCAGCAAGTAGCCTCTAACTTGTGCTTTCATATTGAAAATCATTGACTTAGATGTACATCATACCATCTTCTGTTTCTATAAATTCAGATATATTTCAAAAGTTTAATTTATTTTCCATGATGATATACAGATAGATGTTACAAGTACTTGTTCCTTAGGTGAAACAAAATTATTTTTTTTTCTAGGGTGGGTACCACTTAAAATCATTGTCTGAATCAGTCTGCATGACTGTAAAAACTTTGCTTGGAGATCCTGTACCTCAAATAACTGGAGAAATGGCACCTTGCCTGAGGTAAGCATATGAAGAATTTTAGAACAACCCATGTATTTATCAAAGAGGCTGAAGACATGCATGCTTTGAACGTTTTGCTGAAGCAAGGTTTTAATATGATGTTTTGTAATATATTATTTTCTGCTTTGGATAACTTGCTTTCCAAAAAAGTTATCCATGGTAGAGTTTTGTATACTTTTGTTTCTGAAATTATTTCAAGTTGTGAGAACTTAATAGCTTATAATTTTATGCTGTTTATCCTTGGGCCTTTTTATCCTGTAGAGATCCATCTCACTCAAGGCTGAGACAATCATACTGTAATCAAGGCAATGCCAGTTAATAACAGCCAGTATCTGAGGAAGTATGTAATTGCAAGGATCAGTTATTCAGACTCCAGAGTAACTTCAGTTGCTGTAGTACAGCAATAGCTGGAGCTAACCTTCCTCTCATCAGTGAGAGCTAAGGCTGTGCAGAGCTGTCTTGATGACTCCTTGTGTTTCTGGAATTTGGATAATCAAGGCCAGGGGTGCTAAAGCACTCGACTGTGTGGAGCTGTACCAAGATAATTAAACTTCCAAGTCTAGCTTCTTTTTGGAGACAGTAAGATTGTGTGTGCACAGTGGTGAATCTGACCTAGCAAAGCATTCTGGAACTTGGGCTTGAATCAGCTCCACATCTAAACAGCATCTTTCTCTTTACCTATCTGTACCATCTCTTCCACATCTCTGTTCCTTCCTCAGTCTCTCTCCCACCTCAGTAGTTGTTCTGTAGTTTTTTCAGCAGTAATGCTCCTCATGCATTTTGGTGGCAGCACCTACCAGTTGGCTATGTTAGTTAAAACTCAGAGCTCAGATCAGTCAGGCAGTGTCGATGTATGCAGGCTATGGGCAGAGTTGGATTTGGTAGGCTCTGATGGAGCAAAGCTGGTTATTTTGCTTGCTACACATCCTGTAGCCCCTGTATCACCTCTTTTTCTTCTCTACAAAATGTAGTATCTCAGGTTGCTCTCATCCTAGGTAATGGAGGGCTGATTACATATTTATCCATTATATCAGTCCAGCTCCTGAACACCTTACAAATAATCTCCAAGTACACAGAATTTCTCCTGATTTTAACATGTATGTTTCTATGATAGCTAATGTAATAGGACCATTTGCCTGTAGTGCTGCAAATACCAGTGATAACGAAAAAGAGATTTCATCACAAAGAATAGCAGGCAACGTGATTTACTTGGTTCCTGAACAGATAGCCTTGCTTTTGTGTGAATCTAATTATATCTACATTGCATAGATAAAATTTCAGACAGAGCAAAGACAGGTAAAATCTTGCCTTTCCTGGAGTTGGGGACATGTATGCTTCCTCCAACAGCAGGGTCAGGATTTCACTCCGTGTGTATAAACGTGCACATACTGCATGTGTTCTTCACTTTTGACTCTTGAATCTAATCTTTCCGAGCAGTCTGCCTGTTGACTCTCATTCTCTTTATCTTTCTGTTCTGCATTCTTGCAAGAGACCAGAACTTGCTCATTTTCAGTTGTGTTTTTTAAGTTTTGGTTTTTTGTTGAGGTAAGTCATGTTTCCTGTATTTTCATTAATGCTGATACTGTTAATCCTATTTCTTTTGTAGTGCTGTTGAATCTATTCAAAATGTGAGAGCAGCACATAAACCCTACTGGAAATGGTTGATGTATGAAGGTAATTACTGTTCGATTTCTTCAAGCAAATGCAATTGGCAGATGGATTCATGTAGACATTCAAAATTATTAAGATTAATACCAGTGGATTAAAGTAATTGAACTACCAGTTATTCATCAAGTGACTGATGAAGTGGCTTCATTCAAGGTTACATCTTCAGCTGGTCTGAACAGAACTTCTGAAGCTGGCAAACATCACACCAAAAAGTAGCACTTTGATACCTTTGGTTGAGGGTGCTGTTTTCAGTGGCAAAACTATGGGCTTAAGTTTTGTTATCATGTATGACCTTTCACTAGATTAAAACAAATGTAGCAGCACTGAAAAGTAACATCTGTGGCAGGAAACATTGTAGCTAGTGCATGGAAATAAATATGCTACTATGAATACAGATGTAATCTGTTTTGTAAATAAATGTAACCAAATATTAACACACTGCTCGGGATAATACATGTGAAACCCTTCTTTTTTTTTTTTTTTTTTTTTCTACAGACACATCATTTTTACAAAATTTGAGCACCAAATCACATGTACTAAAGAAGCCTGATCTGGATCCCTCCACCGAATATGAATCTAAGATAATTAAAGTCAATGAAATTGTCAAAGTAGAAAGGTTTTTGGAACTGCACATGAAAAATATTCTGTTTCCAGTGCCTCCCATCAAAACAGCAGCAACTGACTCTAAAGGTTCAGCACACTTACTCCCTGTACCTGTTCATTTGGTGAAGGAAATGGACAAATCTGAAATAAAAGCTCTTCTCAGGTTGGTCCTATCTGTTTAATTTTCAACATGAGTATGAGAGGTCTCTGCACAGACTGTCATCTAGCTCTGTCTCTGCCATGGTCATGTTTTTGGCCTTAGTCTAATCAATGATAGCCAGAGTTTCTTCCTTTGAAAAATTAAGACTTTGGTGTTGGTTATCACTTACAGCCTTGAAGTCCTTTAAAGAACTAATCAGAATACTTTTAGAAAAAAACTGTTTCAATGGAGATAGAAGAGTACAAGCGTGTTCATTTAGAAAGAGATTTTGCTAGGAAGGTGCCTTAAAGCTCTGTGTTCACTTTTAGCTGAAAAAAATACCAATCTGGTCTGATTTAAGAAGCTCAACTTTTTGTCTAATTTTGACAGAACTCTATTTCCTGAATATCATCAAACATTTTTGTTTTCTCTCCAGTGCAAAACAGACAGACACTTAGAGAGCTCAAGACTGTCAGGCAACAGTGTTTTCATCTTCCTGCTAGAGCTAGGTTTTTGAGAATCAATGTGTAGCATCAATCCAATACGTACCCCGTCAACCCTGACTGCAAAGTACCGTATCAGTGTCCTCTTCAGGAGCATTATTGCCTCTAACCTAGTTTTTTCTTCATATAATTTATTTTACAGTGGCTTTTATGCAGACCTTGTGGAAGAGGACAAAAGTTTGCTGTCTCTTGGCAATATGTTGGTCATCCTAGATAAAATACTTAAAAAGGAGGTAATAATAAACTGCTTTGATCTTGGAGGGTGGGGTGAGAGCTGGATTCCTCTGATTTTTGTTTCTACTGTATTGTTGTCCAGATATTAGTTACTGTGTACTTCACAACCCCACTAATCTCAGCTAGAATGTGTTTAGCTATGAGAGTGAGTATGCAAGATGAGAAAATAACTAGTTGGGGATAGTTGTTAACCCCAAGACATTTTTCTAATGATCTTTGGGCAAGGTGTTGTCCAGCTTTTCTGCAGTCATAGCATGTGAGTCAGTAGGAACCTTCTCATCACTCTCAGACATACAGGTGAGCCAGGCATTCACTCTTGCAGTTGAGGGGGCAGAAGTTGGTACAGCAAGCACCAGTGAGCCGCAGCACAAAATCTGAACAGGAAATATCCAAAATTTTCCTGTCTCAGTGCACGGAGTTTTGCCTTCTGTCTAGGAGAGAGTTTACTTCTGCATTACCTTACATTACAAGATGCCATGCTATGTGCAGCTGTACCCATTTTCCATTTTTGGTGCAACACTTTACTCAGAGTAAATTCTGATTTACACATGCACACCACACACAAACCCCTCCTTTAGTGGAGCTGTTGAAAACGCTGCTGCATACTGTGATTCTGAGCAGAGTAATTCTAGTTTAGCATTTTGATTCTTGCAAGGTCAGGAATGAAAAGAAGGCAGGCTTAGAGGATGCACATTTGTATTTCTCTATAAAAGCCTGGAGAAGGAAAGAGGAAGAACTGCAAACAAGTTAAGAATATTATATCGTAATAAATCAGTCTCTCTCTTTGAATAAAAATCTCTCCTTAAAGTACCAGGCCTGCAAGGAAGAGTAACTGCCAGAAGGACCTCTTTCTTGTAAGCCATCTTCCTGCTGTTGGAGGTCACATATGTAGATCTCGGGGACAAATTTCTAACATTATAAACTGCACGTACCTCTAGGAGAGCCTCTAAATAGAACAAAAGAAATAGTAACTGGCAAAAAGGAATTGAACTTTTCATGAGTTGCAGATGCTAAGCTGAGCTTTTTGTGTTGACAAATGCCAAGAGGACTGAGCAGGGGGAGCATGCATTATATTTTTGCTTAGCTTTCACATAGAGTTCAAAGCACTACACAATACAAATGAACACTGAAAGGCTGACTGAATAATACTGTAATTGTGTTTTCCAGAAAGGAATAGCTCGCCTAGGTTAAAGGAAGAGTCAGAATCAGAATTGAGGGATGACTTCCTTTTCATAGGGTGTATTTTTTCTGGTACAATTTGCCTACTGGCACACTGAGCGTATCCAATCTGCAGACTATCTAGAGAAACAGTGAAGATGACCTTCCCCTGCAAAAGCTATTTTTACAGTTGCCTTTCAGCATAGCAACATACTTTTGCAGTAATAGAACAGCTCTTGGCATAATAATCGAATATGGCCTTTCTGTAGAAAATGAATTAGTAACATTTTCTTAACCCTGCTATGACAGATCATTAAGATCCCTTTCATACAGCTGTAGCTTTGTTTGAATGATGCATATAAATAATGAAAAATTCAGTTGTTACAAATAAAAAATGACATGATCTTGTGCAGCTTTAATTGCTTCTGAATGAAAAATATATTTTGCAGGTATGCAATGGAATTGCAGCATCACCCACAGCTGCTGTTTCTGTTGCTGTTGCACTAAGACATGCTGTTCGTTTTGGATTTCAAAGGTGAATTTGTATCTTTGGCTTTTGGGGCCCTTGGACAAAATGTAAAAATAAGATACTAAGTATGTGAAATATGGCAAATTGTCTTTGGAACCTTGATTTTTTTAAAAAAAAAAAGCACCTACATATGCATAGCATTTTCAATATGTAGTACAGACAAATACTATATATGCCAGCAAAAACCTTTTGCCTTACTGAAGGCAAAACATTTGTGAGGATGAGTGCTGTGCTAGCCTACATTTTCTTTGCCAGATTTCAGTTGGTTTTGGTCTGAGGACATTTTCTTGGTTTTTTCTCCCCAGTACCTGGTTGGAGAAAAGGAGTTCCCTCGCGCTGTCATAAATGTGTTTTCTTTATACTTTTAATGGGCCAGATTCAGAAACAATATACATTCTTCTTTATGCATCTAATCTACATGCAAACTCGTTTAAACAAATTGCATTAACTGAAAAAAATTACTTGTAGATGTAAGTGTGTGTATATTTTTCTTTGTTTTCTGCAGAGTGCTTTGTATATTTGTGGGAGACATGCAAATCATACCGAACACAGAAGATGGGTGAGGTTTCTCTTTACTTCAGGGAGTCAAATCCCAAAGGCTTTATAAGTGTTCATAAGTGTCCATATGCGTGATGAAATCTGCACTGAGGAATCGGTCACGAGCTGTGTTTAATTTGAGACAAAATACAAAATATCCCCAAATACATCTCTAAAGACAAACTGCTATCTCTAAATGTCACTTTATGAGTTTAGTGGTAGGTTTAAAGTATAATAGTGCTATATTAACTGAAATTTAGATTGTTATTGAAAATAGAACATTGAAAATTTAAAGTAATAAAGAAGGCAATTATTAATTATATAGGGTGTACCCCCTATAACTGCAGGGGGCATACACTGCTGATGCTGAGATCCTTATTGAAAGTCATCTTTACTTATCTGTAACTTTTTTTGCCACTTCCCCTTTTTCTTAGAAGTAATTTGCTCGTGGTCTTTAATACTCTTTTTAAAAATACCTTTAAAAGGATTTAAGTTTTAATTGGTGTTTATGTTATGGCATGTAGTAATGCAAATATTTATTTGTTCCTGTGTTATGAATTAGTTCTAAAGAATGATGAAAGAAAAGATCTTTTTATCTCATTGGAAGTTGTTGGTTAGATACTCAGATGTGCTTTTTATTTACAGAAAAATACTCATGATACATATTTGTGAGAAAGAACAGTCTGAAAAGACCAGCTCCAAACACTATATTTCTCTAAACTGGAAAGAGGTGAGATTCACTTTCTGGAAACAATGTTAAGAGAAAAAGCGTTTTGAACAGAAATAATAGAATGTATTTACAAACTCATAAAATGATACAGAGAATTACACACCTGACTGCAATTGGAACCGTTGAAAGTATTTCCTTTTCTTGCCCTTGCCGGGGTACTACTCCTTCACATATCTTTATATTAGAACGCATAGGTCTGAGGAAACCTTCAGTAGCTATTGTAGTTCATCTTCAAGAGGGCAAAGTTACAGTGTGAAGACACTAAGGAAAAGATTAATAAACTGCATGTTTAATATAAAAATTGCTGTGAAAACAGTATCCTGTTTCCTAGGTCAATCAAAAGCTTTTTGAGATTCACCTTAGTGTTTTGTTTTATATCTTGGGATTTGGAGCTTTACATTTGTGCTAAACAGTTTCTCGTTGTTAAAGGATGCTGAAGGAAACGACTTCTTTGCTGCTGTACTTGGATTCATTCTTCCTGTAGCATATAGTTATCAGCCTGACTTGACAGTAATCGCTGTTGGACCAAATAGGAGCCTTGGAATCAGTGGGATTTCTCTGCTTTTTGCTTTACTACAAGGATTAGCTGAATCTCGAATTTTTGCTGTGATTGAGGTAAGAAGTGGTGCTAAGCAAATAGCTCAAGCTTCTTTCTGTCCTGAGCAAGACACTGATGCACACTGAGCTGTAGGCAGCCTGCATGATTGAGAAACTGAGGCATGAATGCAAGCCCATGGTTATGTCTAAAGACAGCAGATGTTCTGACAATTTGCTACAACTTCCCTTTCCACCTGGGATTCACAGCTCAGAGTTGTCACCTCAAAAGAGACACTCGTCGGTTAATTGTATGTCCTCTTTCCGTCAAATGTGATTGAAAGCAGCGCATTGTTCTGTTTATCAGAAAACACTAAATATCCTCTCCTTCTTTCCCCCGGGCTGTACTTTATCACACATGACTTCAATCATACAGAAGACAAATCAGAATGGCATATATCCTTTAAGCGAACTTAATTGCCATAATACATAACTGGGGACTAATTTGCCCCACCTTTCTGTTTCTGGTAGAGAGCATGGGAAAGGAGATAAAGAATATACGGATCTTTCCCTAGTCTAGTTTTTCCATGCACTACCACGTTAAGGATTTCTAGATTTAGGAAGTCAGAGGCTGTATCCAGACCTGTGTGTGGTAAGTACCAGTGAGCATTATCTTCCATGAATTGTTTAATCTCTTAAAGAACTCAACTTACACTCTTTGCCTCTGCAGTATCCTGTGGCTGTAACACAATTCTGTGTGTTCTGTGAAACAGTTAACTTCTGTTTGCTTTTGTGCCTTCTAGTTCTTCTTTAATGAGAAACAATGATTAATTGTTCACATACGCTTATTCTAATCTGTTCCCCAGCAAGCATCCAATTAAAGATACACTATTCATTAAGCTGCCAATTAAGTGGATTTCGACATACTTTATTCTGTAGTCTTCTCAAATGTCATTTGCTTTAATTTATAGTGCTGATTCATAAATTGTCTAAACTAAAATAATTTTTACTTTGATACGCAGTATACATAAAGAGTGTATTTGCACATTACTAATTAGGAGTATGGAATTGAAAGAATTATTGACATTCGGAAGGGTAAACTCAAGGATAAAAAGGAAGCTAGGCATACATCTTCAAAAAATTACTGATACATTTATATTGGTACTCTGCAGGTAGCTCCGTAATGGGATTATGTAACGTGTGAGGATTTTGTAATGCATGTGCTTGGCTTTTTAGAACAACTGAATAAATATTTCTCTCTCTTAAAAAAAATAAGGTTAAAGTCTTCCAAATAAATGTTCATATTCTTCATATACAATTGACATTTCATAATACAGTTTCTGCAAGCAAATGATATTGATTTAGACTGTTATGAGTCAAAAAAGTCACTTCTTGCTGAAGCAAAATAGATCACTATTTTCTACCAATAAAGTAAATGATGCATGAAGTAAACAAGCTCCATGCTAACATTTTCTACCTTTAACCCAGCATTATTTCTTTTAAATCACAAAAGGAAAACCGAGATTCTTTCTCTATTTGAAAGAAACAAGTTTTAGAGGAGATAAAAATTAACCTTTTTCAGAAAAAGCTTCTCCATTTTGACACATTTTTATTTGAAAATGGAAAGTTGCTCATTCTTGCTACTAATGCTAGCGACTTAATTACTAAAGCTTGTTTTACAATATTTCATGTATTACTGAAACAAAGAAAGTTTGGTACCCAGGAGCATTTTTTTTCCTTCTTCTTAAATAGGACACAGAGATAACTTTAATGCAAAGTGTAGCCAAAGTGTTAGTGGGTGCTTCTACACCTCACTTTGGAGTTTATGTACCTCCTACCCAAGAAAAAGTAAATAAAATAAAATTATTGAGAGACCAGTTTCAGGAGGAATGGAAAATGCTTCAGTGTTCAGGTAAGTTGTCTATTTTTATCTTTAGATCTTATTAATATATTTACATTTCTGAAAAGATAATAAAATACAGCTGGAATCCTGTAAGTCAGTGGGATATTAAAGTCAGTGGGAACACATTGATCTGATGTCAAAAGGATGAAATTCTGAATGCTTTTAGTTCTACCACTTGAAGCAGAAAGCACTGAATTTCACAGCATAACTGTATCTGTCCTTGAGAACTTTGAATACTGTTACTCCAGAAGCTTGAACTGAAACTGCCAAAATATTATGTGCTTAAAAAATGGTTAATAAGATGTGCACTGGCTGTGATGGCTAATGTGTTTTCTGAATATAGTGCCAAAACAGGTGACATTTTTATACCTTTAAATTGTCCACAAAGAACTTGGCTTAACTCAATAGTGATTAGTCATGCTTCAAGTACATTCACAAATAGCTGAGGATTGGGTACTGCATTTGTGCACGAATCAGATTAGGCAGGTGTGTCTGTTTTCAAGCATACTTGTCTAGAAACATTTCTGTACTGAGTAACTTCTGTTTTTCAACAGAAAAAGCAATGAATGATAAAGGTGGGCATTTCTCTCTGAAAATGCCCTGCTCTCTTTCAGAAGAAATTGCCAAAAGCAGTGGTCTCATTCCAAGAAAAGCGTTCTTAAGAGGTTGGGAATTGTGGTATGAGCTTGATTAATAACTTTTTCTTATTGCTTTTCAGTGAAGGATGGGATTTCAAGAAATTGAATTCACTTCGGAATCATTTTACATAGCAGAAGCAAAAGACAATGTGTTGCCGTTCATGTTGCCTTTTAAATCATCAGAACAAGAGATCATCAATCTCTAAACAGAGTAAGAGCCATTCACAATTGTCTCCTGTTTTTAAAAAACTCAAAATCAGTATTTTCAGCTAGAGAATTGTGCTTCTTGTTCATGCTGGTTTTCGGCTGGATGGGAAATGATACCCAGTCCTTGGAACATCTTGAAATGAAAATTTATTTTAAAAGAAACCAAACCCAATGTCTAACATTTTCACAGACAAAAGCGGAGGAACACGAACATGTTCTGTTGCAGTTCAGAATTTCTTTAAACTTAATATTCCCAAGAAGTATTACTTCAGGTTGGAAACTGGGCAGTGGCCAGATTTTGGCTTCAGAACTCTTCAGGATGGGGGATTTGTTGGTTTCTTCTTCTCTCCCCCAGACTCTCCCCTGAAAAAAAAATTTTTTTTGACAATTCAGCATTTTCAAGGAAAAAACATTTACTCAGAAGTATCTCGTTCCCTTTTGCCTGCCTTTGTTCACCCGAATTTCTACGTTGAATGATACCAATGTTGTATTTTGATATGTATTTTTCTAAGATCTTGATCAAAAATGTATTAAAAAATGAATTAAGAGGAAAAAAAGTGTGCTCTTGGTAGAAAGTTTGCAAATACCGTCAGAAGGCTGCAGTGACGTTCTGCAGCACACGCGTGGTTTATGGCGCTCTGGCAGTAGCGCGTTGTTCCTAGCGAATGGAGTAACGACGCTAACGGCGAGTATCGCAGCGACGGTTACGAATGGTGCACTGCCTGAACCGGGGCTTACGCGTCGGCCTTTAACCCGCGCTGTGGTACCGGGGGCCCGGCAGGCGCCGTTACCTCAGCGGGGCTGCGGGGGCCTCCCCGCCTCCCGCCGCTGCCGACGCGCGGGCCCGCGCCGCCTGACGCCCCGCGCCAAGCAGCCGCCCCGCGCCGCCTGACGCCCCGCCTGGGGCCGCCCCCCGGGCCCCGCCCCGTCGCGCTCCCGTGACGTCAGCGCCGCCGTGCGCGGCAGCCCGCGCCGGGGGAGGAGGCGGCAGTGGCGTCCCGCTGCCGCCCGTGCCGGGGAGGCCGCCCCAGGTACGGCGGGGTGGGGAGCGCGGCCGCGGGGTCCCCCGGGCGGGGGAGAGGTGGAAGGCGGTGGCGGGGCGGCCCCGCGCGGTGCGCGGCTCTGCGGGCACGGGGCTGATGCTGAGGGCGAGGGCTTGCAGGCGGCTCTCGGGGGTGGAGGGGCTGGGCCCAGCTTGATCCGTAGGATGCGCCCCCGCCGCCGGGAGCTCCTCCGGGGTGGTGCTGGCACCGGCACCCCCCCGCGCCTTTCCGATGGGTGCTCCGGAGCCGCCGCAGGGACGGAGGGCGCCGCGCAGGCCAGCCCCGCGCCGCGGTCACAGGCAGCAGCCCGCCGCTTCTCGCCGCTCTGTGCGTGGCTTCTGCTGAGGGCACTGCTTGGGGGGGCAGGTGGCGGGTGTCTCCAGGGAAAAGCTGGAGCGGTAGAGCTTTTGGAGGTGTTCCCACGTGAATCCTGTAGTAGATCGGGACAATCTTCTGTCTCAGTCTGTTAGGCAAAATGAGGTGTCTGGAATTAAGCTTGCAGCAGCAGCACCTAGCTTGTGATCATAGTCACGGTGTTATTTTTATAGCTCGTGTCCTAAATATGTGCTAGGTCGGTTTTCTTCTCTCTCGTTTTGGGCAGTTTCAGTTTAAGTTAAAGCATATTCATCAATTTCTCATACACGTTACAAGTGTTTCTTCCTTTTCCTGATATTTTTCAGGTCTTCACATGAAAACAGAGACCCAGACTGTAACTGCTGTAACTTGACTACTTGATTTGAAATGGAGAGCATTACGCAGTTGTTCAATGATTTGTGTGAAGCACACTTGACAGGTTTGCCGTGGAAGGTCCACCTGGGCAGGCTCAAGATCAGCAAGAGAAGGGCTAAGCAAAATCTGAAAAGGGTTGCTTATAATGCCCTGTTCATAAACCTTTTTCAAGATGAGGCTCGTAAGCTGCAATCAAATGTTTCCAGGCTTCCTGTGAAAAACAAAATTTTGATGCTGTCTTTCAACTTGAGAGTTGGTGGCCTAGGCGCTCAAGCGGATAGACTGGAGAATCTTGTGGAGGAACTGGAAACAGCTGAATGCTTGCCATTTACTGAAGTTAATTCTGTCTTGGATCTCTTAGTACAGCTTGCTGGAACAGGTCCTCCTCAGCTTGTACCCCAAAAAAAGGACTATTTTTTGAACAACAAATACGTTGGGAGAAATGTCAAATATCAGGGTTACGATTATTACGATGTAAGTGTATTTGAAGCTGATATACAATCTCTAATAACAAATGAAGAATGTCAGTTCAATGACACAATTCAAAAGACGCTTCAGATAATGGAGGCTGCACCTGGCACTGGACTCCCTGCCATAGGGTTGTTCTCACAGAACTATCCTGCTGGTGACAAGTTTGAGAAAGAAACGCGGGTCTCGCTCTTCGGTGCTCTTGTCCACAGCCGTACGTATGATATGGACATCAAGTTGGATTTACCACCAGTGCCTGACAATGCAGATTTGTCTGGACTTGCAATTAAAGTATGGTATCATTTGTTTTGGACTTAAGAGTGTATGCATGCTTTCAATATGCCACTTGGATACTGTAATTTAAAATACAATTAGTGGTTACATTTGTAATAGAAGCATACAGTGTTGGAACGTAAGATGGAGCAGGGATCCTTTTCTTTGCTGACAACCAGATAAGCTTTTTGCATTCAGAGATGTATGATAACAAAACCCTCGGTCTTGTCCTGTAGCTGTGTAAAAACCCCATGATTTGGCCATAGGCTTTATGAAGTTAAGCCATCGGCTATATCTGTGCCTTCCCCACCCTAGTAGTCTTTTGGTTGCATTTTTGCCTGCCTTGTATATTGAACTCTTTTGCGTTGTTGCTTACATGTTACTGTTCAGCTTGCCTGCGTAAGCATTTCTGTCTGAATGTACATGTTTTGCTCTTCAGAGTATGTTAACTAACTTGTATTTTCTTCTTGGCTTATTGTATCTTAAAACATTTGTTTTGGTTATTATATTTCATTGAACCTCCTCATTCCCACTGTCCTTTTAACTCTTCTGTGTGTACAGTTTCTACTGTATTTTTTCCCCCTTTTGTTGTCCGTTCTGTTTATTTTTGTTATGTTTTATTCTCATAGAGGTACTTGTCAGGGTTTTTTCATTCTTTCCATTTTTACTGTGTGTAGGTACGGTTCTTGTACTTCTGTACTTTTAATCGTTAATTTGTTCCCACTGCTTAACATGTGGATAGCTCTTGTAGTTCCCTTAACTCAGGGTCTTCATTGAAACTTAAAAGGCAGACACATTGAAAAAGAAAACCCCTGCTTTTCAATGTGCACATATGGATGTAAGTTCTAACTTGGGAGAGGCAGAACCTTTTTGCGTAAGTACTGTATTCTTTCCATCAGACTGGAAAATTTGTGATTTCTTGAAGAGCAGCATGCTGCTTTTTTATGTGGGTGTGATTGTCTTTTTCTAAAATTAGGACTGTTCTGATATACAAGTTCTGTTGAGTGGGAGTTGAGGATGTGGCATATACATTGTTTAGATGCCTGCAGATTTTCTGCATATGAATAAGCATAAGGGAGCAAACTATGTTTGTCATAGTTAATGAAATGTTTACAAATTTGAAGAATTGGGGTCTGGATTTTTTTACTGAAATACTGAGCAGTATGGTTTTATTAGTGTTACATATTGTTGAATGTCTAGACCTTGGATTCTCAGTTTGTAGAACTATATGCTTACCGAAGGAATAAGTGTCAATAATATACTGACAAACAGTATATTGTTTTGATGGTGATTGTTGTTTTTTATGTAGGCATTAATACTTATAGAGACTTATCAAGTGAAAAGAGTGCTTACAGGAAAAACCTAAAATAGATACAAAGGGAGGTTGGGTGACAGATTGTCATATAGAGGCACTTGATCATGAATGACAGCAGAGCATCTTCTGTGTTAGCATATGTTTCTTCAGTAAAATGTTTTTACGTGTAACATTTGAACTCTCCCTGACAGGTTCCCCAAAGTATAGACCAGTCAGAAGATGAGGGATTCCAGTCAGCATCCAATCTGACTCCTGATTCTCAGTCAGAGCCGAGCATGACTCCAGACATAGACTTGTGGGATGCAGTGCTTACATACGGACCCAGCAAACGAAGATGTTGGGAAAGAATTGGATAGTACGTGTCTGATGTTACTGGCAAACTTACTATGCATCGTATGAAAATGTATGAAGGTGCATTTCATCTTAGTTACAAATTACCTCAGTATAAATAGTGAAACGAGCATATTTAATTCACATAATTCAGTATACTGCCTTCATGATTGAGAAAGGATTAAAGATCATGCAGTTTCAACAAACTAGTTCTTAGGTTGCAGCTGTTCCATAGGAAGAGATAAAACAAAATCTTCTTTGTCAAAAACACTGAAGACATTAAGGAAACACTTTCTATTTGTGTGAAATGTAACATTTTTCTAACTAATCTGACTTCTTGTGCACTATGCAATTTATCTCAGTCTAAAATGATGCCATATTTTCAGTTTCAAAAGAGAAAGTGGTAGTTATAGAGCACTAGAATAATTAAACACACATCTCCCAGTATTGTAAGATATTGTATTCCTTTTCCCTGTCTGTAACCAAAACAGAAATTAACAGGTTTCTTGATGGTGTAGTTAGACTTGTAGTTCTGTTGGCTGTTGAGCAGAAGATGCATCTTCTGAGACAAGGCTCTGTATAGCCCTGTTAAAGCTTCCTGGCTTCCCTAAAATAGAAGGACAGGAAAAAAAAGCAGGTATAACGGGTATCTTCCTTTCATTCCTGATGGACGGTGCTGTGTCCAAATTCTTGGACAGAAATCCAGAGATTCCTGGAGAAACTTTGCTCTGTGTGTTTTCTGTAATTTTAGGGAATAAGCTAGTAATGTGTCTGTTGCAGTATTACACAGTGTGTTTTTTCAACTCCTGATCCTGAGATGCTCAGAAACTTAAAAGTTCCCTGATGTGGTTTTTAAAAGCTGCTGTAGCACACTAGCTTTGTTCCTAGTACAAGGCAGTTTTTCTTGCTAACGTTTAGACTGTAAGGACCCTAGAGTCAAATATAGACTATATATTTATATATATATAGCCTGACAGCTTTCGTGTAATGCGTGGTACTAGAATTCAGAATTCTTGGAAGAATCAGGAGAAGCTGTTTTTGAGGGGATAGTAATCCTCGCTGGGAAGAGCTAAAATGAGTTAATACAAGTAGTTATAGCATTTTGAGCATCTTGCTCTGTATTTGAATATTAGTATTACATGGACCCTGGAAACCTGGTGTACTATCGACCTCATTTTCCTAATGTGAAGACTGCAATCGGGGAAGGCTGCAAAAGAAGCTGGTATTTCTCTTCCAAGGTTTCCGTCTCTGAACTTGTGTTCAAATTACCTCTTTCTTCACTGTACTGATGTGGGCTACAGTTTCATTGACTTGAATGTGCATTCCCTTGAAAATGTACTATATTTCTAGTAGCTTTTTCTGTGGTCAATACTGGCTGTGTAAAATTCTGAAATGCCTTCTTTTCTTTAGGAGATGTATTTCCTTCTTTTCATATCATTACCTTGTAATGTTGTGTTTACTCTGACGCAGCCCGCCTGGTAAAAAAGAGGAACCATATCTTACTGAAGCTGGGAGAGAAGCTTTTGACAAATTTTACAAACTTCGAGAAGGGGAATTGCAACTGTTTAGTAATACTGTACTTCAGCTTCCACAGCTTGTGCTAATGAAAGAACCTGAACTGGTTAAGGATGTCTTGAATGTCCTCATTGGTGTGGTATCCACTACGTTTTCACTCGATCAGGTGTGGAAGATTTTTAACTGTGCTTCTTAGTCACAACTTTTTCTTTTCTTGTTTGTAGAGGTTTCCTCTGCAGCACATTTATTTCTTCTGAGATCTTGCAGCTGTGGATACTGTTAAAATGATGAATGCGACCTAATGGCAAATAAGGCAGTATTTATTTATTGCAATAATGGTGTTCCTGCAATAGGCTAAGAGTATTTGTAGTCCTCTAAGTGAAAAGAGGTTTATGAACACTTGAAAATAGAGGTGTAAATAGTTGTAGATAGGATTTTCTTTAAAGAATTAGATATGATCTTACTTTGTATTTGAAAAATACCATTCATACTCTTGAAATTTTGCTACAATTTAATGTTTATCACACTGTTCTAGCTATATAGTATCAGTCACCAGATTATCTAAACTGAAAATGTCTGCTGTTATTTTTATGTGTAAATGTTTGCAATTTTAAATCAAAATACAGCTATGTAACAATTGAATCTGACTTTTTTTCCCCCTCCCTATATCCTTTTAGGCGGCTCAGACATTTGTGATAAAGGAGGGAGTATATGTATCTGGAACTTCACCAGAGACAATGCACAACCTACTCTCAGAAGTTGCAGAGTATGGAACCTATTACACACGACTAAGTCATTTTTCTCTTCAGCCAGTTTTAGACTCTTCATACAGCAAAGGACTTGTGTTTCAGGTAAAATAGTTGTATTAAGTCATCGAGATTTAACGGGCTAGTTGTCCTAATTAGGTAGAGAAGGTAACTTTGATTTCGTGTAAAGCTGGAATTTCTGCATTCTGCAAAGCATTTTAAGGGTAGTGCTCATCCCAGGTTGGCAATGAACAGTGCCACTGTGTTTAAATCACAGCTCTGTCTGCTTAGGGCTTGCTTGCACCAAAATGCATGATAAAAGGTTTTCATTACCTGAAGTGTGATTTGTTTAGTCATATTGTTCTGTTGAGGACTAAAGGAATATAATTGTTAGACGTTTTAAAAACATTGTTTATTTATACATTAAGATCTATAAAATTAAAATACAAGAACTTTCTTAATACGGTATGTGTATATATATAGTATAGATCTCTAAAAAAATAAAAATGGAAGTAGAGAAATATGATATTTAATACCTTTAGTTATTTTCTATTAAGTGCATATTTTGCCTGTCATTCCTCTGTATTATGCTGAACTGTATGTAGACCGTGTAATAGCAGGTGATTTAATCTCTTTCTAATGTGTAGAATTAGAATTCGTTATGAAAATGTATTCTTTCTGGATATTTTATTTACAGCAATGTTAATAGAAATTGAATAAGAATGTCTCTTTCCTTGTCTTGTTAGAAAAAGTTCTAGACAAGTTTTTTGCAGTATCCAATTTAGGATGAAAGTAAGGAAACAGGTTTCCCTAGGTTTATATTATGGCTGTTAAGAGGACAAGGAGCTCCTCTAGGGGGAATTCAAAGAAGCTGAACCAAGATGCTTTATTACACTGTGTGTGTGAGTACAGGCTCTGTGCACTGATGTATAAAGTGTATAGAGGAGTCATCTGGCTAATTTGAATGTCTGAAGTTGCGTGGACCCTTACTTTCCCCTTACTTTGGTATACAAGTCTCTGCATATACAAATTATTTTAGTGAAAGGTTTGTTTTCATGCTGATACAATTGATGTGAGACATAGATAGACTATAAACAGCTGTAACAGTAAGACTTTAAATATTTTCTGTTGATACTAGGCATTCACAAGTGGGCTGAGAAAGTATCTTCAATATTACCGAGCCTGTGTTTTGTCAACACCTCCTACTTTAAGTCTTCTAACAATCAGCTTTCTCTTCAGAAAATTAGGTCGTCAGTTGAGGTAAGAGAATAACATTAATATTTAAGGTTTTCATAGCATAAAATATGCAATCTATTTCTTCATATACGCTAAAAGAGACAATATTACGCGTGCATTTTTACATAGTCTTTCAGTATTTTTCCTGTTATTGTAACAGAAGGATTTCCTTAAATAGAGAAGATTGTAGGGAAAAATGTGTAAGGTCTTTATATTCAGTTTCTTTGTCTCTGTTACCATTCAACTGATACAGTAGGGGTGTTGTATGATATTCAGCTTTAGCAAGGTGCATCACTGTGATCTCGGAGACTTCTGGCAGAAATTGTTACATATGTTTTAATACTGTTTTTTAGGTATTTAGCTGAACTTTGTGGCATAGGAACAACTGCGCTGGCAATCAGTGGTGGACCTGGTGCTTCATTTCCTACGGTGATAATTTGATGTTTTTATGTTTGATTTGAGTTAAGATTCTTGAAAATTGGGTAGAATTTTACATAAAATATTTAGTGGTGTTTCTGCTACCAAAGGTATGACCTTGGACCTCTAGTTAGAATGCCGTGATCCTTTCTCCAGATATTTTAAAATTTGGAATTTTGTGTTGTGTATTCAATACCTAAATAAACAAAAGACCCAAAATAAGCCTCAGAGCACATTAAATTTCATTCAAAAGGAGGTATTTGTAGCAAGGTGAGTGAATCTCACTCTCTAAACATATCTGTTTCTCTCCAGTGACTATAAAGTGAGCTTGAGGTAACTAGCTCAGATCTTAATTACAGATAGCTAGAGGAATTGAGATGGATCCTGCCTTCTGTGTCTAGTGAAACATGTAAAGCTGTGTATTTCTGAGTCTTCTATTATTAAAGTTGTATTGAAGTTTGTTGCCTAATGTTAGAATATTTTTCGGTTGTTTAGGGTGTTAAATTGCTTTCATATCTGTACAAAGAGGCTCTCAACAACTGTAGCAATGAGCATTATCCAGTTCTTCTGTCTTTGTTGAAGACAAGCTGTGAACCGTACACAAGGTGCGTCCATACCATTCTCTACATAATTGTGTTTAAGAGCAATTCTGAATTAGCAATCTGGAGGGTAATTGCTAATTTAACAATGGCTGTTAACATTTTCAGAGAAAATATAAGATGTGGCTGTATCTGCAAAGTACCTACTGAAATTAATTCATTTTTCTGAATCCTTCTTTCTCTCTCTTTTCCTGCTCAGTTATAATATAAGGGGTTTGTATGTGACTAGATTAGTAAATAAATACATGTAAATAAGACTTTTTTTCTTGTTGCTGGTGCTGGAATTTCATACTGGAATATAAATTTCAGATAAACTTTTTTCTTTTCATACCTGTAGTAATATCCTGAAACTGGCAACTAACAGGTTTCTCTTGGAGTTGCACAAACTGGGAAACTTCATGCTTATTTCCACTGTTTTGTGGGCTTTTCAGTAAGCAAAGATAAAAAAAATAAAAATCTGTTGTTCATTAAGTAGATGTAATTAACAATAGGAAGTAGAGTTCCTTGGATTGCAACAGTTTTGTTAAGCAGTGCACATCAATTTAGAAATTGTTAGTTTATAGACTTTCTGAAGAGATACTACTTTTTTTTTTTTTAATAGCTATTATATGGATTATAGCTGTGGTCCATTATCAGTTTACAGTGATACTTAATAGATGTAATGATACTAGAAATATAAAATAAAAGTCTGGCAAAATGCTCTAAATCTAAGACTCCTCCCATGGCCACCCATCTTGTTTTTAATTCCTTCTACATTAAATGTTCTTCAGAGAAATTTAATTTCAGATTTACCAGAAGACTCTTCGAAATATCTTCACAGCTCCTGCTCTGCAATTTATAGAAGATAGTCAGATTTCTGAAATACCAAGGGCAGGATATCATGGCATCACAAGGAACCTAAAAATATGAAAATATGCTCTACTAGTAGGTGATACTTAACTGCATTGACTCTTAAATTTGTTGCAGATTTCTACTGAAGCATGAATGATATACAGTCAGGGCTGCTGTAGAAGGAGACCTCCATGATCTGCACAAAGTGTTAGCCTACTCATTCATTACCCTGGAAAAAAATTAAATAATAGAAGTCGTTGGTCAAATAAATCATAGAAACATGAGATTTTTAACACTTTAAAAGTTATTAACTTTTTACTTACAACCTTAAAGTGGAATGGTGGTTCCTGTGCTACATGCTTCCTGTTTGTTACACTGAACCAACCTCTAGAAACAATGTTAGTATTGCAACTCCTAAGAAAAGAAAAGATTATCTTCAAAGTGCTCTAAGCCTTCTTATCTATAGCTCCAGATAACTATTTTTTTATTTCTTCAAGTCTGGTTTCACACAGAGGAAATACGAAAAAACATAAATAGATATTCCAACATAGTAGTTCTCATTATTGCATGTGTATTAGGTCCGGAGGAAAAGTATTGCATCTTTGTTTTATACCCTTTCAGTTTCTCCATGCTGTTTTTAAAGAGTTACCTCTCTTTAAAATAAACCCTTTCTGCTTATCTCTCCCTATGCTTCTGATGTGCTGCAAAGATTTCTAGAAATTTTTGATATATATTTAGTAAATTAATACAGAGAAATAAAAAGGTTGTTTTAATTAAGACAGTGTTCTTATACACACAATTCTGTGTGTATCTTTAAATATCAGTGTGACAGCACATAATTGCTGGTTTTTATCTTGCCTATATCTTGTGTGTTTTGATGTTTTAAAGAGTACACCTACTGTTTGGTTATAATAAAGTTGAAAAGGCAAGAGGATTGATTTTCAATATTGTACAATTATATTTTTTAGATTTATCTATGATTGGGTATACAGTGGTGTATTCAGAGATGTTTATGGAGAATTTATGATCCAAGTGAATGAGGATTATCTTTGTTTCAGAGGTACTGTATGTATATGATTAAATTCTAATTTATGTAGTATGTGCTGTTAATGAAATAATTAAAAATATATACTCTCATCTTTTTGTTTGATATGTAGATAAACATTACTGGACTCATGGTTATGTTTTGATTTCAAAAGAAGTGGAAGATTGTGTCCCTGTATTTCTTAAACATATTGCTAATGATGTATACATATGTGGGAAAACCATAAACTTGCTGAAACTGTGCTGTCCTAGGGTAAGTTTTGGTTTGTTTCCTTCCTGTTACATTGAGGAAACCATGTCTCTTTAGAGCAAGTTTCTAGTTTTTTAGCAAGTTTGCCCCTTTATTGAAAACTGGTATTGCTGTGTAGGATGTGCGTTCATGAAAGGCAATTACTTGCTCTCAGGTACTTGTGAGCTGACTGTCCACTCTACTTGCTAACATCTCACTGCAGAAATACAAATTTTTAACAGCATCAAATTTATCATATCCACGGCATGTGCTATATGTCTTCTTTATATTGAAAACAAATGTTTTGGGCTTCCAAGCAAGTGCCTTCCATTTTTCACACAACTCACGCTACTATTTTTTGATTTCAAGATGCCTTGACTCGGTTCTGCGTAGCTCTTTTATTTCATCTCTATTGCTACAATTCCATAAGTGCTTAAATAGTTCTGTTTGTTCATGTTTTGGAGAACAAGTTTTGTCCTTAATAAGAAAAACATGTTAAACTACCTTGCGTCTTCCCTCTTCTCTATATAGGTTTAACAACGAAACAACCACAGAGGTGTCAGAAGTCTATATGCACTATTTCCCAAGTAACTAGTTTGTGGGTTTTTTTTAAGATCAGAGCTCCCCAGTCTTGACAGAGCTGAGCAGCCCAGTATCAGCTGTTTGATATCAGATACCAGGCATAAACCTAATATCTCAAGTGAGATGACCCTCTGCTAGTTCCTCCTACTATTCTAAAACTGACTTAGGTGTGCCAGTAGTACTGGGCTTTTTATAAAGCAGTGTCCGCCATCGTTTCCATTATAAACTAAACTACAGCTTTTTCAGTCCCTAACACAGTATCTTGATAGACAGAACATTCCCCCAGGATGTCTGGCACCAGGTTCAATCATCTTTCGTGTCTGAGAGTGCCAGTCGTGTTTCATCCCTTTCAGTGATAACGCCCTCAACAGCGGCTCTTCATTTTTGCTTAGGCTGACACAGTCCCAGGAACACAGCTCTAGGGATCCCATCTTGTGGCTCTTACCAGTAGACTGAGGAATCCACTGTGAGCATGCTTGTGCGCTCTTTTTTTCCCCTCCCCCACCCCCATAAAGCTCACTTACCTGTTTTCTGCACTGAGTAGTACAGCTTCAGAGATTTAGGGATATTGAGGTGGACCAGAAAAACCCAAGATACTTATCCTAGAGAACAGGTACTCTGTGGGGTGCACTGGCCATATTTTTGATAGTTATGTCTGGTGCAGAGCTCTGTCCTGTTGGTGTATGTTAGTTATGTTCCAGACAGTTCCTACTAAGTGGGGATCTGTGGGGGATGTAAGTGAACAAAACCCAACTTCTGATAGGAGAGATGCATTCAGTGCTGAGTTACTCAGGCGCAGTTAATTTGGGTGTTCAGAAAAGCAAGATGTTAGGCATTTAGAATGACTAGTATAAAATTCTGTATCAGATTTTAGATTCCTATCTGATTCAGTGGGAAAGAGGGGACTCTGAGAATTTGACCTGTGATCCAAGTTCTGGAACATTATACTTCTGTCTCCTGCCTCAAATGATATAAATATTAAAGCCAATTATTTTAATAAAAAAAATATATCCTGTGTGGAGGCTTGTTTGAGTATTTTGAAGCATTGCTAAGTTAAAAAAACAAACAAACATAATGTGAGTTTATAATGGAACATTTTACAATTTAAAAGATGTATTTAAAAAGAAATTTCTCATTTTTCAGCATTATATATGTTGGTCAGATATACCTGTTCCCCGGATTTCAGTTATTTTTTCGCTTGAGGAGCTGAAAGAAATAGAGAGAGATTGTGCAGTGTATGTAGGTCGAATGGAAAGAATTGCCCGATACAGTTCTATAAGCAAGGAGGAAAAGGTAAATGAATAAAAGAATAAAGACCTTATCGTTAAGATATTTTTTTTAATACTAATTTCTCATTTTTGTTATTCCTGAAAGAATTTGTATTTGTGATTAGTATTTTTTCATTGGTCAATTGCTGTTTGAATTGTTATCACAGCATATAAACTTACTTAATATAGCTTTTAAAAGTATAGCTGCTGTGTTGTCATTTGTTGGCATTTTCATATATTAAATGGGTTTTAGAGTTCCATCTTAGTTCTTTGCAGCAGCAGATTTGCTCTCCTACTGAAAAGTTCTGAAAAGATTGTGAGGTTCTAATTTAATAAAGGTGACAAGCTAATTAGTAACCAGATAAGACTCTTTTTGTGATTTGCATAGCTAATTGTTTTTTCAGAACTCTTTTAGTTATAAAGAGACTTCTGCCGTTCAGGTGCCATCACTATAGTGCATGTATCAGATGGATTTGTTTTAAGGTCTAGAGTATTAACTTTCAATATTAGTTTATAGACTTTACATTTAATTAATTGTTTTATTCATATTTCTGTACTGTAATCATAGATTAATGACCATTATAAAGTGTGCACCTGTCTTTGCAACAGTGTGTTGTCGAGTCTAAAATAATAGAAAAAATGCCTACCTGTATTTTGGTTTGGGTTTTTTTTTTAGGATTTGCGAATGGAAATAGCCAAACAAGAATTAATTGTTCATGCTCGAGAAACTGCTAGCAAAGTATTAAAAGCCATTAATGGTAAGTTGCAGTAGTGCTTCATGTGTTTTCTAGTGGGTTTGTTAATGTAAACTATCAGTACCTTTATTTTTAATACAGATCGGCAAATATCGGAACGCATGGCTTTGGATGCAAAGAAGCGGGAACAGTTTCAGAAGCTGAAAGAGCAATTTGCAAAAGACCAAGAGGTATTTCTCTGTGTGTTCTAGAGGCCAACTGTATTTCTTAGACAAATAATTGAAAGGGCATATTGATTTATTGAGTGAATAGCTCATGGGGTACAAATAAGAACTTTTCTTGCAGAAGTGTGTGTTACAGCTGGTATTGAGAGTGGCTTTTAACAGTGTTAAATATTATGCAGCGTCGCCTTGCAATAAAGCAAGAAGAAATTGATGACGATTTCAGCTATGCCCGAGAGCTCAGAGAGAGAGAAAAAAGACTGAAAGCTTTAGAAGAAGAACTGGAAAAAAAGGCAAGGTAAATGTATCAGAGTAGTCTCCCAAAGCTTAGATAATCCAAAACCTCCTAAGGACCTCAGGAACAACTATTGTATATTAAATCTACGGCACTAGCAGTTCCCAGACATTGCTCTCCAAGGGTAATGTTTGCAGTTAAAAGATGAATGTAAGGATTTTTGGTAATTTATAAGCAATTTTGTGATTTAGGAGTGGTTAGTGACCCAAAAATCTGGAACCCGCTGATTTATACCAACCCTATCCAGATTGGTTTTTGTTAGGATCATAATTCCAGTAAAAAAATTAAATGCATCTTACAATTAAAAGCTGAGCCCACAGCAAAAATGGTGACGTGTATTTCAAAGCAGAAACAAAAAGCAGATGGAGGAATTAGATTAATAATTATTTGAATTTCTCTTGTTATGCATCTAGTTGTATTTTACTTTCTTCTGTTACATCTAAAAATACTTGAGATGAGTGGCCTGCTAAGAATAGTTACAGAAATACAGACTGAGAACACAGTCCTGTTCTCTCCACCTGTTTATTGTCTGTGATTGAAGCCTCTGTTTTCTACTTTTTAAAAATTGCTTCTCCTTTCTGAAGGGCTAAAAGGTCTTGTTCTTTAGAAGGGAAGATGAAAATGACTATGTGAAAATCTGTAACTTAGCTTTATTTTTACCTTCGTTTAGGCAGGAATTAATTGACCATTATAGCAAACTTTCTGACGATGCAGCCCGTAGGGAACAAAGAGCGTTATGGAAAATCCAGCGACACAAATTGGAAACAGCCCGTCTGAAGTTTCTATTAGAAGATCAAAAACGCATTGAGGTATCTTCT
The DNA here is from genome assembly GCF_023634155.1 of Falco peregrinus. Lineage (NCBI taxonomy): Eukaryota > Metazoa > Chordata > Aves > Falconiformes > Falconidae > Falco > Falco peregrinus. The sequence continues at coordinate 8,150,672 of NC_073726.1, read as the reverse complement.
GAAAAGATATAAGATATGTAAAAAAGAAAATTTGGTACTTGGTGCTCAAAGACTTTTGGTTTCGTCTTTTTTACTTACAGGAAATGCTTGAAAAACTTCCAGATGGAAACTACAGGAGAAAATTGGATGTTATTCCTTATAAACAGTGCCAGCTGGCCTTAGATAAAAACCCTCTTGTGAAAGATCCACATTCACAGGTGAGTTTACTTTCTTACATAAACTCCAGGTTGTTGTTCCAAGTTTCCCTCAAGGGAATCCTTCTCATGGTCCATTGCAGTTCAGTAAACACAAGGTTCGCTATAACAGCAGGGTGAGCAGTTGTCATGTTATTTGTAGTACCTCTGAAAAATTGGAAGATTTTACATCTTACTTCTAATAAAGTGGCATCCTGATAAGTAGCTTGATTATGTAACTAGCCATACAGCGTAATAATTATTTCTTTTTTAGGTGTCTTCTGTGAAACCTCTGAATTCTAATGAGAATGTTGGCAGAAAAGAATCTGAGCCTGGGCTGGAATATGCTGCTTCTGCTGACAAAGCACTGCCCATGCCAGAGCTGACAGATAATAACGCTGATCAGCATTTTCAGCCTAAAGCAGCAGGGTCTGAAAGCAGTCTCCAAAGTTCGGAGAAAGCATGCAGTCCTCCACACAGTGCTGATTCCTTGCCTGAATCCAGTGTGAATATAGAAGATTTCTTATCAAAGCCACAGGATGAACAACCTGCTGCCGTTAGCATACAAGGATCTTTGCTGGATGAAGCATTCCGAAATATTAACTCGGATCTTTCTGGGACTTCTCAAGTAAGTACAAATCAGCCTGTCTTGGGAGGAGCACTGGAAGGAGAAGACAATGCACCACTGCATCAGCAAAATGAGTATGATTTTAATACAGTTCTCAGACCATTTGCAGCTTGGCAGGGACATGTTAGAGTTGGAGAAAATGTATTTGATGGGGAGTACAGAAGGCCTAGGTGGAATATTCGTGGACATACATCTGATGCCAACATCAGAGTTGGAGAATACATACCTCATGTGGACACTTACCAGCCACATTCAAGTCCTTATGGGCATTCTTCAGACTCCCATATACAAATCAGCGGCTGTATTGCTGAAGTTGAATCTAGCCAACCCCGATGGAATATTCATGGGCATGTTTCTGAAGCTCATATTAAAATTGGGGAATATGCTTCAGAGGTAGAGCCCTCAAGGCCGAGGTGGAACATTCATGGACATGCTTCAGAAGCCAATATTAAGATTGGAGAGTATGTGTCAAATGTAGCTCCTACAAGGCCTCGATGGAACATCCATGGTCACGCATCTGATGCCAATATCAAGATTGGTGAAAATGTGTCAGAGGTGGTCTCGGCTAGACCTCGTTGGAACATCCATGGCCATGCTTCACAGTCGCACATCAAAATTGGAGAACTGGTTTCAGATACAGAGCCTTTGAAATCTCGTTGGAGCCCATTTGGTCACGCATCCCAGTCAAGCATCCAAGTAGGGAAGTGGGCCCCATCTACAGAAAATGATCCAATACCTCATCGTAACACCATTTTGGGTCCTTCATCTGACTCCACAGTTCAGACGCTTCTGTATAGTGAAGAGCGGTCTCCTGCTGAAGGCAGCAGAAAGGAAGCAAAAACGTCAGAAGTTAAGGAAAAGACTTTACCACAGTCACAGTCATCTGATAGTGTTCCAGTCTTTCTTCATGCTAATATTAAAGATGACAAAAAAGAAAATACAACAGGAGAGAAACAAGAAGGTAAAGTAGCATTGTTTATTCAGTCAGTATTTGTTTAAGGGGTCTTGAAAATAACTGTAAATGTTTGTGTTCAAAATGGGTACTTATTACTTAATTCCTTGCATAGCTTTTCAGACACAGAATTTAGAGGAAAGAATTTGAGCTTAGTCTTGCCTCTTACATAAATGAGACAGAGTATTAAAAAAACTCTGGTCTGAAACTTCGTGGAACAGGACCTTGTGGGACCTGGAGTAGAGAATAGACGTGAAACTGCCTGGGTGGGACTGCGGGGAGGGCCTGTTCCAGGAGGGGGGCTGTGATGTCCTATAGAGAAATTCTGACAAACTTTGTGAGCAGATCTGAGGTATGAACTAAGTATTAGAAGCAAGCAAGTAAGTCTGAGTAAATGTTGTCTTTAATTTACTTGTAATTACAGTAATTGCAAATGTGATCAACAAGGACCCTTCTCCAGATTCCTCACAGAGCTTACAGGTAAGAAGCTAATTGTCGAGAAGACTTCCTTTCCTTTCGAAGGATTAAACACCCTGGTAGTTAAGGTAATGCATTTCTGTCCTAATCTGGTAATCACTGTAATACCGTGTTGTATGTCAGAAAAGTACAGGTGAGTAAGCTCTTTTATTTTCAGTTGGAGCAACTAGTCAATTAGCTGTAAGAACACATTAAGTGTGAGTAGACAAAGCCAGCATTTCTCATACAACTTGTCCTTTTTTTTTGTTTTAGGCAGAAGAACCTGAAAAAGCAATTCCACAAGATGCTGCGCCTCAGGAAACTTTGTTTTCTGAAGCTAATACTCCAAAGACTGAGGAGGAGGAAGGGGGAGAGGAAGATACATGGAAGAAAGAACAAGCTTATTTGAAAGCCTTATCGGATCAGTATTGTATTGAAAAATATCAGGATAGTTATGATTTGATGTGTGAGTAGAACTGTTGGAACATTAGATCAATAGAAGATGTGGTAAACTTCAGCAAGAAAGCTGAGTGCCGAACAAAATAATTGAATTACTAGTAGATTGCCAGTATTATGACCTCCAGTAGCCAGACAGTTCTTCTAGGCACAAAGATGAGAAATAAATTTTGACGCATTATGATGATATAACCTAGATAAGTTTGTAGAGTTTAATAGGAACAGATTATCAAATTGCTTAAATGTAGTAACTTAAGATGTTTATGTATTTTTGAATTTAGCAGAACTACCAGTTTCTCATCTCTTGCATCATGTGATACCAAGATCATACACTTTTCCTGTGGATCCTATGGTACAGTCAGCAACGGATGAAACAGCTGTACAGCTGAGTGAGCTCTTATCTCTGCCAGTGCTGATGAAGCGTTCTATTACTGCTCCACTTGTATCTCAGTGAGTATTTGTTAGAAATAGTGAATTGATAATTTAGCAATGTCGTGTTCCTTAGTTCTTTTTTGAGACGAGTTTCACATAGATCTGTTCTCTTAAATTTTCACTTTGCCCCCAGAAGTGGTCCAGTGGATGGTTCGTTACTACCCAAAAAGTTCAGATTTACATTATAAATACTAACATAAACTTATATTTTAATGTGTTAATTAAAAATTTGAACATCTATTTGAAATACAAGGGCTTGGAGGGAAGTTTTTGGTCTCGGACTTGTGGATTATGCGGCAGTGGTTTCCACACCATTGGCTTCCTCGTTGTTTTAACAAGATTTATTTAATGTTTGTGCTAGTTTTTTATTTGGCAAATGAAAGATGAGGGGGGAAAAAAGAAAAATCTTTTGATTGTATTAAAGCTCATGCATATTGATCAAGATATATTTTATGTTTCTGTGGGAACTCCAGCTTCAAGGCTGTCCTGAAGTTTAATGGAAGCTGTTATTTTTACTATTGTATGAGGTTTCCCTATATATTCCATGTTGGACCGTTTCATTAGTATATCTAATGGTATTTTAAACAAAAGTTTTTGTTACTGTATACAAGATTAGCTTCTATCATGAACACAGTTACTTACAAATGTGTTGAAATGCTTCCCGTTTTGGAACCTCTTGTATGTTTGGCTTCCCATTTGCTAGCTCAGAGTATGCTGTGCTCAAAGTTTGGTGCAGTGTAGAAAGACATCGTTACCTACCTTGGTTTTAAACGTCTGGATTGGCTATCAGAATGATCTGTGTACAGATTCATGTATTCAGGAAAGCAAAGTAAGCGAGCCTGAGTTGTGTGCTGGCAGAATTAGCCTGTCCCTGATACGCAAGTTAAATTATTTAAAGCTAGCTTGAATACCTACACTGTACTGACAACTGTAGTATAGACCTGCCCTCAGTATCTAGTGTCAGATCTCTACCAATTAGGGTATTCTTCTCAGGGATTTAGTAATCTTTCTTAATCTGTTTGTGTAGATGACAGAAATAAAACAGAAAGCTATTGATAAAGTGTCACTCCACGCCCAGCAGCATTTTCTAAAGATCGTTAATGTAGCCAGTCTTAAAATGCTTCCCCGGTACTGTTCAAAACCCAGTTATCTGAAGTGGTAGGTTTTAATTCTGGTGTATTTTGGATGAAGGTGTTTTGGGGTTTTTTTGTCTCATTTCTTTGGCTTATGTGAATATCATCCTGTCTTGGATATCAGAGTCAAGTACTGGAGCATTAATCTGATGTAGCCACAGCTGAATGTTAACAGTAAGGAAGGAGTTACTTGTAAGAATAATACCTTTTCTGTGTTTTTATTCTTAGTGTTTCTCTTGTGAACAAAGCAATAGTTGATTACTACTTTGTGGAACTGAATGTAGAGAAGCATTTTGAAGCACTGAGACACTTCTTGTTAATGGAAGATGGGGAGTTTGCTCAGTCACTCAGTGACCTGTTGTTTGAGAAGGTATTTGTTTTGTTGTCTTAACCCTTGGGTTTGGGTTGTCTGCTTTAGTGTGACACCTCTGGATTAGTTTGGATGGGAATGAGGGAATGGTGTGAATTAGAACCCTGGTTTGTGCCATTTTCCACTTTGTGCTGTGTTGAGAAGTCTTGTAGCAAGGAACTCTGTTAATGTTGTAAGGACTGAGGCAAAGGAAGGTCTTTGCTTGGAAGTAATGCCCATATCCGAGGAAGTCCCAAGGAAGAGAGTAAAATTTCCTACTGCTAATCCCAGCAACAGAGTACAAGGACTTGGCATATCGAGAATAATAATTTCAAACTTTGACAGATAAGCAGTCATGGAAGGGTATTTCACTCTTTCCTGCAAAAAAAGCTGCACTGCCGCTCTGTCCCCTCCCATCTGCTGGCAGCAATGCTGGAAGAGCATGTTGCCATTTGCTAAAGCCCAGTGGAAAGGCCTGTGTTGGAGAATTCCTACTTTTATCTCAAATATCCTATAAAGCAGAGGGGAGGGCACCTGAAGAGAGTGCTGGCCCCTCTGATGAGACAGTATTTTTGCGACTTACCCCTGTGCAAGGTCGCAGGGGCAGCCTGGGTTAATATAACTGGTTGCCAGGGGAGATGTGTAGCTGTGGGATGGTTAATGCATTTCTCTAAATCCTAAGAATGCTTTAGACCCAAGCAGGGAAAGCATTTGGGGATGCAGACTTGATGAATAGCTTTATTTGTAAACCTGTGGGAGCGCAGAGTTGATGAGATAGGCAGATTGGGGTTAGCTCGCTGGCTTTCTGCCCCACTGAAGCCTAAAGGCTGTATTCCCTGCAGCAGGGAAGTGTAGCAGCTCCTGAGCCGCAGCAAACTGCAGTCCAATATACCAAAATAAACCAGCACAGGTATGAAACTACCTTCATGCTGTGAACAGCAAATAGTTCAGAAGTTGCTTCTTATGCTGTTTATGCATCCCTACGGCAGAAGTAGAAACTTCTAGTCACAATGGTGGAGCAGGACAGGATAGTCACCACTTTACCATGCTGCTTTAATTCACCTGCGTTCAGGAGCCATGTTACTGTTTATTAATACAACATAATTAGGATTTTATTTTATTTTATTTTTTTACCCCTAGCTTGGATCAGGACAAACACCTGGTGAATTGCTGAATCCACTGGTTCTTAATTCTATCCTAAATAAAGCATTACAGTACAGTCTTCATGGTGACACCCAGCTTGCTTCCAATCTTTCTTTTGCCCTCAAGTATCTTCCAGAAGTGTTCAAGCCCAATGCACCTGATGCTCTGAGTTGCTTAGAGCTAAGGTACAAGGTAAGAAAGCATGGGGAAAGGTAGAACGCTGCAATTATACCATGGTACGTAAGAACCGTGAATAGATTATGTAAGAATACGTAAAGTTAATATGTTTTTCAGAATGGAGTAAAAAATTGTGTAATGGAAATTACAGGATTTACTTAGCCTGGGCATTGCATTATTAAAATACATATATGAATTTCTATGTCCCTGAAATACTTGTGTCTGAAATACTCTTATAATTTCTAACAACACAAAAATGTAGCGTGATCAGCACTGTTGCTTCTTTTAGGTTGACTGGCCTCTGAACATCGTTATTACTGAGAGCTGCATGAGTAAATACAACAAGATCTTCTCCTTTTTGCTTCAGCTGAAGCACATGGTGTGGACTCTCAAGGATGTTTGGTTTCACTTAAAACGCACTGGTAAGTATACTGAGTGAACTAGAGACTGTACTGTTTAAAATTCTTTTAGCACCCTGCTCTAGGCAGTTGCTTACAAACAGTCACGTCAAGCTTCAAACCCACAATTTTTTTAAGAAACTTGCTTGACATTTTAAATAGGCTCTACTAACAGAAACCTTCATTCCCTGAAAAATTCTGATTTTAGATGGTCTCTGTGGGGTGATGATATATTTCTGTGTTTATTTTCAGCTTTAGTGAGTGGTGCCTCAAATTCCGTTCAGTTCCGACAGCTCCAGCTGTATAAACATGAAATGCAGCATTTTGTGAAAGTAATTCAAGGTTACATTGCTAATCAGATTCTACATGTTACGTGGTGTGAATTTGGAAACAAACTGTCTTCTGTAGGCAACCTGGAAGAAATTCACAGAACACATGCTGAATACCTCAACAAAGCAGTCTTCAGGCAAGCTACCATACTTACTTTTACTTTATATATTTAAGTTATTGGAGCAGCCAGTCTAGCCTAAGGCATTTGTGCAAAACTGACTTCTGCCCAAGTAGTCTTTATACAGAAGTGTCCTTACGTAATGGAATCCAACTTCGTGGTGCATTATGAGGTCGTACTTTGATGCTTTTCCTCAGCTACCCATCCTCTTCATTTCCCCAGACTCCTTGGAGTTGCCTCCAGGCCCTGTTCACTCTGCCTCTGCAAGCTTTAAATCTACTCAGGACAGCTCTAGCCTGAAGACTAAGGACAGACTTGCCACAGTTCTGTTTTCCTTTGTAAATGAACGTGGTAGCTGAACGATTGTAAAATGCTTCTCTATGTTATATATGCCTTAAATGTGTGTGCAGTGACCAGGACTGGACTTTGAAGGCATAAATGTGATGCGATGCCTCTGTCCAGCTTTATGAGCAGTGCAAGAGACATCTGTCTTCTAGGCATCACAGGCTTTTAGCCCTTCGGTTTACTGTGAAGCAGAAGCGTGGTGTGAATAAAGAGGAGAGGAGCTAGGATTTGTTTGGTTTCTTCTTAAAGAGTATACACTGGTAGGATAAAGTGGGGAGATGGAGGGAGATGATAACACAAATTATAAACAAGGAAAAAACCCTATCCTTTCATGTCTGTCTTTAAGTTTTAATTAGAAAATATTTGCCTAAAGCTGCTGTTTGGATACCAGGTGCTAGGATGAGAGGGGATTAAAGTTTAAGGAGACCCAGAGCACGATAATGTTTTTAAATGTCATCTCTTTTGCAAATGCAGATGTCATTCTAGAAATCAGATACAGCAGCACAAATACCAGTTTCTTGGAAGAGCAAGCAAACTCTCTTAGGTTTAGGCACCTTTTTTAAAGTCACCATTACTGTTAGCTACAGTCTTGTGGATTATTTTTTTTAAAACAATTAAAGAGGGGACCTAAAGGATTGGTCACCCCTTTGTATTTTTAGTCCTACAACCAACAGATTATGTCAACTGCATTTCTAAAGCTGGTTTTGTTCTGTTAGGGGTCTCTTGACAGAGAAGGCAGCCCCCGTGATGAACGTTATACATAGCATCTTCAGCCTGATTTTGAAGTTCCGCAGTCAGCTGATCTCTCAGTCATGGAGCTTTGATGCAGGGAAGCAAATGGCTGTTCATCCCAACTTTGGTCTGATGCAGCAGTCATATAACACCTTCAAGTATTACTCCCACTTCTTATTCAAAGGTAAGAAACTGCGTAAGTTCTAGATAGGAGAAAAAGTCAACTGACAACTGAAAAAATTACAAAGACATTTTGGAAGTATAATGTCAAAGTAGGAAGACGTGTGTACTTAGCATGTGTTAGAAAATGCGGTTCCCAAATGAAAACGGCATTATTGTCGTTTGCAAAGATCTGCATATCCATCAGTTGTAAAATGTCCACACAAATCTAACAGATATCCCAAAACTGAGTGTAAGTTTTTGCTAATTTGCAAAATAAGTATTTGGTATTTAGCTTTATGTATGTGCTTACTTTTTTCTTTCCTCTGGAATGGAGTTCTGAAACTTTTTATTGGCAGCAATAAGAGATCAATACCACTTAGAAGTAATTTTAGATATATCTGCATTAATCGAGCGTTACTGTTGTTAGGAGATTGGAAAATTCTGATTCCCATGTTGCACTAAGGCTCAGAGAACCTCCTAGCACTAGTTGGAGCTTATATCCAGTGCTCCAGGCAAGTGTTTTTCAACTGCACAGATCCATTTGCCAAATGTTCTTCCCTTTAACATGATAAAACTTCTTCTCGCTGACATCTTAGCCTACAACGTGAAGAAATGGTCATCTCTCTTTCCTCTCCATTTCTCTTTCAGATCTTGCTTGTGGTTTTAGTACAAGTTACTTACGCTTCCCCCGAGTACAAAGATGGTTCACGGGATTTGGGTTGGGTTGTTGGGGTGGTTTTTTTTTTTTTTTTAGAAAACCCTTAATTCCTGAAGGAAGTGTGACTGTCATCCTTAGATCTATTTTTCTAAACTATTTCCTAGCCAGCCTATATTCTTCAGGAAATGAGCTGCCCTTTTTATTCTTTAAGGATATCCAAAAATGGTGTCAAAGGACCAAACCCAGCTCTTTCAGGATGAGTTAGAATGGCTGCTTCCAAATTCTACAGGAAGTCAGAACACCTCTGGGAGCCACCTAAGCCCATACTACGAGATCTGTGGTTGCTTCATGGACAGAGATTAATAGACCACTCTGTAAGGAAACCTGATGAGTGACCTAGCTCTTTACACCCTCTTTATTAAGCACTACAAAACAAATGTGTGCTTGTTCATCTACACTTCAGTCACCGTGTATTGTAAAATGCTCTCTTTCACAATGGGTTGATCCAGAATCCATTGAAAGCCAATACAAAGTAGTCTGGACTTCAATGGCTTTGGCTCAGGCCCGAACTTCTAACTGTACACTTTCCCTTCTTCCTTGCATGTTACTGCTGCTTGCTGATTGCCTTTATATTAGTGCATGGGATGTTCCTGAGCTTAGGGAGTTTCCATTGCCTTTTTACCTTTGTTACTAAGGATGTTTAGAGCAGTCAGTTTGTTCATCTGTAGAGCTTGAGGGGTTTGTCCCAGGAATTTCTCTTTGGTCTTCTCTCTCACAACGGACTTTGCTCAAGAAAACTGCGGAGCTGTTTCTTTCACAGAGGTCACTAGAGGATCTAAACATACTTCCTGGTCAATAGAAATTATGATAAGAACACACTGTCTTACTGTGAAAGCAACTTGAGAAAGCTTTTCATTATTAGAATAATACAGTTTCACTCTAGAGCTGACATGTGATCTTTTGTTTGCATCTTATTTGAAATACTTTGTAATTCCAGAAAGAGATACTGGACCTTTCTTACGCAAAAATATACATTTGTTTCTATTGGTCTTCAGATTTCTGCATTAGGCTTTTTAAAAAAAAAATTAAAATGCAGAGATATTTTCAAGGCTGACTTTAGAATATTAATCTTAGTTAAAACTTATTTTTTGTTTTTCTTCCAGTGGTAACAAAGCTTGTAAATAGAGGATACCAGCCACATTTGGAGGACTTTCTGCTGCGAATCAACTTTAATATTTACTACAAGGATAACTGATCTCTATAGATAGGGACCACTGATAGCATGATAAAACAGAAACAGATAAAACTATATGCTTATGATTTATAGCAGCTTATGCAAATGCCATGCAAGAGGCATTTTTCTTCAGTGAAATAACCTGCCGTCTAATAGCTTGAAGAATATAACCACCATATACAAAGAATGACACTTCCTAAAATCCACCACAGCTACCAGTTGCTTGATCTGTTGAGCATTGATGTTGTCATTATTGCAAAGATAGAAGAGCTGAGTGCCTGGTCTTCGCAGGGGAGGGCGAGTGCAAAACTGTATATCTGTGAATGTGTAAATGTTGTATTTTCAGTGATGTGAATTTCCTCCAATGTAAATACATGTATGTTAAATAAATTAACAGATACTTTCTAAAACTGTTGAGAGACGAGTACGAGGTACAAATGTTCAGACAGACATAAGTACCTGTCTGTGGTTTATTTTCAAATTTGTATTAATTCTCAATCTAAACACGATAACTAATTTCTTCAAGGCTGTTAGTCGCTGTGGAAGAGGGCATCATAAAAACCACCCTGTGCTAAGGTGACCTGCTAGGAGATACAGTATTTGACTATTCAAGCACTTGGTAATTGTTGGATCGCTTGTGCCAAACTTAGTTTCCTTATCCTTCCCTGATTTAAGCTACACATCTTATTTTGTGGAGATTATTTAAAAACGCCTAAACCAGAAATTCAGCATCACTAAAGTAAAACAAAGCTCTAATTCCAGATGTATTCCAACTAATGCTTTCAACTGCAGGGTCACATTTTCAATTTGCTAATAATTTTCCTTATTTCTTTGAGAGGCAGTCTGCTTTGAAATATGTCGATACTGAGATTCTGCAATTACAGTTGCTGCTTAAAACGTGGATATATTCATCAAGAGCTTATTGTCTGATTAGTGGCCACTTATTTAAAAGTACAGGCACAGTTAGCACGTTACCAGCACTCTGGAATATAATATATATAATAATCATCATAAAAAATAATCATCAGATTCTATTTCAGAAGAAAAAAAATCATAAAACTACTTATAATCAGAAAATAAAGTTAGCATTAGAGTCAATATACCAACTGTAAACCAGCTGCTCCTGCTCTCGTACCAAAGGTAGTATAAAAATGTGGTAATGCATAGCTATAACATACATCTTCTATGCTGTTTCTTTATCTGTGCTGTATTTAATTAACTAGCTTCCTTCCGTTCTAAAGAGCAGGAGTCTGAAAGAGCAAGCGGCTTGCAGGTGAGCTATTTTTGTCGCCTGGGCAGGCACAGAGCTGTTTGTCTACCTGACTTGCTCTTCAGGAACTTACAAGGCCAGGTGTGTACGCGCAAGCTTGCCTTCTGTTGCAGACTGGTGCCTTGTCCTGATGCCCGACTCCCCACTAGAGAGCAGCCACACAGCTTCTGCAGCAAGCAAATAGCAGATGTTTGGGACCTTGGAGCTTGACACGACTGTGTAACTGTAGAAAGACAAAGTTTTACCTTTCCCACGAACCCAGTGTAGCTCCCGGAGGAAGACCACGCTGCCTACCTGCAGTCAGCTCTCTGAAATGCACTCAGTGCCTTAGCTGGCCATTGACAGGCAGCAAAGAGGGAGCAGAAAGAGGGAAGCGAGAAAAAGTGATTCAGAGTACCTGAATTAACCTCTGGGTACGTTATACATGAGGAGCAGCCTTCTCTCTGTTGCCTCCTAAAGGAGTCCTCTGCGGTGAAGGAAAGCAGGATTAGCCACAGGTAAAAAGCAAGAGACTTCTCAAATGCAAGCGGTGAGTACTGCTCGTCATCCTCCCGCTGCACACTGATGCAAGATTCCCCTCTAAGCTGCTGTGCAAGGAGCCTGCACACGCCACCACCATCCCCTTAGGCAAAGATAACAAATAGTTTCTCTTTAACCATTTGAAGTGCTTTATCTTAATCCCCTATACTCTTGCCATCTTCATACTTCCAATTTTCAGACATGTGTAGAGATAGTGATTTTTGCAGGGGGGGAGTTGTATTAGGCTATCTCCAGAGACCTGTTCCAACCTAAACTATTCTGTGATATTTTTGATTCAGCTTAAATGCTGCTACGTGAATTTGTTTGCATCACCCTCCCTGTCCTCACGCTGAGCTCTGTAATGCTGATCATTTTACCAAATCCACCCACTTTGATGCACCTAGTGTTAGGTGCAGTCCTACAAGTGATGACCTGCTTCCTTTACAGCCAAGCTTTTAGGGGGAAAAAAAAAAAAAAGGCAGAAAATATGGAAAGTAAGAAACATCACCCTCCCACTCCCCCCTTTTTATTGATAAGCAAGACACTATAGGGCAGGGAATAGCCCTTCAGGCAGTTCAGGTTAGCTCCATCCCCTTCCAGCTTCTCACCTACCTCCCGGGCAGCGGCAGAGCAGAGCAAGACACAGCCTTGACCTTGTGCAAGCACCAGCAACAGCCAAAACACTGCCCTGTTACCAGCCCTGGTGTAGCTGCAAATGTAAAACACAGGCCCATACAGGTGGGTATGAAGAAAGTTAACTCCATCCTGTCCAGACACTGCACAAAGTAAAATCAATTTGGTGCAGGAAATAATTGCTTGCTTAGAAAGGACAGTTAGGAAATACCAAAACCCACCTCAGACTAGAAAGACTAAAGTGTATTTTCAACTTCGTGGTGTTACCTGAACACTTCAGTGTAGAAATGGTTGTAGTAGCTCTGTGCTTTTCTGCACAATAGAACTTCTAAGCGCAGTGGACTGAAAGTCATCCAGAAGCATCTACAAATCACAGTTTTGATCCACACCTTGGCACTAGTACCTCCTAATTAGAGGTGGAAAGGTGAAGGACGCACAGCCAGCTCAGCTCCCAGTGTACGGGGCTGTCAGAGGCAGCCGAAGGGCGCTCCCTCCTTGGCCTCCTTTTGCCCTGGCTTCATATCCATTGAAGGTGGATTTGCCGTCTCCACTTCTGGGGAAGAGCTGCAGGTGGATGGATCACCTTTTGTTTTTTCCCTGTGACTGGAAAGAACAGAGGGCAGAAGCCAGTTTACAGGAGTGTGGTAATGCCAGTGCTGGTGCCAAGTTCATTAATTCGCAAACGGAGTATTTCAGGTAAGAGTTTCCTGTCCGACAGCAACCGTGGAAAGGCAGAGGCCAGGCAGAAGCCCCCATGCAGCCAGCAAGTGTCCCTGCACCACTGCTTGGACGACCCTGACGGAAGAGGTAGAAGCTGCCTGTGACTGACCCCCACCCGCTGCCCACAACGTCAGCTCGGGGGCCCTTTTCATTTCTGTGTTCAGCTCACGCACCACAACGGGTTGCTGCTTAGGGGATGGAAAACCTCAGTCACCAGCCGGGCCTGGGAGCCAGCAGAGCTTTGCCATCGCCAGCAAAGCACTTAATTGCTTAGTGATTTAGATTCTCTACCTTAAAAGTGGTAATAGTTTTGTATTTGTGCAACCTTTTTTTTTCCCCCCAAAGAAAAATGGAAGCAAAAGTTATTTATATATCAATGTATCTATTGTTCTACAGTATTACAATGACAACTTTTTTTAAAAAAAAAAATCAACTCCAGAATAGAAAACACATGAAATAAGCTTTGTAGGTCAGCTTACCCTACCAAAAATGTTTCTCCTTATGCTTGCACAAAGTGTCATTAAATCTCACCGCTGAGTTTACCTGCCTAACGCAAGCTTAGCAAGAGCTCTGCAGTGCTGCGGCACTGTCCTTGCAAAACCAAAACAGCAGCAGGGGAGGAAAGGAACAGTACAGACCTTCAGATTTTTTGCATGCCTTGGCTACAGAAACAGATAAGCACGACTTTTTCCCTTGGGTTTCTATTCCCCTGTTAATTAAGCAGAAGCTGTAAAACCTGCATGACTGCTTATTTATTATGCACAGAAGAAGAGGCAATCAATACTCAGGTCTGTCTGAAAGTTTATCGCTATCCCTCATGTCCTTTGATTTATATCCACGGCACCTGTCCCACATCGCAGGGGAGCTGCACCCATCAGTTGCAAGGCTGATTCGGGGTGGGAGAGAATCGGGGTGCTAAGAGGCAGGGCAGAGGGACCAAACACAACATTTTTATACAGTTGAGAGCAACCGAGAACTGCCACTGCACGGAGAAAAACCTCCCACTCTAAATGCATGAAGCATAAAGCCAAATGAAAAGAAGATGTAACATATATATTGGATGCATTATTTAAAATATAGCCTCAGCTGTGTGACCTTACACTGGATGTGACAGCACGGTGAAACCCTCCTGCCGGGTTTACACCCATTACCTTCACGTATCACCTGGCTCTGGAAGGGTAAGTGCAGTTTGTTGCCTCTGCCCATCTCATACTGACTCTGGTCAGAAGTCAGGCTGCCTGCGTCCCGTCCACCTGTGTAACAGAGCTGAAGGGCCGCTAAGGAAGGGCATCGTGGCTGCTTGAGCACGATCTAGCGTAACCCAGCAGACTGTGTGTGGTGGTACGTGATCCAACGAAGGGTGCTGTGTGGAAATACACACCCAAGTGTGTGAAGCATGGATCTGTCCAAGTAAATCCAGGATAATCGAGGCCTAAATTTTCAACCCTTTGCTTGGATGCACTCCATGCAAAGGGAGAAGCAGCAGGTTTGGCCTAAACCCATTTCCATCACAGGCAAACCGAAATGCAGAATACCAGAAACAGCCCTGTTCAACACGTACTTTGAAGTGCAGAGATTTACCCCAGCTGAAGCACCCTGAGGAGCCACACGTATATTCAGGTGGGAAAGCAAGCTGTGTCAGAGCTGGGCGATGGCCCAGCACTACCTCAAGATGGTTCTCCACATTCCCAACTGATCAGCAGAACAAGTTACTCAATACTTTTACTAACACCTAAAAACCACTTTTCTATCCCCTTCTCCAACTTACTTGCAAAGACTGCTCACTCTCCCCTTTCTGAACAGGCCTAGCCTGCGAGCAAGCAGATCCCACTGCGTGAGGATCTGGGTGGCCAAGCACAGTACAGACGAAGAGCCACGCAGAACTCCAGTTAAAACCCCTCTGAACCTCCTGTATCATTAGAGGCCCCAGACAGCAACTAGCTGCTGCCAGTGTCCCCAGATGAGATCTTCCCAAAGGTAAGAAACCCTGCACTGAACTGCACTAGGCTAGTCAGCCCCAGAACGTTCACAGAGTAACACAGGCTGGCCAGGATCTCTGGAAGTCATCTAGTTCTATCCCTGCTTAGCACAGGTCCACCCGGCCGAGGCCCTGAGCAGCCTGTTCTAGTGACATTCTAAGAATCACCAAGGATTGAGATCCTACCACCTCTGGGCAGCTTGTTTCAAGTTTCACTGCCCTTATGGTAGAAAAAAAATAATATTTATATCTACTCAATTTCCCATCTTGCAACTCTGTTCATCGTCTCTCATCCTACTACCGTGCTCCCTTGAGAAGAGTCCGCTCTACCTTCTCTACACTCCCCCAGCACAGCGTTTCTCCTTAGCCTTCTCCTGAGGCTGAAGAAACCCAGTCCTCTCCGTCTGTCCTACGCACACCACAGAGTCTGTGCTACTCTGCCCAGAACCAGTTTTTGACTACACCACCGTCAAGGCTCAGAACAAGCACATGCCACCGCTCCTCTGGCTGCCAGTGCAAATATTTCTCCCCTTCAAACCCACATTTTCCCTTTCTCTGCCCCCTCCCCACCCCCCACCACCACGGAAGAGGCATATGCTTTGCTCAAGCAAGCCATGAACAACCAAAGTAATCTGTTAAAACGCGAATGTAACATTAATGAGGTTTTGGTTTAAAGCCACACGGAGGACTATGTAAAACCCTTGGCTCTGCCAATAACTAGCTTTGGAGTAAGTAGAAAGTGATCCTCCCCATCGAATTGCTTCCTGAGCCTCTGGGCCCCACAGCTCACCGGGAGGTCCCCTGTACTCGGGCTGAAGGAGTAAGAGGCTCCGAATGCTGCAGAACGGTTTACAGATTGCGAGATCCTGATCCACGTGAGGAAACGGTAACAGGGCCACATGCCAGGGCATCCGTCTCATCCAGCACGCTCTGTACTAGATGCTCTCCGCTCTGAAGAGTCGTGGTATCACAGAGAACATCTTTGAAAAACAAAAATATCTGCATAAACTACTCAACCCAGTTTAAATAAACTTAAAACAAAATTTCCCTGGTTTCCGCTGGGATTGAGTTAATTTTCCTCTTAGTAGCTGGTGCAGGGCTGTGTTTTGGCTCTGGTGTGAGAGCAGTGCTGACAGCACTCTGATGGCTTTGATTGTTGCTGGGTGATGTTTGTACTAAGTCAAGAACTTCTCAGTTTCTCAGGCCCTGCCGGCGAGAGGGGTGGAGGGGCACGGGACATTAGGAGGGGACAGAGCCAGGACAGCTGGTCTGAACTGCCCAAAGATATTCCAGCCCATACGGCATCATGCTGAGTGTATAAACTCGAGGGGTTGGCCAGGATGAGCCGATCACTGCTGGGGGACTGGCTGGGCATTGGTCAGTGGGTGGTAAGCAACTGTATTGTGCATCACTCGGTGGGGGGTTTATCCCCTCCTTCCCTTTGGATTTTATTCCTCTCCCCTTCTCTCTCCTTCACATCACAACTGTTATTCTTTTTATTTTATTTCAACTATTGAATTGTTCTTACCTCAACCCCCGAGTTTCACCTTTTTCCTGATTCTCCTCCCCATCCTGCTGAGGGCCGGGCAGAGGAGCGGTGAGCAAGCAGCTGCATGGTACTTAGCTGCTGGCTGTGGTTAAACCACAACAAAAATGCGTCATTTTCTACCCAAAGACCTATTTCTGTGAGCAGAGTTTAAAAATCACATCCTGTACCTGCTGACATCAGGTAGTGAGTTTAATTCCAGTGATGCAAGGAAGAATAAAAAAGGTGGCAGCGCAGGTCTCATGGCCAAGTAACTTGGAGGGAGGTTTCTCTTTGAAAGTGGTGAGGGTTCTTACCTTGCTCCAGACATACCACCAAGTTCGCTGACAGGTCAGGAAACCACCCCTGTGATAATCCACTCTCAGAAAACACCGCAAAAATACAAAGTGAGGTTTCTGTGATACAACCTGGCCATCTGATAACACAAAGTGAATACTTCTAAAGAAATTAAGTCTGCAGACAGTATAGTTAACAACAAAACTCTTTCAGAAAACAGGCATGAACAAGAATATTAAAATTGAATGTTTTTTAATTTTTTTTAAATAAAAGAATCAAAGAAAGCCATAGCACTTATTGGAGAAAAGAAAAATCCCACCCACAACACATTTCAAAGTGAGAGCTGACAGTAAAACATTGGGCAAGTGTAGATCTACAAGCTCATGAAGCAGAACTAGGGTGAAGTCTTACGAAGTCATGAGAGGAGTCCCACTACCATGTGAGACTATCCAGAGACATCTCTCCAAGAGCTTCTCATTTCAGTTTCGTATTTTGGGTACCACTTGCTTTCATGCAAGGGTAGTTCAGGCTGTACAGACACAGACTAAGTGTAAACAAGTGTTTCCACTGAAAAGCTGTTGATGTGAAGAGTCACCAATTCATTCTGAGCACAAGTCCATGGCTTTTATACAAGCAGAATATCTGACCAATAAGAAATATTATTTTCAGGTTTACCTATTGCGAATACAAGCTGTAAAAATCACGAAGCAATTTATGGTTCAAGTATTTAGACTCAGAAATGTTATAAGCTGTATTCCCTTCTCTCTGAAGAACTGAGCTAAGAGATAAGGTTCTTCCCTGGACAAAATACGGTCTAACTGTCCTAAACAACCTCCTGCTTCCACACCGCTCCAGAAACAAGAACAGAAGAAACTCACTATCAGAGCTGAAATTGCTACCTGCCTTTTGATATGAGAGTGCTGGAAGAGCACAAGCATTCCACTTGGCTCCAGATTATCACACTTCTTCAGATACAAAGCATCGATATCATTGCATGCATTGAGAAGCCAAGCAGTTGAATGTCAGTGCAGTTAGACTGTGCGAATACCTTCTTGGTATTTCCACCCATCGGTGAACATATGGCGTCAATTACAAATACTGAGTGGCGTGCCAAAGCAGCCACATCAAGGGTCTGCATTCATCACTTCAAGACCTCTTGCACTTGATCTATATGTAAGCAAAGAATGGATTTAGCAGGAAGCACCACCACACTTTCATTCTCCACCGTTACATTCGATTTTCCTAAGGATAAAACTGCTAGCAAATTATTTCAAAGCATCTCTCTCCATGATTTTGGCATTATAGATGTGCAATAATTTGTATCTTTACATAGAAAACAATTTGGTAGTTAATTCAAATTCTCCTGTGTACAAACACACAGTTGTAATATCATCCTCCTTCTCTGTACCATTATTAATAGAGATCTACTCAAAACCCCCAAATTATTATCAGAATGTCATTAGGAAGACTTGATCCCTTGGGCACGGTGTGAAATTATTACTTTTTAGACCATTCTGTTAAGCCAAAAGCTTGGGCAGAGCTCCTCCAAAATACTGTTCTCCTCTGCCTCCCAAAAGGAAAGACATAAATTGAGGAACAAAATCAGCACAGAGTTACGTTGATTCACTTGCAGCAACTTTGCCCCCATCGCTCCCTTCTGGACCAGGCACACCACGAGGGACCACTGGTTCTGCAAACGTGTCAGGGGTATGTCTGAAGCATCTTTCAAACTGCCAGCACACTTCCCCAGTGCAGTCCTTTTTACCAGGCACTGACTTTCTGTTAAAAGTTTCCGTTAAATGGCTTGGTTCCAGTACCCCCAAGTTCAGAGGAAGGATAACCCCTGAGGAAAGTCTCAAACTCCTCCAAATGGATTATTTCTAAAGGCTGGCCAGCTGCACCAGCTAGCATTACTTGTTGTCCACTTCATCAAGGTACTTCCTCTTTAAAGTACATCATGGAAAGGTAAATACACCTTCAGGTTTGTCCTCCTTTGTACGGACTCCAAAATGTCACAGTAAGCACCGTGTTTGTCAGAGATTCTAGTTTGTCACAAATCATCACTCGGCATCAGCTTCTCCGGGTCAAAGGCAAGACAGAATGAATGCTTACATTCAAAGCATCACCTATGTACTGTGGCAGCAAGGAGGACAAACTGATTATTAGTACAGGTGGATAAGCAGCAGCCCAACTGTTCTCTGTTCTTCAATAGCTTGTATTTTGAGGAAGACTTAAGAGCACAATTCAACCTGAGCTAACACCAAGCTTGCACAGGGGTGGAGGAAGAATTTACTAGAGTACATTAAACTCACAGTGTAAGACGGTGGTCTCTTTGGAAAAGAGAAACCTTTGCATTAAGCTAAAATTTTTCGAAGATTTCAGGTATCTGAACCAGTAATAGAGTTCTTTAGAAAGAAGTTCAAAAAGCTAAGTATAACTAACTACGGAACAACATTTTTTTGATGATGTGGCAATAATGGCAACCAACTTTCTCCTGAAATCTCAACTGAAACACTACTGACAAGTAACTTGCAAGTAAGTCAACTCCCATCCTCTTCCCATATCCTCTATAATCTTTTATACAGGCTCAAACAGCACGTTCCTGAATGAAGACTTTCAGCATAGAGATTTTCAAAGATCGTGGAAACAAACTAAATGGTGCAAGACCAGAAGAATCCCACTGACCAGGGTGAACGAACAGGTACCCCACCTGCATGCTTCTCATACAAGGAGACTCTGTAAGAGCACGCAAATAAACAGACAATGAACCTGGATCTGAGGACTGGAATAGTTTAAAGTTCACGCTGATCTGGCTAACTGACCTTGCCCGAGTCAACTGGCTTACAAACTGCACTCATGATTTTAGTAAATATTTACACGTGTTGTATGCAAACATACTGAACCTGAATAAACTTTACCACCGAGATTTTCAAGTGCAAATGTATAGTCTCCCTTAATTCTGCTCTTAAGGTATTTTTTTAAAAATTCAATTGCTCCCCCCAAACCCTAGCCTGCACAAATTCTCTGATAATAGATAATGATTAAATATCAGTCTGAAGGTTCACAAGAAATGAACTACTTAAACGAAACATAGCTTCAAACAAGCAACACAATCTATTTCTCCATTAAAAGAGGACTAAAAGTCCCTGCATAGAGAAAGCAGCAAATAAATGTTAGAAGTACTATTAGTTAAGACATCAGACAAAAACAGATCAGATTCCTGACTTGCTATTTTTGTCTTCACATAACAACTCCATTTGGATGTTTGAAATTCAGTTTGCCTCAACATAAAATACTGCTTTCTACTTGCAATGCGGCATGAATAAAGGAAAGACTTTCAGTCCCAAAATGTTTACATTACTGATGTATATGGACTGTCGTTTGTTATTGGTTTGTTCCAATGATCCATGATTGCTTCAGATTAAGCACAGTTGGAGACTGTTGCAGATGCATCCAAATGTAGGGTTGTTTCAATAACTTAATAGCACTTTGATGTTTGCCTTGCTGAATTCTTCACTGCTGAAGGAGAATCAGAGTCTTCAGTTTACAGCAAAAAACCAAACAAGGCAGTTAGGAAGATCATGTAACACAGAGCTCTGAAGCCCACAGCGGAGGTTTACTGCAATATGGTAGCCTGCTTCTGGTCTCTTGAGCACAAGCAGCTGCCGTAGCAGTTGCTCCCTCCTCTTCTGCCTCTTCCTTTACCTCCCGGAAACCTTCTGCTTCTTGGAATGGATTCTCCAAGAGTTTCAGTACATTTCTTACCTAGAGAGAAAACAGAGCATGGGTATGAGAATTTAGAAAGGCAAAACTATGTAGAGAAGAACCTCACACCAAATAATGATCCGGTATATTGTATTTAATGCACCAACTCCAGACAAGCCAAATATTAAATAGATGAACACTACACATATCAAATAAGCTGAGAACTAAGATTGTAACTGGCTGAGTTTGTATCTGTATGGAACTCAAGCTCAAATAACTTGAAATTCAGTATTGAATACAAGTTCGTGTCATTCATTTCTCAAAACAAATTAATTTTCCCATATGCTGCAGGTAACAATCCAGGTGCTGGACTCCACAGGTGAAAGCCATAAGTTTTGAAAGATAACAGCACAGCAAGGAACAAGTATAAATTAATCCCCAGCTGCCTCCCAAGGTAAACACCATCCTGAAGACTGTAAAAGCAGGGTTAAGTGTCTTGCGCTACAAAAGCTGGTCAAGTTCAGATTTAGATTTTCAATTCCTTTCTTTGTTCTGCAGTCATTAAAATTACAGCTTCCTCAAAAATAATAAAGACCTTCCAAACAGTAAATTCCCACTCCGAATCCCCTTGCTGCCCAAGATGCCAGAATGAATCTCACCCAGCATAATGTCAGTCATCAACAGCACCACTACACATCCATACAAGCCTAGAGAAATGTTACCTCTGAGAAATCCCCATTTTCTGCTGCTTCTATGGCATTCTGGGCAATATAATTTCTCAAGATATATTTTGGATTGTTTGAATTCATAACCTTCACACGATCAGCGTTCCAGGCATCAGCATCACTAACATTTTCTATTTCTTTTTGCAAACGGACTCTGAAATCAAGCGAGTGAAAACAACCGGTTTGGATCAAGAATCATATGTAAAAGTTGACACATTCCCTTGCCTTGAGATCCTTAGTTTGCAGTTCTTAAGTACATCACCTATAGTCCCCTCAGTTTATAAAATGCAGCATGACATTAGAATACAAAACACCACTTCATTTAAAAGCAGCATTATAAACCATCAGGAGCTCCTGACAGGGCTCAAGGAAGTGGGCACATGGTGCCTATTCTCTGAAAAAGTCAGATTGAGACACTGGCGCATGGTCTGTTCTGCACTGCTCCACAAAACCCACCACATTCAGATCGTCTTTTAAGTACTTCTCTGCTTGTTTATTAGTTAAAGTTTTTGATGTTCTGATAAAAGTACAGGGGTGCATACAGCTGAGGCAGTTTGTTCTACCTTTTAGCAGCAATGCTTGCCAGAACTCTCGGCCTCACTGGAGAACAAGATCACAGGCAACCAGGTGACAAAAGGAGTCCTGACCCAATCCACACAGCAGAAACAACTAATGCTCTAGTAAGATGTTATCTTTATTCAAAAATTTTCTGCTAACACTAAGTTTTTAGGCTTTTAAGTTATCCTATTGGAATACTCTGGACATTTTTTTCCTGGCCATGATTTCTTTTACAGTTACTCTGATTAAAAATACCTCCACTTGCTTTCTACATTAATACATAGATTTTTCTTTCAGAAAAACATTTTAAAAGGATAAAATTCTTGGAGGCCAGTTAATTGTAGTTACTGAGCACTCGAAAGCTCACAACTGAAAGTAACCTCTGCTAGAACCGACACCTACACTCTTGAAGCACTTTTAATACTAGATTTGATGCTAAGTGATTTCTGTGCCCCTGTTCCTCCCCAAAATCTAGCAGACTAAATACAGAGATACCCTTGAACTTTCACAGCAACACAGACACCGATCTTGGAAGTACTTAATATTCTGAGTCGCATGCCCTCCACATCCCTCCCAATCTATATATGTCAAGACAGGGTGTGTGCTTCATGAGACAGACACATTGCTCTCAAAATAAAATGAACTACTAAAATACACTGCTGTGAATAACGAGAAACCTTACCTGTATTTCTCCAACCACTCTTTCCAGTGTCTTTTATTTCTGCTGAGTAAATCAGCTGCTGTTAACTGCTGCAGTTTAGAGAATTGTTCAATGCGTTCTAATTCTTTATTTATATTAGCTTTTGTTCCAATTAATGCAAACAGCTGAGGATTAGGACTGTGCCAACATTAGCATCATTGACAGTTTGTCTGGGAACAAAAGGAACAAACACATAAAGTTGAGCTGCTCATCAAGAACCATCTTTTTGCAACCATAAAGTAGATACAAAAACATTCACAATAACCCATGATTTCACTAGAGAGGTTAAGTAACAGTACTTCATAATTAATAGAACAATTTTTTTTATCACAAATTATGCTACTTTTACTGTTCCTTCCCCCTCTACAGTGTGTTTAATTCACACTCCTGTGGCGCATAAGGTGCATTTTCAGAATTACCAGTTGGGTTTAAATGTGCAATTCTTACCAAATACCCTTGTAACTCTGACAGAAATTTGGAATAAGGAATTTGATCTTACTTAGGTGTCGAAGATAATACAGAATCCATAGGGTTTGTGCTCCTGAAAATTTCTTTTCCTAACATTAATACTGTAACAGCATGTGAATAAAGATTTAACACCTACTGATTTTTACCAGTACTAATAAAACCCCAAATAGTAAGGGGAAAGGTACCTCATTTAAGCCATATGAGACAACAGTTTATTTAATTTTTTTAATTAGCCAGTCTAAATCACAGAACGAGAACTACTTTGTGGTAATAAATTCTTAATAATATCCAGGCTATTTTGCTGCAGGTTTGACTAGGATTCTATCTTTTTACATTCGACTGTGTTAGCTGGTGCTGTACCATAGCTTCACCTTATTTTTCAATACCATGCTAGCTAACAGTTTTTTTCCTGGATTAATAACTGCACTACAGCATAAAGTGGGGGAAAAAAAAAAAATAGTATAAGCTGCAGCATATCAAGATAAACTAAGTTTTTTATTTCCTTCTATGAATGCATTTATAAACAAAGGAGAAATGTTATTCCCTGGCTTCAAAACAGACAACTCATTATATCAGATTATATTTTCCTACTTGTAGTAAGCAGAGATAAGCTATGTGCTTTGATTTCTGAGTTTATATAAAGTACTATCCAAATATGATTTACCATCTGACATGCCCATGTCTACAATATCCAAGTGCTATGATTAAAAAAATCACTTATGCACTCACTTTAACACAGTACCATTCCCCTCTAAAGTCTTACATATATATCATGATGATTTATAGCTACTTTTCATGTTCCTCTAAGCCTGAATGCAGCGTTTAAAAAAAAAATATTGTCTCACCTCTATCACACCGGCTATCTTCATATTGTATGATAAGCTGCTTGCAATTTCAAAGCAGCTGAAACCCGGAACAGAATTAAGCCGTATCCTCCACTTTAATTTATGTCCCTTTCATTTTAGCGTATCATCACAAAAAACTTAAATAACCAGCAATACCTCCAGAATTATAAATGGCTACAGCCAGCTGTCTTGGCACAGCACCAAACTTGTATGAACACGTCTCACCCCAGTCCATTTTCTCAACTCCCAGCTATTCTGCAAGTTGTTAACCATGATATCAACACACAGAAAAAGCTGAAGAATTTGGCAGGTTCGCCACCTTCACGTAACACGTATTAACCGGGGGCGGGGGGGGGGGGGGGGGGGGGGGGGGGGAGGAAAACAGTACCCAAAATACCCCCACTTTAATTCCCCCCACCCCCGCCCCGGGAAGATGCTAGAAAAAAAATGACAGATTAATGGGTCACACTCATTCCTTGTTTTCCACTGCTCCAAAAAAAGTGAAAAACTGCTGCTACAATCACCATTATAAGCAGCAGTTGAACAAAACTTACTAACTTTCCACAGAGTAACTAGACTACAGAATGTGGCCCATCAAACGGGACATGGAGAGCACCCACACAATTTTCAGAGCCTGAAGCGTGCACGTAGGTTATATTTAGGCCAGACCATTGGTGGCTGAGAGTGATTGTTTGCTGGCAATACACTGGCAGAACACAGTAGCGTTATTGTTCAAACCCATTCCTTCTACAAAACATTTCTGTATCACTTCACTATCTGGCACGCTCACTGCCTTAGCCAGCAGAGACAGTAGAGGGGAAAAAAAAAAAAAAAAATGCCATATGAAAGCTCGGACAACTTTAGCCCATGAGCCAGCTGCTGGAAGCCACTGCTGAGCATTCACCAGTCACAAGCACACAAGAATTTGCACTGCTGTAGATTATGATGCATCTACTTAACTGAGAAATATTACATAGCATGCAGAATTCATTACAGTTATAATGAAATTAAAAGCATGAGTATTACCTTGGATCCATCTGTGGCTTGAAAACAACTTTCAGTTCTTCCACAGAAGCACACTGATTCGTAAGCTCTTCTATGAAATTTTCCAATTCTGAAGAATCAGAGTCTACTGAGAATGAACTCAGCAAGTAGAAAATATTTGTGAAGTCCCCACCTGAAAAAGTTAATTTTGTGAGTAATGCAACTAATAAATCGGCAGGAAAACAGGTCCCATATCTCCTTCCGAACTCCCCCCACCGCAGTACAGGTCACCACTCTGAAGAGGCAAACTGCTCCCTTAGTGAGGGTGCAAACGTGAGACAGCACGAGCCCTGTACAAGGCGACAACTGCCCCACACATCACAAGGAAGGCAATTATTTTTCAGTCTTTTGTTCTTTTCTCAGATAACAATGCAGTTGCATGAGGCTGCTTTCTAAACTACATTTTGATTTGATTACAGACACTGATGACTAATTAAATAATAATCTTCTGTGCTCTTCACCAACCTGTGAGATGCATAGTTTCAAGGAGCTCAGACACCAATTTACCATCTTCTTCTAATTCCAGCTGGATTAGACCTAGTTTCTTCCTCATCTTCTGCAAATAATGTTTCTCAAATTCTGCGTCATATTCCTCTTCCAGGATGAGTTCACTTATTTCCAAGGGCAGCTCTGGAACTAGAGCCTCAGCAAGCTTCCCCAGGTTCCACTTGCAAATCTCTGGCTGCTTGTTGTAAGCATAGCGCCCTGTATTATCAGAACCATTGCAAATGTGCTCAGGGTCATATCTGCAAATGAAGAAACAGCATTCTTCTAATTATCTGGACACAAATACTGCAATAAGTACTATTTTTAGTATTTCAGCCTTCTCTAGGAAACTAAAAAATTCAAAAGGGAACACTCCTTCTTGATTCTTTACCCAAAGTTACTTCATTAGATACTTTCCTGACCTTTCAAACACTGAGAAACCCCACAGGCCATAAGAACAGTCTAACAGGTAGAGATGCTGTGGATACAGTTAAAGAGAAGTGGAAAATAAGAATTACAGGACAACTAGAACTAACTTAATCGCCTTTGCTATAAAGAGGGCTCATAAATCTACTTTAGAGTCAAAATGTTAAAGCAATCATGAACATCGGGATTGTTACACATAGCAAATACATACCCACACTTACAATAATTATGCCACACTGACCTGTCCATAAATCCAAAAGGGCCATAGTCAATGGTTAGTCCAACTATGCTCATATTATCTGTATTCAGCACACCATGGCAAAACCCAACACATTGCCATTCAGCAACCAATCTTGCTGTCCGTTTTGTTATCTAAAAGAGAATTTATTTTTTTCATTTTTCAACACAACGTATTTCAAATACATTTAAGTATTTCCAAGCATTTCCTAGTCTGAACTGATGTTTCTACAGCTCCAATGGAAGCAGACTCTGACAGTATACCATACACACAAATGTACATATGTGTCAAGGACAACTTGCTTCTCTCCTCCTGTTAGTAACTGCCCATTTTCTCAGTCTCCCATTTCTGTTTGCCTTCTTTCCTTCCATGCCTGACTTGCAAGTCAATTGGACAGCTGTAAATCATACTGGAGACAGAACGCTGAAGGAAGGTAAACCGTTTGACACCAGACTTGTATACTATTTCAGTCACTATATAAATACAATCTTTGGCTTACTACTCATTTTAAAGACCCTTTAACTACAGGCAGAAGAAAACACAAGCAAAGACTAAGAAATAAAATTAACTATATGCAACAAAGCTCAATGTAAAATTAGTCTTTTGGTTTACCTGGTACATAGGAGTGATTTACAGGGAGGCAAGTGGTTTACACAAAAGATTATTCCCTGCTAACAAGTTCTAGCACTGATAAGCACTTCTCCCAATTTGATGAGAGTGGAAAAAAACCTACAAGGTTAAGTAAAACTATTCCAAGAATGACAATTTTATTTAAAGGCAGTTCTTCACTGAATGCATGCTTCACCAGAGTTTTTCCATTGCTTAACTAAGAGTCATTGTTATGGAATCCTTGACTGCAATCACTGCATTTGCCCCATTCTTCAAATAATGTAACATTTTAAAATAGTTCTAGTTATTTAATTAAATTAGCCCACCTGTCAACTACCAACTAGATATGCCTTACAAAATCTAAAATTCAGGAAGCTAACCTGGCTTTTAAATAAACCTCAGTATTTCCGAATACTTTACTGAATTGCTGTAAATAAAAATTGTATGTAACCATTAGCTAAAATTTTTAAATCAAACTGTTTTCATAGCTAAAGATCACCTATCTTCCCAAATAGCTATCAATGTACAGAAGTTTAAAGCAACTATTCTCTCCAGGCTGCAGTGTAAGTGTACTTTACTGAGGTTTAAAAAAAAATCTAGTTAACAGAGGAAATATTAGTTTTATGCCTCAGTCCTCAAACCCAGAATTTTTCCATTTTTCTTTTTTTTTAAACGTGCAGTTAGATAGGAAAGAAAAATTAAAAAAAAAGCTTGCCCAGCGATAATCTGACAAGTAGTAAAACCCACAAACGATGCTTGGAACAGAAGCTTTCCGTTCATCCACAAGATCTCACTTTTTACAATATTCTTGTGTTAGGTTCCCTATCCATTTTTT
The DNA here is from genome assembly GCF_023634155.1 of Falco peregrinus. Lineage (NCBI taxonomy): Eukaryota > Metazoa > Chordata > Aves > Falconiformes > Falconidae > Falco > Falco peregrinus. Next base: position 8,123,215 of record NC_073726.1, on the reverse strand, counting down.
CCAAATGCTGTCTCACAGGGCAGCTGGCAATCAGCTGCATGTGTCCAAAAGTGATTACTGGTATGCCATAAACCAGTAAGGGAGACACACCCTGCAGATGGCTCTGTGCCAGAAAGATGGTAAAACTTCAAAATAAAAAAACCACTGACCACCAGGGTTGGGATGAAAGCACTCCAGCAGTAAGGCAATTCATCACTGCTGGATGTCTTTGTACGGATGCATCACGTGCTGTCAGTGTTCTGGTAAAAAAAGGAATCCCTCTAATGAGAGCACCTGAAAGCCTGGGTGCCACTCAAAGATGGATATATTGATTAGAAAGACAGCTTTGCACTGACTTTTACCTCTATTCTTTTTGATCACATTTTTCTACCGCTAGCCATACCAAAAAACAAGTACGGCATATATATAAATAAGAGCACTATCCCAAGGACATGCTCATTTAAATTTGAACACCCCCCACAAATTTTTCGAATAAGTACCGATAATGGTGTTTGCTTCCTAGACAGTGGTGTCAAATGCAATCACTTGTACTTTTTTTTCTTCCATTTCTTACACAGTGCCAAAAGAAAGAAAAAGCACGTTGGAGTTGAGCTGACAGCACTTTCCCATTATTTAAAAAAAAAAAAAAAAAAAAGATGGATGTGTTTGTCAGGTTAGGTGAGGGACTGGGGTGCTTTTTTTCAGGTGGAGAATATATGGGAAGTCTTCACCAAGGAGGAGAGAAATCATGAAGAGGCAATATGCACACAGGTGTGGAACATGGAAACAAACAAAAAAATGTTGAGATGGGGGCAATAAGGAAAGAATGCCAGGGTGGTGGGGAAGAGACCAGTAGTAACTGGGCCAAGAAAAGCAGCCAAAAGCAGGAAGAAGCAGGACTGGGCACGGATGTTTGCAAAGAACCCCAATTCCCATGACTTTTCCGGCATCAGAAAGTAAACGTGCCATCAACTACAGTGCTGGACATGCACATAGCGGGTGACAAGCCACAGGTCTCAACTCCAACCAAACACAAAATGCCTGGCCAGTGAAGTTAAACTCTTCGGCACCCAGTGGTAGGCCAAGCCACAGCTTGCTTCTGAAGAACTAATGCTAGTATGCATAGGTTGCGTTAAAGCAAAAAAATAAACAAAACCCCCACAAAACCAAAATATGTCCAAAACCCCACCTCCAAAACAGAAACAGAACACCCACAAATTCAGAGCCCATAAAATTTAGAGAATATCAGATTCCAAGCCTGCCTTTTGACCTCTTATTGGTCTGTTACAAACACGCATCATGTCGCAGACATCCCCTTAGTCCCTACCAGATCGCTTCAGATTTCAAAGCACCACAACTGCTTTTATGTAGACTAGTCAATTGTATTAGACTGGTATTTTTTTAATTATTCCGTTTACTGTCTAGTTACAGCATTCCTATTTGGTTTGTAATTTTACTTGAACTTCAGGTGATCCAAGTCAGAGCCTTTATTATAGTTCTCCAGCAATTTCAAACTGAATCCCTTCTGCAAGGGTAGCATTACTATATACTAATCGCTACAAGGCAAAGAGAAGCATCTTACTCTCTTATCCCAAATCCCTTCTTTGCTCACTGAGACACAGGAATATAGTAACAGAACTTCAATGTCAAGAACAGCAATACAGTACCAACAGTGAGAAAAAAAGATATACTCAGAGGATAAAGCATAGATAACAATTAATTTAGCTATGTTTTACTTTAGAGAGAAATACAGCAATTCTACATTCATTAATGTTACGGTTCAGATTTTACTATGGATCTCCAGTAATTGTTAAGATATAAATTTGTACAGTAATTGAAAACAGGTTGAAATAGGTATCTCAGAAATCACCCAGCCTCTCCTCTGCACCACTGCAGGATGACCTGACACTACACAATTTATCTCACCTGATCTTACCATTACCAAAACAGGAGGTTTTGCAATTTCCTCAGGCAAGCCCTTGATCGTCTTTTGATCTTTAGAATTGAAATGTTTAGTGATTTGCAGTCAACGAAATCTTGTTTGTAATTTGGAAAATGAGAGACAGGAAATGACTCCACGTTATCAGTATTTTACAAGACGATGTCTTGCAAGTCTTAGGTACCTGTCAACTCATCATTGGATAGTCAGGGTCAGAACTTCCCCTCGCAGCCTGAAACACTCTCAACAAACGGAGACAATTCTTGGGAAGCTCTCCCAGAGCAGAAAAACCATGAACCACTATTAAAAACATTAAACCACTTTCATTGGTTTGATCAATAGCAACATTGAAGAAGACTCTTAATAGAACTACTTGTCAGTGAAAACAAAGAAAAGAATAGTTCAAATAAGTGAATGATACAAGGTATTAAAAGATTCCAGTCATCTGTACTTGCCGATGGAGCTCCTAAAGATGACTATGGATTTGTGAAGAGAATCTGATCTTTCTTACCTCTTTGAAGAAAGCAGCATTCCTCTGAATACTGTTGTCTGAATAAGCCTCCTGGATTTCTGGATAGAAAGTGCTGATCACATAATCAAGCATCTGTATCCGAATATCATTTCGGTTAACACTGGGACCCTTGCGTCCTGTGTATTCATCAGTAGGTTTAAAAATTTCAAAAGAACCAAATCTGTTTTAAAATAATAAAAACATGTTTTCCTATTATCTGATACTATTAACTTAATCCGACAGTACATGTAGTAACTTGTAACACCTACGGTTGTTGCAACAACACTCCATTATCTCTTGAGTTTAACACCAATCCTTCAACTGAGAGAAAAAACCTGCAAGATTCCTACGCTGAACCTAGCGAGGCTCAGCGACTCAACACAAGGAAGCACTTACATCCACCTGTAGCCAAACTGACAGATCAAGCGAGACCCTACCTGGTACCAAAAACCAGCTTGTTAAATGCTTCTACATTACGATGTACAATGCTTCTACAACCACTTCTACAGCAAAATTCTGAGTAATTTATCCTGAGTAAATATACAGGAATAGGACATTTAAATTACTGGACCATACATCAAGCGTACAAGATAGATTTTTCCACATATGTATATACGCGCACACATACAATATATACACATGCATATATTCCTTATGCCTCGCCTTCCTCTAATATTCTGTTACTTCCTGAAACTCCTAACGTTTTGTGTTGGAGCAGGAACCTCATACACTTCTCAGGCAGAGAAAGTGCACCCAAACTTTGACAGTACTACCTCCGAATAGCTTTGGAGTTCAGGGTGGAGCTACAATCCGTCACTACTAGCAACACCAAAACCCCCATGTATTCCATGCAGGCATAAACATGAAAAATCTCTTCAGAGGTCTGCAGAACTTAGCTGTTCTTTCTACCAGGTTAGAAACCTTAGTTTTATCTGTCTCTGTGCAGACACCAGCTCATCCCACCTAATGGACAAGAGCAGCAGCTTCCTACAGCCCAGCATAATGAGTTCCAAACCTCCAGAACTAGAAACATGCAAATGGTGCTGTTATAGAAATACACTTAAAGTGGTATTTTAAAGACTGCTGTGCTTGGTTCTAAAGAGTAAAAAAAAACCCAACAAAATTGGCTCCTACCTTATAAATGTAGAAGCTATTCTCAGGACAACTGTACACCTTTCACTTTTTGGATTCCCATCATAAAATATATCACGGACAACTTTCGAGTCGGATGTCACACACGTTCCAGCCCTTGTTGTCGGTATTCCTAGGTGAAACATAGCCTCGCTGCACAGGAATTCCCGTATGCTTGACCGCAGGACTTTCCGACCATCAGCTTGCCTGCAAGACATGGACAGTTTTCAGGCTATAAAGGCAGGTACCTTAGCAGTAGAGAAACAAAAGACTAGAAGTGCCATGCTCTGCCCACAGTCACACGATAAAGTAATGGCAGATCTGAGAACAAAATCTGGACCTTCAAACTTCTGTTAAAGCTCAATTTCAGTTAGACAGACTTAACACACTTGCAATGGAAGTTTGTTTTCTTCTGTTATGTGTGGTCTTCCAGTTACACATATACCTTCTAACCATTAATTTTGTTTTAGTTATGCAATAGTATTTCAAAAGAATTAAAAAAATTTTCAACGAGTATAGCTATTTTATTATATAAGTCACTGGTTTCCTCTTAATAAAATGGCTACTGTTACACCTCTTGAAAACCTGTATCATTTTGGATCTTCCCGGGTAAGTAATCTGCATAGCAGTCCTATTTAAGAAAAAAAAAAAACAACCAACCAACCTGAACAGACAGCAAAGTAGCTTATTTAACAGACCTCAAGCAAACAGAACAGGTGCAGGTGGTTCTCAGCTCACACTCCCAGCACTTCAGAAGCCACAGGAGAGCAGCCCCAGGCAGACCTGCAAGGCTACCACCGTGTCTGGGATTTTCAGTGATTTCCTGAACTTTCACAGCCCTGAAGGTGGCCCTCAGAGCACCACATGTCTGAAATAAGGTGTCACTGAGCCTGCACAGCTGGAACAAAAAGTACAGGAACTGCAAGTGGGACAAACGACCTGAGAGATTTAAAGCCATGCAGGCTAAACCAGCTAACGAAGACATCCATCCTCTGCAGGGATTTGGTCAGTATGCCGTCTTGGGGGCTCTTCCACCCATCCCTCCCAGAGCCAGGAAGGATGGAGCAAACGCGCTGCTGGCAGCGGGGCCAGCAGCACAAACAAACCAAACACCTGCATTTTAAATACCGTTTGCATGGGCCACAGGACCACACGGCAGCAAGCAGTCAGGTGGCTGTTACACACCGCTGTCCCCGCATTCATCGCAGCCTGCGCCCTCCCGAAGGCGGCACAGCCGCAGCTGGGGATAACCAGGCACAGACCTGAAGGAGATGCAATTACAGTCTTATTTTCCAGAGGAAAATTTTGCCACCTTCTGCTTTGGCATTTAAGCATTGCACTTGCTGCAGCCAAGATTGCAAAAAAAAACCAAAACCAAAACAACAACAACAAAAAAAACCAACAAGAAAAAACCGCAAGAAAACCGAACAAAACCCAGGAGGGCCTAAGAGACGACCTCTGCCTCGGGCAATGACCCTCAGCACTGAGCCAGCTGGAAAAGCACCTGGCTAAGGCCATTGGGAAGCCGGTCCCCGGCCCCCCCCGCACCGCCAGCTCGCCACGCCACGCCGGGGCTTCGCGGGGGGCACCGGGGTGCCGCTCCTCCCCTCACCGGGCCGGGCCGCCGCCGCCCCGCTCCCCCCCACGCCGGGCCGCGCCGCGGGGCCTTACCGGGAGAAGGGGGTGAGGCCGGCGCCCTTGAGCTGGATCTCCCAGCGCTCGCCCCGCGGGCCCAGCACCTCGCCCAGGTACATGGCGGCGCCGTCGCCCAGCTGCCCCGCGAAGCTGCCGAACTGGTGGCCGCAGTAGCAGTGCGCCGCCGGCTCCGAGCCCGCCAGCAGCCGGTTCCCGCTGAAGTACAGCGCCGCCTCGGCCTCCGCCGCCTCCCGGTCGGCCGCCGGCGACTCCAGCCCCAGCAGCGCCAGCGCCGGCAGCGACATGGCCACCAGCCGCGGGTTCTCCAGCGGGCTGGGCCGCACCCGGGAGAAGCAGGCGCCGGGGACGGCCCGCGGCCCGCCGTCCTCCGAGGCGTCCACCGGCAGCGAGCGCAGCGCCAGGTTGTCGAAGCGCAGGGCGCCCAGCCAGCCCCCGCCGCCCGCCTGCGCGCCGCCCTCGGGGCCGCCCGGCCGCGCCGGGAGAGCGGCGGGCTGCTGCATGGCGGCGCCCGGGGAGCCCGGCCGGCCCGCGCCCGCCGGCGGCAGCAGCAGCGCCCGGGGAAAACGGCGGCAGCCGCGCAGCGCCGCGGCCATCCGGCTGCCGGCGGGGTGGGCCCGGGGGCGGGCGGCGGCGCGGGGAGCCCCGCCCACGGGGGGACGGCCGCCCGGCGCGGGGCCGAGAGGCAGCGGGGCCGCGCCCGCGGGGCCTGGGCGGGAGGCGGGGGCAGGCGGGAGGGGGTGGCTCACGGCGGGGTGGGCACCGGAGCGGGGCGGGGGCGGCGGGTATAAATGCCGGCCCTGCGGCGCGGCGGCCTTAACCCGGCCGGAGAGACTGCCAGGAGCTACCAGCAGGTTGCGGGGTGGGTGGCGCGGGGGAGGGAGCGCGGCGGGTGCGGGGGCAGCGCTGCCGCTCTGCCTGCGCCCTGGTGCCCCGGGCGGCCGGTCCGCCTCCGCTGCGCCTCGGGCGCCGGCTCGGAAGGGGGTAGCCGCGGGGGGGGGGGGCGGCCGTGGGCTCGCCCGGGGCTAGCCCGGCGGGGTTAGGATGTCCTGGCTAACGAGAGGAGGGAAGGAGGAGGCGGAAGGCTCCCTGAGCCCGGAGGAGGGGGGCCTGCTGGTTGAGGCCATGCTGGAGCACGGGGGAGACCCGTGGGACTATAAGGAGGTTGGGCAGGAGCCCACCCTGAAAGCGGCGGAGAGGCTGTGGCTGAATTACGTGGCCGCCAGCCACCCCAAGGGGGAGAAGAAGTGCGCGGCCCTGCAGTGGCTGCTGTTCGACCTGGCCCGGGTGCTGCAGGCGGCGGTGGAGGAGAAGGAGCGCTGCATCCAGGGCCTGCGGGGCGACCTGCGGGCGGCTCGCGGGGACGCCCTGGCGCTGAGCCGGCAGGCCGAGCAGCTGCGGCAGCTGAGGGAGGCGCTGGGGGCCGAGGCGGCCGAGAACGCCCGGCTGAGGAGGAAGGTGCAGTGCCTGGGCACGCTGCTGTCGCTGGGGAAGGGCGTGGATCACGGGAAGGCGGTGGCGCTCAGCAAGGCGGACGGGGACCCCGAGGCGTTGGGTGGGGACGGCTGGAGCGCGGCGGCGCCGGCCGCGGGCGCCGCGGGTGCCGGGGAAGCGCAGCCGGCGGAGGCGGGGAGAGGGCGGGGAGCGGAGGATGTGGCCGGGAAGGAGAAGGCGTGGAGGAAGCAGAAGGAGGGGTGGCCCGTGTGGGTGAACCGGCTGTGGGCCTCGGAGCACTGCGCGCCCTTCACGCGCGAGGCGGCCAGGCGGGCGGTGGCCGCCATCGGGCTGCCGTGGCCCAAGGTGAGGGCCATTACCCGGGCCCTGCCGGCCGCCGAGACGCTGGGCGGGGAGATCTTGAGGCTGGTGATCAGAAACCTGGGCGAGTACGAGCCCCTCAAAGACAACACGGCGGGGGAGCCCTGGAGAGATGGCCAGGAGGCGTCAGCCCACGTGTGTGGGAATGTCTTACTCCGAGTGTTGAAGCAAAGGAAGAAACCGGTGACCCCCGACTTTGACGTCTTTGGGGTGAACGTGGAGCAGGGGGACGTGGGGGTGCTGGCCTGCCGTGCTCCCGAGCCGCAGAAGGCGCTTTTCATCAGCCTGGGGTCTACTTTAATCGGCCGCCCCCTTAGTGAATGCATGGCTACCTTGGAGAACATGGGGACCCTGATGGGAGCCGAGGGAGGGGGGAAAGGGATGGCAGAGAAGCACGGCATGGAGGCGAAGGGGAGGAAATACATTCCCAGAGGGACAATTTGGAGGTACTTGATAAGCCAGGGGGTGAGTGAAGGAGAGCTGGATAGTCAGCCCACAGGAGTTTTAATTGCCAAAATGAAGAAAATTCTTCAGGAAAAGGGGATGAAGCAAGAGGAGATTTGGGAAAAACTGACTCGGATGAATTCTTCAGCTCCTCCCCCTATCCCGAAGAAAAAGCTACACCCACCCTCAGGGGACCTTCAAGATTAGCAGCCCCAACCCCTGTTGTCAGTGCGATTAACCTCCACTAGTTATCCTCCACCGCACTGACCTGGTGTGCAGGAGGAGAGGCTGCGTGGAGGTACGACAGCTGTTGAAGGGAGGTGGTGGGAAGTTTCTTAATTGCTATGGGATCAAAGACTATGTTATTTGATAATCGGGGGTCCTCCACTTCTGGCTAAATCCATCTGGATATCGGGAGTGGGAGGCGAAAAAAGAAGGGGGAAAGAAGTAGAAGCCCAGTTGTGGGGAGAGGAGGATAAACTGGATAGGTAGATAATTCTGGTAAAAGGAAGAGGGGAAACATTTTCAGAAAGAGTTTCCTGTTCAAGGTAGATCTGCCCAGAGGAGAATTGTGCTGGAGACTTCTTCCCCTCCTAGTACCTATATATATATATATATATGGTAGTAAAGCACAGAAGGGTTGTGAGGAGGCTGAGGGGGTGCAATGAAGGCTGAATAGACCGGGATTTAAAATCCCTTTTTTCACAATTACTGTGGAAGCCTGTGGATGTGCAATATGTGGTCGGCGGAAACCCCTTGTAAGCTTGGGGGTTGGACCTGGCTGATTTGTAAAGGTCCCTTCCAACCCAACCCATTCTGTGAATTGTAGATCCACACTGGATTATGCCTTTGGCCCCTGGGAGTGGGCAGCACTTGAACAGTGGTGTGGTTTAACACCCGCTGGTAACAGAGTGCCGCGCAGCCGTTGGCTCCCTCCCTCCTCACCCAGGGAGGTGGAGAGGAGAATCGGAAAAGAATGTAAAACTCAAGGGTTGAGATGAGAACAGTTTAACAATTGAGATAAAATAGAACCAAAAGAACAATAATAATAATAACAGTTATAATGAAAAGGACGGAGACTGGGAAAGGAATGAAATTCAAAGGGAAGGGAGAAAAGAAAACCAGTAATGCACAACTACTTACCTTTTGCTGACTGATGCCCAGCCAGTCCCTGAGCAATGATAAGCAGGCCTGGGCATCCCCCCACAAGTTTATGTACTGAGCGTGATGTCCCATGGTATGGAATACCTCTTTGGCTAGTTCAGGTCAGCTGTCCTGGCTGTGTCCCCTCCCAATTTCCCAGTGCCTGTGCCACTCCAGCCCTCTGGCATTGCCTGAAAAACCAAGAAGTCTGACCAAACCGTTCCCACACCAAATGCAAAACACGGTACTGCACTAGCCACCAATAAGAAAATGAACTCTGTCCCAGCCAAAACCAGGACAAGTGACAAATTGATTATGTGGACCCCCTTCAAGAGGTTGAAGGAGGGTTTGTATTATTTGCTATTGATGGAACAGCAAGATGGACAGAGGCAACAGCAGTGGGTGAGGCCGCTGCTAACACCGTGGTTTGGTGTGTATATGAAGTATTGAGCGAATGTCCTGCAGTCATAATTGATTGAGATAAAGGAAACCACTTACCAGATGCAGCAGTCCAGAAGTTCCCGGGATGAGTAGAGGTACGTCAGTTAACTCACATTTCCTACCATGCACAGTCCTTCGGAGTGATGGAAAGAGCTAATAGGTCCATCAAGGAGAGACGGAAGCTGATTGATGAAGAAAGAAGACTAAGCTGGAGCAGTTCTGTCTGTGTGCTGGGCCATGGGAACAAAGTGCTCACCAGGTACTGCTGCAGCCCTTAAGAGCTGGTCTGTGGCCCTGCCCCACAGACAGACATCCTCTGTGGTGATGCCAGTAAGCAGCTGTGTGCCTACGATGCTGATTTGATCCTGGAGCAGGGAGCACAGGCCCATGCCGCACTCCGGTGTCTCACAGCTGAGGACTGGCATGCCAGTATAAAGCAACATGGAAATCAACCCCTGGTGGGAAATGTGGTCCTATGCACATCCCAGGTACGAAGAGGAAGGCCCAGAGAAAATTTAGGCGTGATTGTGGCTTGTTGGTTGGGAAACAAGAGACCTAAATGGAAACGGAGAAGGGGGGTTTTCATTGGTAGATGGGGCCCACTGCCAGGAAATCGGAGAGAATGTTTCTAACGTGTGAGATAGGTCCCACAGCCACATCTGATCCCAAAGACCAATCACAGGTGTGGACCACAGAGACCCTCACTGAAAACTATCTTCTTCAAAGTGCTTAGTGTTGTGTTAAGTCAGCATCAGGAATATTGTTAAAGCATTGCAGGCCCTGTTTCAGTGTGTTCTGCTGGCTTCTAGGTGTAAGAGCAATAGTTTGGATGTGAAACATCACCACTGCTGTTAATAACTTTATTTCTTTCAGGAAAGATGTCAAAGGAATTTTAATACAAGACCTGGAGATGATGGGGATGACCTCAGCTGTTTGGTTTCCCAGTAATAAGCGTTTGTTAATAGTCCTTCCACAATTAAGTGTCTTTACCTGTAAGAGAGCGAAGACTGGACAAAAAGATGGAACTAATAAATTAGATATTCAGCTTGGGTCCCCACATGGGTCAGCCACAGAAGTTGCATGGGATACAACTGGTACCTCTGCAACCAGTGTAACAATAAGGGGATGCAGTTGCATCACCTGATACGCTCAAAATTGTTCAAATGATGCAGATTTAGTTTTGGCCACTGAGCCTATCCAAAACTAAAATCACACCATCTGCAAGTATCTACAAACCCTGTAGGACAGTATCAATGTTAATTCTGTAAGATGGGGAAAGAAATGGGGAATTGATGTGTGAGGCATGAACTATTCCAGAACGCATCCAGAGTGTGACCTGTACGTATGTGGGTTGTGCCTCTCCTATGATTGCAAAGTCTGCAACCTTGGAGGTACTAAAAAGCTATCTGGAGACTATCCTGGGCAGCTGGCTCTAGGTGACCCTGCTCGAGCAGGGGCTTGGACCAAACAGCTTGAAGAGGTCCCTTCTAACCTTGGCCATTCTGCAATTCATTTTATGAAAATGGCAGCAATTTTGGATCATATACAAGGTAGATGGATAACAAACTTCAGATTGTCGTTTGATGCAACAGCAATGATAACTACCTGGGATAACCAAATATGGCACATGGTAAAAGCAACTGCCAAATTAAAAAAAACAAACCAACAAACTAGAAGCGATTAAATTCAATAATATCTCTATTGTACTCATGCTCAGTTGTTAGCTGTTAAAACAATTTTTTCAGATGGGTTAGCTCTGTTCTCATGGTTATTACAACGAGATCCCTTATTACAAGGGAAGTTTCACCAACCGCTGTTGCAAATGGACAACTAAAAGAAATGTACATACTAGTTCTGCACTGTTGGTTGTGGACCACCGGAGATATTGTCACATGTCAGTGGAGAAGTCAGTGTGGGAACGCTGGTGGTGTTTGGTAACAGTGCGGGCTGCGTATGCGTCACCTCACCTGTAATGGGAGAGCAGGAGGATAACATGACCTCTGTGGCTCCAGGAGAAGACCAAAGATGTGGCACTACATCTGTCAGTGGCGTACATTCATTTGCCTGTTCTCAAAACAGGGTTTTGTTCCAGATCGAGGGACTAAGGACATCTGTCTGGGAGCTGAGACGCCTCGCTGGGATGAGGTGTTCAGCTGGCATGACAGCATACAGAAGGGAGCCGTGAAATCGGAGAGCAGACAAGTTGCAAGCCTGAGGACCACCTTGGGCAAGTAAGGACCTGTCAGAACCAGAGACTGAAATTGTGAACTCTACATTGTTGGTATGTGTCTGTGGGTTTGTTTCCAAAAGTACTGCTATGCAGCACTTAATGCAGTTAATCCTGTACTTGTTACTGGTTTTAATAGAAGTCATGTTCTTTATTTTTCTGTATATGCTTTGCTCGTTTCAAAAGGAAAGAATGTGCTCATGTGCCTAGCTGAACATCTTGCATGCGTTGCTAGCCTAACAGTTGTGGTGGCTTCCAGCTGGAAAGGGTTGAGCTTATGAGCACCTGGAGTGGTCTGAACATCCTTGGAGGAGGTCAGGCAGACCAGGGGGTGGCTTGTGAGCAAGAGGTCCCACTGGACCATGCAGCCGCACAGAGCTGAGGCCCCAGCAGTGCTGGCAGATGGGTGACAGATGCCTCTGCTGATGCTCTCCTGTATGTGAACTGGCAGATAAGGTCCTGCTGCCACTTAGCTTGCATGGGAATCAAGGCTAAGGTGGAATAGTTGCGTATTGCAGCAGGTAAACTAAACCTAATGGGACAGCTATGGGGGAGTCGTGGGGAGCCAGGCTGCCCGCAGTGGGTATCCCTGCCAGTAACACAGTGTAAGGCTGCGAGTGCCAGTGTAATGGCATCAGAACTGTCACAGCTGGGTATGGCTGTAGCAAAATGGCTGTGGGGCCAATGGAGACTAATTCATCAGGGGCAGGTTGTTTATTTGGGAGGCGTTTGGTTACAGGAGAGGAGGTGGCAAAAACAGTGGGCCCTGATGCTGAAGAGTGAAGGATGAGGTATGAAGTCTACTGAAGACCAGATGGCTCCTGCTGATGGTCGGAGTGTGGATGCTGACGGCTGGTAGTAACACTGACCTGCAGACTCAAGCCCTGGGAGGCTGGAAGGTGTCGCCTGGGATAACCCCTTGGACTTGTTCCATCAGGTCTCTGGCTGTATGTTATGGCATGGGGGAACAAACATGCACCTCGGGACTTACAAAACTGTCATTGTGGGTTGGCTGTGTGTGAGATCCGTTAGATCTTGGATCAGAGATCTAGTCTCTCTAATCTAATGAATAAGAGTTTGTAACTTCATAGCTGTGCCTTACAGATTCCATAAATACGTAGCTTGATCAGTGGTATGGTACTTAAGTTACTATTTTTTTGTTTTGCTCATTTCCATATCGTCTGTTCACCAGGCAATAAAGAGTGTGCCTCGGTTCTGTCTTGGGTAGCTGGTCTGAGGAGGGGAGCCATACCCTGGCACAGCCGCAGGGCTGGGGCTCATACCATGGGAGTGCTGCCTGCCGTAAGCCTTCCTCTGACAGGCCTGGGTATCACGGAGAGCAAGCTTAGGACAAGGTCTGACCGCCGTGTGCCCTGGAATGCCGTTACTGGCCTGCTTATGCATGGTTGGAGAGGGAGAAATCCATGTACGCAGCGGCCAGGCAGAAATTGCTGATAACGGCCATGAGCCATCAAGGCTACTGCAGGTTCCACAAGCCCTCCTGCTCTCCCTCACGTGAGAGCGGCACCAAGAGCCTGCCAATGCATTCATGATAAATGTGGTTTTGAGTGAGAAGCCCGCAGAGGCTCCAGCTGCCTTAGAAGAGCAGCAGTCCCTCAAGACAACAAACAAAAATTTTAACTTTTAGGAGAGTAAAGGTGTGCTGGGACTGGGTATTGTACGATGGGCCAATTAAGTCTGTCCTCAAAATGTTACAAATGAAGCGATCCATGCTAATTTCAATTGTTTTGAAATGATGATTCTTACAAAAAAGTAAAATTAAGGTGTAATAAGGACATTCTTCCCTGCAACGTAATTCTGTATTTTCCATAAAGTACCCTAGAAGTAACATAACGGTGCTTTTTAGCGATTTTTTTTTTTTTTTTTTTTTAGTGAATGTTAATATGTTCTTGCTGATTCATCAGGCATCTGCCTCTCAACTATCAGTACAACCACAAGAAGAAAGATAAACGGGTGTATACTACAAGTCAGTAATTATTCAGCATGCTCCTGTTTTGTGTCGTTTCAGTTGGTACCAAGTACCACATTGGTGAGTAAAACCCAAACCTCTCGGGTATGCACACTTACCACCTTTGAAGAGTAGCCTTAGGGGCCGGTAGACACCTTCACTTGAGAACAGCTGTACCTGGTAAACTACCTGCGGGCGGTAGATGGCACTAAAATATTGCTATTAATGCTATTTTCCATCCGAGTCAGAAGGGAAAACCAAGTCTCTTAGAGAGGCAAATGGGAAAGTGGTAGTGTGCATCTTTCCCCCCCCCCCCCCGCCCCGCTCAAACTAAGGCCACTAGATTTTTTGAGGTGAATTCTGGTACAGTACTAAATGAACCAACAGATAAACCGTCAAAGAAGCAGAAGCATTTCCTCACGTTGGGACGACAGCCACCCCCAGCATGAGCCACCTGCGGAGCCAGGTGGCAGGACCCAAGTGCAAGGTGTTGCAGCGGAAAAGAGCACATGCACCCCCAGCTGCCCCCCTCCTCCCCACTGGGAGCAAGGCTAAGGCTAGCCCCATCTTTGCTGCCGTCACCTCCCTGGAGTACAGAAAGCTTCACTTGCTACCCGTTGGTAAGGCAGAGGTAAACAGCACGGGGGGGATAATTAGGTAACCCCTGGGCCAGCCTCTTCAGCTCGGACCTGCAGAACCTGTCCTCCTTCTCACACAAATGGACACGAAAGGCCCGCTGCTGAGGGGGTGACGTGCACAGCAGCTGTATTTTTTCACTGGAAAGGTCAGCAGACTGATTTCAACTTTGTATCTTTGGAGCTACTTGTGTCCTGTGAGTCAATGTCTTTCACCCACATTTCCACAGCCAGCTGAACGCACCACACTGAAGTCTGTCCATCAGTCAGAGCTGGAAAAGCGACCCTTCTGCAAATACTTAAAAAAAAAACCAACCCAAATCTTGCAATAAAATTGGGCTCAAAACACTCAAGTCTAAAAATTAAAGTTTATTTCAGTTTTAGAAAGGAACAGGAAAATATGTACATAAGTATCTCAGTTACAGAAGCAACAGCGTGTTGTTTCTTTTCCACGTGTAGTTCCCGCTACTGCCTGGCACTTTGAGATAACTGGATATATTTCTCAGTGCCTTTTAGATGTTTTACAATACACACACAGAGAAACAGCTCCCAGTGGAAATCTGGGCAGTACTAATCCACCTCAAAAATATTTTTTCTTACTTTGATTCAGTATTTGGTATAGAAAAGACACATCATAACCTTGACCTGGGCCAGCAGTACGCACATAATGCTGGTGAAAGCAGGCAGCTGCCTCCCACGTGTGCAGGAGCCAGCTGAGGCTGCCCGACGGAGCAGGGCTCGATAGCTCATGTACTGTGCAGCACGTCATCTGCCTGTCCCACGGACAGTACTTGACTACATATATTTTTTTTTCTTCCACCTAAATGGCTTGCCCAGCACTTCTTTGCAGACTTAGCTCCAAGCGCAACCGAAGGGAACTCTGCCTGATCAAGGAAAACAGGACTGCACTTCGCTTCACATAGGTATAATCAAGAAGCATGGACCACTGATTGACTAAGTGCACGATCAGCAGGCTATTCAGCTGGTACCTTATCTGTACAGAATACAGTTTGCTAGATATACTTACTCTTGGTATGAATACAGGTTTTTTTTATTAATAGCTAGCTTGCTTTTTTTTTAAAAAAAAAGTAATGGTCATGCTGATTTACCTGGCTCAATTTGAAAAATAAACTCTTTTTGCCACTAATTCAACACTTTTTCCACTTAAAGGGTCTTTAATTCCCATGCAGAGGACAGCACTTTAAGCACAAGTGACTGTGCTCACTGTTGGGCCAGTGTTTGAGCACTTTGCTGGACTGGGACTAAGGCCATCAGCTCTTTGCATGACTGAGCACTGGAGAGACAAAAGAAAAGCAACAACAAAAAGTGTCAACTCATCATGTCTAACTGGACTCTGAATTTAGGTACTGGCGTTAGGAAGTCAGTCTCCCTGCACGGTCATTAGGGCACGGAAACTCATCCGTTCCTCTCGTAACCCATTACATATGATAGGTAGAGAAACCAGTTTCCCTACTTCAGCATTACACTCACATGCCCCTCAGTAGGAGGTATTTACTCCAACTGATCGTCTTGTTCAGAAAGATGTGTTAGATGGTGAAATTATCATGTACTAGATCTAGCTAACCAGTGTTTGTACTCAGTAAAAATACTGATAAGGAAAATAAATGCCTTCAACAGAAGTGGTGGTTAAAATATTTTATTTTTTTTATCATAGAACATACTGCTGTTTACTTTAAATCACTTTAGAGTAAAGGCACACATTGTTAAAAATACTTCAATTTTACATCACATGTACAAATGCATAAAACAGATGTACATGTCACCAAAAAAATACAATATGGCTTCATAAGGTTGAGGTGGGGCTGGGACAATTCCACAAATATTTAAATTTTACAGGATGCCGTTAACACTGAAAGGGCTGACTAGAACAGAAAAGAATGGACCTAAAACACTGATTATGTTACATAAACAGTACAACACATTGAATACACAACATTGAGCATTCACGTATGGATTTATAGGATTATTAGTTCTGCAAATTCATCAGGCTTTCCAGTGCCACTGAGCAAACAGTGCATGTATGTGATCTGCCAGTCTGCAACAGTGGGAAGATAAATTGCAAATTCTCCATCCACAAACAGGCTCCTTGAAGAATCCGCTAATATGCTTTGTAAAAAGGAGTGAAACAATAGACTTACGGTATTAACTGGTGAGAATAATTTAATGAATGGATGACTTACACTGGAATAAATTGTGGCTAAAAAGCATAAAACATTAAGTCTGCAAGAATGCTCCATGACAATCATTTAGCATTAGTCCCACCCAAGTTTAAGGCTCATATCTAAAATTTACCTTAGATTTGTTTTCCTCTGTGTAAAATTACCTGAGCACAGATATCAAAGATCTACAGAGCTTTTAAAATATCTGCAGATACCTTAAAAATCTGTAGATAACTTAAAGCAAAACATCAATATATTGAATTCTACCAGCTAAGAATTCTCAAAAAAACAACCAACAAAACAGTATTTTGGTACGTCAGTAAAGCCAGGAGAAGAATGAGCTTAAGCTTTTCCTTTCATCTTTTAAAAATGTACATACAATGTAATAGAATTATGCAAATAGGACTGCTGAAGTGTAAACAATACATTAAACCTTTTTTAAAAAAAGTCAGGAATCAAAATTCAGGCAGTCACTCTGGTCTTCTAGAAATTGTTTACAAATGCTGCTTTTTCTCTTTCTAGAGATGGCTGGTGGTTTCTTAAGCACTGATAGATGGAAAATAAAAAGGATCCACCTCCACTGTATTCTCTATTATCATTTACACTTTGTATCCAAGAAGCGTGAATTGCTGCCATTCTCATTCGCTAAGGTTTTTTTCCTGCACAACTGTAAGGCCCAGATCCAGAAAAGCACCTAGCATCGTCTTAAGAGCTCTGCAGGATCGGGTTAGATCTAACAAGTTTAAAGATAAACATGCACTTAAATGATTTGCTGCACCGGAACTCATAAAATTTTCAAAGTGCAAGGCAGAAAAGCATGAGGTTGCATGGACAGACCAGCTCCCAGCAAAGTCAATGCAATCCCACAGAGGAGCATCAGACCCTTAATTTCATTTAAAAAGATTGAAAAAGACAACACTGCACAGAAGATACATATACATACTTTCAGCAAACAGACTGAACGGCATGATTTCCAACACAAGGGTTTGGAGATATACCGTACTAAAAAGCGGCTGGTTGATTTTATTGAACCAACTGAAAAGAACCAAAGAAACACAAAGCTAACATCACCTTTTCCTCCTCCTGCCTCACACACTGGTTCCTTAAAAGAAATTAATACAGACACAAACCTCACTTCAAACAATGAGCAACTGCATATAAGCCTGAGGAGCAAACGGGACTCTTCCATTCTAATACATCAGGTTAAAACGTTGATATGACCATTACAGTTATTTGTATTGTTGAACTGGGACTAGCTGATTGCAGAGGGCACTTTAAAATCATTGTCAATCCTATATAAATGGTACCAAAAAATTCCTATCAAATATGAACATCAGATTAAAAAATAATACTAAAGAAATAGATTGATGATGGATGGCTGTCCTGGATAATTAAGAAAGAAAATCACAGCAGTCTGAAGTACCCACAGTTCCAGGTATAAATAGCAGGTAATCCAAATAAAATGCTACAGCTAGTTTGGAAAACTAAATTGAACATTGCTTTTCTATTAAATACATTAAAATATTCATCCACTCAGAAATTACATTGATAAATAAAATATTTTCATGTATCAAAAATGAGGGGCAGGTACTATCAATTCCAGACTTCTTGTCCCAATAATGAAAGGTCCGAGAAACAAAAGTCAGTTGTACAGTAGTTCTAGTCTCTTAAATTTACAATACTGAATCCAGCAGGATTTGGCTAAATAATACAGTTTAAATAAGCTAATCTAAAGGAACAGAGTGTCCTGTAAACATCTGACACAAATCACATCGCATTCTGATGGCGTGGCTATACCGTCTCTATGCAGGAGAAAGACAATTCAACTGGTGGTGGTAATAAGGGATGCATTCTAAAGGCAACGTTCCTGTTCTTCAGTAAGGCTTGTAAAAAATTTGAGCAGTGTATGTATGACAGCCTGTACAATTCTGAAATTTCTGGAAAGCTCTTAAGTTTAAAAAAAGCCTAGATGTTTTGAGTATAAAACACACATTGAGAAGATGTCCTTTAAATTATGTGTAAAAGTGTCTGGCACCAGAAACGACCACTAGGTATCATTATACCCAAGGAAAAAAAAACCACAAAGAATCATTCAAGACAAGTGTCCCTGAACTTCGGAGCAGAGGCAGCCAATTAGGTTACTTTGTGTTCTTCTGTTCCTCTGGAAAAGAAGTCATGAACATACACTCTTCAAGCTGTCTGTACTACATCATCAGTAATATATATTATATATACAGTATGCATATATATAATATATATACGCTTGTGGACATATTTCTTTTACCTCAATCTGGAATCATGTGGTTTCATGCAACACGCTTACCAGGAATCAAATCTATTCATCAGATCATAGCTGGTGTAACTTTAGTATCAAATTTTTATTATACAGCAATTCAGCATTGCTCAGCATCAATCATCTCAGACTAGAATCCTCATCTCACTCTTCTTTCAGTCCAGTTCACATTTGTTGCCTCCGTCACCCTTTTTCAGCCACCTTGTTCACATAGTGCCTCCACTTGATGTTCAATGCTGAGACCTTATTTCTGTCAGCTTCTGAAGATAGCTCTGTGCTGCTGGCATCGAGAGAATAAACTGAACTGTCCTTTGACCTATTCGGTAGCAGCCATATCCCATCAGTCCAAAAACCGTTGCTTTTATGACAAATTTGAAAATCTTACTTGAAGCTGATGGAGGAGGCACGCTGAAGCAAAAAAATATGAAACAATGTTAATATCCACAGAGCTGAAACAACAGATATTTTCCAACCAAAATGAGGATCTTTTCTCCCTTTCCCCCTTACAGTGCAGGGAACTTTCAGGTAACAGACGTGTCATGAATGAACAACACATTCTTTTTTATGTTCAAGGGCTATATCTAAATTAAGTAACAACAACAAAAATAATAATAAAGCCTTCTCCACCTATGTACAATGCCACTCTTAATAGCTGTGGACCTTAACTTGCTCATCACTCCATCAAAATAACAACATCAAGACTTCCTGAAGAACACTGGCAGTTAATACTGTTTGTCAAACTGTTTCTAATATTACTATGCATATCTCTGCACAAAGACAGAAGTCAGAAGAAACACAGGACACAGCTTAAGTCCAACAGCTGTACAGCCAACTCACTGTCATTCAGGGTAATGGAGGAAAACAGAGCTTGGATATTCTCCATAACATGTGTCAGGACCCGGTCAGGTTTGTGCGGCCAGAAGGGGTAAGTCTGAAGCCAGGCTGGCCCCTGCACAGATTCGGAGGGGTGTTTCAGCAAGGTGTACCCCTGGCTGCCAGACAGCCTTACCAGCCTAGGCTACAGCTCCCAGGGTTAAGTGTGTGGCAGCCAAGCCCCTGTAGTGCCCTCGGCCTCCGGAGCTCTGCAGAGGACAGTGTGGCCAAATCAGAGAGACTTCGCATGAAGCCGTCTCTAGTACGGCAGGTATTGCTGGGCTTTAAGATCTTCAGAGAGCCATCTGGAAGTCTCTGCAGAGAGCCACCGGGAACCAGGAGGGCAGAGGACAACGGGCACAGGCACACCAGGTCACCCCTGCCTTCGAGCAGTCTTACTAACTTGGTGTACGAAGCAAACAGTTAGTATTACCTTCAAAATAATGCTACATGCACACGTAGCCCTGCACCTTGACTAACAGGCTCTGTAGTAGCTCAGCCGGCCCTGCGCCCACACTGCAACTCAGATAATT
This sequence comes from Falco peregrinus, assembly GCF_023634155.1. Classification (NCBI taxonomy): domain Eukaryota; kingdom Metazoa; phylum Chordata; class Aves; order Falconiformes; family Falconidae; genus Falco; species Falco peregrinus. The sequence continues at coordinate 8,103,449 of NC_073726.1, read as the reverse complement.
CTCTCACAGGTGACAGAGGTCTCTACATGCCATTTCAAAGAAGCCACAAGTTCTCATTTATTTCTATCTAGAAAACGTTCCTAAGGTATTCAGAAGCAATCAGCTACAGTAGTGCAAAAACACTCAAACCGGGTCAGATGTGCTGACATTAGGGTACAACTAAACCGAGTACACCCACGTGCTCAAACTAGGGCAAGGTTATTACTGGTAACATTTTGCATATTAAAGGAGCATACAGAAAGTGTTTTAAAAAAGCAAACACACTGAAAAAAAGATGGGGTAAAGGCATCCCTTTATACCCTCTTACATGCTATTCTTTTGCAATTCCAGCCTCTCAGGGCAATTTAAAAAAAATAAATCAATTCACAAGAAGCTGAAGCAAACAGTAAGGCCCGCTCAGTCAGGCTCAATGCACGAACATAAAACCTGAACGTCTGAAAAACGTATGTTTCTATCCAGACAATTTCCAAGATCACTTTGCAACTTGTAAAACCTAACTAAATACCTGTAGAAGTCTTAAAAACTTTTCACTTGAGAGGCAGCAACCACTAACACACAAAACCCCACGTATCTGCTCCACAACTGCAGTGCAACAGCAGGATGTGTAGAAAAGTTTAAAGAGAAATGCGTCTGAGATATAGTTAATCTTACGAATGTAATTTGCTTCATACTATTTTAGACAGTCAAGTTAATGCAATATTAACATCTTATGAAAGATAACTCTTATGAAAGGTAACTCTTCCACTTAGTTCCGGCACTAGCACAGTAAAGGCAATCAAGACAGCCTAAACTTTTATGAAAAAGACCCTTCATGTAAACTTGAAGGCACACAATCAGGCTTTGGGCTATTCAGTTCTGTGATGTCCATAATGCAACCAACATTAACCACACAATTATATGGATTTGGGCAACCTCGTTTTACATGTTATTTGCGAGGGTGCAGAGGAATATGGACATCTAGTTTGTGACTAGAGGAGAATCTAGGAGAGGCTTAGCCTTGAAAAAGACTTACAAATGGCTAGGCAGGGCTTCTCTACATTGCATTCCCGGATCCAGACACCAAAAGTCTCTCTAAATCGTGTTTTAGATGCCTAAATACACCACTTAGGTGGGTCACAGTCTTTTCTGTTTTTCAGAGCCTCTGAACAGATGGGTGAGGTGCTTACACAAACACAGTGAACTACACTGCCAATAGCTGAAAGGCTCTATTATCCTAAACCACTGTAGAACCAGTACTACCAGAACCCCTCCTACATTTCTGAAGTCCTGACCTTTCTGGCTTTATAGGTTACACATAGTCTGAACATTTTGGTTCAATTCCTTCTTTCACATAGCCCATCTATTTTAATAGGTACTTTGGAGCGAGACTTCACCAGATAGGTGGCTTACATCAGCCTATATTCAGGTATATACATTCAAACATGTTCCTGCTTATATATAGTTAAAAACAGGCTATGAGCAACTGTGATACTAAGCTTGCCAAAGCCAGCACTGTCCTGACGCAACAAAATCTTTGAAGCCAGCAGTTTATATTTACCTAAGCTAGACTGGAACCCTGGTTTTGTTTTCACCATCTTCTACAGCCCTCATTTGAATTCTCATTTTAAAAGCCTCAAATGTGGATCAATGACTTTTCTTTCTAGACAAGGGCATCTTCTCGTATCTACTTCCCTTGATATTGAACTATTTATTTTTTCCTTTGATATTTTCTTTTCCTTTGCTGTAAGCGCAAATTGCAAGCACAGCACAGCAAGTCAGTGAGCTGACAGGGCAGGGATGACAGTAGTGATGTTTCCTCAAGCTGTGACAAACAACGAAAAAAACCCCAAACCAACCAATTACTGGTGTCTTTTAGCAAGAGAAACCATTATGTCAATGCATAGGAAAGGATAACTGTTACCTCATTATTTCCTGGATGTTTAAGTCAGAGTTCCAGTTCTTTTCAATTCCAGGTACATGGCCCATCCCAACAACACCAACTACAACAGCTGGGATGTATTTTCTAGGTTCAGCTGAGAAAGAGATGGAGAGAAAGGAACACATCAGTATAAGAATTAATTTCAGGCTGTAAATAAAATAGGTAATGTGTGAGATTATAAAACTGAGTTTTCCAAGAGGCAGGGACTCTTACTACTAGATAATAAAACTTTGCTATGTACTAAAAATTAATACTCATGTCACCTACTGCCTCTTACACTGCAAGTCTGAAAAAAAACCAAAAAAAGCCAGCACCGTTTCTGGATTGTTTGTTTCAGTAAATAGGCCTGGCCACGGCTCATACTCCATGCTCAGGGTGAGAGGCTCAGCAGATGCAAGCTAAATTAATTTTTTTCCTTCTCTGTGTGAGTCCTGCCTCCGTACTGCTTATCAGGAACAGCCCTGGTTTTGCTGTCTCCTGAACAGAGAGCATTCTCCACCACTTTGGACAGCAGCAGCTGGCACACAAGACCTGAGCTAACAAGCAAAATGAAAAATTGGAGAACAGCACTTGAGACCACACCTGCCCCTGTTAAATTTACTGCTACAGACCGGGCCTCAGCAAGTAAAAGCAAATCCCACACCATTCATGTGCAGCAGCTGGCCAGTCACCATTAGACCACTGCAACACATGCCAGCTCTCACCTTACCTCCTACCTACCATCCAAATTCTACAACACCCAGTGGAAGTTAAAATGTTCCTGAAAGTTTTGGGATTACCTCTCCCCCAATGAAAAAATGGTCCACACCACAATAAAAATAACTCACAGAAAAAAATTTAAGTAATAGCAATCAGGCTGCTTTCCTATGGGGAATATTATACATAAATATAAAATGTGAGTAAGTTTTACTGTCTTGCTTTAAATATCCACCCTTGATTTTTCCAGGAAAAAGTAAAAAATAGAAATGAAAAAAACCCTGAAAAGTAGCCCCCCTCAAAATAAAATGAAAAATGAAAACACTAGAACTATTACACACGTTTTCAAGAAGTTCTTTGAAAAATTACACATTTTCTAGATGCTCTTTGGAGCAAGTATCTGAATGCATCTGTAACCTCTTTCAGCCTGATCGACTGAGCTAACAGGAAATAACTGTGTTTGGACAAACTCTATGAAGGCAGCATTGAGGCACATTAAGCAAGTGAGATGCAAGAACACAAGTGTAATCCTCTTGCTATTTTTTCCAATCACAAGACAGTGCCAGAGGTCTGCAATGAAGTGATTACAACCAGTATCTTCTTAAGATATTAAACAAGATGTAAACCATACCTCAGTATGCTTATATATAGGAAGGGCACACAGATCACATATGGCAGAAAAATACTTCCAAGGGCTAGAGAAACGCAATTATGCTGTATGCCTATACCTTGCTGCAATATGCAGCGTCACACGTTTCATTATCATTGCCACATCAACAGGGCTTCTAGCAGCCCAATTTATAATAAGCAAACTATGGCGAACACTAAAATTAGAGGTAATTAACTTAGCAAGAAACATGTTCCTGAGCAGCTAGTGATGGCAACGGATTTGGTGAGATAACAGAGTGGAAGTGAGGTAAGACAACAAAAGCCTAGACTGCCCCATGCTGTGCTGTAATATCAGATGCCTGCCTCTTGAAAAAGTTGTCAGGCTAATTAGTATTTTCCAGTTTTAAATAGCACAATGAGAAGGGAATCATAACTTGGGAGTCTACTGCTCTAGGTGGTTGCAACATAAAAAGTAATAGCCCTTTTTAGTTTTTTAAGCACTGTAAACTTATGTGACATGTGGCACACATGAACAGAACATGTCAGATTTCCTGAGAACCGAACTTTGGACTAATACACAAATACCACCTTGCTGGTTATGGTATCTGCTTTAAAACAATTACCTTCTGAAGCTCGAGGTAGTTCTATCTGCTTTGCTGCTTGCTTCAGCATGTAGGTCAAGTAAATATCTCGTTCAGAGACAATCGTTCGATGAAGATCAGGGAATTCTCCAATCATTTCTGCCATCATCTGCTCCAGTAAATCCTTCTGTTTGCACTTCTCCACATCATCTTTACTGAAAGAAAGGTTAAGTTTTCTCAGTATCTGTTATGCTTTTAAAGCCCGACAAACCAACGAATAAAAACAATTGGGTATTACACACATTATTCACCTAAACCCATGCTCTGCACTTCTCTTCCCCTAGTCCTCCTCTCCAAAAGCAAAACCACCTCTGTAAACCTGTAAAACTGGATACCTAACAATGCGCCTCTACAGTGAGGGGAAGAGGAGAGGTCACTTGCCTTAGGCAGTTCAACTGGATTTTTACCCTTCCCAGTTTAAAAGCTGACAACTCAAACTGAGCAAAAGCACTAGGGCTTCCAAGGAAATAGTTATGGTGCCCCACTTTCAGTGTATATGAATAAGCTTAGAAGAACCAACACAGAGCACTCCCGAGGAAGCAGAGCTGATCTCTGAGCACACAGAGGCTCTGCTTAAGGAACAAAAAAAAGCCCATCATAAGGCACAGTCCGAGGGGATGGGAAGAATTCTGCAGGTTCCCAGTGTCAACCACAGGTTTTCAGCTGGGAAGTCAAAATTATAAATCAATTCCCTGAGCAGAAGAATAGGAAATGAATAGGAAGTAAACAAATAAAAACCGCAGGAGTAAATGTCATGAGCTTTTGTATTTTTCACAGGTGCCGCTAACCTTCTGTTTACACCCACAACTGTGGAACAGTCAGTTTGTGGCAACAGAACCATCTGGTTTTGCATCACTGTCTATGGGAGAATGATGCCAAACATGCTTTCTTTAGTTTCTAAGATCAAAAGGACACTACAAATGTTAACAGAGCAACGAAAAGGAGAAATGTATTGCTAGCTTTCAACAGATCATAGAAACATCAGACTGACAAGAATTTGATGTTGAATTATTACTCCATTTTCCACAGAATCTCATGTGATGGCTGGGTGCACAATACCCTTCCCCCAGCCCCCTGCTCCCCCCCGCCCTCCCCCCCACTTCCCAATTATAAATCCTTTTCAACCTCTACCACATATTATTTTTAAAAATCAATATAGTAGATCAGTCAATTGTACAACTGAGATGTTATGGCCAAACTTCAGTGGCAAGCTAGTGTGCACACACTGCAAATATCTTAATATTGCAGTTGAAAACCAAAATGTTCTTAGGATAGATAAAAGATTGGACGAAGTCGCAGAGAAATATATCCTCCAACGCCCCCCCCCAAAAGCCTGCAAATATTTCCATGCTGGTATTAGAATAGCAAGTAAGAAAACTTACTTTGTGCGTAAACTGTAGTTAATGGCTTGAAAGAAGGTCAAACTCATTTTACAAATTAATCTAACAGCAAGCATTTATACAAGAAATGACAATTAAGTAAATGCTAAGACTTGAAAACAGGAAGTTTGAATGACAAAACTACAGTTTGAAACCTGACCCAATTTCAAAACCTTGTAAAAACCACCATAGATCACTCCATGAGCTGTGCAGAGGTCTGGCCACAGGGTATGAAAGAGGCACTGAGATTCAGGGACCACATACAGCGAATCCATTTCTGCCCAGCCTCCCAAGAACACGAGTCTAGAAGCAGACTGAATTTAGGAGTACAGCTGAGCATGTGTTCTCACCCAATTCAAGTTATCACACACCTGCTTGTGAAAGTAAACTTGGCACAGGGATGTCTCCAAAGGGCAGGGGAAGCCACAGTGAGCTAGAGAATAGCTGTCTGAGAAATATTAGCCCAAGGCAAAACTTCTGAACAACATGCCTTTATAAAGGCAATAATCATTAAAGAGTCTACATGTTGTCCACAGACTTTATAAACATTTTTTCCTGTTCCAAAAATCTGCTCAGACAGCAGATTCAGTTCTCGAGCTGCCCTGATCCAGATGTGAATTAGCACAGCAGGCCCAAGTCCTCTGGAAATCCTAAGGAGGAATGAATTAGTATACTGAGGCCCTAGTCTCCTCTACTTAACAATACCCACACAGAGTAGTGGGGAATATTTTATTTTCAGTGTAAAAATAAAAAAGTAATTTAAAAAAGTTTATTCTTAAGTACCCTAGGAATTCTCCAGCACCAAATCTTTTGCTTCATCTGGAAGTAATGATTCAAAAGGTAATTAAAAAAAGAACTGGAGCAAGATGAGAAAGCCAGCTTTCTTTTAAAAAATATGGATTATTGCAGGGTAGTTTGCATATTTATCCATCTCACTAACTTCAAGTTTCACTGCATCAGGCTGGGTACCAAGGACTTCCAGCTAGTACTAAAGTCACACTGAAGAACTGAACAATTCACTCTAAGGTATGGGATGCTTATTCATACCTGATTGGGTCAGATAAGAAGCAAAGGCCCCAGGCAAGCTTGACTTTTTGCCAGAAAGAAAGCGCAGCAATTGCTCTCTTAAACGTAACAGGGATGGGCCGGTCTCCAAGATGGAATTTACAGAAAGGTACTTTACTGGCCTGAAGAAGATAGAAATCACTAGTCAACATTTCATCCTTATTAAGAGAACATTTTTTTTTTTTACTGTGTTATACAAGGTATCTTACAAAAGAGCAAGTAGTGTCATACATCACAACATATTGACAAATATTTTGGCTTTGCAGTAAATACAATTTCCAAAATACTGCTTCATAAAGGAATACATCAGCTACAAGATGCAGTAAGTATTACAGTAAAAACATTAAGTTGTAATGCCACGCTCTTCAGGCTACTTTTATCTAAACAGAAAGCTTCTGCTTAAGATTACTTAAGGTGAAGAGATGGGGCACTCAGTATCTATGTGGGTCTCAATAAAGTCTAAGGTGAAACAACTGTGGTCATTTTGCTTTTACCTAGGTTTTGTCAGGATCACTAACCTATCCATTTGTCATGGCAAAATACATTCAAGAAGGAGCTTATGAAACAAGAACTGATGCCAGATACCACATGATAAGGCAAAGGGAGACTTTGTTGTAGCTCAGACTGACAAATCTTAGCACAGTACAGAATTTCTAGAAAACTCTTTCCTATGCATACTTGCTTAAAAATTTCAAACAATCACTTTAAAACAGGACAGAGCTATTTATTTTTTTTCTTTCAAAACGGGAAACACTTCAAAGTGTTTCACTCTGGTCTGGAATGCTCAGAAAAACATTAAAGAGAAAACTGTTTCAAGGCTTAAGGATAAATACACCAAATTATGCCAGATTCTTTAACAGTTTTGTTATCTCTGATGTCCTTACTAGTGCCTAATTTACATAAAAATAGCAAGATATATTCTGCAAGGTGGATACATACAGTGAAAATAGTGTCTCAGTATTCCCAGACCAAAAAAAAAAAAAAAAAAAAAAAAAAGTAGTTGGGATACACAGTAGAAGTCCAGCTATTACTTCCCAGTATCACAACTGGCAGTAGTACAAAAGGGAATGTCAAAAGACCAGATAGGACTTACAAACCAACCAGATACTTCACTTCCCCAACCAATCCTTCTAGATGAATGTGTTAGATCTTATTAATGCTTTGCAGTTGGTTTTCACAGCCTGAAACCGCTAACAGTGGGACCAGGATCCACATCCAGAATTCAAACCAACCCAATTATTTAACAGGAACAAGATAAATAAATTATTAATGGAATGAAAACATAGGCCATCAGAAATACCATCAGGAGAAACCCTTATAATTTGAAGCCTTTTTGGAATTGCTTACATGCCACTTAGGGCTACAAACCTCTGTACTTTGAAGCTGAAGGTTATTCTTACTACTTCACAGGCTTCAGCACAAGTATGGCCAGAGTGCTCTCTTCTAGTCACTAACAAACAGTTTTATTTAATTTGACTCTAGGAGCAGAAGGCCAGTAATTTGACCTCAGAAAAATGATTTCAAGTTCACACCTCTTTGAAAGCCTCCCTGAATTCTCCTCCTGGGGCCATTCCCAGCTGTTCTGTGATGTGAGCAGAAACCTTCAGAAGCAGCATTTGCATCAATCCAGACATGACTCCATTCTGGTGGAAGAGGGAGAAAAACATTAAAAAAAACCCTCAAAACATCAACAAACTGTGTGGATTTCTAAGAAGAATGCACTGTTCACATTCATGAAAAAAACATTAATTATCTTAGTGAAGAAGCAGCACTGAAGCTACTTTATGGAGCCAATTCGCTGATCAATATAGATCTTTTATTTCAGTTTGTATCAGTTGTGAAGTAGCTTTTCACTTCAGTGTGCGGCCAAAATATTCTCCCTTTAAACAAAAATGTATGGCAGAGGTAAGAAAAGAAAGGCGGGCAGCCAGACTCACTTCAGTCTGTATTTACTTCACCTTGAAGCTTGAAGAGTGTCTGAATAGCCGAATGGCAAAACAGCTCATATTGTGCATTTGATTTTTCTTGACCTATCCGGTTACAAGAAAATAAGGCACCACAAAAATATATTGCATTGAATGTACGATCAACACCACGTTACAGAGATACTGAAAGGGAAACAGCTAGTGGTATAATCATACACACTTCCACGATCCTGGGAAACACTAAGCTGAGGACTGGTTAGGTTAACAGATGCAGAAAAATACCACAGAGAATCTAGTACTGTGCAAGAAATCGCAGGGCGTGACTTCAGCACCTAAGACCTCAGAAAAGACCTCAGTCCTGAGTATGGCTCACTCCCACAAGCAGACGGAATGCCCCTCCTCACACAGCCTATTATTTTTTGAACATAAACCTAAAATCAAGACTTTTAAGAAGAAAAAAAAAACTCCTCTATATTACTTGTAAAAATTTTTCCTTCCCTATCCTTTTACAAAAAGGATGAAGATGAGGTGACACAGCATAGCTTGAGTTAATGTAATTGACTGAAGTTACCACAGGTCCTGGCCTCCATTCCTTGCTCCCAGGGTCATGCTCAAGTGACCCATCCTGTGCCAGATCTGATGCTTGTGTGACCTCTCCAAGGGCTGCAGACTGTTTCTGCAGTTAAGTGGACTGAAGAGTCACTGAGGCCCAGAGCTGACAAAAGAGAGGCACTATTTTCAAAGCCAGCTGATTATCTGCTTTATCATGCTACAAACTAGCAAGCATGGCAGAAAGACAGGGTGCTGGGCTCCTGGAGGGAGATGAGGAAGAAAGAGGGCTGTGAGAGAAAGAAAATTCAGCATCCTTGGGAATCAGTTCAAAAGCCTGGGGGACGAGGCTTTCCAGAAGTTCAGAAAGGATGCCCATAAAGAAAAGAAAACTAGGATAATGCTGCCTGAGGTTATCTGCTGGCTGATCTCCCCTTCAGGACTGATGTGTCTGAAGTTGCATTTCTACACTGTGATAGAAAGATTCATCCTGCTGGCTAAGAGAGGGATGCATCTTTCAAGTGTGCCCGAGACATCTGTGCTCTTAACCTGCATGAAACTCGGTGCCTGCTCTGTTTGCTCAGCATCAAGGAGATAAAAGGTGGCCCGCAGCCATACGTAGCAGCAACCAGCAACAACTGGCCAGCCAAATACTGTCAGGGGATAAAGAGCAAAATGTACATAAAACGATGGGAGCAAAACAATACGAGTTTTATTATCAGTACCAGATTATTCAATGTTAGATAAAGGAAAGCTGACCACGAAAGAACATTAAATCCCGAGTGGCTGGCAATAGTTTCACAGGTTAGATGCAACAGCCATAAACACAAAGCAATGCACAAGTAGAAAGAAACTTAACTGCACAGGCAGAGGGATGCAGAGCTATTAGCACACAGGAGAAAGCAAAATACTAATTTTATCAGCCCAACATTCAACAGCAGTCAGAACACAGCCTAAGGAGGCAGCCTGGGGGCTACTCTCCAACGGTATACAGATCCAGCACTAACTGCTGAACTGCAGGCAGAAACAAACCATTTGTATTTTAGTCCTCTGGATTTCTTCTTTTAAAACCCCTAATTCCCACGGACACAACCCTGTGCAAACACAGCCTTGTCCAGCTGGAGCCTGAAACTGGTTTTACTACTGCTCCAAGCACACTGGAGGTTAGACTTTAAAGCACAGGTGAAGGCAGCAACTGACAGCAGGCTGTTCCTGTCCATATGGATCACCTACCAATTCACATTATATCCATTTTATTTGACAGGACAATCCTGTAGGTAACCAAAACATGAAAGGCTGTATTACACAGTGCAAAACAAGAGCTTTTTCACTGTCAGAAACGTTAAAAAAACAACATTACACAATATTCCTGCACAGGTAACTTCAGCCTAAAGAGGTAGGTGAAAAACATGAGGTTGAGCTAAGATTTTGCTGGCACCAACCCACCTTCTCTTCTGCCCCGTAACAATGTTTGTCAACTTTTCCTGTGTCAGGACTAGCAATCATACCGCTGCGTAGGGACACGATGCAGCTAAAAAGCAAGCCCTGCTCAGACTAACACGGGGCCATGGTACGGACACGGAAGGGACAGCAGAAACAGGAAGCTGGGGGAGAAGCTAAACAAAACTATTGTTACTAGTTTGGTTTAAGCCAGTTGTTGCTGTGCATCTTCAGGTAATCCGTGTTTGAGCCAGGTATCAGTCTGCACTGTGTTGCTTTGCTTAATGGAAAGTAAACAGGTCTCTGCAAACAATTGCAAGGGTTTTGAAACTCAAGGAGGGGCTGGAGGAAGGCTTGTTTTTAACCTGCAACAACTGCTTGATAAGCTCTGAATACCAGTCACCCGTTGCAACTGTGTAAGTTTCATGTTAACATTGCTCAGTTTCCAACTTTAATTAAGAGCAATGAAATGCAATTTTACTGTTTAAGATTTACACAAGTAATTACATGAAGACACAGTTTTCTTTTCCTAATTTGATACTCAAGGATGAAAGTTGCAAGCAGTTTTGACTTTTGGTTTAACTTTTGAGCCCAAATGCACATTTCAATGCGAGAGGACAACTGAAGTATAACTGAGCAACTTACCAGCTGGTTTGACTTTTACCAGAGAAAAACGCGCTATAAAGGAGCATGAGACAGTTGGACTGTTTTCCCTGATCTTCCCTATATAACCCATGCTGCTACTGAATCAAAGAGGAAAGGCTGGGGTTTTTTTTGGTTGAGACTATAGATGGAGAAATACATTATTTAAAAGGCACAACGTCCAAATTTCATTATTTGCATTATCCCTGGTGCCAAAGGAGACTAAGACTGGACTGTAACAATGCGAAGGATCTTTATATTATACTCTGGCTTTGGAGCCTACAGAGTTTATGTTTCCTACTGTCTGCATACAAGATCGCTTCAAGCCCTGGTAGGAAGTGCTAATTACAAAGCTGCCAACATGAATTTACATCACAGATTAAAAAAAAGTGCTCTTTTATTTTCGTTGTCCTTTTCCTTTTAAGAGAGAAACACAGCAACAGCTGTTGCGTTTAGCTCTGATATTAAAAAAAGGCTTCTGTGCTTGTTTATGAGGTCAGAAGACCCCCAGCTGTGGCTGCTCTGGTTGTTGTGAACACGTATTTTTTTGGCTACACGCATTGGAACAATCCACAGTACCTAACATAAATAGATAGATGCAGTAACTCATGCAATATGCAAGTGTTTTGCAACGTTCTTTCCTTTGATAGGACATAAATAGAGAAAACAGGAAAGACACATTATTGCCCAACTCTACGAGTCAGGAAGCCTGCACTAAGACACTGTGCACACACACAAGCAGACTAGCCCCTAGCCACTGCATGTGTTCCTGCATGGATGCAGATTGTATTCTTACAGGGGGTGCAAGCCCACAAATTCCCCATTACATCAATAAAACAATTCCAATACACAATTACCACACAACCAAGATAATAGCCTATGAATTTGTTCATTCAACTGGACGCTGGAAACACTTTTTACTATTGACAACATACTGCCATTCTAGTTAAATGTCCTGCTATTTTAAAGTCACTTTTGTGCTGTTTCACTGTGCCTAGCTTAAAATTACTTAACTGGGTGAAACTGAAAAAATCCAGGACAACACTTGTTTTGCACACACATCCCAGACTGCTGCGTCAAACAGGAAAAGATAGAAACCCACACTTTTCAGCCCAGATTTTTCAAAAACCTCCCTCAAGGCCTGTCAATTAGAAACTACTCAGAAGAAAAGTGGATGAGAACTAAAAAGAAAGACCAACACACTAGGATGAAGGAATGCAGCTAAACAGATCACACAGTCAATATCAAAAACGAGTGCTCCCTAAATAGCTGTGATACAGATGCAGATCACAGGAAGAATAATAATAACAACAACAACAGTAACAATAATAATATTATTATTTAAATATATTAGCACAGCATTACGAAGTTAGACTTGTGTCCTGCAAATGCAGCAACTGTTAAACCAGAAGGATTCCTGCTGATGTCAACAACTGCCCAAACATTGTGGAACTGAAGCCCTCAATACTCCAGCTGACAAAAAAACCCCAAACCTAACTGCCTAATAGTACTCTCACCTAGGTCAACAGTATGAGGTTCCCAGCTGGTGAGAACACTGGGTTTGGCTGCAACTTGACAAATTGCTCTTAACGTAAACCTTTAATTCTGACTGTGGAAATCATACCTGCTTTATAGCTTGTTGAAGTTTTTCCAGATTTATTTCTTTGGCTTCTTTTAGTAATGTCTTTTCATCCATCTTTAACATAGAAACTCTGTACTGGCATAGTTCCACTACAACTACATCAGGCTGCACTTCTTGTATTGTCTGAAAAAGATGATTTTATTTACACCAGTTTAGGAAGCAATCAACAACCAGTATCAATACTTTTATTAGAAAAGGGACCTAATAAAAGTACATTCCAGCAATCATCTCCCAGTGAAAAAGACTGCTCTAAATAGCTACATATTGAGAAAAACAGTAAGGAACATGACAGCTAAATGCTTTAGTTACTAGATGCTTTGGGATGGGAAGGTGGAGAACACATTGTGCTGGGGAGGGGGGGAATAAAAACTTAATGTTACACTTCTCAGATTCACAAAGTTTATTTGACCATACTCCGATTATTTCCAATATGAGTTAGAATAAGCTTTGTAAGAACCAGGGTTGATGATTCTGGCACAAGATTCCTCCCCCTCTAATGCCCGGAGAATAAAGCCACTCCAAACTGAATGCTTTGCATGAGGCAAAGTATGAAATAGTTCCTACTTTCACTAGATGTTCGGACCTATTTGCATCTTGGAAACGGAACCCAAGTTTGGGGTGGCATGGTTTTACAGCTCAGTATTATACAGCCAGGGCACAGGAAACCTATAAACTGCAGTTTCGGCTCTAGGCTTTGCATCTTCTCAGCACATCCCCATCACAGTGAGTATGCAAGAACCACAAGCACACACTGTCAGTGTGATGTGATGCTGTACCATGACAGGCAAGGTAAGCTTCACTAGTGAGACTTCCACTTTTAACGCTGGCACTGTATCTGTGTTTTTCTTTAAGGACAAATAAAAATAAGATGGGAAAGCAATGTATTGCTCAAAAAACTGAGATAATGTATCTGCCTCTTATTTCTCCCCACAGCACTGCTGGCCCTTCAACAACTAACACAAAAAAAAAAAAAAAAAATCAAAGTCTGGAGGTTACAGCACAGAACCAAGTCTGAGAGCTGGACTTCATCCTGCAAAGTTGACAACATTATAAACATGCTGCTGAAGGGTTCCCACTTACTATTTACCTTCACTACATCTTTTTTGCTGCTGTCACTGAAGTGGGCTGTTCCAACCACATATACTTTAGAACCATCCTCTGTGTCAAGCTCAGTCACAGTGCTTGGTAAAGTAGGTTTTTTCTGCCTCTTCTTCATCTTCATCTCCAGGAGAATTTTAAATGCATCTGCATCAGCTATAAATGTAAATAAAAACAGAAAAGAAAAGTACATGTGACTATAAAGTGCAGATATGTAAAACAGAAAATAAAAATGTCACCACTAAACAGCAGAGCAGAGCTAAAAGGCCATTGATTTACCACTGTAATCTTACATTCAGTTCTGAGGCTACATCATTGAGAGTGCCACCACTGGAGAGGCTGCCTCCAAGCATGGGTCTCAGTCCAGGTTTCCTACCCTGTGGACACTGGGACAGGTTGTCCACGCAGTTCAGTAAGGGAAAGAGAGAAGCTGTGTGGCAGGTGAGGTGGATAGAGAAGCAAAGAATACTTAGAAAAGGTATACACTAAATATATTAAAAAAAAAAAATAAAAAAAAAATAGAGCATTTCTTTAGTTCTAGAATCAAAGCGTTCCCTCTTGGGATTTTATCTGTATAAATGATAGCAACACATGTACACCGGTGTATGCTGGTAAAGTCACTTGCACATACTGGCACATATAGGATACCTACAGTACCAATCTTAGCCTTTTCTGTGATTAACACACCAAGGATCAAGATATAACTGAAAATTAAACCTTAAGAGGTATTCAGGTCAGGAAACCAACCATTCTTTCCTAGTTTCAATAACAAACATTTAAGACCAAAATGGTACGAGTTCAGCCCATCTATGTCCAGCTTGCCATGGAAAATAGGAAGATCTATCAGTTCCATCGCAGCTGCTTGTTAAATGCCAGAAAGCCTCATTAACTGAGATAGAGAAGCTTCAGTTTTACATCAATGGGAAATAATAGTAACTTTAAATGACTCATCTTTAAGCTGCAATGCATCTGGGGGGGGGGGGGGGGGGGAGGAGAAAAAAAATGGCATCAAGTAGGAAAGCAGAGTTTTGTTTCCAACCAACTCTCTTTCTCTGGCAAGCTGCTGCACAAGTTAGCAGAGGTCTCAAGTGGTCCAGAAGCCTGGAACAGGATCATAATCCCAGGGGAAAAAAAAAAGGTTAGTGAACAGTTTTCAGGCAGGATGTCAAAGACGCAGATAAATTACAGCCTCCTACCACACATTCATTCATTCGTTTCATTAATCTGGTTTGACTGTGTGGCTCTGGCCCCAGATCTGTCCCACAAATACTTATCTCACAAGAATTTTGCCAAAAAAAACCAAAACCCAAACCAAAAGCCACCCTCCAACATCCTTAGCATTTTAGCAGCTTAACTTCACAGTTAATACCCAAGAACATGGTGTGTTGCCATCAGTACAGTCTGATCTAAGACCACGTGTCTTCCAAAACAGATGGCGATGCTAACGAGGGGGTGGGGAAAACATGACTGTAAAAGGAAGAAGAGGTAGGGCTATTGCATTTGTAGCACTCTCAGTCACATAATCGTAAAAGTAGCCATAGCAGATCAACCAAAATCTACTTGCAAAACAGCAAATATCCTGCCTCCCACAATGGTCAAATGTGGATATCTAAGGAATAATATCAGAAAAGGGGAAGTGTGCATGATACCTTCCCCAAATACTCTCCTAGCCTAAAGCCATACCACCATTTATGGCTCAGATTTCCCCCAGTTGAAAGTGGTTTCCACATATTCAGTAACCCTTAAAAGGTTTCAATTTATCAAGCTTTCACCTCATATGTATATTCAGAACTGGACTGAATGTTGTATCACATGAAGAAAAACTGCTAACAGTGCAGTACCAGATGTTATAATTTAGGGACATAATCAACGAAAACATTCTCAGGAGCAGTTATGGTTTTTATTAAACCAACTTCTATACCCAGAGGAAAAAAGCAACAAAAAATTAATCTGCTTCTTTAGGTCTGAATGCTTTTCCCATAGCTTTGGTCAAGGCTCTGTTTGCTCCCATGATTGTTAGTTCTGAAAGCTGCTATCCCTAGGGATTATTCAGCAACTCCAGCATTATATTAATGTTGCCGTTAAGAGCTAATTTGCCCAAAGGTGGTTCAGAACCTATCATTTGCCAGAAAACACAATCTGAATGTTCCTGTTATTCAAAATGAGCATTGTATATATTAACATTACAATGGTATATGACAAACACAAAGCAAATCCTAAGAAGCCTTTGTTTTCTCCTCCAGAGAAAGAAATGTCTGTCATTATCGGATCCTTACCACTAAAAGGTAAGGACTGATACTCTTCCTGGGCTTCAGTAAGACAGTTTTGCCTGGTACATTTCTATTCTAACATCCTGCAGTCTTGGCCTTCATATCAAAACACTGTCATGCTAGCATGGGCAAAGTATTCCACTTGGGACAACTGATTCAACATCATAATGCTACATGCCAGATGCTGAAGCAAACATGTATTCATGCATCTCTGGCTTAGAGAGCATGACTAAGCTTAAGACAATAGCTGAGTATATCTATTAAATCAAAAAACATTTACTTTCTTCTGAAAGTGTGGGAGCAACAAATTGACAATTGATATGTCATTGCTCCTTCCAAATTTGGTTTACACAACTGGGCCTTTCTACAAATCATGAACAGCTGAAGTCAGATATGACCTCACTTGCATCTCCCTTCTGTGCTAACACCCACATCCTCATTAGGTAAGGAAAAGGCATGGTTGTTTAGCTTAACACACTTCCAATGTGATACACCCTCCCCAGTCAAACCAGAAACATACAGATATTCTGCGATACACTTGACGTTTCCTTTGGGCCATCTTCTGGTGCATCAGAGGAGGACATTGGATCTGCAGCAGCCTGTATGAAACAAATTCAAAAAGAGGCTGGAAATTACAATGAAATGCTTTAATACATCTTTCCCCTTGTGAGTTTGCTCGATTTGAACCTACATAAAATATTCAAGCAAGTAAATAATTTAAGCAAGTGTCAACAGTTCAAAGCATCTGCAGTTTTACAACTGTTTTTCTCCTAGCTGGATAAGTATGAGAAAGTGCACATTAAAAACTATTTCATGCCTATTTTAAAAGGCAATATATATACCTGACATGGAGTTTTAAAAAAATTATCTGATTTTAGAATAAAAAGAAAAAAATTTACCTCTAATGCTACCATAGCATTTTCTGTGTTGAAACTAGAATGTGCACTGATTATTATACCATTGCCATTTATAAGGTGACAAATTTGCCTCAACTAGCAGTCACCATTAGTCTGAAAAAATTAATCAGCACTCACAAGAATACACACATCCATTCTAGAACAGTCTGCTCAAGATGATTATTCTGTTGGAATAAGTGTAAGGAAATTACACAATATGGACATCCAATCTTATAAAGTTTATGTGTATGTTGACTTCATATACATCAAATCAAAATCAAAAGGATGCATAGCATCTGCATAGTTTTTTTCTCTAAAATATCTGAAGGTAACTGAAAAGATTCCCCAAGACTGACTTTTAAATATTGTCACTAGAAGTATGAGGCAGGTCTTTGGCTAACAAAACCTTATTTTTAACTAGCAGGCAAGTTTTAAAACCTGTGCATAGAATTCAAACAATCCCTGTCATCCAGCCTGTGTCATCCAAGCTGGAGAGACAGAGTTAGTGCAGAAAAGAAAGACTTAAGAACCAGGGAAAGCTCAACTATAACCTATTTTCAGGCAACTACAGTAATTCCAAGTTGAATCAGGATTATTACTGGGAGAATTTGGAATTCTTGAACAACATTAAGTCAAAAAGTTAGAGACAAGTGAATCTATCACCATTCAAGTACCTTCCAAACTAAATTCTTGTTTTACCTTCTGTAATTCAAGTACATTCTGAATGTAGGTACTACATTCAAGTACCTTCAAACTAAATTTTTATAAATCCAAACAAAAGTATTAGTGAGTCAGCAAGCAGAGCAGACAGCCGAGCTCTCCTGAAGGATGTCAGCTTTTTAGCTGGAATGACTGGTTTACTTTGTACTTTACCTGGTAAGATTTAAAACAGGACTGTACAAAGCCCATCTAATCGTTAAGAGATTTCAAGATTAATTAATTTTTTCTTGCGTTCCAAGCTGCAATTTTCAGGTAATAAATCCTGGGTGTCTTACCTTGGCCCCACTGAAAGTAAGGCAAAATTTGGAATACATTTCATGGGAGTAAGACCAAAAAGTACACCAGCTTTACAGTGCAGTTTAAAACATTCACAGCAACATATCATCCTTTCACTATAAAGCAAAAGTCTGTTCATTGACAACTGCAAACTGCAATTACACCGCAAATTGCAATTACATTCACAAATCTAATTTAGCACCAGCGCAGCTTTTGATCACAACATATGGCTTGACTCTACTGCTTGCATACATAACTCCAGTCACAAAAATATTTTGGAAAAATGTATCCATCTGTAACATATGGAATTAATCCTGTCACTTATGCTGGCTTTGTCATCGTAACATTACAACATTGCAGTGGGAAAAGCACTAAGCACCGCATTAAGTATCTGCCATTCCTCTTCTGCACCCCGCCCCCGCCTCAAATTAACTAACAGGACACACAAACCTACATTCTTCTATCTCAGATGAAAAAAAATCTCCTGAGCTTCTTCACTTACTACACCAGAAAAAGGTTTTGAGATACATGGATATGAAAGGAGAAGAAAAGGAACAGCAAATGCAGAAAAATGCACCTCAGCTTAATTTGGCAAGGAAACCTGTGTACTGTGAGATCATTTGTATACAATCAATTTGTGTCATTTACTCACAAAACAGTTTTTCCTCCTCAAGGTTTTTCATAGGTTAGATTATTTTCTATAATTCCTCACTGGCAAGTAGGTTAACACAAAAGACCTTTTTTAGCTTTTGTAATTGGAGGGAAAGGACCCTGAAAAGAAGAACCTAAATGTGGCCAAAAAAAAAAAAAAAAAAAAAAGCATTCAGCCCGCCCACCCCAAGTTTTAAAAGGGGTCCCACACTGGTAGTCTCAACCCTCCGACTCAGTAGATCTTCCCTGAGGAGGAGTGGAAGTACATGGCTGATTCAGTCTTGACCTTCCCTGCAATTCTACTGAGAAACAAACTTCAGATCCAAGCCCTACCTCAGGCTGTTGCTCCTCTTGCATCCCTGCAGTGTAGGCTTATTTTCACCAACCACACAAGAACTGCAAGAAGTAAAAGGAATGGAAGAGAATTAAAAATTAACGGCATAACCCAGGATATTCGTTCAGGAGCTGGGGGAGGCGAGCAGAAATCACGTGTCTCTACAATCTCTAATAAAAACTGAATAAAAGTGGCAAACTAAAGATGCACAATTGCCACCTTTTCAACTCTGCTTCTGTTAAAAAAAAGAACAAACCAAACCAAACAACCCCCACCACCCACATCAGTAGGGTAGAACTACCCTGTTTTAATCCGGTTCTTTGCTTGGCTCTAAGTACAGAGCATAGTCCTGTTTTTGCACACACTGAGAATATCTTGGTAAACAAGGGTGGACTTCACAGGAACTCAGAAATTTTTTTTCTCTTTTGCTGTCTTAGATTCTGCAAAATGCCTTTTTCCTCTAGATCACTTGTAAGTAACTGATACAGGATCACTGTCAAAATGGTTTCAGCAATAGCAAAATTCTTGCTCAACTAGATCAGTAGTTCTGTTTTGTCCGAACAAACTACATCAAGACAATTTTTAGGTGAATTTTAGAGATTATCTGTATTTCCAGGACTTCACTGCTACAAAGAACAGGAAAGCAGCTGTGGTCTTAATATCCAACTAGAGCACCACACACATTATTATCTGATCTGCACCATGTTATCATGCACGTATGTTTTCAAATATGTCAGGGTCAGAACATCAGTAAGATCATGCCTGTGTGAAAAACCCTGGGAATGGTTTCCTGTCTAGTTGTAAGATTCCTTCTTCCATCCGTATTTTCCAAGTCCAAAACTCCTCCCTGAAGCTGACAGCATGCTATGACTTGAGTTTGATGCTAAGAGGCTTGCACAAGACACCGAACACGTGACTTGTGCACATTCTGCTTATTCTTACTGCTATCCCACTAAAACTGAAGCACTTGAAAGCGCTGCTCCTTCACCATGGCATTTTAGGTTGCCTCCCACTGACCTGTTTCACAGTACGTGTGAACACTGTTGTATTTTATTAGGCTGGAGAGCAGTCCTGACAAATGTATTCGTACAAGTTCGCAGCCTTGCTCTGAAGAACAGAGGGACAGGTTCAGCTCCTGCCCTCCACCCAGGTGAGGCTGAAGGAAAGCAAGCTGGCTGGTGCCTAGGTGACAGCATATTCCAGCACATGAATGTCATGAAAAAAAGGCTCCCCTCCTCCACTTCCCCAAATGCAACAATCTCCTCGAGTCTGATTAGCACTCTGCATCCTGGTTTCTTTGTTTTCAAGTTAGTTGTTCTGCTTTCTAGCTTTGCTTAAAATATGTTTCTATAAAAAGCATTTGCCTGAGCAGCGTGAAGCATGCAAGTGTAATTCAGACAGTTGGCATACCTCCCTCTGCACAGATACAGCAGGATTTCAGCAATTCATGCCTTCGCGTTGTCCACTGCTAGTGGTTGGCCAGAGAACCAGAGATCACAACTGCAGGCTGGGCAAGCAAAATGCAGAGTGGCCGAGAGCCCGGCTTCTCTGTGCTCCTTGGAGCAAAAATCCCACAAAGCCCAGGAGCCCCATGCCTCGAGCAGGCACCAGCTACGGACACAGCTCCTGAGCTGCGAGGCAAATACCTCGTTAAAACAGAAATTACACACTTCGAACAGTCCAAGAGGTTCAGTAACAAACTGTTTATTCAAAAACATGCAAGAAGTCTGCACAGGCAACGTAAGTACTCCGTTGTTTTTGCTACAATGCATAATATACATTTAAAACCAGGACCATGCCTTCCCTCCTTCCAAGAAGTCAAAGAAACTTGGATGTCAGGGTAAACTGAAAGAGCAGGCGAACCGAACTTCTCTTTTCTGCTTCACTGTTTCCTCAATTTACACGTGGTGTGGACAGCTGCAAATAAGCACAGCAGAAGCACAGCCCCAAGACCTGCAACCTCCGTGGGGACAGAGCAGCCCACTGACACCTCATCCCAGACAGCCTGGCCAGAGCTATCTGGTGGCCTCGTGGGCTTAAGTGAACCCAGCGCCTGTTTTTATCCAGTCCTGTGTCTCTGAGAGACTGGTTTAACTATTTGTTGACTTGTGCAATAAACCAGACTAGAGAGCAGATTCAGGTTAAAAAACAACCTTTTTTCTCCCCACCCTACCAAGGCATTTTAAGCTCAGATGACCAAACAGCTGCAGGAACAACTGTGGTGGCAAAACTGAAGAGACTATATAAAGTGGAGATGCTGAAACCAACACTGCCCTCTGAGAAAATATTTGTCCAACTCCAGCATCAGTCAGGCGTGCACCAATACTCTGATGCTCAGCTCTGGGCTTGGCTCTCAACTGGTTCATGTGCAAAATACTAGTGTTTTTCTGCCAGTGAATCATCTTGCCCTAAATGCAAACTAAAGTTCTAAGCTTGGTTAAGCCTGCCAGGGTTTGAAAACATGTCTCTTTATCTATGGGAGTGCTCTTAAAAATAGTAAACTGCAAGTTTCAGTTATAGACTTCTTCAGAAGCACAGAGTGATTTTTCCACCAAATGACATTTTAGAAAACCTCATCCCATTCTCACTACGGGGCAAATGTTGTGTCTGACATTGGAGAGAAATGTTTATTCACATAAACTAGCACTGCTTTTTATCTGACCTCTACACCTTTGGAGAAAGTAAAGCTGTTTGCTCAGTGTGGTTCACAGATTCACCGTAGCGGGGTTCCAGCCTCTTCAGGGAACCCACAGCACAATACCACAATGGTCAGATGAGAGACTGCGCAGCACATTAATAGGCAAGTCTGCCAGTGCTTTCTCTTCTAGGAGATCTTGTTCTCAGATGCTGAGATCTGCTCCAGATCCACTGAAGGTGAAATGTTCCATGCAGAAGACCTGGATTTTATTTTTAACTTAGAACACGACTGGGAATTCTAATTGTTCAATCAATATTAAGAATGTTCTTAAACTGGTTGTCAACAAACAACTGCCATGAAAATCCATGTGTTCAAGTCCTTGCTTAGTGTGAGTAACAATAGGCACAAAGCACGTCAACACCAGAGTACAGACAAGACTGGCTACTCAGCATCCTCATCGACAACAGTGGAGAAAGTATACATATTCTGAGAACTAGTCAAATACCTTGGACTCAAGGCCTGACCTAGCTCATCCACATGGAAAAGTTGCCGTCCCTGTACATCAGTGTATTCACAGCAGACATCCACATCCCATAATACTTGTAACACTAATCCTGAATCCTCTGAGAGAGGACTGAGCATACCTTGCTGTTACACAGACAAGGAACTGAAGCACATGAATCTGTACGCATTTCCTCCCACTGCATCCAACAGCCAGAAGAGGTGCTAATTCAGAACAAATCCTGGCAAGCACCTGGGCAACTTAAATCCAAGCATTTGCAGATTTCTTAGAGCTTGATTTTTCAGTCTTATGGGTTTGGGTTGTTGGTTGTTGTTTTTGTTGTTGTTGTTGGGTTTTTTTGTTTTTTTTTTAAATAAAGGTAAACTTCCTAAAGAAGTGAGACAAGGTAACAAGGCAGAGCTTATTTGCCTGTGCTTGCTAACCCATAATGAATTTTAAACAAACCTGGCAGGGAGGTGAGTCTCACAGTCATCCAGAGGTGCAAAGCACAGCACTGCTCCTCCAGGAAAAAAAAAAAAAAAAAAAAAGACTACTGAAGATTACAGGGGGTGGTGTGTGTGAAAGAGGATGTTGGCAGAACCTGACAGGGAACAGAAGGAAATTAAACCCCAAGTTGTAAAGCCACAGGCAAAAGAAGCTGTTCAGACAATTACTGTGTTCCATAATACGTACACCACAACATCTCATAACCTCAAGTTCTACTTACCATGGGATCTGGCACAAACATGTGAAACCAATCAAATCCCTCTCCCAGCTACTTCAAAGGCCTGTTAAGAGGCCCTCATGAGATAAATCACATAATGAAAGTCTCAGATATGACAGTGCATTTCTTTCAGACAAACTGGGGGATACAGCTTCTAGATGAGAAGATGAGAGACTATAAAGTATTTCTGTTCTCTTATCTGCCAGGAGACTGTCTTAATCTGGCATTCATTCTTCCTGCTAGGAGTGCCACCAAGAAATTTCTGGGAGCCAGAAGAAACGAGGAGGAGGTCTGATCTGGCTCCGTATGACCCACCAAGACTGGGGTTTTCCCCTGGAATTTTCTTGAAAGGACTCCTTGATGACTGAAGCCCCAATTCAATCACCTTTTTTCCCCAGCAAGTGCAATTCTTGCGCTTCTTTCATCTTTGCTAGTCCTAGGGGGCCTGCCATTCACTGGGTGATTAAAAATTGTTCATGTGTACACACGTGAACAAGTGAAGCCCTTTCCCCAACTCTTAAGATAGGTAGGCAACCAAACAGCAATTTTTGAGACCACCCAATGAACTGGAAGCTGAAAATTAAGCCATTACTCATCTCGCTGATAGGCACTTATTTCCTTTCAAGGTCATCTTGTCCTGACAGCACCAGCCGGACAGCCATCCACACTGACAACAGCAGTGAAACAGGGGCAATACTTTTCACCTACACTCTGGGGATTATTCTCTTCCCCGCAACACAAGTTCAGAAAGGAACACACAGGTAAGCACATGATCTTAGCAATACTTATCCTGCACAGTGGCTGACAAAAGCAGAGTGAGAAAGACCTCCCTGCTGTGCTTTTGGCATCAGTCCTCCAGCTTTCCCGATGTGCAACAGCTTCAGCAGAGCTTCCTCTTTGTGTGAAATCTGCTTGTGAACTACTGGCTCGTTTAGCATACTGGGTAATCTTAGCTGACCAAAGTGTTTCGGTCCTAGCTGCATACCGAGGCATCTGAAACTCCCTTAGCTCACAGTCTCAAGGCAACAAGAGGTACACTCACATCACAGGTCAGGTGTTCTAATAAGGCAAGTTACAGGCACTAAAACATGAGCTACCATTAAAGAACAAATGCTCTTTCTCATTTTATCTCAACTAGGTAGGTTAGTGAGTAAATTCAACCACAACTCAGAGGATGGATGGATGGGCAGTTCATTAAGATGTCCTCCTATGGTAAGGCTGAATTTCTTCCTTTATTGTCTTATCTAAATTTGCTTCCTTCAGACAGTGATTTAACTGAATCAATAAAAAAGCTTTTTTAAAAACTCTCATTGCTCCTACCTACAAAACAACCTAGTCAGCTACTCTTTAAAAATACTTTTGTTGTTTTCTTCTGTCTGAGCTATACAGAAACTCAGAAGCAGCATTTGCTTTCCTCAACACACTGACATCGCAAGAGGAAAAAAAAAGTTCTCTATAGCCTTATAATTGCTCTGTATTTTCTACACGCTGCAGCATGCACATCAGAATAACTAGTAGGAAATCAGGAGCCACCAAAACTACCACAACTTCTTTCACCTTTTATTGAAATGGAAAGTGTATGATTCTTATGTTTGACACCCCCCCACCCCCCCAAAAATCAAAATGCATGTATTACTGCTTTCAACAGTTACAATACTCACTACCATTGCAGAAGGTATCATCTCTCAGTACTTGGAGTACTAAACCTCCGAGATGGGATTGTATGTACTTCCCTTTTTACAAATAAGGAACTAAGGTGTATGAACCTGTTGTTTGGTATCTAAACAAAGTAGTTTGGAGGCTGCTGGACCTTTCAAAGCATTTCAGTTCTGCAATGTGAATCTTCCTTTTGTTTTTAATCGCTGGCCCTTCAGAAGATCTCCCTGTATCTCCCCAAGACAGCACTTCCTCAGTCACATGCCAACATCATCCTTGTTACCCTAGAGTCACTGTGGGAAAGAGAAGAGGTAGGCTAAGGACTAGATTTGATTCAAGAGCAAGCTGTCAAACAATCAAGTGAGCGTTCTCCAGTGAGAATACAGCACACCTCACAAAGGTAATGCTGTAACTGAGCCAGAACTGACCTGCACTTGGGTGTAAGCCAAGGCACATGCAAGTGACTATTTCATCAACAGCCTCCTGACCCAGCTCTCTAATACCAGTATCCCTAGCTATAACACAGCCTCCATCCTCTCCAGCAGGAGATGCAGCAATAAAAGTTTACTTACATCTACATGCACTAAGTGTGCTGTGTTCCTTTTATCCTCTAAACCTGCAGTTTCACCAGCAATGGATATTTGGTTTAGCTGGTACAGCCTGTGCGCTTCAGATTCATCTTATGCGCTACATAAGCTCATGTCATTTGAATGCTGCTACCAATTAACAGGACCACTTATTTTATGTAAGCAGAAGAGGCACATCAATACTTCAGAAAATACAGACACATCTTTTCTCCCACTGACCACTGCACTCGTTACTCACTATCTGGAATACTTAACAAAGTATCTTCCATGCCTAATGTTTAACCTACTAACAAGGCAAAACCAAACCAATGGATATTCAAGTATGTCTCAGCACCGTCCTCTGCAAAGGAAGCAGAGTATTTAACATTGACCAGGCTTCTTCCACACTTATGCACAGGAATCTTATAAACATTCACAAACAATCATCAGCTCCAAATAGTGTCTCTTCTCTGTTTATAGACAGTTCATACTCAGAAGGATGCAACAGCTGAAACCTGACTGCCAATTAATGCAAAATTCAGAAATTGGAATGTATTTCAAAACCATCACCAAGGTGGCCTACTGTACGTATTGCATGTATCTCTTTGACACAACCCACGCCTTTGAAACTTAACTGAGTAACTGGTTCTGTGATCACAGATGGTTGTAGATCATGGCTCTGGTTTCTCATGACTCAGAAGTTCATAAATTTCAAAACACATTTTTACGCTCTGAGCATCAACGAGGTGTTCCTGCAATACAAACTGTGCTGATATATGCAGCCTAAATACAGGTACCTTCACATTGGAGCCAACATCCATTTGCATACTTTGAAAGCTAAAAGTCACAGGCAACTAAATTAACTCTATTTGAAAGGGAAGTGTTGGAACACTAGAATATCTGGCCTGGGACACTGATGCACTGCAAATATGTTTATCAGTGAAAGAAAAAAGGGTATTCTTATACATGTTTTGTGCTTTTAGAAATCATTGCTATTACACTGACTAGGGCTACTAGATGAAATGAGTAAGTACAGGTGAATCAGGATGCTAATGCAGAGCACAACTGAAAACAAAGGATCGGTCAAATCCCTACTGTTTTACAATTGGTCAAATCCCTACTGTTTTGAGACTGTGAAGTGGTTGCTAAATTTAGAACACGGGGCAGAAAGACCAAAGAGACATGGGCCCCATGTCTGGCCAGCCACTCAGAAACTCATGCTGGTTTACAACCTACACACCTGTCCAAGTCATCTTCCTATTTTATTCTAACAAGAGTCACGGGAATTTAGTGGTGATTAGGAACTGAAATAATTTTATTAGACTCTCCTGCAATCAGCAGACTGGGGTGAGATATCCACTCCACACATCTCCCTCCAGGCCATTCAAAACTATGAACCAAGTCATAGTTCTGATTCTGGGGAACCCTTCTGCAAAGCAGAGTAACAGTAAAAGAGCATAGCTGCTGCATGCAAAGTGTCTATGGAGTTCTACCAGAAGCACATTCTCCACTCTCTGTTCATAACCTACAAGCAGCCAGCAAATGAGATGCGTACAGAAGTTTTGTCATGGACAACTAACTAGTGGCTTGGAAGATACCTGACTGTGGTCCACAAAACTGTGGCAGAACTCTTCTTAAACCCCACGTTTATTTCATATGTCAATGGCTGTCTGCTGAGATACGCAGAAGCTGGGTGTCGAGTACTGGCAAACACTCACCTTCACTCATTATGAACACTTTCAGATGCAGTCCTTACAATGATAGAATTGGGACTTTGCAGGACAAGATAATTTTGCCCAACTGCCAAACACATTATTTATCAGTGCTCTTCTGCCTGCCCCTTCCATCCTAGACTCCAAACAGTAGCTGGGAGCAAGATGATCTACTTCATTACCTATGATGATCATTACCTATAACGATCTGAATCATTACCTGATCAAAAAGCTGAAAACATTTGTTACATGACACGGGCCTATGTGCTGGCCACAAGCAAAGACACACAGCTCTACTGTAGCAGGGAACTGAAGAAAGAGGGTCAGGTTTCGAGACAGACCTGAGAGACAAAGCTGCAGGAAAGCAAGCTAATTCCAGCCTGGAGGGCTGCAGACACAGGAACCCTATTTAGCACTAACTGTTCAGTCTACAGACACATTCACACTAACCAGGAAAGTCAACTTGCCTGCAACTCCATCCAGCTGCTGCACCACTCATCTAACGTGTAAAGCACCTGAGCAGCTCAGTAGTTAAAACCAGATCTTCCCTCAAAAGATTATCTCTGTTTCCATTGCTATCCGCTACCCTCCAAAGAAATGAGAAAAGCCCTCAGCAACTCCTGATCCTGGTTCCTCACACACAGGCCTTCTTCATTGGTTACCCTGTAACTAGCTGCCTTACCCGTCCTTTTGAAAAACGGCTCCCAGTTGCACAACACTTGATAGGATAACACATCCTACCAAGGCAAGATCAGGATCTCCAGATGTACCGAACAGGTAACTAGAGTTTTCAACTTCATCAGCATTCATGTTGCTGTGCTCTTGCTCCCTCTCACAAGCATGCACACCCTTCCTGCACAGACGCACCTCTACACATGTGCGTGACTTTGCACTGTCCGTACAGACAAGGTTATTTTGCAGACAGCCTGCAGGGCTTAACCACTGGAAAATATGAACTCCTGGAGCGCCAGTGTAGTCTCTTCTGCAGCCTGATATGTGGTGTCATCAGGACACTTAAACTCTTGTATGTGGACATGCTAAGTCCCTGCATTCCTCAGTGATTTCAATCAAACTGCACAGCATGTCAACTAGACATGAGAGGGGGAAAGGAAGGAGACAGAAGGAGAAAAAGAAGTGGAAAGGAAGACAGCTTGTCACCAAGTGCATGCATGTTTTCATACAAATCTATAAACTGCAGTTATTATTGAAGTTATATGCCCCCGAGTCACTTCGCAGGCAGGAAAAACTCAGTCCCACTCACAGAGTTTAAAAGTTCAAATACAGAAGCACAGTATTAGCTGTGTTTAGTATTAGCATTTCACATTTGAGTGGCCCTTTACAAAAACCTTCATAACCGAAGGTGTGACCTCAGGGATTATTCACATGGGAAACCTATTTGCAAAAACCCATCTAACAAGAACCATGACTGACAGAACATATTGGTGAGATCTTGTACTAAATTGTCTTATGAGAGACAACTGGTGCAGCTAACCAGCATGGACTGTCCCTCACAGGACAAGGAGAGCTGCAGAATCCTTCCTACCTACTGGCACTGGCTGGCAAAGCACATGCTGCGATATTATTTCAGACAGCTGTAGCTACACACCACTCCCATTAAATCTGGAGCACACTTATCTCTGGCCTGCTCTCATTTTTTCATTTTCTAAGACCACCCCAAATCTCTTTCTTCACTTTTCCCAAGTAGCAAATAGGAAAAAGAAGATGCTTTCTGGGAAGTACTATTTAAAAAAAAAAAAAAAAAAAAAAAATCACATGACTCTTCCACAAATAAGATGCCAATACCACTGGTTTATTCACAGCTGTGGTGCTGGCAGCAGCAATGTTGCATCATATTCACCATATGGAAGAAAGAATGCACTGAAAAATAAATGTAACTCTCCTAACACTGAATTGAAGAATATCTGAGTCTACAGCTAAGAAAACAAAGAGTGCCAGACACTGCGACAGCTGACAAATTTATAATCAGCAACTCAAAGTCACTGAAACTTGAAAGTCTACTGAAAGCCACAAACAGCAGGGCACAAACCAATACCACAGCCATAACCCAGTATTTTCAATTAATAAACTCATATAGCTTAGGATAATTAAAGATACATGTGTTTTTCCCCTACTCTAAGGTCTACTCCCTGCTACGGCAGAAAAACACCTGAAATCTGTTTGGTTTTGTGGCTTGTTGTTTTGGGTTGGTATTTTTAAATTATTTTTTTTTTGCTTTACTCTGTTACCCTTCCAAGAAGGAATATGTGCATTAACGAGCTGAACAGTAGGTGCGCTGATACACATCTCTACAAAATGGAGAAGTGAAGCCATTCCAGGCACCTTTGGTATTTTTTGGGACTACTACTGACACCACCACACATGCAAGGCAGCATCTAAAGCACATCTCCTTGCTTTTACAACTCAGCAGCAACCACTCTGTTGCTGTTGCAACTTTCTGCAAAGTTTTAGCAAACAAAAACACTTTCTTCTGAAAGCCAGCAAAAAATAAACACCTTTGTTGTATGGATACCCGAGCACAGGATCATCAGTACGTGTATTTTCCTCAAGAGAAAAGCTCAGGCTACACCTGGGTCACGAGTTATTTTCGAGAGCTTGGTTAATGGGAACTATTTTTAGAGGTGAATTCAAAATCCTTATTTCAGTTTACTGCGTGTGATGCCTAATATGGACAGTCTGAAAAAGTCACAACTGTTCAGAGAGACCAGAAAAAGAAAGAAGACAAAACCTGCAGGTCTTCGCTTTTCTCTTCTCCAGCTCACCCTCACAACCAAGCCCACCACCGACCCCACGCCCTCACCACGGGAGCCCCCGCGGGCGCACACGGCCGGCGGCGCGCTGCCACCCCCGCGCAGCCCCGCACCAGGGCACGGCCACAACGAGGCGAGCGGAAAGGTGCGGCCGCTGGGGAATCCACTCACGGGTCCGCGACCTTAAACACGGCCCCCCAAAAAAGCGTTTCCCCCGCTTCCGTGCCCGCTTGCCCCGGGCCTCCTCGCAGGGCTCCGGCGGGGAGGGGGCGGGCAGCGGTCTCCCAGCCTCCCCCTCAGCGGGGATTTACACGAGCCTCCCCGCTGCGCGGCTCAGGAGCGGCGGTCCCGCCCGGCGGGAAGCCGCCCCCGCCCGGAGAGGGCCCCCTCAGCCCGCAGGGTCACCGGCGGGGCAGCACCGAGCCGGCCCCGGCCGCCCTTCCCCGCGCCCGCCGAGGCGCCGCCGGCAGCGCTGGGGTCCCGCCCGCCGCGGGCGCGAGGCCCGGGGACCGCTCCCGGCGGCGCGAGCGGCCGCCTGCCCGCCCGCACGGGGCGCTGCCCGACGGCGCCTCCGCGCCGGCCACCGGGAAGGGCAGGGCCGGGCCGGGCGTACGTGAGGGGACGGGCGGCGAGGGCAGGCGGCCCCGCCGCTCACAGCCGCCTCCCCCTCCCGCGGGGCCCCGGGCTCGGGGAGAAATGCGACAACACCCCAACCCCATAACCCCCCCCCCCCCCCCCCCCCGCCGCCGCTGCTCCCCCTCACACACGCCCGCCCCGGGGCTCGGCCCCAACATGGCCCCGCCGCCGCCCCCCGGCCCGGCGGGAAGCGGGGCACCGCGGCCGCCCCCCGCCCTCGCCTCGCTCACTTGCCGTGCTCGGCGGCGGGGTCGGCGGGTCCCGCCGCTGGCCGGGACGCTGCGGGAGGAGGCGTCAGCGGCGCCGCGGAGCTCCGGCGCCAGGGGCACGCCAGCCGGACAACATGCTGCATTAGTCATTCATAAAGGGAGGCGGGCCCGGCGCCGCTGGGCAGCCTGGGCCTTGTAGTCCGCCGCTGCTTCCGGGCCCCGCGGCGGCGAGGGGCGGCGGGCGGCAGCGGGCGGCAGCGGACTACAGCTCCCAGGGGCACGGGCGGGCGCACGGGCCGCAGGGCCCGGCAGCCGCGGGCGCTCGCCCGCCTCCTGGCCGCGCCGCGTCCCGGGCCGGCGGCTCTGCGGCCCGGTTTGTGTGCCGGCTCGTAGAGGCCGCTTGGGTCTGTGCCGGTGAAGGGGCCGCCCGGGGGTACTGGCGTCTCTGCGGGATCCCCGGCGCGGGGAAAGGCTCGGCGGAGCGGGGAGCGTGCGGCGGCGCCGGCAGCGGGTGCCCGAGTTCCTTCAGCCGCCCTGGGGAGCAGGCGGCCTTCGGGCGGGGAACTGAACTGCGGCCGCTTTGAGGCGGCGGCTGCCAGGGCAGCTGTAGCCGCGCTGTGGAGCCTCTCGCACCCGACCCGGGCCCGCCGAGCTCGGCGCCGGGGGGACGGTTTGGTACCGACCTCCCAAGGGCGGCCCGGGCGGCTGCTTTGGGTGCTGGCCGCCGCAGGCGCGGTGGGCCTGTGTAGAGGCATCGGGGGCAGGAGAGCACCCTCGGGCCTGGGACTGCACGGGGTGTGGGTCGTGGGTCTAGCGGAGATGGAAGACGCAGGGAGATCAAGCTCCGCCATCTCCAAACCCGCTTGTGAACGTACTTGCTCTCTGTGCAGCCCTGCTGCTCACCGCTGCTGTTCCGGCATTTGCTTTCTCTCTTTCCGTGGACATTTCCTCTTCTACTGGAGAATAGTTAATGTTTTACCTACGAAACCTGAAAAATCCGTACAACCTGCTCAAGCAGAAGCGGCATTCAATGATGCTTTAGATTACTCAGCTGACACATACAAGTATTTTATTGGTCAAGAAAACTTTGTTTCAAGAAAATGTGTCAAGAATCAATTATAGCTACCGATTATTTTCTGAAACCATCTCTGTCCCTTTTCCTGCTTCTCTGTTCTGTTTCCGATAGGTTCAGCAATAGTAAGGCTAAAACATCTGTTTAGTCTGAGCACATTTATTATATAAATACAGTTTCATTAGAACTGACTTGAGGGTACATTTTCTGATCTTTTCTTAAACATTTTATGCCATGGCCAGGATTAGTTTAGGATTGGGCTGAGCTTTGGAAGTACGTGGTATGTAGAAATCAAGTACAGGCATGTTGAGACAGTTGGGAATCTCACTTCCCGTTTCATGCCATAATAGCTTCAACTTTCTGTAAAAGCACAGAGCAGGCATTTCGTACGTGAACATTGAAAATACATATAACCAAGTAAAGGTATAAGCTATACAGACCTTCGCTTCTGGGAAAAAAAACCCAAATCATCCAGGGTCTGACAGATACAGAAGAAAAATCCACTTTGGGCATTTTTATCTAGTACTGTACACTGATTTCAAATACCTTTCCCCCCCCCCTCTTTTTTTCCCCACAACTGGTGGGTGAAGGTCACTGAGAGAAATGGGACACTGTAGTGGGCAAGAGCAAATTGGTTGCTGCTTTTGGGGATTGCACCATATGGTTTTCTTGGCATCCAAGGACATCCCCCTTCTGAGTACTGCTGCTTCCAGATGCAGCCGCTCCTTGTTGACCACACCTGCTTGCTTCTGAGTCTGTTTCTAATCCCACCTCTTCTAGGGATTGGCCTTGCCCAGCCACGAGCTTTCCATGGCACTGGATCCACCGTGGGGCTGTAGCGTGGCAGGTAGCGAATGTAACACTGTGTAGCATTGGCTAAGCAGCGTGTGACAGAGGTCCCACTGCTCAGCAACCTGAATCTTAAGCCACAGTAGTGTTCCTTACACAGCCAGTCTCATACATTTTATCTTCTCTTACTCAGATTTGCTCAACTACCAGCATGTGCCAGGCTCATGCTCAAGCACCTGTTACGTGCAGTGTAATGCACTGGGTTCAAGCTGTAGATCCTGAGTGACAGTCCAGAATTTTTTGAGCTGCAGCATCCCCTGCTACACCAGTGCTGGTGCTTTGTGCAAACTTTGTAAGCTCCTTGATAGACTACAGATGTGGCCCCAAGCTTCCCACTGCTGCAGCTGCAACGGTGCAATAGTTTTTGGTTAGAACTGGGAAGCACTGCCTTAGCTTGCAGGAAAGCTCACCTGACCTGATCAGATTGGCAAGCCCACTGCTCTGCTTATGGGAATACTGTGAATCTTGCTAGCCTGTTTTTCCTTTAGCTCATGATGCTGCACCCTGATTATGTCAATAGTGTTGATGCTTTCGTGTATGGTTACCTTCAGGGAGTGTTTCCTTTGCTGGCTTAGCGAGAGCTGCAGTGGTTGAACATACCTTTACAAGGACCAAAGGAAGATGCAGGTACTCTACTGACATGAAACAGTGTGGCTGCAGGTTCTGCCTGCACTGTTTCAGCCTGGTCTGTGGTGCACAATGCTTCTGAAAGTGGAGAGAAAGCACTGAAATGGGAGGAAATTTATCAAACTGCAAAGACCTTGGCATTTCCGTGTCCGGTGATCCCAGGGGCGCAGGGCTCTGCAGCTCTGCTGGGGGCAGATGCGCTGGTATCATTAGAGGTGCTCTCTTGCCAGGACTGTGCCAGTGATCCTACTGACAGCTGTTGGTTCACTGCAGGAGTGTGTGTAACTGCAAATTGTGTTCCAGTGTTTGGAGAGGGTTGTGGTAATTGAGTGCCCTATTAATTAGCAATTGCAAGATGGGTCACTGGTGTCTGCTAAGTGGTCTAGTGTAACATAAATCCAGTTCTTAACATTTTTCTTTAATACTTTGTGTATCTTCTTCTTTAAATGTCACCATTGACATGGGATTGTTTTCAGGTCAACGGTAGATGCCAGTAGTGAAAAGAGGGCTTGGCAGGTGGTTCACAGATTCCTTCAGCATTTCAACTCTATTTAAAATGCTTTTTTTAAAAAAAAAACAAGAACCTGAAACTGAGCCTCACTGAATAGTTACCAGCCACAGCACAGTATAGATGAGGTAGTTTTATTGTGTAGAGTCAGAATTTTCCTTATGCACATGACACTACTCTTAGGTGCAGGTGTTTCCAGGTGGGGCAGGGGCAAGGAGGGGAGTTAAGTGCGCTTCTGCCAGCCCTCTATCCTGCCCTCAATCCCTCCGTCATCCTTCCATCCCATCCTCTCTCTTCTTTCTCTCTTTCTTGACAAGTTATTTTTACATAAGGTTTCTTAGGAACTGATAGCAGTGATGGTGACATTAGCTAGAGTTGCTCAATTGTCTTCAGTGATCTCTGGTTTGAATAGAGACCTGGTGTGACGTTTGAGTTGGCCCCTGAACAGATTGCTGGGGAAGTCACCAGGCTGCTTCCTGGATGGGCAGATGTCTGTCCCTGTCACAACAGGTTCTTAAAAATGTGCAATAACAAATGATTCACCATTACCACGCAAAACCACCTTATGACAAAAAACCTTGAGCGTTAGGAAGGCTGTTCAAGCATCCAACCTAAACTGCTTGCAGCCAAGCGCAGTAGTTTGTGCCCTGCTTACTGTGGGTCTGGAGGGCAGCTTTTTCCCCTATGTCTTTGTAGCAGCCTTCGCCTGTTTAAACATTTTCATGTCTCCTTTTGCCTTCTCTAGACTAGCGAGTTTGAAAATTTTCTCTCTGAGTCCTAGCTCTGGGCCATGGAGGCGGGTACCAGGCTGTACAGCCCGGAAAATGCACTGGAACCCATCTCTGCCAAGGCTCTCCCCAGTTCAGCAGGATCCTGGCCACCCCTCGGTTCAAGCACATGAGCAGGGTGGCGGTGGTGTGACCCCTGCCCACCCGGTGTGACCACTGCCGTCTGCGTTGCAGGAGCTCACAGGTGCCCGCAGGGGTACGGGCGGGACAGGTGGGCTGGGCAGCAGGGAAAACAGGCCAGGAAACAAGCCTGGCTGTAGAGGAATTGTAGAGGAATGAAGGTGGGTTAATTAACATTGATCATATACAGCTATGGGCTGGCTTCAGGGGTGGTGCGCTGGCTGATGTGGTTAAGGTGCAGCTGTGGCTGGTTCCTGCTAAGTGGTTAAATAGCTCTAAGGGGTATGGAAGAGGGGCAGTCAATGAAGAGAGACCTGGGGGATGCAGAAGAGAGAGTGTGCTCTGGATGGAGGAGAAGCAAGAAGCAGGGTGGACTGGCCTGAAGAATATGAAGAAACACCATGAATAGTAGATGAACCTTTGAAACCTTGTGGGGGATTGGTGGCCGTGCCAGGGCAAGGCACGGGAACTGCTTATTGAAGTCAGCCTGGTATGGGGTGGTAGAGGCCTTGGTGCAGCCAGTTTTGATAGTGCTGCAACACCTGGCGGCCTACCGCGGCCCCCGCGTCGTGGCTGCCGGCTAATCCTGACCTCAGGAGGCATGCGCCATGTTTGGTACCCGGCTCGTTTCTGACATTTCTCTCTGAAATATAAAGGGCAAGATCTTAAAAATGCTTATTTGATTATGAAAGTGATTCCGTTCCTCCACCCCCCCTCCTGTCACTTGTGGTGACCAAAGACTTGCCCTGCCAGCCGCCGTTCTGTCCGTCCGCGCCTGACAAGAGCCGGAGGCTTCTGGAGGGAGCGTCCTGCGGGCCAGGACAGCCAGCTGCGGCCGCCACCGGGCTGGGGCCGCCCGCGCCGGAGGCAGGGAGACACCGGCGCTGCTGCCCGGCCCTGCAAGCCCCGGGAGCCTGCCAGGGCGAGCGCCCGGCCCGCGGCTGCCGCCGGCCCGCCAGCCCGCCAGCCGAGGGGCTGCTGCCGCGGAGCTGCGGCGCCCTCTGGCGGCCTCCCGCCGTCAGCGCCCCTCGGCAGTTCCGCGCGGAGCAGCGGGGGACCCCCCCACCCCCCCTTCATTTTTCTTGTCTAATGTGATTTTCGGAGAGGCCATCCATTTAAGGCTGTGAGTAGGGAAAAAAGAAGACGGGTAGAACGACTAGTAGCTCCACAGGATTTATTTGACCAGCTTCCCTGCGAGTGAGACAGATTTATGTCATGTCAGTCTCACTGCGTTGCTTGTATCATTCAGAAAAAAGCACCCGCAGGCCAGCTCTAATATACTTCATTTCGCTAAGGTCGAGAGTATGGAGTATATTTATGTTACTTCAAAACAGCATCATCTAAACTGCATGCAACGTGCTGAGAGGGAAACTGAAGCACAGTTCTGCTGTGAGCAGAAGCGGTAACAGCCTTCTGGTTGCTCATGCAGAGGTGGGCAGGGCAGTGGCCGCAGCCTGCCGTATGGAGATTGCCAGCCAGACCCGATGCCCGGCGGGGCATCCCCGTATCTGCTCCTGAAGGCTACGACCCGCAGCAGCGCTGGGAAGGTCTCAGAGTTGTTCCTTTAGCACTGCTTTGATGACTGAGCTGCTGTACGGTGGCTAGAACTGGCTCCAACAAAGCTGACCTGGCACATTGGAATAACCAAACCGCACACTGGACTAACTCAGCCTCTGGACTTTATAATTTATCCTTAAAATCTGCATGACACTTGGGGTCAGCCCATCACGAGTGGTTGCTGCAAAGGGAAACTGTGGAAAGCTGATGGCTGTGAGCGAGATTTTGGAACCCCAGGTCCAGCTCCAGCTGCCGTGCTGGAGACGTCGGTGTGGGTGCAGGCAGGCGTGCAGCCGGCAGCGTGCACGTGGGAAGATGGTGATGGTGGCAGAGGGAGTGGCAGGGCTACAACACCCTGGTTCTTGCTCTGCATCCATCCTCTTCCTTTCCCTCTTTCCATTAAATTTGCAGCTGACCTGCACAGCACAATGCTGTGCAATGTAGAGGCACTCGAAGTAGCTGTGAGTAACTTGGGTAGCAGAAGCTGTGTCAGCTCAGGACTGGTTTTGGGTTTGTTTGTGTGGCAGGCATGTGCAGCGGGCAATGCAGTGCTGCTGTGACGGCCAGATGGATGTGAGAGGCACGTTCTGGGCTTTCGTCATCCAGGGAGACGGATCACCCAGGAGGCAAATCAGAGCTTGTGCTTCTCTACAGGAAAGGCTGGAAAAAGAAGGCACATCAGAGATGTGCCCCTGTGAGGGAGCCTAGGATTGCACAAGTTAATGTTTCTATTCGCCAGAGGAAACCAGAAGTCCTGCAGCAGAGCCTAATGCCTATAGGCTTTGGAAGACAACGAGAGAAAATGGAGCTGTGATATACAGTCTAGTATACAGGAACAATTAGATCACACAGTGCTGTCTTCAACTAATATCAGGTTGGACTAGAGCTACAGAGCAGAAAAGTCTGGGTTAAAGCTGGTTTGCAATCCTTAACGCACACTAGTCTGCTTCAGATTTGAAAGCTGCATGGCATGATGGGAGACTTTGGATGTAAACCCTGTGAATAAATAAAGAAACAAGTTGAAGATAAAGGCTGGGCTACGAAGGACTGAAAATCACTACTGATGTCAAAGTCAAATGCAGACAAAAGGATGAGTCCAGAACCTTGGTTTAAAGTTGCACTGAAACCCCTGGTTTAGCAACAGGACTTTTCTGTTAAATTCCTTCCTTCTCGCCAGCCTTGGGGCATACATAAAGACTGGCAGCTTGTCCTGCAACAAAGTGAGTTGGGGGTTGAACAAGTGGAGTGCTGCATGCTCTCCACTGACTCCCCAGCAGATCATTCAAAGTAAACAGTAAGTTAACTTGGAGTAGGTGGTGCAGTGGCTTCCCCCCATACAATGTCCATATGGGGAATCAGTGAAAGTGCTGTAATAATCTTGCCTGCTCATCAACTCGCCTATTTGCCTAAGCTCTGAGACTCTTCATGTGTACATGCATTCGTTTAAGGACAAGGCTTGGCCAGCTGAAGTCCCTGGCAAAGTTGTGTAGCCACACTTCAGTGGCTCCAGGACCTCGCTCCAGGAGCTTGCTGTGAGTGCGCCAAGGCTGGAGACCATTAATATTGTATTTCCTTCAGTTCTGTCAGTTGATTAAAAAAAGTCAAGCCTGACATGTGATTTCAATCCCTTTATTACTAATACCTAGAAATACTCTGATTCACAAATCCCAGATGCTTTTGTCTTCGTAGATTAGATGGGACCTTTCAGAAGTTAAGCACTTTTCCTTTCATAATGCCTTTCTCCTGAAAAAAATTGACTAATAAAATCATTAGGCTGCCTTAATGTTACTTTGTGTTTGTGAACGTGTTTCAGTAGTAGGGAATAGTTGTATAATGCAGAATCAGAACATAAATCCAAAGTCATACCAATTGCATATCAGAATATTTGATGACTTTCCATGGATTTGAGCCAAAATGTCAAATGTCAGTTCCTGTGTCTGTGTCCTCTAACAGACCTTGAAACAAGGAAGTACAAGCTCCAAGAAATAAAACCAATTCAAATTTCTGCAGAAAATCCTGGGCCTTACACCTAAGGATAAGAGTGAAGAGAAAGGAGACATCATCAAGAAAGAGAAATGCTCTTTATTTGCTTTGTTGGACTTGAGCTGAAGGTGTGGAACACAGAGGTCTTGGACATGCTTATGATCTGGACGCAGCAATTTCACTTTAAGCTAAATGTTTTCTGAGAAGGTGGTGAACTTGCTAGGGAAACAAGGGCAACAAGTTTGAAAAGGACTCGGTTATGGAAAAAGAGAGGTGAAAACTATCACAACAGACAGCTTGCATCCACCTGCACTAGGGCTTGTGGTGCCGGTAGTGTGGTTCAAAGAGTTACCACCCTTCAGTCAGTTTAGTGCCTCTAATGAACTTAATGAGGGTTTATGCAAATCTGTCCTACCTGGCATGACAGTGGCCTAGAAGCACTCTTGTAATCTGTCCCTCCATCTCTGATGAGAATCTAGGAACTAACAGCAATAATTTCCTAAACCACTTGCTTAAGGGCTACCTGTGCCCTGCAACAAAATTCCTCCATCTGAAAAAGTAAATAGTCCCCAGCCAGGTTACTGCCTAAATTTGCTGCTGCTCTTGGGAAAACAATACAAAACTACAACAGTATACAACAGTATAAACATATATGATACATATGACTTGGGCGTCATACAAAAGGAATTGTTTTAAAGCAATGTTCACAGATGGCACACCAGAGTTAAGAACCGTGTCTTCTAAGTGTTCTAATATTGAGCTTGGTCTCCTTTTCTAGTGTAGTTAACCTTGCTATCAGCAGGAGACATTAAATTCCTGCATCCAGATCATTTATAGAAACATGAAAGCACTGGCCCTGAAACTGAGACCTGGGGAACCTCACTGGTAACTGGCCACCAGCCTGATGTAACCCCATTTACTGTAACCTTTTAAGACCTACCCAGCAGCCAGTTGTTCACCCAACACCTTATGGACTTGTCTAGCTGTGTGCTGGACGTTTTGTCTAGAAGGATACTGTGAGAGACAAAAAACCCCTACATCTGCTGGCTTCCCTTGGTCAACTAGATGGGTGACTGTTGTAAAAGGAAATCAGTTTGGTTAAGCAGGACTTTCTCCTCATGAACCCATGAAGACCAGTAACTTTAAAAGTACATGACAATTGTCTCAAAAAAAAAAAAAAAAAAGAAAAGAAGTATTCCACAGGCCTTCCTATATGAAACTCCAGGAAAACTGCCTGTAATTCTCATGTTCAATGTCATGCTGATTAATGCTTTATTGCATACAGGCAAGCTATGTAATTTAATGAATAGTGCAACAGGAATTTTTCAAAGACAATCATAGTAAGAGTGTTTAAGATTTTACCATCACAGGAGAACTGAACAAGATTCTTCATATCTGAGAGTATCAGAGAAGGCAGGCAGGCTGACAGATATTGCCCTGATTAAGGCCACGATATCAGTGTGGTGTGTTGTTGGCATGCAGACTGTTTCCTTTAAATAAGTCTTTCATGACCTTTACAGCAGGCAAGAGTGATGCTTGCTTGAGGACAGCACACACTATGTGAGTAATTCAGGGAAGCTGTAGAACCATGGATCCAGACCCCAAGGCTTGGAAAATCCTCTGGTGCTGTAATGTTGTTGTGTTATAGAAATGCCCTGACCATTCACCTCAGCAAGGACACAGGTTTCAGTGACCCCAGGATAACAGTCTGTGCCCCATGGTGTTCTCTAACCAGTCCAGACAGTGCGTGGTCACCTTGTCCTCTACCTGTGATGGCATTATCTGTCAAAATCTGGAAAAGTGGCAGAGATAAAGAAGATACATGAGCAGATATTAATCAGCTGGTGCATGTGGAATACCTACCTTTTTACTGGACCTCAATTTTCTGCTAGATGCTTCAGGTGTGGCAATTATTAATGAGATTTCCCAATTCCTGAGCCGGGCACCCAGTAAGCACAAAGCTCACTTGTAACCAAATATTCCTTCTCCCCACTAACCATGTGCCAAGCACTAGTAGGAAGCAAGGGACTACTGGTAGATATTTATAAATACGTATACATTAAAGGCAATATATTAATCACCTCTATATATCAGGTTGTATACATTATAATTTTAATACAATCAGCAATGACAGATGCTCGTTCTATAAAACTACACTTACAGTATTACTAAAAATCATAAATTAATAGAATGGTTTAGGTTGGGAGGGACCTTAAAAGATCGTCTAATTCCAACCTCCCTGTCATGGGCAGGGACACCTTCCACTAGACCACGTTGCTCAAAGCTCCATCCAACCTGGCCTTGAACACTTCCAGGGATGGGGCATTCACAAAAAAAGTTTACCGTCCATTGATTAACATACCAAAATAATATTACATGGTGTATTGCGGTCCATCATGTGCATCCACAGAGGAATAGTCTTCTCCATTACACCACTACCCTGCATCAGCATTTGTGAACTGGAAGCCTCCAGTATTGTGATAAAATTACAGAGAGGTCGTTGTGCTCTGCTACGTTACTCCCAATTTACCCTAATTTATTTTGTTTTGGATCGGCTAGTGCACAATTAGTATAATGGCATTTGTTTATGGTAAGTTAGGAAACAAAAAGGGGTTTTAAAGGAGCAAGGTCTTTAACTTTCAAAACCAGCAAAGGTGATACAAAATTATACCAACCAAATGAAAAGTGGAATAGATTTTTGCTACCGCAGGTCTTGGAAATCTGTATTGATAAATGTGGCATTATATGAATGGTGACTTGCTAAGTACACTTAACTGCTGTCAATTTTTTCCCAATACGTGAAAAAATACCCACTCCTAAAACGACAAGTGGAAATTGAGAATTAGTAGTAATATATTCAAATATTTTTAAGATCAAGCATAAATTTTGGCAATGTTTAGCCTTGTGTTGTCTTTCCATTGCTCCCTGAAATGAAAAGCCTAAATACCTACTTCTTATTTAATTCCTCTGACCTGGTATTTTGGAAGTCTTTCCCACCTATGTAGCCTGCATGCTATTTGGATATACTAGTGTTGAAACATATCTGATATTCAGCACATAATTTTCTGTGGGGTAACTGGAAAGTGCATTGAATTTTCCTTGAGAGACTTGCTCAAGGCATGGATTATATTATCCTCTGTAGCTATGGGGAAGCTACAGCTAAAATTAAATTTTGTGCTTTATTTTAAGGTTAAAAAACACATTAGAAGTAAATCATTAACCCCAAAAAGCTCTGATCATAGATATTAATAGTAAAGTAGCTGATCTAGAAGAGATTGTATCCCTGAGTTCCTACAATAAACTCAGTGTGACTAAAAATAGCACTTGTGCTACTACTGTTGGTGAAGTACATTCCAAGAAAGAGCAGGCTGAGTTCTGCCTTAGGATCATACCTGCTGCTGGCAAGGATGTCTCCTGCTCAGCTATGCAAGCTGGTGGGAATCCAACCCCAATGCCACTTTGGTCTGCTCAGGCTGCATCCCTCAGTCTTGCTGATAGAGCATAAGCAGTTTATCCAAGATTTCCTCTTGGATCAAGTGTTTGTGAAGGGGCCAAGAGCAGGTGGTATTTCATAATCTATTGATTTTTCCCTGAAGGGATTTGCAGCTGGAAGTCAGTTGTGTTATGAAACATTAACACATTCCCTTCCCAGAGTTAATGAGGAGATTAAGGCAAAATTTTCCTTTTCTCCAAGTCCATCTTTTTTCTAATCCAGCCTGGACTTGCACCACATCCATGCTGCACAGCACCAGCAGAGTGTAAAACTATGGCTTCTGTTCCATTTGATTCAATTTAGAATAAAGATACCATTCCATTTCCCATAAAAAGAATTTGAACAGGATTTTGCTAACTTCCCTCGCACTGAATAACTGCTTTTCCTATTAACAGTTGTATTGAATTTCAATGGGCTTGAATTTATGGTGTAAGAGATCACTCAACATGACAAAGCATCACAAAATCATACTTGAACATAAGAAAACTTTTTGTTTGGTATTTACAAGGATCTCACCCCGTAGGCTTCTTGTCCATGGGAGGAACTCTTAGGCATATCACCAGACAAGAAAGTACCAATAATAGTAAGTTACATCATCAGGTACATTGTATAGCGGTACACTAGTACAGCATCAGCAGGACACTATGGTGACATCACAGGAGTTCTGTTTTTCCTCAAGGTGAGTAAATGCAGGTGCTTTGGCAGCTATAGTACCTCTCTGTGAGTCATGACATGGAAATCTCATTCAGGTGTCTAAGGAAAGCACACTTGTGAACACTAAACTAATACTGCTTTTTCTGAAGCCTCTCTTGCTACCCATATTTTTATGGTAACGCTCCTAACTACCTGATCTTGCTTTCTGTGCCGGTGCTGCCACTTGTTCTTGTAGCCAGAGCTATCTTAAACAGCCATGAACTGGGGACCACAAAAGGACACCATTTCCTTGAGAAGCCATGAAGAATCCCTTCATTGTTTTCCTCTCTGTTACGGACTGATTGGAAGTAGTCCCTTGAGAACTGCAAGTGTAAACTTAGGCAAAAAAAAAAAAAAATCACAGAAAGAGGAGATGGAAAAGTATATTAAAATCATCACACCTCTGCCAGGGAATAAATGTAATACTTACGGCATGCCCGAACCAAAACAGTAAGGAAAGAGGAAAATTTATACTTCAGGCAGACTGCTTTTCCTTGCCAAATAGTATTGCAAAAGGCTGCCTAATTAGCTATCTGCTATCACCCACGTATCCTTCAGATGCACTGTTTGGCGGGATTTTTCCTGCCACTAAGTACCAGTTTTCTCTAAGATGTATTAGTTTGCATTTTCCAAGGTCAGCTTCACTGCATTTGCTGCCCAGGTTTGTAACCACTTTTTCATAATCGGTATTGCTGCTCTCGCTAGTGGGTTAGGCAGTTCTGAATCCTCACTTCTTACAATCATTCCATGACACTTTGCTTTCCAAAATGACATGTAAAGGAATGTCACTTCTCTTTCATCAAATTGTCAGTCCATATATTACATTGCAGTATCATGAACATTTATTCACTAGTATCATTTCATGAAATTCTGTAACAGTTTTCTTACTAAGATGTAAACAAATTGTATGATTCTGCCAATGTCTGAAAAATCAAGCTATTCTAGTAAGATTATTTTTCAGACACTGAAGCTGTTTCATTGTTTATGGCTTCATGTACACTCAAGGAGCCCAGTCCTATCTCCTTTACTTACCCAAACAGTTCCAGTGGCACAGCTTATGAGAATGGGCAGAATTTGGCCCTGTATCCCTGTTTCACCCTGGTTAAAAAAAGCACAAATACTGATAACATCTGGCATCTTCTAACACTGAATGCTTAACATGATTTTTAGAGGAAGTTCAGCACTTAACTGCCAGTGAAACCAATAGTTACTATGCACCAAATACTTCACAACAGCACTGTTGGATCATAAAACATCCTTACAGAAATACTTTTAGATTTCTGCACCTTTAGCACCATCCTTCATCTCTGACACGTGCTAGAGGAAACTGGGTGACAACAGATCTGCCCATCTGCCCTATATTTTGACCTCTCCCACCTGGCGTAATACATCCCAGGATAGCTGTACAAGCCTGTTCTAAAGCTATTTTGCCTAGCTGCTTTCACTGTAAGGAAGGGCAAGGGTAAGAGAAAACACCACTTAGTGGTGGCTTTTTTGTGTTTTTTATGAGTGTAGCTAAGACAGTATCCAGAGAGAGCATTCGCAGGTTTGTCCTGTGAGAGGGGCAGTAGCCCCTCATTAGCACTGGCTGATAGCTAGTCTAGCCCTTCTCCCATGGGTTTCAGCTGTCTGCGATCCAACACCTACTTCTGATAGCATCAACTTCTGAAAAAATCGCTCCATCGTGAGACAGTACACAGAATCATGCAAGTTAAGAAAGGCAAAACGGCAGTGGGTAATTTTGAGATGTGGATAGTTAGCAGTTCAAAGATTCAAAAGGAAAAAACACTGCTACCAAAAGGTGTAAAATGCTAAGAGAAAAAAGAGGTGGCTGGAAGATCACAACACAGCAATGATCAGCCCGTTCCAAGGACAGTGAGGACTTTTCCCCTCATGGCTGACAACCGCCTGGCTGGCAGCGACTGGCTGCTTCAGAAGAAACATAGCCTCACGAATGTCACCTTCAGAGCCTTCTAACACTATGTGTTCACTTAGGTGTGAAACCGTGAAAACCATCACCTTTCAGCAATTGGTTATGAAATTCCATACCAGCAGACCTCTAGTCTGTCTTTGCCATGAGCTTTTATTCTTCACTGTGGATATTAGTCATGTGATTTAGTGCCAAAATGGGTAATATAATGCAATGTACTGGGGAGTACTTCTAGAGCTTGGAAATCATCATTCCTAAATCATTTTGACATGAAGAACTGGGAATCTTCTGAGAAGATCTGAGAATCAAAGGAACTAGCTCAGGCTTGGCCTGTCAAGAAACTGATGAACAGCTTGATCTTTTTAGAAAGCAAAAGAAGGGAATCTATAAAATGCAGGAATGATAACATTCTCCTGCTAATTAAATTATTAAGGCCTCTAATAAAGAACAGATGATGTTTCAATGACGAGTATGCTGTATTAATGCTTTGACAACTACGAGTTTCCAGTTGTATATTAAATGTATGTGTTAAAATGTAGCACATAAAGCACCTCCTTTCCTTCCATGATTCTGTAACAGAAAGAAACCAACAAAAGGTTTTTCTCAAACTTCCACACGAAAATTACCATTGGAACACAATTAAACCTCAGAATGCAGTCCCAAAGCAGTTTGATAAAGATGTGAACAACAGGGTACTCTGACCTGATTTTTTGGTGTGACTATTGCATATACAAACTAACCCCCCCAATTTCACCCAAAGCTGTATCAGTGGAAATTTAAATGAGAGTAGCATTGTCCTAGGATAAGGAATTACAGGCTGGGGGAGGGGGATGACTGACAGTTTTAAGTGCACAGTGATCCTGTAAACTGCACAGGTTAAAGCTCTTTCACCAACTAATGAAACTGTAATATTAAAAGTTTTATTAAAAGATTTTTTAAAAGCAATATAAACTTTTCATAGAAGTCTGATAGTATGTTAGTATATAACAAAATTTGTTTCTTGAGCATCTGAAGACATACGAAAGCCAACTCACAATGCCTTTGAGTAGTTTCTGCATTCAGTGCCAAGACCTGTAGTAATGAAGATGGTACAAAATCTTGAACTCAAGAGTAC
Organism: Falco peregrinus; assembly: GCF_023634155.1. Classification (NCBI taxonomy): domain Eukaryota; kingdom Metazoa; phylum Chordata; class Aves; order Falconiformes; family Falconidae; genus Falco; species Falco peregrinus. The sequence goes on along the minus strand of NC_073726.1, from coordinate 8,058,553 downwards.
TACACACCTCTTGCAGTGTTGCCGAGAAATGCTAAAGATGTTGCTGTTGTTTGGTTGTTTAGTGTGGTCAAAGTCTCACTAAGCAATGAATTACCTCTGGAGATGCTAATTCTTCCTCTGCCTGAGATCCTGCCTCATTTATGGTTTCCTTTTCATCTTTTGCTTACCTGGCTTCCAGGAATACTTTATCTTTTGCAATGAGACTGCACTGACGGTGGAATCTCATGTCAGACCTTCCTGGGCCACTTGTAATACAGCAGTATTATCTGTGGACATTCCTGCACGGCCGTTTAATGCCTTCTCTGTGGCTCAGTGTTATCATGGGCTGAATCAAGTGAATATTTAACAGAGTCAAGCTATCTGGAAAATAAGTTTCCAGCTGGGAAAATCGGGACCGAGTGACTGTGTAGTTGGTTAATATTCACGTACAGATTTATGCTTGTTTCTACAAAGTGTCCTAATAGCACAGCTTGATGCAGTGTAAGAAATAAACCCCAACACCTCTCGTTTAATAGCTCTCTTATGATTCCTGCGGATTATCTATGGGTTCTTTTAGGCGCTACATGAAATTTCACTTAATGCTTCCGAGGACAAGTTCGGTCCCTTGCCCAGAGCAAACCTTGGCTGCAGCGTATACCAGTAAAAGTTAATCTCGAGCTTTCGGTTTGCAGAACCGTTTCACCTGAGGGTCCGCAGTGCCGCGGGCAGCGGGGAGCGCCGGCCCGCACACCCTGCTGCACCCCAAACCTCGGAACGGGGCGCTGAGGCGGGGGCGCGCGCGCTTGTCCCCGCGGGGAGCGCGGCTGCGGCGCCGGGCGTGCGGGGGGAGCGCCGGCGTGGGGCGGCTGCCCTGCGGAGGGGGAGGGGAGGGGAGGGGAGGGGACGGGAGGGGACGGGAGGGGAGGGGAGGGGACCCCCGGCCCGTCCCACGCCGCCGGCGGCCGCGCCCCCGCGCCGGGCGCTCAGAAAAAGGGACGGGGCGGAAGAGCGGCGCGAGTGGTGCTGGCTGCGGCGGGGGGGAGGCTGCTGCTGGGCCCCGCACCGAGGGCGGCCCCGCACCGAGGGCGGCCCCGCACCGAGGGCGGCCCCGCACCGAGGGCGGCCCCGCACCGAGGGCGGCCCCGCACCGAGGGCGGCCCCCGCCCGCACCCCGCCGAGGCGCCGCGCTCTGTCCTCCCTCCCTCGCGGAGCGGTGGCACCGACGGCCGCAGGACCCCGTCACCGTGCCCGGCGCAGCCTGCCCGCCGCCACCACGGGCCACCGGTGCCAGCGCCCGGAGGCACCATGACGGTGCTCAAGCTGTCCCTCATGGCCTTCAGCTTCGTCTTCTGGGCGGCGGGGCTGACCATGCTCATCATCGGCCTCTGGGCCAAGCTGTCTCTGGGGAGCTACCTGGCACTGTCAGCCGACGACTACCCCAGCGCCCCCGCCATCCTCTTGGCCGCTGGTGCTGCCGCCATGGTCTGGGGCTTCCTGGGCTGCTTCGGCGCTGCCACGGAGCACCGCGGCCTCCTGCGTGCCTACAGTGCCTTCCTGACCGCCGTGCTGGCGGCCGGGCTGACAGCGGGTTTCTCGGCACTTCTCTACCGCCAGAACGTTGCGCGGGGTTTCCAGGAAGGGCTGCGCCAGGCCCTGCTCGCCTACGGGCAGGACGAGGGGGTGGCGGACGCCCTGGACGCGTTGCAGCGTGCCTTGTCCTGCTGCGGTGTGGAGAGCTACCGCGACTGGCTCACCTCGCCCTGGGCGCTGGAGCAGAACAGCTCGGTGCCCCTCAGCTGCTGCCGGGCCCGCCTGGGTTGCCGGCGCGGCCTGCCCGACGGGCTGCACCGCGATGGTTGCTTCAGCAAGGTGTCGGCCTTCGTCAGCGGCAACATGTTTTATATTGCCACGGCTGCCCTGGGGCTGGCGCTGCTGCAGCTCATCGGCATTGTGCTGGCCTGCCTGCTGGCTGCCCGCATCCCTGCCCACCTGCTGGGCATCACCACCCCTCGCTGAGGTCCCCCCGGGCCTACCCCTCATCCCCCCAGCTCCCCTCTTTCCCCCGTACCTGAGTGCACTCGACTGGGAAAATCCTGCCTTCGTATTCCTCCCTTCCATCTGAGCTTTCTCCTCCAGACTCCGTTCCTCCTCCGGAGCCTGTGGCAGGTGCATCAGTGCCACAGGCATACATACCCACACCCCCTCAGAGCTGGTCCCCACGGGCCCCCGGGAGCCTCCAGACTGCTTCAGTGGAAGGTGCCGGCAGCGTGGACGGACGGCACCCTCTGGGGCAGCAGGGACACCTGGGTCGAGGCTGACCAGTTTTCTGGTGATGTAAACATCCTGGGACACTGAAATAGGGGCCAGGAAAGAGAAGAGGGTCTGGGAGAGCAAGAGAGGTGCTTCTCAGCATTACACTGGGTGAGTGTTCTTCTGAGACTGGAAAATGATGGTACTGGAAAACTGCTGGAGTGCACAAGGGGCAGACCCGGTTCAGGGACACCCAGGTCGCCCTGCCAGCAGCTGCCGTCGAGGGCTGCTTGAGGGACTGCCCAGCAGCACGCACCCCTCTGCTGCAGAGATTTCCTACCTTCACTCTGTGCTGATTCAGGCTGTCGGACTGCCACCAGTGCTCTTCCCGCTGTGCTGTTTCCAGTGCTGATCATCATCTAAAGGTGGAGCTGCAGCTCCTTTAGGATGTCCTCTTAGCCAGTGCGTTGCTGGTTATGTCTTTGCAGGGCTGAGAAGATCTTAAACCCAGATCCCTGTCATACCAGGAGGATGGCAAAAGCTCTAGGATCAGACCTGGCTAGGAGTGGCAAGAGGAGGGAAGGGCGAGTTGCCCTTCGGAAGTTTCTTTTGGACTTGTGCTGTTACCTTCAGGGTGAGCGGAACAGACTTTGTTTTGTAGAAGGATTTCTAAAAGCCAGCCCTCAGACTGACATTTTTACTTTTTCAAAGGATCTGTCTCTGAAGAGACGTTTTTGGAGCCAGATCTATACAACCTGAGACTAAACAGAGGATCGCAAAACTTGCTGTGTAGTCTGACAGCTGTGTAAGTCTACAGGTTATTTTTTTTTCCCCCCAACAGTGCTGGGCTTGCATTTGAAGCTTTAGGAAAAGCAAGCCCTACACTTTAGAAGATCCTGAACTTTCAGAGCTTCACCCTTGCTTCTTCCCACTTCCTTAAAACCTGTGATCTGAACTTCTACATGTTTCTCTGACTCGCATCACAAAGACTTGCTGAATACCCCTCCTTACCCAGCAAACTACGAAGGGAGGACTTCAGAAAAGAAGCAGGAACCACAGAGGAACTCCAGAATATGGCGTCTTTTAGGAATGTGACTAGCAAAGCTGTGGAGAATGGTCAAATGCCAAGAAACAGGAGCAGGACAGGAAATCTTGAATGAAGATGACTGATAGCTTCACGTGAAGAGTGGAGTAACCCTGGGGGAAAGGAGATTAGCAGTGAAGCCCTGGTACCTGGGCAATGAATGCATGGAGTGAGGAAGGCCTGGCTTATTTTCTTCCTTCCTTGCCTTTACTACTTTTGACTGCATTCTGGCTTTCTCTTTTCCTCTCACTGAAGAGCAACTGCAAGGATGAGTCAGGCAGAGTGTCCGTCCCGCCTGTGCAGAAGGTGAGAGCCTTTTCTCCCGCTCGCTTTGGGAGACGGAGCTGGCCCTGCCAGCTGAGGCAGCTGCTCACCCTGGTGAGGCAGGCAAAGGCAGAGCAAAGGGAGGCAGCACTGCCTCTCCATGGGGAACAGCAGATCAAATGCAGAGCTAACTCTCGTCCCACTGTTTAAATCCTCACAGTTTCTGTACCTAAAAGAACCCTGCCTTGGTATTTCTGTGCTTTCTCCCTCTGAAAATAAGCTTCTAGGATTTTGTTTGACAATGCTCTTGGGGGTTGAACAAGGGCAAACGTATTCACTTGGAAAGATTCTGATTTCAGGTATCTTCAGTGCTTTTAATCGTTTATACCATTTAAAAATATTAGGAAATGCTACCACTTCGCTGTCTTTTGTGATAGTGAAGCCCTTTGTTGTTTGTTTTTTTCCCTCCCACCAGCCTTCTTTTTTGGGAGAGGGATTGCTCAATTCTATGGTGAATTTGTTCCACCTGCAGGATTTTAACTATTTCTGAGTGGGGATAGTGCTGCAATTTGGCCTGCTAATAACAGCCCCTGACTTGTTGGACTGTCCTCATAAAGGTGCAATATTCCTGCAGAGCGAAGCAACCCTCTTCAGGGAACATAAAGAGAATTCCCCCAACTTATATTAGCAATTGCACAAGCCTGATGGTAGTTGAGAATGTAAAAAAAAACCCCAAACCAAAGCATATAAATAGTTGCTTCCATGGAAAACTGACATTTTACTCTCCAGATCTGCAAAACAGTCTAAAGTTTAAATGAAGTTTCAGCTGAGGACTGTGGTATCCAGAATGGTATTTACAGGCAAAAATCTACAAGGATCAGCACAGACTATCCAGCACTCACTGCAGTCCAGGTACACAAACTGATTTTACTAAATTCATAAAAATGATTTTTGCTCATGGAAATAATTCTCTCGGGGTCAGTTCTCTCAACCAAAGCTCACAAGGTCAAAAGTATAAGATGAGAAACTGGGTTTTCCTTTTTTGGAGAGTGAATCTAGTCTGCATGGATGGAGTTTAGGATTCTGGATTGACAGTTAAGTTGTGCTTGGGTGTTAGCTGTGGTTTTATCTTAACTGTCCATTTTTTTCAGGTATTAGGTGGCTATATAGCTATGATAATCACACTCCAGGTAAAGAGTGCAATGTAAACAGGCTTCTCAGTCATTTGGCTATTCACCTGCATGGGTGAACTCTGGAAATGTGTTTGGAAACTCTCTTTATAGAGAAAACAATGCTTAATTTTTTAGCGTGGATGTTTATTGTTCTAGAGAATATTATTTTTTTATTTTTGTTTGTAAATGTCCTTGTATTAACACCACTTTTATGCACTAGTGGAACTCCTGTTATTTTCTGGAAATTAATGTCATGTTGTACAGTTTTAACAAAGGGCAAAAAGTGTAGTTTGTATGGGAAATGGTACTTCAGAAATAAAGTTTAAGGAGTGCTCCAAGCAAAACAGGCCATTGTTTCGAATCCAATTTAATGTTTGTATTTCTTTATGTCTCCACATGGTTCAACTAAGTGCAAGTGAAATGAAGTGTACACTGAAATGTAAAGACAGAAGCATATTGCAGGTTTTTTTATTCAGAAGATCCATTAAAGAAGCAATAAAACAGGCATTGTGGAGTGTGTGGGAAAGGGACATGGAGTTGCACTGAGTTTATTGTAATGGCCTTCTTTATGGGAAGCAGTAAGCTATGAAAATTTACAAGATAATGGCACTGCTCTTTTTTTGCTCCACTGGATGACTAAAATGATTTCTGATCCTGACCCTGATTACTTCACACGTAGAATGAAGAATGCTGTTAAAATACATGCAACCAAAACCTTGTTTAGATATCCACTTCTGTGGATTTGTTGTGTTTTTAAGTTGCTAGGAGTATCAAACAGGAATGATAAACCAAATTTTTAGTGTACAAGTGCATGTTTTTATGGTGGCCAGACCTGAATCTCAGGACACCGATTTAATTTAATGAATAATTAAAAATATAAGCCATAATTCTGCACTTTTGGCCTACACTCACTGAAAAAGGATAAACTTTGGCAATGACCCCATAAATATTAAGTATACTTATATCACCAAAGATTTCATGGACTGGCTGTGAGTTTTAGTTGAATGTTTTTTGCCAGTTCCTAGAATAATAGACATTAACTTTTGTAGATGTGTGGAAGAAATGTCATTTTTCTCTAATTAATTCCCAGATTAGCAGATTCCCAGTAGCTGTTTCAGTTGTCTGGAATTATTCGTGCTCTGTGACCAAATTTAAATTTAATTTTTAAAGTTACCTAGATTCAATGTTAATTTTGTTCTGGGTGGTCAGAATGGCTGTAACTGGAAAATGTTGCACTAGACAGCACCATCTACCCCTTGCTGGAATATGTATTTGTTTTCGATCATCCTCTTCAGGGTAAAGTCACTCATCAAAATGGTATAGTGTAATAAAAGCTGATCTCAATTTTAACTTCACTGGTTATTTAATCAATTTAAAAACGTACCAAATTAAGTGTAGAGGCAAGCTGTGTAGCAGTTGGAGATACGATAGCTCTGTTGTTCGGACAAACTGAGATTTAGGATTAACAGGGTGGTAAAATCAGACCATTTTTATGAAACAAGGACTATTTTATAACATTGATCTAGAATGCCAAGAATATAACTCCTTCAAACTTCAAAAGTGTTTTGATATTTTGTCCACCATCATTTATTTACCAGACTGGTGTGTAGCTGAATTTCACATTACAGATAACCAGGACTAAAAGTGGCATTTATAACAGATTGTGAATTTTTAGAGAAGAGATGGCTTTCCTAGGGTCAGAAAAATTAAACAATAGCAGTAGGATTGGGTGAATCACGGAAGAAAGAAGATTTCTTATGTTAAAAAGTAGTTCTCATCTTTACTTATGTATTTATCCTATTATAACATTAACTTCTTTCTTCTGGAGAAAATACAGTCGCTTTTGACCTCAATGACTTTGCTGATAGCAGCTGATATTATATAAAGCCCTTGACAAGAAAAGTATTCATCTATAATTTCCAAAGATGAATTATAGTAAAGATGCTCTTTTTATAACTCCAGCAACCTACAGGAGATTTTGATAAATCAGATTTCATGGGAGCAGAGCTGGAAAGTCAGTGTTTTCCCAATCAAATATTTTGGGCTCCAATAAAAAAGGCATGTCCATGGAAAGTTTGGGTGGTCGGGTTAGGAAGTCTTACCATGATCTTGTTCTGAAGCACCACAAAATATTGGTTAGAAACTTAAAACATAAGTCACCCAACTTACAGGGTCTGAGACTTTCTTTTCATCTGAAATCTCTCTAGCCTAGAAGACAGCGGGAATCATCAGGAAGGTAGCACTGGCTTTGATACTGTACTTGTTTGAGCTCTGCTGGCATCAGCATGGAACACACCAAGTCGAAGGATACTTGTAACTTAAAAACATCTCTGTGGTTTCTAAAGATACCTGTAAGGATCAGGGGAACATCTGTATAGATGTTACTTCTCCAGTCCTTCCCCTTTGTCCAGCCAGACACCTTTACCTCAGGGAGCTTATTAAAGGCACAGTCACTTCCCCGTAACATCCCAAATTCTGTTTCAAACAATTGAAGAAAGTATCTACCTATGGGAAGAGATATTTTTTTTTTTTTTTCACTAGGAAAGCAGACAGTTTACATTGGTTTGTTTTGTGGCCATATTGTTTTTTGGGCTTTTTGGTCCAGTGTCAGGGTGTGAAGGAATAGCTTGAGACAGAAGTACAGGTAAAAGAATTTAGATCTGACTAGAAACCTGAAGGAGGGGGGGGAAAAAAAAAACCCAAAGAAAATGCCCAAAGGTGAGGGCACATTTGGTGACAGTGAGACTGTAAGGGAGGAGAAAACAGTGGTAAGTTCTGCACTGCCATAAACCGTTTTCTGAGTGGAATTTTAGCATAAACTACAAAAATTATTTAACTGTGGGTGAATGCCTTTTGCCATTAGCTTTCTGATGTGTGTAGTGGTTACTTTTTAATGCCACTTTGTGCAACTTGAAAAGTCAATGGGGGTCACATTATATCCTTGAATATTAAGCTTTTCAGGATGATATTATGGGAAGACATGCAAAACAAACTAGAGTGTAGAGTGTAGAACAACCTAGCGGTAGGATCTGCTGTGGTTCTTCACTGTTTCCTTCTGTGTCAGAGGCTGACCCTCTTTGAAAGGTAAAATTTTTGACACCAGAATGTTAACTGTCTAAACGGATCTGTGTAATTCTACTTCGGTTTATACTTCATTGGTCAGGCACTCACTATGCTTCAAAGTGGTAAAAGTGCATGCTTCTACCCAAATCGATTTGATTGAAAACCATAAATTTCAATTTGTTCAATATGCCATTGTAGTTTGCTGAGAAACTAGTTAAAGTATCACAATTTAACCCTGTTTTCTTGTGCCCTCTATTGTCCTGACCTATTTTCTGGGCCAGTAAAATTCAAATATCAAAGGATATAGTCTCCCATGTTATCAAAGAGAACACAAGTACACAGACATGCATTTTTCAGAAGGTCTGTATTTATTGGTCAGGTATGTGGATTTGCTTGTGATGAGGCAGTGACAGAAATAAAAGGATCTATCTAAGGAACATATAATTCTGTCCTTGACATCAGCTTTCATTTGCAATGAACACTCATTGTGTCTATTGTGGAGAGAAAATCTTTTGTTAATTATTTTAATTCATGTAATAGAATTTACTAGAGATTCTTTTCCAGGCTACAGGATTAAAATAATCAAATTAAACTTTATTTCAGATGCTCTAATTCTATAAAGATTTCTCCAAGCTGCTTGAAGCAGTTTCTGTGAGGCCTTGCTTCTCCTGTTCTCTCATTCTGCAAATGTCTGGAGTCATTCAGGCTAGCTTCACAGCAGCAGCGTTCTGAGTGAAGTCGTGTTTGAAGTTGGGATCTCAGACTATTCACATTTTGTATGTATGACTCCTGGTTTAGCATATTAGAGTACGCAGACTGATACATTGTGAATATAACATTTGTGTTTGTTGGTTTTGAACAATTATCTTGACACATAGGCAAGACCACAGCAAAATAAAGGGAAAAGCAATGCTCATATTGACCAAGACAGGCAACTTCTTGGAACTGGAGATTCTTGGAATTGTATCCTATTACATCCCAACTTTGCAACAAATATGTCAAATACTGCTTGGTGATTCACATTATTAGAGTGCCTAAAATAACAGTTCTACAGCTCTACTCTGTCTACATGAGATGCATGCATCTTAAGGTATCAACAATTTAAAGCAGTGATAAGGTCTCATAATAAAACCTAAGAAAAGGGATCTTTCATGCTTAGTGTTAATCATTTCTGATAGCTCCAGTTCTTCCAGGTCACAAAGATTGGGTGCTGGGAGCATATTTGGTCAGTTCTAGGACTGACTGGAGAGTAGGGATTGATAGTATCTTGGTTAAAATGCCAGCATCAATTAGAGTAGTCCTACTGCTTTATTACTATTCTGAGTGCATCTTCCAGGGCTGTTTCTCTGCTCTTTGGTTTCTTTCTGTTTGGTTTCTTGTGCTGCAGTATTGTCATGTTCCTTGACATAGTGTGCTTGCATCCCAGTAATCCTAGGTACTGTCATTCTTGCTTAGGAACTCTCAGAAGGGATAGAGGTGGGGGCTTGCCACCTACACTAGCACCTGAAGTTTTAGTGCAGAGTTCAAACGAAATATTCATGAAAGAAAAGCACAAATCCAACAGCTAAATATACCTATCTCATCATTTGGAATAGCTCTCTTTACTGAAATGAGTAAAGAAAACACCAGGTTAGCTAGGTAATAACTAGAGTTGAAAACTCAATGATACTGCAAAATTTCCCACCAGTGTAGCATGCTCACACTTTCTTGTCCGTTTTGCCCTTCCACGTATCTCTGTAACTTAATTTCATATTCACAGAATGTTACTATCTGTAATGTTTATCTCAGTTGTTAGTTTTCTGCTGCGTTCTGGGTCCCTTGAACTAACTCCTCTTTCTTTTCTGGCTTCCCACCCCAGGAGTCAGGCAGTCCTTCCAGGTCTGAGCTCCTGCTTGGACAGCTTTTTGAAAAGAAGCTTCTTCATCTGCCTGGCTTTTGTAACAGCAGCTTTCTAGCACTAGTAGTCAATGTTTTTTTAATTTAATTAAACAAAAAGAATGGCAGAAAGTCATAATAGAACAATAACTTCAGATAGATATTTTTCTATTAGACAATATTTGTTTCTTACAACTACTTACATATAGTCTTTGTTGGCTTGATAGTATTGTTTGTTGTTGCTGGTTTTTTTGTTAGAATGATAATACTCTGGGAAACTTAGGTAGAAGCTAAACTAATTATTTTACAAGCAAAATAAGTGATTTTGAACCAGCTGTAATGACGATGTTAATAATTTAATTAACGAAGTTTAGAAGGTACCATTGAGCAAACTGATCAGAAAATAAACTTGTGATCAGATACTTCCTGGAGACAGCAGAGGTAGAATTCAGATCTGTCTTCCAGATAGACTCCCAGAAAATTAGTTTCATGGTTTGAGAGATTAATTTTAAGTCTCCTGATAGAGTGCATGGAGACATACACCTGATTAATACAGCTCTCCCTAAGAAGTAGAAATGGAGATGAGTGCTGTTTTGAAGCCAGCTTTATAGCATATGTGGTATATGTCATGCTTCCAGTGTGTTAGGGATGTCATCCTTTATTTCCATTCTACATGATGTTTCTTCTGTGCTTATGACATTCATATTTATTTATTACTTAATTTTTGTCTCAAGGCAGTTTTCATCACCTTTTTGCAGGAGGCTTAGCAGCAGTGTTGAAACACTATTCTGTCTCTGCAAGTGGATCCAGTAAGATTTCTCCAGTGCTTCTTACATATTTCACCCTTTAAAAAAACAGACAGTATAATTTTTGCTGAGTTTACACTGTGCAATATCTTGTTTGCCTCTAATTTATTGTATGAAACAGAGATGAATCTTTTTGCCTGCAGAGCCTTCTATCACATAAGAAGCATTGCTTGCCTTTAAGCCATTTCTTTTTCTGAGCTTGCTCAATGGTGCCATCTAAGCTTTATTAATGTAATTCCCCTGATGCTTCTTCCTCGCCAGCTTTTAATTATGACATTGCAGTACAATCAGCAGACTGCTGGTCAGCTCCTTAATTGTTACATTTTTGGGAACAACATTTTCTTTGTTCTTTACCCTGGCTTTTATCCTATTGATTATTTCTATCTGGTATTTACATGTTTTCAGGACATACTGTTCTGTTTCAAATGAGATGTAAAAAGCATTTGACACCCTGAATGTCAGATTGGTTTTTTTATATTTAACTTGATCCAAATTATTACAATACCGAGTCCTGGGATTCTTTTTCAGAACTGGTTGGCACAAAGCTGGAAGCCACCGGGAACTTAAAATTTTCTTTCTGCAGAAGCAGGTCCCCTTGGTTCTTTTATTTTATAGCACTATTGATGGAGACCTATATACACGAGCATAGAAAGCATGATTTTGCAACCTGTACACTAGTGTGTGCACATATCCTTATACCATTTGCCCCAGGCCTAGCCGTTAGACGTTACGACTGGGCTGGCAGAAAGAGATAGTGCCTTCCGGAATTCTGATCAGGTCTGCTCTTTTTTCCACAGTACGGCCAGAATCACTGGAAACTGAACAATTCCACCAAGGATAGCGCTAATTCAGGTTAAAATACAAGGAATCAGCCACAGTTGCTCTGTGTTTTCTTGGAAGGCACTTATCCTCCCAGAGCCTGGAAGGGCCACGTGGACCAGCCAGCGCAGTAAAAGGTGCATGGTTGGAGCCACTGGCACTAACCCATCAGGTATTAGCCCACAGAAGGTTTGTGGTGTGCTCTGTTATCAGTGGCTTGTGCACTGCTGATTGCGGAAGGAATTAATGAAAACATGAAGTGCAAAGCCCACGTGAACCTGTAAACTTGGGCATGGGAACAGAGAAGATGGCATTGCTGCTGATACACGTGCCTACACAGCGTGCTATGAAAATCTCTGTGAGCTCTGTGCTCTCCTTGCTCAAACAGAAGCTTATTGTGGAGAGCAGCATCTTTCTGTGGTATTTGCTGCCTGGCTCTGTTAAGGTCCCTGCTTCTGATCGGGGCATAGACTGTGACGGAAACGAGGTTGTTGCGAGCTGGGTGTGAGTCTCTTTTCCCGGGTAACAAGTGATAGGATGAGAGGAAACAGCCTCAAGTTGTGCCAGGGGAGATTTAGATTGCATATTAGGAAAAATTTATTCACTGAAAGGGTTGCCCAGTGCTGGAACAGGCTGCCCAGGGAAATGGTTGAGTCACTGTCCCTGGAGGTGTTTAAAAGACGTGTAGATGTGGCACTTAGGGACATGGTTTAGTGGTGGACTTGGCAGTGTTAAGTTAATGGTTGGACTTGATGATCTTAAAGGTCTTTTCCAACCTAAATGATTCTATGAGTTTATGATTCTATGATTACAGCAAAGGTGTCTGTCAGAGGGTGGCTTCATTCGGTGTTGAGTTCCCAATAATCAGCATAGCTTAGCACAAAGCCCTGTGTAACATAAGCAGCTGAAACAAATTCTTGCTGTGTTCTGACCCAAAAGGAAAAAAAAAAATCCCTTAATGTTTAATACAGAATTTCAAATATTTTTATCCCATCTGTTAATAGCACTAATTCCTGCAGTTTATGAGATGCCTTGCAATCTCATCCTTAGCTATAATACACCTCCCATCTGAGATAAGATAGGTTAGAATTTCTTTTCAGTTGGATTGGACAATCTGTAAAAAATGTACTTCTAGGGTTCACTATACATTTTACATGTTTTTGCTGGTCATTACAGAAAACATAACCACAACCATCAAATTTACTCTTTTATGCACCTGGTTTGTAAGTTATCCCTTCGTAGATCTAAAAGATACTCTATTTCCAAGAGTATTTACCTTGTGGAAATTGCACTATCAACTTTCTGCTAAGGCTGTACTCTTACTAGAAAAAAAAAGAAAGAAAGCAAGCAAGCCTTTTTTGTTAAACACCCTTTAACAGAGGCCAATGCTTTAATTTCTTTTGGACCTCAATATTGTTGTGTTAGTGCTTATCATCCAGAAGTCAGCAGATTTTCCAATATTGAGGAGTGCCCCTATACTTTTCAAAAAGCTGTTCAAGGGCACTTCAGGTTTGCACTTTTTGTGGAAGACCTAGATATAATGTTACAGCTTTTTCTTCCATGTTAGTTTAAATTTGGCAAGCCACTGAGTAAAGGAAGAGGTAAAAGGGCAATTTTGAGCCATTCTGGGGACTTGTTGTTTGGACTTTTCTGACCCCTTGTGTCTTGAAGATGTGTTTTTAGTAAATAAAACGTATATTGATTCCCTGGCATTTATCATCATTGTTTCACGACACTGTGGTTCTTCCATGGCATACCGCTATCCTTCTCAGAGACAAGAAGATGCTTTTAAACCTGCTGCTGGGGAGAGCCAGAGGTCTCTGTGCAGGGTAGGAGCTGGGGAGGGACAGAGGCGAGTCAGAAGTGCCAGGCATATGGCAGCAGCGGCCTGTGAGAGCTGCAACGGCATTTAAGGGAGATGGCTGAGGTCAGGATGTAGAAAGGGGACCTGTAGGGCTCTCTGGTTGTGACACGTGGTGTTTCCTGGGATGCGACTCCAAGCAAGCCACTTATGAGAGCAGATGCCTACACAACTGACTGGACTAAGCTGAGATTTTTTTATTCTTGGGGGAAATTTTCTGCAGTTAAAAGTGGGGGGAGTTTTCCTACCTGCTTCTCGACACCTCATTCAATAAAGCTGATCTGACAGAACAGCTGGCATCTCTGAAAGCAGCCGGCTGTGATACAATGCAGTAGTAGGAGAAGAAGAAAAAGAAGGAAAGGGAGAAACGGCCTCTTCTTATTCTGTCGCTGACAAGTGCTGGTCAAAGCAAAACGCTCTTCTTCAGTCTGTCCTAATTCAGGCAGAGCAGTGCAGTCCTACTGAGTGTACATAGGTGGCAACAAGGAAAAGAAAGTGTTTGCATTATCTTGCTACGGAGGAATTGCCTTGGACAGATGTAGAGGAATGAAGCTGGGTTAATTAGCATTGATAACATACAGCTGTGGGCTGGCTTGGGGGTGTCAGGTTGGCCGATGTAGATAAGGTGCAGCTGTGGCTGGTTCTGTTAAGTGGTTGAGAGTCAATGAAGAGAGAGCAGCTGAGGAAGAAGCAAGAGGAGAGAGAACACATGCCCTGGATGAGGTGAGATGAGGAGAAGGCAGCAGAGGGACTGTATGAAGAGTATGCTGGTATGAGATGGTAAAAGACCTTGTTGCAGCTTGATAGTTTGGAGGGAGCTGCAACAGACAGATGCTGTGCAGAACTCACCCCCATCTGCTGGTTAGCAAGGAGAAAGCAGACTTCACCGCCCATCCAACCACAGCTGCCCAAATCCATGCTGGGCTTCTGGAAGCAGTGTCCCCCCAGTGATTTTACAGCTTTTGGTGCTGTATTTTTGTAGTCTGTATAAACAGATAATTCCATACAGAATGGGTCAGCGCAATGTCAGCTGCGCCGTGCTAGTATCATGAGCGATCATAGCTGATGTAGGAGCTGTTTGCTGGTGTGGGTGAGCATATGTTCAGAAATAAGGAGCTAATCAGAAACGGGAATGTAACTGAGGTTATCAATTCATAAAAGCACAGATACTAGGGACAAGAATAAAACGTGAAATTATTCTCCTTGGTATTAATTTTGAAGTCCACTGCTCTAGTACTTTGTTCCATTTTCAGCTTTGCAGAAAAGAACCTGGCAGCGGTGGCGGGTGAGTCAAATGAGTCAGCAGGGTGCTTCTGTGGCGAAGGTGGTCAACCACATTCTGGGCCGTAGTAAACAAAACTGTAGCCATCAGGTCCAGAGAAAAGATTAATTCTCTGTTTGTAGCACTTGTGAGGTTGTGTCTGGAGTAGCCTCCAGTTTCAAACAAGAAAGACTCAGCCAGCTGGAACTAATCTGGCTGAGGGCCACCAAGCCTGTTTGGGAGCTGGAGAGCATGATATATGAGGAGAGGCTGAAGGAGCTGGGTTTGTTCTGCTTGGAGAAGAAAAAGCTCGGTGGGGCATCAAAATTCTGTCTTAACCTTCTCATGACATGATTTTAGGATGCTAAATATACAATTCTCTGGCTATCACAGATCTCTACATTTGCAGATCCTGCACTCCTGGGTTTAATCATACAGCGGTCACTTGTAGGAACTGAGACGTGATAGTCACACTTTAGGTTTGAGGCAAAAGCGTGGGGCAAAGAACAACCATTATAGAAGCAAAAACCATGTGCAGAATATTGCTGCTGGGCAGGCGCTTCATCGCACCTCCAGACAGATCCTGGCAATCTATCTGTATTTGCCAGGAAGATGAGTGTTTCATTTCAGTCCCGCTATGTCAGAGACAAGAAGCAGGGGTGATTCTCACTGCCTTCTGCAGCCATTTCAGGACAAGTCAGTCTCCATTTATATCTGGAGATTTCATACATTGTTCATCATCTTCTATTTCTTATTCTCAGGCTGGGCTGACTGACTGGGAGCTGTGCTGAGTGGAGGCACTTGGGATGAAGTGGTGTGAGTTCCTATTGTGCAGCTGTCCTTCATTCACCCGTTCTTGAGGAAGCTTTCCACCTAGAAGGGACTGAAGAACCATGGCACAGCCAGGAGCAGAAACCCAGAGAAACCCGTAAACATCCCGGCTGGTGAGTCCCTATAGCTCAGCAGAGCACCACCTAAGTCTGCCAGCTTGGGTCGTGAAGCTTCCTGGCAGGTCCATCCAGCTGGGGCAGAGCGCACACTGGCGTAGCTAAGCCTGCTTCTGGTTGCAGTGATGGCTCCCACAGTGCTAACCGAAGCATCTGTGGATGCCGCTTCTGGGATTTACTCACTGTGGTTACCAACTTGGATGTGTCTGTACTCATTGTGTACATCAGTCAAACCGCTGGTTCATAGAAGGTTTGAATGAAACCTCTTGAAAAATGTAACCAAATGTTAAACAATAGTCACTAAGTAGTAACAGATGTGGCGGGACCGGTCAAGTGTTCTCGAGGCCTTGCCTTGGCATGCAGCAGCTTCTGGACTAGAATGTGGCTAAACACAGTCCTGCATTTTTATTTTCTGCATCATGGGAATGTGTTACGCACTCTGAAGAGGTCAGGATAAAAGCTGATTACAAATGTGTTATAAATTCTAACCTGATAAGAGAAACTTGATCTTGAAAATATGCTACACTGATTTTTGGCACATTTCAGCTACGTTTTGTTTACAGTAAGCTTCAGCAGAATGACTGGATGCTCAAAACATGGTACTGTACTTACTAAGCAGTGTGACTTCAGGTTATAGTTGAGCACTTTTGTTCATGTGGGCACATTTTGGAAAGCAGGAGACCAAAGGTATCATCTCAGGAGGTACCCTTAGGCTGAAGTACACTGCCTGCTTGGGCAATGCTTTTTTGGAAACAGGAATTTTACAGACGCTGCAGGAAGGTTTCCTTTCAGTTAAGTCCTTTGCGCAGCAGCGGGCTGCAAGCAAATTCATGAAGTCACGTTTTAGTTGAACACTGGCATTAAGCTTGACCCTGTGAGGACAAACATTTCCCTGAAGACATTCATACCTTGCATGTATACATTTGTGTACACATGCAAAAGAGGAGGCAGTGGTACAGTCACCTTTTCTCACATGTTCAGTGCCAGGCACTTTAGATAGCTGTCATTTTGTTGCTGGGCACTTTACCCAACTGTCATCTACCCGGACTTGTGCAAAGCATTTGACACTGTCCCACGTGACATTCTTGTCTCTAAATTGGAGAGACATGGATTTGGCGGATGGACCACTCAATGGATAAGGAATTGGCTGGATGGTTGCACTCAGAGAGTTGCGGTCAACAGCTCGATGTCCAAGTGGACACCAGTGATGAGTGGTGTTCCTCAGGGGTCTGTACTGGAACCAGCACCGTTCAACACCTTTTTTGGTGACATGGACAGTGGGATCGAGTGCACCCTCAGCAAGTTTTCCAGTGACATCAAGCTGCGTAGTGTGGTTGACATACTGGAGGGCGGGGATGCCATCCAGAGGGACCTTGATAGGCTTGAGAGGTGGACTTGTGCGAACCTCATGAAGTTCAAGAAGGCCAAGTGCAAGGTCCTGCAAGTGGGTTGGGGCAATCCCAAGCACAAATACAGGCTGGGCTGAGAATGGACTGAGAGCAGCCCTGATGAGAATGACTTGGGGGTACTAGTGGATAGGAAGCTTGACATGGCCTGGCAATGTGCGCTTGCAGCCCAGAAGGCCAACCATGTCTTGGGCTGCCTCAAAAGAACCATGGCCAGCAGGTTGAGGGAGGTGATTCTCCCTGTCTAATCCACTGTCATGAGACCCTGGCTGGAGTACTACCTAGAGCTCTGGGTCCCCCAACATAAGAAGGACGTGGACCTGTTGGAGTGACTCCAGAGGAGAGCCACAAAGATGATAAGAAGGCTGGAGCACCTCTCCTGTGAATGCAGGCTAAGAGAGTTGGGGTTGTTCAGCCTGGAGAAGAGAAGACTCTGGGCAGACCTTGTAGTGGCCTTGAGTACCTAAAAGGGGCCTATAAGAAAGCTGGAGAGGGACTTTTCACAAGGGCTTGTAGCGATAGGACCAAAGGTAATGGCTTTAAGCTGAGAGAGGGTAGATTTAGATTAGAAATAAGGAAGAATTTTTTTATGATGAGGCTGGTGAGGCACTGACACAGAGAAGCTGTGGCTGCCCCATCCCTGGAAGTGTTCAAGGCCAGGCTGGATGGGGCTTGGAGCAACCTGGTCTAGTGGAAGGTGTCCCTGCCCATGGCAGAGGGGTTGGAAGTAGATGATCTTTAAGGTCCTTTCCAACCCAAACCATTCTGTGATTCTAAGAAATGCTCAGTGAAGATTACTGACTTTACAGTGGCAGTACATGGGGGAAAAAAAAATCACTGATATCTGGAACTGGTCAATCATTTCTAAACCAGTTTTCATCTGGCCGGAATATGTACAATGTGAGAACGGCAGCCTGCACACTCCTAATCTTGCTGTTTGTCTAGTGATGCAAGTGGCAGAGCTGTATCTCCAACATGAATGAGATTAGCAGCTAGAGGGCTTTGTGAATTGACAAATAACTTGGAAAGACAGTAAGTACTAAGTTACCAGTACATTGTTGGCTAATAATGTCTCAAGTCCCTGTTAGGAAAAGGGATTGGTAATATGGACATTTCCTACCTCACTCGTAGGTCTATGCCAGAGGCGTAAAGGACGCAGAAAGAGCAGTGAGAGACATTTTCTGTCAGAAACGGCAGATCAGGCACATGCCCATGTCTCATTTAGACTTCAGCTGTTGTGGTCTACAAAGATGCTGAGAATGCAAGAGGGAAAGGCTTGGCTGTTCTGGGCCACAGATCTCCCTGGGATGAATAAAGAGGTTACTGAAAATCAGAGTTGTCCTGACAGACTTATTAAGCTGGGATGCTTAGAAATGAAACCAGCTCAAAGTACAAGGCAGTATATTCCTAATTTCTTTACTGTCTGACAGTGTCCTGTTGCGTTCAATGAGCGTGAGTAAAGCTAAATTGTGAAATCCAGTTAGCACTTTTTTGGTAAGAAGTAAGAAGTGGGAGAAGATAAATACTTTAGCTCACTATTTAAAATTTGGAACAAATAGAGTAATTCAATAGTTGAGTGGAACATCTCTCTGAAAACATGATTAGAGAACACTAGAGAAAATGTCAATATTGTGTAACTTAAGTTTATCTTATTAATGCCAGAAAACTTTTCATAATGCCCTTTTGTAATGATTTCCTGGTTTATTGCTTGTATTTTAAACAAACTTCTCCATTTAAAGCATGCAATTACCAGCTTCAAAATCATTGTGGTGTGGGGTTTTTTTGTTTGTTTTTTTTTTCCCCACTAAGTAGGGCACATAAAGCCCCTTATGTAAAGAACAGACAAGAAGTCGGTTGTTTACCTTGCTCCTAGGCATCTAATTTCTGGGCAGATTGTTTTACGTGTTTATAAAGTTGACTGGAAGAAAATACAGGGCAGATATGTCACTATTATTAATGCCATTTCTGGCAACAAGAACTGTACTATGCAGGTACTATGCTGAGCTGTTTTTTCTGTCTCCTGCAAATCTCCACCTTGTACCCTGTGGTGATACTGCGGATATAACTGAAGGCTCCAAATACCAGGCAGGTGTGGTAGGTTGGAGAAATCACTGCAATGCTTGACAGCGCTGCTTGTCATTCAGATTAAAATGGTCCATGCTCACATTTTCATAGAGGGCACTTTTCACAGGATAAAAAAGAAGTCAGTGCTTGACATCATTGTATTAGACATTAGAAAGTTGACATTAATTTTTTGCGTGATGCAAACATCAGTGATCTGCAGATTTTGTGTTTAAAAAGTAACTCTCGTCTCCCTTTTTAGAGACCAGCAGGCTGAGCAATTTTTAGTCACCCAGTGACTGCGCAGCTTTTGGTATTTATCTAATGGGCTGTTAAGCTTGATGCTGTTATATTGATTTTCTGAAAATGTCTTTATTAGTGTTATTAAAAAGACAGGAGTGCCTGTATGTCTGTAGGCACTCCAACAAGTTTTTAACAATGCAGTGGACATAATGAAATCCAAAAGGTAGTGGATATCAAGCTAGCAAGTTGATTTTCAAGGGGTAGGTTAGGTGGCTGGGTACCACGTCATACCCTCTGCGAGTTCTGGGAAGCCCCTCCAAAACCCTGTAGAACAGAGGCAGACCCTAGCTGTCTAATGTAGACCCTTGCTCAGTGCGTCACCAAATCTGGATGGATTCAGACTTGGAGGGCAGCAGACTTGTACTCTCCAAGATCTCAGAGTAAACAGTCTCGGACCCTATAATGAGGGGAAGTATCAGAGGAGCTCCTCTGTGACCACAGCTGTGGAAAGAGGTGATTCTGCACAGGCTGGCCCCTCCTCATGGAGACTCGGATGACTGAAATTCTTGCCAAAGCCTAAGCAGCAGCCAGATCCTTCGAGATACTTGCAGATACTGTTGTCTGATGCTCCCTATAAGCTGCCCCAATCACTGATGTTATATGATATCAGTTCCTTAAAGATTTTAAGATATAGCACCTCTATAGAATTATTTTTCTTTCCTTGTTTTGTATTTTGTTCTCTGATGTGAAAAAAAAACCCAACCACCAAACCACCACCACTTTTCTCTTTCATTGGACTCATGTTAGGCTCTTCCTGTTTATGTATTTTTACTTCAGCTATTTCTTCCACCTAGAGATGAATATCGTTTCTTTGTTGCTAGGACTTTCCAGGCTGATCTACCTTTGGGAAACTCGAGCTGTCCTGAACAAATGCCAGAAAATGGCCTTTAATTTCATGGGTCACTTACGCTTGTGTTCAGGCGTGACGTGATCCAATACCCATCCTTTCAGAGTCTGACCTTGCCCATCAGAAAATATACAAGTAAAAAATGTTTAATCCTTCTTGCAGCCAGAGACACAGAGACCTGAGGGAAAAACTGGCTCCAGCAGCAATGTGTTTGCTGCACATTGTGGATGCATCCTGCACACGGCTGTGCTGCCAGGTGTGCTCAGTTACCTCACCTGGAGCCACGTATGCCAGTTGTGAAACTGCTCTCCTAGCACATTGGTAGAAATTTGGTTTATGCAAAGTCAGTATTTTCAAAAAAGGAAGTTTGACTTTAGAGTGATTCAACAAAGCTTTCCTAGAAAAAGCTGTTTAATTTCCCTGGAAGCGTTGGGGTCCCTGGATATCTATAAATGTACTTACTCAGATACTTTAGAGCACGAGAACGTGAGACTGTACAGAGATGCTGAAACTCCTGAGTGCTGGCTTGGGCTGATGTGGGCAAGCAGGGACCTGCGAGGCCGCAGAGATGGGCTTGGGCCCCAAAGCAGCCCAACCCACAGCTGCAGCATCATGTCTCAGTGAGCAGTTACCCTGCTTGGCATTTTGGAGGTAGCTCACACAGAGCCAGTCTCAGCATCTGCATTGTGACTGCCCAAATCCTGTACACCATCTCTGGCCTTTCAGCGTATCTGCTCTTGTCTGTCTGTTCCACATCACCCACTCCTGTCCCATAATGGGAATTCTCTGCTACCTTCAGTCCCTTAAGCATTCCCGTGGGACTTAAAAAGAGATGCTCTATTAGCCTTCAGTCCTGGGTAATTTTCACCAGGTGTAATTACAGCCTGACTTCTCTCCATTCCCCCTGAAATTTTGCTTTGAAATTGTCACTGCTCCCTATTAGGAAAGCCATTTCACTTCACTCGGGGTGATTGCCCTTCAGAAAAGAGTGAAATGATTTCTAAATGCAGCTTGAAAATGCTTTCAGCTGAAGCTTACTCTGGCTTTTTTTTTTTTTTTTCCAGACAGAATGCAGTAAAATTGTTAGTCAACAAAGGAGATGGAAATTGAAGCTTTATGCATATACATCAGTGAGGAGTCTGGCTGATGAAGGGAAAGGTAAAATAATTCTTTCTTCTTTGAAACCTGACCTTTCCTCCGGCAAGGTAAATCCAATTACAATAACTGCACTGATTTCATTGCAGTACCACTGAGAGCACTCTAAACCTATAAAATAAATTAGCATAAACACAAAGCACACATGATAGGTACATGGAAAACTGTTCCAAGTTCTTTCTGTGCAATTTTAATACGTTATTTATCAAAGCTGTGAGTGAAGGCTTGCAAGTGAGGAAGGAATGTTTTCAGCTACATATGACTTGTGACAGTGAAAGAATAAACATTGCTGCTTACTGCTAGGAGGGTGTCTCTTTGCAGAAGGCTTAATAGAAGAATTTCTACTCCCTGTCCATCACTGAGATTAATTCAGATCCTATTAAACAAGCTTTGTGGAAACATA
This sequence comes from Falco peregrinus, assembly GCF_023634155.1. Classification (NCBI taxonomy): domain Eukaryota; kingdom Metazoa; phylum Chordata; class Aves; order Falconiformes; family Falconidae; genus Falco; species Falco peregrinus. Next base: position 8,036,997 of record NC_073726.1, on the reverse strand, counting down.
TTGTCTCTATTTTTGTCATCTGCCGTTGTGGTAGTTTTGCATTTGATGTTGCAATTTAAAAAAATTAATTTCTTCCTGACAAACTGATTATAAACCTCTTGGTAGACAAGACTGTACAACATGTGCAAAGATGTGTAAGTACATTGGTTGATTACAAATGGGTAATAAGAAAAAATGGGTATGTATGAAAAAAATGAGATAAATGACCATGTCTGCAAGTTACTTGCAAGTCCAATGTTGTGATTCTCTCTTAATAAGAAAAAACGTAAAAGGTGTGTTGCTGGCTGAGGTTAAACCATGACAAGGTGATTTTAGCTTTAAGATGTTAAAAATTTATTTATTGATTCTTAAGTTTACCTTCAGACAAGGCTTGAATTTTAATTGGTGTCACTGGGTGAATGTATAATTAATGCAATCTACAATTAAGGTATTGTCTGATTAATTGTTCTTGTAGTTCATTTAGGAAGCCTGTTATTGATATTAGTTACCAGGATAAATGGCTGAGATTGTTACAAATACTGGTACTGGATGTTAAAATCACTCAAAAGCAAGTTAACATATTGTAATATTTTATCTTCTCTAATGATATTAGTAATGGATTCGGTGATAATATTAACCAACAGAACTGGACATTTCGTGAGTCTATTCAGGACTGGTTAAATCACATATGAAATATCAGCTTTTTTATCAGAGGGAATAGAAAGTGGCTCCTTCCTGAACCTTTCATTTCTACCTCAGCCCGTGATTGTGATCAATGGCAATTTTGAAGTTAATAATGGAGACATTTGCACGTGTGTACTGAAGGTAGCTCCTGTTAACACTATTAAAGTCTCCTGGGGAGGGGTGTGGGGGGCGGGGAAGGAGCTGGCATAAGCTAATTAGAAATGCTTGTTATGTACTGTATGTGGAAATGCTATGTTACCTATACTTGCCACACGGACAGAGCACTGGCCAGCCAGCCTCCGGCTGAGCAGAGCAGACCTGTCAGCTCCCGTCAGGCAGCAAGTGAATATTGAACAGCACCTTTTAGCTCAATACAATTCATACTGCAGATCCTCGGCTTGCTCTCCAGCTCAGTACGGTGTCAGACTTACTGGCTAGAAAATCTTTCTTATTGCAAGATTCTTAATGATCAGGAGAGTTTTAACAGTAAAGCAGAGCTGGCGCTGAAAGAATGAACCCCACCCTACCTCAAAACACTGGACCCTAAGAAAAGGGGAGAAAATCCCTCTACTTAATTTTTTTATCCACCGATCCAAAATTGCCAAGTACATTTTAATTGTATTTTTTATTGGAAACTTAATTAGCTGGATTCCTTGCTTCATATCAGCCATGGGAAGGGAGTGGAATTGTAACTACTGTTGTGCCTGCCTATTCATATATTCCACCCTAAAAGTCTCGGAGGTGGAGGACTGTCTCTTTTTTTTATGCAGCCTCAGGTAGTAGCCAGAACATCACTGGAGTGGCTCCTGCATGTAAGACAGGTATTTAATCCTTGTTTGAGAGTCCCAAAGCAGCCTGGCAGGAGCCTGGTTTCTGCAGGCTTGCACATGCCATTTATTGACTGAACGAGATGCTTTGAGGATGGGGATGCAGAGTGCAGGTATGCCTTAGCCTGTGTTACTACCTTTGAGTTAATAAACATTAAACCCCTCGGAGAAGGAGCAGTTATACTTGCTCAGATGAATCTCTTTGTGTACGGAAACTCAGCTGGCAACAGACATATTCATAATAAACGAATATTTGTCACCAGACAGGTGACAATCTTAATACCCCATCAAAACCCACTGAGCTCTCCACCCCCAACCCCCTTTCCCAAAAGCAGCACCTGTTATCCACACTGTTCAGCACTGGGTTGAAGGGGGAAAGAACTGAGAGGTGATGCAGGAGGAAGGTCAATAAAAAACTTATTTGATAGAGGAGTGTTGCAGCCTGGCATTTGATTTTGACAGTTTAGCTATAGAATCATAGAATCATTTAGGTCTGAAAAGACCTTTAAGATCATTGAGTCCAACTGTAAACCTAACACTGCCAAGTCCACCACTAAACCTTGTCTGACAGTTCTGTTGCGCTCCCCAGACACTGACAGCATATCGCATGTCTTTATTTTACCTGTCTTAACAGTCTAACAGAAGAGGTGAACTTCTAATTTTGCACAGGCTGCTTTTATGACAGGAAAATGCAAGCTGGTTGTTATCACTGAGTTTTCATTTAGTAATTTCATGCGTACACCTGCTGTCCTCTCATTTCCAGTCCTGTACATCCCTTTTTCTGTATACACATCAGGTGTTTTCATACCAACATTTTTGCAGGAGACAGAGAAAGAGCACTACTTGAGAAAATATTTCACACAATTGTGTTTTTATTTATTTTCTTCTTCTCTTGACGTGTACTAAAGTAATGATCTCTCAGATCTCTGGCTAACCTTAACAAATTATGAAAATAATTGAGATTATGAAAAAAGTCCTGTGCCAGTTATGTCTGAATAAAGCAGTTTACGTTAAATTCCATCTGAATTTCTATGGCCTGGGATTAGTGGTTCAGTTATGCCACTGAAGCACAGGCTCCAGCCGATCAAAATTGCTGTGGTGGAGAGCACGCAGCAGGTAGGTAGCCTTTCAGTCACAGCCTTTCTGAGGACAAAGGCCAAGACATTTGCTGCCTTTGTCTTGCTGAAGACAAGCGAGCCCATCCTGACTGTCCAGCAGGACTCACGCTTGGCAAGACGGCAGGAACAGGTCCTGGTCCAACCCAAGTAATTACAAAACAAATGGTACAGGCTAATGTAGAGGAGTGTTGACTTCATTTCATTTGTAAAGCTTTTGTTTTGAACTCTTTAATTAAAAGGAAAGGATTTAATATATCGGCACAAGGGTGGATACACATCAACATTTCAGAAGGCAGTTAAAGGAGCTATCAAGAGGAAGATATTTTAACAGAGACATTTGGAGGTAATGTATCTTTGGAAAAAAGTTCTGCTAAATACTAAGAATTATTTCTCCAGGAGTACTAGATAATTGGACCAGCACATACGCATTACCTAGCGCACAGAGCAAGTCAATTAGCTGATTGCCAGCCTGCTAACAGAATCAATGTTATCTTATTCATACATTTGCTGCTTGATTAACATTCAGGGGAAAGAAAATGGAAATGATACCATTAAATTCTCAGTTTGCATTCAGATATAGAAACTTCTATGCCATAAATTTTGTATGTATCAGTTATCCATGCTAAACAAGTCTTGACAATGCTCCTCAGCAGCCAGATGCTTTGGGGCTTTATTTCTGCTACAAATCTGCAGAGGAAACATCATTAAAACTAGCTATTTGTGTAGTCATTTCTTACTCTGAACCTGATAAGATTGCTCAACGTAATCATAACTTATTTGGACACATTTTGTATCATGTGACATGGTCTTTGGCTTCCTAAGGAAAAGCAGTAAATGAACATTTAAAATTTCAAAATTGCAATGGAGACATAAGTGTTCCTGTCTCTAAGGAGTTTCCTAATGTGGAGTCTACTCCACAGAATACAAGAAGCTGGGGGGGGGAAGGTTAGGACATGGATTTAGGAGGTGTTAAGGTACTCTGGGGTAACAAGTCTTGCATATGTGTCTATCATATGGTAAGGTAAAGCTTGTTCTTCAGAAAGAATGGGGGATTTATTTATCATTTAGCATGGGGCAAGAGTAAGCACATGCATAGTTGCCACACAGAGGTTGTTAACACATGATAAATCCATAGTTGAATCTTACTTCATGGTAGCTGAACATTACCACATTCAATGGGCAAAGCTGAACATCATGATGGCTCATATGCATAATCTTACCCTCTGGGCAGAATTCACCTTGCACATGAACTGGTAAATTCCACTGAGTTTGGCTCTCCAGATCCAGTGAACAGTACTAGCAGCTGCCGGTCCTGCCTCTTTTCTTCATTGCTGGAAGGGGAAACAGTTCTGCAGCCTCTTCTGTGGCAGCTGTGGTGGTGTGCTGCAGGCGGGTGGGTGCTCAGGCCAGGCAGAGGCGGACGAGGTGCTGCACAGCCAAGATACGATCTGTAGCCTCGGCGTAAGGTGGCTGCGGGAGGGACAGTACGGGAGAAGAGAGTAAAACAAGGGCGTCAGCTCCAGCATTTTGGCTTGGAGGAACAGTGTGGGTTTGGAGCAAATTCCCTGATGAACCCGCCAGCTGTGCGCCGGTATGTTTTGCAAGGTAGATCTGTTGTGATCGCAGCTTCTCCGGGAGAAAACAGCCCCAGAGGCCTCACCTGTGGTACAAACTAAGCCCTGGTACAGAACTAAGGGCTCAGACACATGACAGCTCTCAGCGCAACGCCTGGTAGGAATGTTTGGTCCAGGGCAGCCCACGAAATGTCGCCTGAATTTCAGCTCCCAGACCACATGTACTGGAGCAGTGAGGAGACCGGCACCAGCTGCTTCAGCTTACTGCTTGGCCCCTCTGGCCCTGCATTACTGGCTAACAAAGGAGTAACCAGTGAAACCTAGGCACAGTATTTGTAAGAACCGGCTTTAGAAGAACAGGTTTTATGTGCAACGAGGTATATGGTAGAGAAAGAGGGAGAATTTCAGAGGAGGGCTCAGCCGGCAGGGATGTCGCAGATTGTGGACTCTGGGTGAAGGGGACGGGAGCAGAAATAAGTTATAGTGTCCTGCCTGACAAAAGACAAGCGCTGGCTGCACAGCCTTTGGCTGTGATGAATTTCTGGAGAATGACCGTTGTCTTTGGTAGCTCTGGGCTCTGACTCACGCACTTTCTGCTCATCGCCTGCTCTCTTGCAGAAGCGAGCAGGTCAAGCGGTCTCTCTGGTGCCCCCATGCACTGTATAGCCAAGGCAGCAGATCGCTGGGCTTTCATTTCTCAGCGGGTAATATTTTGGCCTGCAGAAACAAAGAAGTGGCCAGCCCTCCGGAGCACAGGGTGCATTTTAATGCCTAAAAAGTTGAGGCTGCTCAGCACTTGCCCAGGAGCCCTCCAAGCAGGGGCAGCCCTATGCCCAGGCAAGCAGGCAAAGCTGCCTGTGCAAGGGCAGCACAATGGCTGTAGGCTTGCTGGCTTCTTGGCCGGAGCTGCCATTGTATTACTGGTCTATGACAGCAGCTCCCCAGTGGTCCTGCTGCCCAAATACTAGGTAGTAACACATAACAAATTATCAAGTTACCTCATCTTGAGGTCTCCTGCCTTGATTTTGCACATGAAACCTGTCATCAAGTATCTTGCAAATTACTGTTAGCCCAAACAAGAAACATTTTTTTAAAAAACTGGTGATTTAGACATCTTAATTCAGTACACAACTTACAAAACTTAATTATACAGCTCAAAACTTGCAGAAATTGGATAATCTTTTATGGATTTTGGTTTCACTGCTTAGGGTAAAAATCAAAATGCAAATTTCCATTTGCAGTGAAAATTTTAGTATGTATTTGCTGAGGAAGCCAGCACAATATAAACACATAAAGTTTTAATTATAACTGCATAAAGTCCAGGCCAGAACCTCCAGAAGAGATACTTGGTCTGCTGGGAAAAAGAGGAGCATGCTTGCGGAGGACATCTCATTTGCCAGCCCTCTAGTGTTTCCCAGAGCTGCAGTGTAACATAAACCTGCATTTAGATGGTAAAAGGGAAAATAAGGAAAAGAAATATCTCTTGCTTTAGGTCCAAGTGACTCTTTCCAAGACTTTGCTCTTGGATCTGCCCTCAGTTCCCATCCTGTGGTTACTTTAATGTAAGCGTTCATTAAAACAAAAGGACTTATGGCAGGAGACCAGGCCTCCCCAGCACTTGAGTAGAAATATGGTTTGGAGCAAATTAGGTAGTGGCAGGCCAAGCCAGCAACTCTTATAAGTAAAGACAGGGCTGCAGAGAAATACTTTGACTGCTGCTGTGGGACATTCTGACAAATCTGTGGGAAAGAGAGTTAAACAGGCTTTTGCAAAGATTCTAGAACAGGGGTCCTCAAACTGTTTAACCAGGGGGCCGGCGCGCGGATGAAGCGGCAGGCAGCCATCTGCGGCTGCTTGGTTCCCCCCCCAACCCCCGGCGGGGGGGTCTGTAAATACCGGGGGGCCAGATTGGGGACCCTGGGGGGCCGTATCCAGCCCGCGGGCTGTAGTTTGAGCACCCCTGGTTTAGAATATAGAGGGGAAAATACCTATCTGCATATATATTTTATTGCTGCCTTTTCTCAGGCTGATGCTGCTTTTCACAGCAGAGAGTCCCTTGATTTCATATGGTCTGAGAGGAGTTTGCAGGAGAGCAGCCAGGCTGCTAGGGGGCCTGGAGTCAGGAGTCTGCATGATGGCAAGGACCTTGGGGGTGCTGGATGCCAGTCCTTTCACAGCCACCACTTTCCTAGCTTATATACATCGTCCCAGTGCCTCCGCTTTTACTCATAGGAGAGATGCTTCAGCACCTGTGTTATCTTTGTGGCCCTTCACTCCATGTCTTCTTCCCAGGTGTTACAATATTCTCTGACACTGCCTTGGAGTCATTCTCATGATATTTAAAGCTTCTCCCAGAAGCTCCTTTGACTCTTCTGTCATTCTTGTTGTCATGTGAAGCACCCCTTTGCTCTGCTGGAATACCTGGTTCCTCAGGTTCTCAGCTCTGTTGGTTTAGATTATTTCTTCCTTACATCTAGGCTGAATCTACTCTCTTCTAGTCTAAAAACACTACCCATGTCCTATCGCTACAGGCCCTATTAAAAAGTCTGAATCCATCTTTCTTATAAGTGCCCTTTAAGTATTGAAAGGCTGCAATAAGGTCTCACTGCAGCCTTCTCTTCTCCAGGCTATTAATTTCTTCTCTACATCTAGTCACTCCTTTCCAATAACAGGATAAAACTGTCAATGTGAAATCCGCATGACTGTACACAGAGGACAAAGAGTGCAGGGTTTTCTTAGCCCCCATTGTGGCATATCCTTTTTTCCAAGTTTGCATGGATGAACACATCCATCACTTTGCAAAAGAAGTTCCTGAACTGCTCTCAGAAGCTCTTTCCCTCAGCAACAAAATGTACCCATCTGTCTCCTGTGCTGTGTGCTCCAGGGTCTGGGCACAGGCCTGTTATCCCAGAGCAGTAACTGTGGTGAACTGCCATGGATGTATTGACATAGTATAAAAGCTCTAAGAGGGAAACAGTATTAATCTTTTAAGCATGCAATGCAATTTTTCTTTACAGGCAAGCATCTGCAACGCAGGTTATGGGGCGGTTTTCTGTCTCATTTCATGCAAGACATCAGATTTTCCTTGTGAATCATGCATTCCTTTTCCAGGGATTTATTGTATTCTGTGCACTCCCTGGATGTGTTTGTGGAAAGCTAGAGTGATGAATGCTATGAGGCCTGAGAGTATAAAGCAAAATTATTTCTGGTGAACCAAAACAGTCAGTAAACTTCTTTGCTCTTGACACCCAGCAGGAGGCACAACAACTTCTTTCAGCTTCAGCTGGCTCTGACTCTGGGCAAATTCATTCTGTGAACAAACAGCAAGTTAGTAAAGCATTAAGGCAGAAGCATCAATAACCACTGAGGAGAACAGGACTGGCAAGCCAGAATTTCTTTGAATCTGACCTGTCGAGCCCTGAAATCCTTATTGGTGTAGCAGAGTCATTCATAAATTTTTCTGTTTGTACAATGTTGCAAAATAGCTAAGAAATGCTTTAAAACTGTTCAGAGAATAGGAAAAGCTGAAAATGTGTTGCTTGTAAATAATTGTGCACAGAATGTTTTCCCATTAGTTACAGTCTGTTTACAGACAGAGTGGAATATTCCTCATTAAGAGTCAGAAAATATTGGAAGGTGTCTGAAAAATAATTGTCCTGTTTAGAACTCCCAGTGTGCTCTGTGGCTTGTATTTTAGCAGAACGATTTTAATGAGAAAACCCATTGTTTCTTTACAGCAAAACATAATCCAAAATGTTTCTGGTAGAATCAAAAAAAAAAAAAAAGTGCTTTCTTCTAGGAGAACAATTCAGAGAGCCTTCCTGCAGCACCCAAACCCATCCTCACCTGCTTATGCTGGCAGGTAAGGCAGCACCCTACCTAGGGCATGTTCTCAGTTTTAGATTAGATAGTCTAGACACAGCCTAAGTAGCTTTGGGACAAATCGTTTCACTTTCCTGTGCTTCAGTGTCTGCATCCGTAAGGTGGGGACAATGATGATAAGCACCTCTAGAGCTTCTGGGACCCTCTGACCAAAAGGTTAAGGCTGGAGTTTTCACTAGTCCTATTAATACTATTCTATGACTGTGATATGAAGGGAAGAATTTTCCCCTAGGCAGTGCTAGGTCAGGTGTGTTTAAGGCTGTCTCCAGTTTTCACTGAGTCAGTGGCTTTAGGAGCCTGGGGTCATGCCCTCAGACTTGCTTTTTCATTAGTGCTCCTTCTGATGCAAGCCTGAAAGGGCAGTGACAAGCTTTCTTAAAGCTAGCGATGAAATGCCCTCAGTGCAGCATCTCTCTCCTGCAGACACGGAGCCTGTGAGCACTGTCCCTGCTGGCAGACAACCTGGTGGCTGGTAACCAGCAACAAGTGAGAGGAACTTCAGCTCTGCTTGGCTTGCCTTAGCGTCCAATGCTGGCTTTGGGAGCCAGCTCTGGAGCTACAAAGGGTGTGCAGAACAGCTGTCAGCTATACTAACCACGTCCCCAGCACAGAGATAAATTCTGTCCTGTGGTTTGGTGCTAAGGAGTCATAGGAAGCACTGTGCAGAAAAAAGCTCCCAAGATCAGGGCCTGACTCATTGTCAATACAAAAGTATAAACTACCCAGCACACCTAACTTGCAGGGAATAGAGCATCTTCATCAGCGTGCCGAGTATCAGAAAATCCCAGTGGAGTAAGAAAGATGCACACGTTGCTGGGCTGGGTCTAATGCATCATAATGGGAAATTTAGAAAAAAGAAATAAATATAGCTTATTTACAATCAAAACCGAGAAGATGAACATTTCTGTGCAACAGATAATTTACAGGTATACATAGAATTTGTAGGTATACAGTTAAGTGTATATAAATCTGTGTGTGTTTGCGTACATTTACTTAGTACAGGTAAACGTTAGTAATGTCAATACTAGAAAGCATTATTGCGCTAAAAATATCCCAACAGAAGCACTTTAGCTGGCTGTGAGACAGATATGGCTGATCTGCTGGGTTTGCACAACCTAAATATAGCCCAAAAGATGTTTCTGACACACTTGCCTCTCCGGTTGTCAAACATACTCTGAATAGGAGTTCGCTGAAGAAAGGAGTTTCTGTGCTTTCAGCATGTGGTCTTTTTCCCAGTGAAGTAAATGGGAAAGCAGCCTTGGAGAATGTGAGTCATCTGATCTGTCAAGCTGAAAAACCATTAGGCAGAGACAAGGCAGATGGAAATGCTAATGCGATTCAGGCTAAAGGGACATTTAAAAATGAGGCTTTCTTCCTCATCTTTGCTCATTCATTTTAGGTAAGCTCCTCTCGGTGGGTAGGGCACCAACATTTTCCCTTCAGTTCAGCAAGGCAGTGTTTGCTAGGTGCCTGCATCAGTTATTTACCCCACGTCAGCCAAGACCAAGCCGCACGCGCTCTCTGTTTGCTTGGTCAGTGAAATACCGTGTCTAGGCCCCCATCCTGCCCTCAGCAGCAGTTAGCGTGTTAACACTCGGGGATGGGGGCCTGACATCTGCAGCCTCCAGCTTGTGAAAGAGGATGGCACAACGCTCCTGTAACACAGTAGGTAAAGTTGGGTGAAGTGGGTGTTCTCTAGGTTTAGCTTGTCCCAGGCGTGAGGAAAGCTATATGCTTTCCTTTCTTTCTTTACGCTGATCCAATCAAATCTAATATTGATTTCTACAAGGGCACCAACAGGTCCTAAATCAACAGAAACCAGCAGTATCATGGAGAACGACAGTGTCTCCACACAGACTCGAGTCCTGCTCTTGAAGGAATAGGGGACGTGAACCTTAGTGGGCAAACCATCCTAGGAAACACCACCCTCGTTAGACTGGTACGTGTACCTGCCTGAGAACCCAGCCCTCCGTTTGCTGCATAATGAAGACCCCTCTAGCTATTGAATGTTGCTCTTTCCAATGTACTACACAAAGTTCACATCCTGGGTTTTTAGACATAGTCTGCTTTGCCTGACACTGGTGTATACATATGTTGGTATGTATCGTTTCAGCTACAGACCTGCATGGTTGATATTTATTGCTCGACGTGTGATCCAAACGGAGAGCGAACAGGCAACCGCAAGGACTTCCCCATGCATTTGTAACATTGTGGGCTGAGCTGCTGCAACCAGGAAGAAATCCACCGTGCTACCTCCCGGCAATTGAAAGTACAGTGGCATAAGGGAGTTATATCTCCCTAAATCTGGCCTCAGGGTCCTATTCTTTCACTCTGCTTTTGTTAATAGGTTGCTGATTTTCTTAAGGCAATTTTCCATATTTTTTTCTAATTATTTATTGGTGTTTAACAAGTACTGAAGTATAATGTTTTTAATTTTCCAGAAAAATTAATTATAACTACAGTATTCATCTAAGTGAATAGGATATAGTGGGGTATTTGGCTCACCTCCAAAGTCTCCATTGCTTTCAGGTGACTCTGAATGGATGGCAGCTGTCCATCAGGCCAGGCAGACAGCTTGCTTGCAGTCCTGTCACAGGTGACGCTCCACTTCTAGGCTGCCTCACTGCAGAAAGATTCCTTCTGCACCTGGGGTGGAATGAGGCCCTGGCTATGCAGGTACAGATTTGTTATTTAAAAAGTCACACCAGTCTATCAGTCATGCAGGCGGTGGTGCCAAACACCCTGCAGCTTGTATTGGAGCGGGTTGGAAGAGAGGTGACCAACCGATGGCCCTGGAGCCACAGGCAGCGTATGAACTGCTTAGATCCCTGCTCATCCCACAGCTGCCTCACGCAGACAGCTCTGCTAGGGGGACACTGATGTCCCCAGGGCTGGAGCAGACAAGCCAGCAGCAGCCACTGCAGCCGTCGTTTCCCAGCTGCCCTGGACTGAGCTCCATGGCCGCCATTAGCTCCACACCACCCTGTGCTGAGACCTCGAGATGTTACAGCCAGGTCCTTCAACTGTCCCCAGCACCCCCTCCCCTGCCTGCCGTACGTGCCCTGCGCCTTGCTGCCTGTTTGGTATTTGGCTGTTCAGGTGTCCTGGTTTCACTGGGTTAGGGTTAATTTTCTTCTTAGTAGCTGGTGCAGGGCTGTGGTTTGGATTTGGTGTGAGAAAAGTGTTGACAGCACTCTGATGGTTTTAGTTGTTGCTGGGTGATGTTTGTACCAAATCAAGGACTTCTCAGTTTCTTGGGCCCTGCCAGCCAGAGGGGTGGAGGGGCACGGGAGACTGGGAGGGGACAGAGCCAGGGCAGGTGACCTGAACTAGTCATATGGCGTCATGCCGAGTATATAAGCTGCGAAAAAAGAAAGGAGGAGGGGGACATCCAGCGTTATGGCGTTTGTCTTCCCGAGTAACCGCTACATGTGACGGAGCCCTGCTGCCCTGGAGATGGCTGAGCACCTGCCTGCCCATGGGGAGTGATGAATGAACTCCTTGTTTTGCTTTTGCTTTACTTATTAAATTGTTCTTATCTCAACTGCTGAGTTTTACATTCCTTCCCGATCCTCCTCCGCATCCCTCTGGGTGAGGGGGGAGTGAGCGAGCGGCTGCGTGGGGCTTGGTGACCGGCTGGGGTTACACCACGACATCAGGCCAAAAAGGTTAGGCATAAATGAAGTCATGTATGGGGGGAAATGGTAGCTTTACATGTCCTGCCTACTGCTTATAATAAAATCCCACTTGTACGTGACTAAGCTAGGAAGTAGTACACATTAAACTATTCAGAATAATAGGTATTTATTTTCAGAGCTATTTTCATTAAATATTGGTATAATAGATCCATGTCTGAGGTAATAAATTAAAAATAAAGTCAAGATTTCAGTCCCATATTTTTGCTGCATATTTTTTCTACCATTATACATAGTTTTGAAGCAAACACACATAGTCCATAATTCTGAATGCAGCCAGGAATATTATTTTAACACAGTCACTTTTTGTTCCACTATAATTTTGCTGAGAATGGTTATTGCATGATACACTTTTAATAGATGTTTTAGTTATACTAGAGTTTTCTATTAAATCACACATACCATAGTTATAGGAAGATGGGCATGAAGATGTGCTTTGAGCCAAGGACGGCAAATATTGAATCAAGAGTGATAGCACATACTGCAGGTTTATTGTCTGCCTGCACTAAAGCCCAGATCCAGCAAAGCCATTTCAGTGTGTGCTTAGCTTTAGACGTGTGAGTCGTTCCAGTGTCATCCATGGCCTTAAATGTTTGCTGAATCAAGGACTAGCCACGCCTGCAGACCTCCGTTGATAGTTCTTTAACTGTGTGTTAACTGAAAACAGTTTTGCTGGTTTCCTATTTTGTAAGATATTTTGTAATGACCTTCGTAAGATTTTTCGTATCAGTGAAGCACCCATGAAAGTTTCTAACCTGGTTCATAAATACACTATGAAAAAATAAGCAGCTACAATGACTCTCTTCTACATGTTTTGTTAAAAGCAACACCTGGTTTGAAAAGTTATTAAAGTAATTTTTCCCATGGTAAAATATATTTAAAAAAATAAACTCTTCATTTCATAATCTTCCATCAAACATATAAGCTCATTAAAGGGCGGGGCATACCTCAGGTATTTTCATTTATAAATGCAAGAGACTGAGTGTACCAATCTTTTTGCACTTAAATGCTGGTGGTCATAAGGCCCTTTCAGCTAAGTCTCCATCAAGCCCAACACTAGTGAGCTAAAGAAACAAACAAACGAAAATTTTGCTTGCATATACCTTTTTCATAATCCTGAATTGAAAAAAAAATCCTCTCTGCTTAGAAAAAACCTCTTATTTAACTGCTGCCATTAAAAAAGTATACCTCACCTCCATGTTGTTTTAACTTTAATCAGTGATTCTGAATACAAAGAATTTAAACACTCACTAAAATTACTGTGGCATGCCGTCAGACTCTTAATGTTCAAAAATTGTGCTAATCCCCACCTAAATCAGGAAGCTATAGTTTAGAGCTCGAGCTAATGCTTGTCTTGGTGTTAAACGTCTATTTCCACCAGATTTTCTTTATTCTATTTTGCAAATGACTGACAGTGCTCATGATGTGATCCTGAAAAACTGTTTGGTGTTGTTACCAAAAGCTATAAGTCTGTGTGAAAACTCTCCATGCTCATGCAGTGAATTGCATCGTTGCGGGGGACCGTGGCCTGCACTGCAGTGGTCTTGGGCCTGGCCACGGGGGCACAGCTGCACAGCCCAGGGTCTTCAGTACTCCACCGAGCTCACAATTGCCATTGGTTCATCAAATGTTGCCAACCTTATCTGCTTTGGAGTAGGGATGGAGAGAATTTCCCCAGTGTCAGTTGGTGAGTGAATACCATTGTCTATTATGTTTGAAACTTCCTCCTCGTGATCCTCGTACAGCGTGTTGATGTGCAGCAAAGGGTGGGCTGGGTTGCAGTTCAGTGCAGGTGTTGGCTCTGGCTTGACTTGGTTCAAAGTCATACTTGTTGCAGCAGAGGTTGTGGCTATATGGTTGTGGTTACATGTGACAAAAGCCCCAGCAGTAGGCACAGTTCTGCATGTCTCAGATGAGTATAGGATCTCTTTTGCAGGATGAGAGGTGTCTAAAAGAAAAAAAACCAAAACCAGCCAGTTAAAAGACAGGTAGTCTTTCACCTTTCCAGTCCATCAGAGAGGAATGTTCTGGACCAATAAAAGGCATTGGCAGTTTTGCCACTGATTTCAGTGGGAGCAGGAGTGGACACAAAAATGAATTGTCTTGGGACCCTTTGAGAAATCCAACAGGACTGTTTCAAAACAACAGGGTTGTGAGGTCAGGGAAACAGGACAAACAACAGATGGGTTTTGTAAATCTTGCTCTTTGTTAGCATGCTCATGCTTCCTTACATGAATGGTGTTTTCGTAAAATGAACAAAAAACAACTGAAAAGTATCTTTTATTCTCCTCTACAGCCTGGCAGGTGTTTTTCAAATGTTATGATTGAATGTTTTGACAAACGTTATGACTGTTGAAATCCACCGGATGGAATACAAAAAGCACTGATATTTTCAATGGGAAAAACTAGTGGTTACACATTGTAAGCCACTCGTCTTTAGAAAGAACTCAGCAATTTGACATTAACTGATGTCTCTTTCCAGAAATTGTAAGTCTTCCTTACCTGATGGACTGCAATGTAGGTCTAACTCAAAAGCAAAGCTGAAAATTTTAAATGGGAATGGGGAGTAACAGAGCCCCAAAACTACAGTAATTATTTTTTGCCCTTAAAATATTCAAGCACTAATTTAGATGAAGGTAATTGAGACCAGAAAACCCCAGTAGTTTTGAGGAGTTGAAATCAGAGCAGGTGACTGGATAAGGAATGTGTAGAATAGCTCACATGCACATTGGGGAGTTGGAGGGCTCTAAGGAGCATAGGGATTTGGAAGTGACAGAAACTTTTATACCTCAAATCACTTCTTTGCTGGGCAGTGGGGTGACGGTAGCTGTCAGTCTGTCGAAGCCCAGAGGGAGGTCTTAGCTTGTAATGAGATGAGAGCCATTGCTTTAAGTACATACAAATCTTTCTGCAACTTCAACTGCATAGTGCTTCTTTCTTATGTCAGTAGCTTACAAAAATAAACAAGAAGATATCTGTCTATCAGTTTATCTACTGATCTATCACTTTTCTTAATGCTCACATGGCTTTCCTCATCACTCTAGCATACAACAATTATTGATATAATTGAAACACTCCTTTGAGGTAAGAAAGGGACAGAATTTCCAAGACACACACAGGCAACTGAGGCACAGAAAGAGCATCTCCTGTGAGGCTACATGGGAAGGGAATGTCAGAATTCCTGAATCCCTGACCAGCATCCACACTTCAGACCATCCATCCTCTGGTCCACATGAGACAAAGGGCAATTCAAAACATCTCTTATGTGCGTGAAGAACAATACCAGTAGTCTGAGTTGTAATTTCCTAGGTGGCAAGCACATGCCAACTCCTAAGAACTGGTAGTTAAAGAGAATTTTTTCTACAGGCAGCTTTAACTGCCATTAGCACAGTTTCTCACAGACTGCTAAGTGGCTGTTACTGGTCATCTACCATGGCAGTTCCCATATGACTTGAAAATAAGGCAGGTTTGAAACATGCCAGGTGCTGTGTAGCAGGAAAGGTACCATGGAGGCCAAACTCTCCTCATTTCCTTGGCAAGGCATGACCATATTCGTAATTGTGAAAATCTGGTTACACTTGAAAAATTACCTGCACCTACAGCCTCGCATGCTGTTTTGCGATACCTGTTCTCTATCCTTATCCTCCATATAGCTGTCAAAGAGAGAGAACCTCCATTTCTGAGGCTTGCAAGACCTAAGATTATTGCTATCCCAAAATCTAGCAAGGTAGGTCAAACAGTTCAGATAAGCTTTGAGTTCCCGAAGTTCGCTATGCAAATTATGGTCTGTGGAGGTGGTATAGGCATTACGGCATACTGTACCTTTGAGAGAGGAGGTAACGTGTACTACGACATTCTCTTCCTGGTTTAAAAATCCACCCTCTTGGCTTTTTGATGTAGGCATCGAGGGGATGGCTTGAATCTCTGGCTTGGTTTTTTTGCTACTAAGTATATATGGATGAACATCCAAGGAAAAGTGTCGCGTGTGTTTTTTTTCACTGCTTGTGCTTGGGATGGCATTTGGCTCAGTTTTATGAGCAGACGATTGCTGTGAGGTTTTTGCAGCAGACTCCAACAAAGGAGCTATAAGGCTGTCTGTTGCTGTTTTTCTCCGCACAGGCTTCGGTTTTTCAGGTTTATGGTTCTCAACCTTCATAATGGCTAACTGTTCCTTGAATGGCTGAGGAAGGGGATTGGTAGTTGGGATCCATTTCATTTTCTTCCTTGGTCTCTTAATGATGAGCTGCTCATTAGCATCAATGTCTGCTGGATCAACGCTAGGGTCTATTGTTTGGATCCCTGAATCACGCATGGTTGGAGTGGCATCATGGTTGGACTGGGCCAACGCTGCAAGCAGCTGGCGTACCACATTGTCATACATCAGATCGCTTTCATTTGTAATAAAATCCAGACGGTTCAGTGATTTTATGTGGTCCCGATTTTCATTACAAAACATGGCCAAAATATTGATATCACAAAACTGGGACTTCTGCCACTGTTTCTTTGTCTTTATTCCAACTTTGTTCAGTTTATCAAATATGAAGTTAGACTTGCGAAATATGAAGAGGTGAATTAAGTTGATGAGGATTATCAAGTTCATGAAACAGAGGAGAACAATATCTACACCAGCAATAATCCGCTGGAGCTGGACAGATGGCAGTTTACAGTTCACTCTAATGTGCAATTTGGAGCTGCTTGTTTTGTCTGGAGGCTCTCCTAGTGCACAAGTAAATTCATTTTGCTTCTGTGTAGCATAGTAGGTGGATAAGTATGTGATTGGTATGATGCTTAAAAAGATGATGAACAAATGTCTCGCAAGATAAAGCTTAGCTAAAAAGTTACTTCGTCCTCTTCTTTCCAGGTATTTCTCAAACAAGTTCTGTTCAGGGCTTTTTTCCTTCTCTGCATTCTCAATGATTTCTCTCTTCTCTCTCTCAGTGATCCCTGGGCCTTTGGACTGAATCTGTTTCTCTATTTTTGGTGCCCGCCCTTCAGCTGCACGGTGGTAGCAGTTATCGATCTCCTGAAGCAAAAAATTAAGCTCTGAAGTCAGTCGGGTGGAGGCCAGAAATTCCCAGCCCAGAGCTGGAATGTACATTATCCCAGCAAAAGCCAGCAGTGCATAAGGTAGGAACTTATGCTCAAACAAGGAGGGCCAGTGGCTGGCATCAACTCCTGGCAAGGCATCTTTTAATTCTGTCCAACAATATCCTCTGGCATACAAGGCTTGATCGCGGGTGAAGTTGTGTGGTGTGTAACAGTATATTGGCTCCTCTGTATAACAGAGAGAAAAGTCACTGCTGTGCATTTAACCTACAAAAGGAGCTCTGGAAAATAAACATTTCAAATTATATCAATTTTTACTGTATCTTTACATGACCGTTAAGCCCTCCATGTCTATTAGGCAGCTCAGCCTGCACACATCTTCACAAGCCCCCAAGCAACACTATTTACCTGTAAGTTTTAGAATGAACCTGAGCTAGAAATTTCAGTGAGAAATACATATTTTGGTTTAATTACCTCCCTGAGAACAAAATCCTAAACAACTGTGACCTAAACTCTGTAAAGCTAAAAGACCTGATAACTACTATACAGCAGCTGAGGATGTTATGTGCAAACGCTGAAAGGCTCATTTAGGTGAAATTTAAGGTTCACCCCAGCTAAATATTCTAAATAGAAAAAAAAAGTTAGATGTAGCTGAAGGCAATGTTTTTAATCCTTATTAACAAAGTCTACTCATTGGATATGGTAGAAAAAATTGAAACTTAAAAGACTTACAAGCATTTAGTCAACTGCATCCCTCCCAGCTAACACTCTTGAATTAAAGTGTGACTAACCAGGACAGAATCTCGTGTGTTAACTGTACTTATCACTATGAAAATTTAATTCTACATTTGAAATTGTAACATTGTTTTTTATACAATGTGCAATTAAATGCTGGAACTTGCTTCATACAGTATTATGGAAGAAACAAATACTGTGGATCAAGAAAGCAATCAGACAAAGTAATGGAAGAAAAAGTATAGCAAGGATTATTAAATGCACAGTGATGTAATTTTTCTCTCAGGACATGTTTAAGTCACAGGCTGCTGGAGGGTGGAAGGGTTTATCAAAGGAATTAATACCATATGCTTGTCTATTTTAACACTCCTTCCTAAGCATTTGCTTTTTGCCATCATCAGAGACAGAGTGCTGGGCTAAAAGGACTTTTGTCTCGACCCAGTAGATAAATTATGTTCTTACACAATTACATTTTTCTAGCAATACATAAAAATAAGATAGAAAAACTTGTGAAAGCTAGAACAGTATTAATTGCCCAAAGAATAATGACCATTATCAAAACACCCTCTTCAAAGAAGAAGACCATATCTTCATATTTTGGCAGGTAGAACAAAGAGAATATATTTTACAGTGTTCCGGTGTACCTTTTAAAAACTTTCTAATATTAGACCCACAGGAAGAAGGAAGGCATGTTCTCTTGAATTGAGAATTGCTCAAGAACACCCAGCTTGCTCCATTTCTGAATGCAGTCTACAATTCAGATTGAGAACAGCTCACTGGAAGACAGTGGTGGTACTGTTCTCTTAATAATATAAATCAATAAAAGAAATACTAAAATATAGTGTTTGATAATAATAAAATATTAAAAATAAATAGGTAGACGAAAACCCTTATCCTTTTGACTTAACAGAGGACTCCTTACTTAAGCAACTGTTTCTCATATGCAAACAAACCAAAAGCATTTACTACTTCTTTGGTAAAATGTTGGGGTTTAAACTTCTTCTGTGACCTACAGAGAGCTACATACTGATAACTGCACAAAAAAATATTTTTTTAATTGATTCAGTGAGGAATCTTTTCTAAAAATACAACCAATTTAAACCAAATTGACAGAATAGATGATGCTACCTAAGACAGCATGTGAAGTAAGCCTTGCAAATTCTTTAAAGACCTTTAAATTCTTTAAATTCTTTGAAGACTATTTTTAAACGATCTAACTTCAACCTCAGAGGAGAGCTTAAAGCACTGTAATGTTACACAGCTTCCCATTTAGACTATTTTTGTGTATTTACAGCCATGTGCTACAAGAAAAATGCCCACTGACTCTCCTGGTTTTGGTAATTACATGTATGTCCTCCCAACCCTACGCATGAAGGGATGCATACAAAAAATTTCAGCTCCTCCTATGAGAGAGTTACTGTATGATTTCCCAGGAGACAAAATAGATTCTGTTGTGAAAACGTTCCCATGGGGGAAAAAAGGCAAAGAAGCGTGGTGTGTTTCTCATGAGCATAAATATTTTTAATTGGGTGTCCCTAAGCTCAGTAGAACCTGCTAATATGAAACCTAGTTTCCTGTGACAGACATGGGTTCATTTCCCCTAGGTCTCAACACCATGAATACTTGGGAAGACAGTAACAAGCATTCATATAAATCATCCATCAGGATTATTTTTGGATTCGTATATCAGTTGCTACTACCAAATAAACAGCAAGTAGTTCTCTTCACTGATACCTGAAAGTTAAGATGACTTCTCCCAAAATGGCATACATACAACAACAATCAAATATATATTTATTTTATACATTCAAAAAGGAAAAATACAAAAATGTATTTACATTTACATTGGATAGATCAGTTAGAGACTCACTCTGCCCTCTATCCACTGCCACTGCTTCCAGTCTGAAGAGCCTCACAACTCCGGTTTGGACTGAGCAACTTCATTAGAGGCTACTTTAAAAATGGGGCTGCCCAGACCAGTAGAGAAAGCAAATGTAATTTTACAGGAATTTTTTTTGCTTTTCCTGGTTGCCTGGTAAGTTGTGAGAGATCTCTCACTTATTGGGATAGCTGAGCATGGTGTCCTGTTCTTATTCAATGTTTTGTTACTTGTTGACGCTAGTTCAGTATTTTCTTTGCACATTTGTTAAATTGACATGATTTTCATTATATGCCATATAAATCCCAAGACCCTTCAGATGAAGCCCAATTCTCAGACAAGTCAGTGGGACTTCTGATAACTGATTCAAGTGGGGGCAAGTGAGTTTCAATGCAATTTTATTCGAATGGCGTTTTCTAATATTTGAGCCATACTCACCATCAGTGAACGCCTCTAATTTTGGTGGTTATTCCACAACGGAACTTAGCTTAACCTTCTCAGCATAGGACTTGACTCACAGAGCATAACATCAGCTTAGGAAGCTCATTCATTTAATCCAGACAACGAAGAAGAGAGGAATACCCTTTCAGATAATGTTTCAAAGCGAAAGACTAATTTAGCTGTTGCCTGGAGGAGCCTGTCTCTCTTCATTGACAAAAGGCTGCCAAGCAAGATGCCACTAGGCTTGAACTAGCATCTGTGAATGCTGCTTCTTAGGGGATGGCAGCATTTAACCTGGCATTTAACACCGTGAAGGTGTTTGACCCCATCATAGTAGGATATGGACCTGCTTCTCCTCTACTGCAATCTCTGTCCATCAGGAATAAATGAAAAAGAAAAGCACTAGGTCAATAACTAATCTTGCTTGTTATGAAAGATGGCAGTAACATATAGCTGGATCTCAACACGCAGATCTGATGAGGACAGGGGAGTAATGAGTTGTTCTCACACACATAGCTCACTTTAGCTGTGAGGGCCCTACTTAACGCAGTTTCAAGAAGGCACAGCAGGCCTGTTTTATTATTTTACAATGTTCCCCTGCTAGGCAAGTAGCATTAAAGAAACAGGCTGTAACAGTGTTAAAATCATAGTTCTGACATGGGATCATGTAATATAAAAAAATGTATTTGCTTTTAGCTTTATATTCATAAATATATAAAGTTTCTACTGATATTCTTATTTCACCCTGAAAATGCTCTAGCAGTTTAATAAGTTTCTTTTTCATATAACCACTCCAGCCACCATGAAATGCAGCTTTTCCCCCAAGACTCCACAGTTTAATTGCATAAGGAGTAACTGGTCAATTATGTAGGAAAAGACAATAGAGTAAGATGCTGTAAAGAACATTTTTGGAAAAGCTTAGGGGACATTATTATGGCTGAGTGGATTGGTCATCTTCTCAATGTTGTCTAGGCTTAAGCCCATAAATGCAATTTATCCCTCCACTCTCCTTGATAGCTACATTCTTGTGAGCCAAAGAGACAGAAATTCCTACAAAAAAAACCCCAAAACAACCCTGACAGCAAGGTCAACATCTCCAAAATAATTTTTTTTCCAGTTCCAAACACTGAAAAGGCAGTTCAGGGTAGACATGTATCTGTGATTTGTACACGTGTGCATCTGTAGCAAAGACAGAAAAAAGTACGGTAACTAAGCTGCCATTTTTATTGGTGGCTGGAATACTAAACTCAACTTTTCTGCATTAAATGGGATGGCTTGCTGCAAGATTTTTTAGTTCTGATGTTCAGAATAAAATCTCAGTTAAGTTCAAAGTCTGAAGGTCTGCCCTTAGATTCACCTACACGTGCCAGAATACAAAGTTCAACACAGTTTCAAAAAAACATCACTCGGAATACCTAAGAACAAGTCCTGTCTTCAGTAATACTTTCCCACAGTCACTGTCATTCCCAGGAAATGTTCCTTTTAAATAATTTTTAAGAGGCTAAATAACCCTGTGCTCATGCTGTGCAGAAATAATTACTACATCAGAAAAAAAGTCCTTGATGTTAACATATTGTATAGTATATTATACTTTATCTTATACTGACGAGTATAAAGATGCATACTAAGAAGGTTAGCTTCCCTTGTTTCAATAATATTAATGATCACAGGAGCACTACATCAGATGTTTTCAACAGTTGTATATAAATACATTTTATAACGCTCACTATGAATGTAAGTAGCTTCTAGAAGTCCACAAAATTATTCTTGTGGATAAGCTATGAGAGACATCTCACTGAATTTTCTGGACATACAAACAAGTTAAAATAAACAAGACAGGATTACTGAGTCAGTTGTGTAATACAATTGATTGTGGTATGCCACCTGAAAAATTTGAAATCCCTTGGCAGCTAAGGTTTTTCACATACTCCATTCTGTATCATCTCATCTCATCAGCTTAAGTACTGCTTCAGTGGAGAAAAATGAATTGCAGGAAGTCATGTGGTATAAAAGGCATAGTTTATGGGAATGAAACAGAGTGCATGGTCGTGAGAAGATAGGCAAGACAGGGAGATGGAGGAAGGGGCTGTGATCAAACAACTCGTTAGAAAAGACAATATGGAAAGAAGGAATGAAGTATGGAAGCTAGGAGATGCCGAGTCTGCTGCCTGTTAGTAAAGGCTCTGAGAAATGCTTGTGGGCTTCCTGCAGGCACAGACTCCCACTCCTACTGTTCCCAGTCCAAGGTCAGCCACCTCCCTTCAGTGGTTTCCCAACCTCCATATACTTCAGTATACATTCAGCTGCTCTCTTCAAGAGGCCCTGAATTAAACACCGTTTGTCAGGCTGCAAGTGCTAGACATGAAAATATGTTAGATAAATAAATCTCCTGCTTAATTTCAACCAGGAAATACAGTATTGTAAGTTCTGAAATTCCTCTATCAAGGGGCTGGGGTGCTGAGGTTCGGGGTTGGAACCCCTGTGAAACTTCCCACTGCAAAAATCAATCTCAGATCTGGAAATGGAGTTACCAATGGGAAAATCTGCTAATTGCTTTTTTAGACCACTCCCGGAAGTTATACCCCTATGCACAATGATGGAAATGCCAGAAGCAACCTTGGAAGTTACCAAGTGCCACATCCCACTCAAAGCAGGGCCAAGACTGAGTTCAGACCAGTTTGATTAGGGTTTTGTCAGTCTGAAAACCTCCAAAGATGGAGACTATACAAGCTGCCTGTGCAACCTGCTCCAATGCTTGATTGTCTTCAAGGTGAACATTTTTTCTTTAGGTCACATCTAGCAAGAATGGCTGATTCACACAGGAGTGATTTTTTTCACATTTGGGAAATAGCCATTTAAAAAAATGAATGCAATGGCCAGTTGCACTAGGAACACATTAAGTAAAATATGGCTAGAAGGCTATCATTGAAATACAAGTGAGCCTCAGTATTGCATCTCAGTCAAAGGAATAGATCAACAGCACAGTTCACCAAAGACGCTCTTTGGGGTATGTGTGTGCATGCATGTGTGTGGATGTCTGTTTTCCTATCTATAAAAAAGAAAACCTTGCAAAAAAATATGAGCTGGTGTACGGGAAACAGAAACGACACTGTCAAGAAAACATGGTGAAGCTGTAAATATGTATCGTTCTCCATTGCCTCTGCAAAACTAAGTTTTTACAAGTCTTCCTGGGAAAGCGAGTGAATTGCATCTAACACAAACATTCCCTTGCCCCTTCAGAATAAAAATAACAATGCCAATCTCTTAATATTCAACACTAAAAAATTCGATCTGCTCCTAAAAAGACATAAGTGACTTCATGCACTGGACAGTTCCTTTGAAGCCAATGGGATTACTCACAGTGCAGAGAATTTGGCACGTGCATCTCTCTTTGAAGAACTGATGCTGTAGGGGGGTCAATTTCAAGCTTCTAAAATATTATTACGATAAAAAGTTATTTAAAGAAATAATGACAACACCTTACAATGCTTTGGGTAGACATTAGAAAGTAAGAAAGGAAAATACTAGTAATAAACAGTATATACCCGTATATAAAAGGGCAAATGACCTTTCACACCTACCACATTCCCAGTGAAATAAAGTATATTCACCTAAAGCACAGTATAAACCATAATAATAAATTGTGTATGCCTCTTGTGACCTCCAGCTTTTAGAATTTACTCTGGAAAAAGAAATCACACCTCATTAATCTTCCAATTGAACTGCATGATTTCAGCATACTAGTGCTGTAATTCAGTAATGCAGAAGGAATAGCACAATTTTCTTACAACAGACAGAAAAAAAGGAACCCAGTTTTCAGAAAATACAATTAAAAAACGAAAAAAGATGAAAATTCTTCTGCTTGCTACACCAAGACGAAAGTAAGTATGCCTCTTCTCTTGTGCAAAAAATTATTCGAAGATCTAGGAGTAAACATTCAGTCTGACCACCACGGTGTATAGGCAGCAGGAGTGGTGCCTAGGTGCCGCTGAACAGGCTGGATTTCCCAGCTCCTGGACAAGTGCTCTCATGCTGGAGACCCCAGTTAAGTATCAGGTAGAGTATATTGATAGATATATTTACTGAGTTAATTATGTAACAGACTCACCCTGGGCCTAGTGCTTCCTAGCTATTGGCTTTCTGCCCTCTTGAAGAGGATTGCTAAATCATCCTTGTGCTGGTGCCCAACCTGCCTATGAAGAAAAGCTGGCATTCCAGTCAAGTTCTCTGATGCACTCATTGTACAGTCCCCTCCATTTGACTCTAAGAAGAAATTCAGTGTTTAGGTAGAATCTTTGATTCTCCCTGCCCATCAGATGCCAGAACACAAGTTTCTAACAGCCAAGATAAATGAGAAACTCCCTAAATTCAGCAATAAATGCCAGTACTTGGCAAGGGTAGTCCTTATCATACTGCTCTCCTTACATTGTGTCACATATGTGTAAGCAATCAGACATACATGCCTCATTCATCTTGGGTACTAAAAGCATTGCACAAGAAAGCAGGTAGCAAACTGTTTATTTTGAGAAACAGAAATAATTTATTTAGTAGTTTTTCAGAAACGTTTAAATGGAAAAGAAGAAATGTCCTGGATCCTCTTCTCTCTGGAAAAAAGAACAAAAAACATTCATGTTACTGAGGTTGAACCTGTAGTCTAAGGAAGTATAACATTATCTAAGCAGTATACAGGTTTTCCATCTCAGTCACACAGTCCGCAAGGACTATGTAACTCTCTACTTTGAATGTGATTTCAACAAATTCACAGCCAAAGGAAAAACTCTCTTAATTTAAGTGGTTTATTTCAACTACTTTATTTAAAGGTTAGAAATCAGTACAGCATGAGGATGGATTCTGGAAATTACTTTTGTGTATCAACTGTAGTCATACAGTCCTATTTAACTCACCAAGTCATATGAATAAGAAAAGAAAACATTCAACAAACTAAGCCTTAACTTAGCAAGCTAATTATTAATAATTATTACTTTTATCAAAACAAAAAGACAATACCTTTACCTTTCTTAGGGAATATTCTTTCCAAATCTGAATATAGGTTCCATGCCCAGGAAGTCGTCCTAAGGTACAAACTTCTCCATGATTAACAAGGTAAGGTATAGCCTTTTTTGCCCACTCTCTGAAACCACTTGTCCTGTTTAAGAAAAAAATCTTGAAAAGAAAGTCCCTAAAGAAATGAGATAGGAAACCACTGCTGCTAGTAAATTTTACTGGCCTATACTCTACAAGGATTAGTCGTAATGGCTGAGATGTAGATAAGCAGTTTCAATGACTGATAGGTAATGGGTTACCCACAGGGGTAACGGCAATGTAAGGGCAGCAGCAGGTGTCCCCATATTTACAATTTATGGTTTTTTTCCTTGCAGGACTGCTGCTTGAACTGCATATATTTTGGATCTGCAGAATCAATAAATTAGTAATGCACTTTCCTAGTGTATATATATATAGTGTATATATATACATTTACAGAACTTTATTCCTTGGATGTAATTAACATCAGCTCTTCTAAAATTAGCTGGCATGCTGAAGTTCACTTACCAGCAATTTGAGGCTGAAAGACTTGTAACACCTGCCCAGGTTATTCAGGAGAGAAAGATACCTACTCCTACTTGGTTGATATGTTGAAGTCTGTTGGAGAAGGTTATTCCAGAAATGGCAACTGTTATGCAGAAGGTGCAGAAACACCTAAATGAAATCCCTTAGGTTGCTACTCTAGAGGAATGTTTCCTCAATAATGAGCTACCATCTGCCATGTGATGGCCACGCGGTATGATGGTAACATCATTGGAAAGAGAGCTTATTTACAATGACTGTACTGTTGAACATCACTAGGAGCATTTCTTCCTGTGCTCAGGAGAGCTCTGTGAGAACACAGAAAATAACCTAAGAAGGAAATGATGATGCCAGTAATTGTACATAGAGGTGTGTTTCTGTATTATAATGTTGCTTTGTATTATGTTAAGATTTAAGGGAAGGTTAGATCTGAATTTAAAAGAATGCATTCATCAAAATATAATTAATGAAATTCAGCCATGCACACAGTCCTACAAAAGAGATCTGAATAATATTTACTTCTAAATTTAGCGCTTACATGAGGAGATGAGTGGAATTTGGTGATGTACAGATCTTCTGTACAGGAGAAGTAATGTGTGAAAATAAGTGTTTTAATGTTTTCCAAAGAAGAAAAAATATTTTTTGGCAATTCAAAAAAATCCCCTCTGGAGATGGATCCCCAAAGCAATTACAAAAGCACCCAGACAGTATGATAATGTGGACTAGAGTAACACCTGAAGTGAACCGCGAAAACATACAAATGCCAAAGTAAAATGAATTATGAAAATCCAGTGAAACTGATGATACATATACGAGGGTGGCTTCTTAAGTCATGAGTCAAGTACAAAATACAAATACAGCAAGCAATATGGAACAGTAGGTTTGTTCCATTACATTATTGTTATTTAATGACTAGAAATGAAAAAGATTGCCTGTATTAAGTACCTCTTGGCATAAACACAGCACCCCAAAAATGTCATTGAAAAGGAAAAAAAATGCCAATAGTTTGCTCATTATGTAATAATGTTATTATAATAACATAGTGTTTAGGAGGCAGAGATGGCCGGTCTACTGCTTTTTGTAGAACTGGTTCCTCCATGTTCAAAGAAATTGGGTTTTTAAAGTAACAGAACCATTTTGATCTGTCACAACAGAGCCAGGAAAATCAGCGTCCCAAGGCTCCCAGGGGCTCTGCCAGTTCCAGTGTGGAGGTCTTCTGCCCTCCTGAAAGGTCATGGATGGCACAGAACAGAAGGTACCTCAAACTCAAAATGCTGAAATACTTACTTCAGCATTTAACTAAAATGCTCCAGAAATAGCCACTGAGCTCTAAGATGCAAAACCCACACCACATGTCTCTGCACCTGGCTGCATCATTGCTCCTTAGAATCTGCACGACAGGCATGGTGCCAGTAAAGAAAAGCAAACAAATCCCCAAAACTCGCTATCATAATGAACTGCTGTATTTCCCAGTTCAAATGGAAGAGTATAATACATACCTGGGACAAAATCTCTGGTGATGTAAATATCTGCAATGATTTCAGTGTTTTTCTTAGAATAAAACCTCCACAAGAATCATGCCAGTCTACTGAAAAATTATTTAGCTTTTGTAACTAAATGTGTATACCTACTGAAGATGCCCACTGCAGTCATTTTTAACACTGACAGAACCCAAGGAACTCAGTAATGATGCAGATTCTTCTTGAAGAGTTGTACAGCTCTAAGAAACAATACAAGCTGAGATTTCTTCTTGATCATGGACGCATAATTTCTATCTCATTTAGGGACAAAAAAATCCCCTCAAATACTTCAGGGTAGCTTTGAAAAAGAGTCTCTACCTTATTCTTATGTATTCACAAGATTTCTTCTTGACAAAGGTGAAAACTAATTAAGTACCTCTTACACAAAAATATTTCTGACCATCTGTTCAAATTGTTGAAGTTATCTGAAAGCATGTACTAAGTTAAAGCTCATCCACATTTTGGACCCCTTCACGTACATGACACTTGAGAAGATAAAGGGGTTAATAGTGCAAACAGGGTCATTAAAGTGCATACAAAAAAAAGATTATGTATACGTGTCAATTAAGTTTGAGAAATGGAATTCATGACAGAAAAATATCTGTAGCCACTAGGAACTGCAGTGGAATGATTACATGTGTGAGGCTCAAGCATTTCCTCAAGAATACCTTTCTATTTAACATTCAGCTGTGTAACTGCAAATCTTTAAATGATCAAAACTCATAGAAAGCCAGCTTGCATATCTTGTGCACAGCTCACGTTTGTGTGTGAACTGCCCTTACCCTTTGGGAAAAATTCCATCAGCAGTGCAAACAGCCAGCAGCTTAACTGCAGCCAGCCTGTGGCTGCTTGTACTATTACAGTTCTTTTTAAAAATATGTGATTAGAAAGCACTTAAACACAAGTGGTACTGAGACACTTCTTAGAAAATTCTCTTTTCACTGCTAATGCCACCTCAGAACCAATTTCTGCACTGGTGTCATCATGTACATAAAACAATCTGGCCCTGTACTTTTCGCACAAAAAATAATCCTCAAAAAATGTCATCTTCACTTTCTTACTGTATGTGGCTTTAAGTGCAGTTGAAGTGGAAAACAAGATCAAAAACCATCCATCAGATAAGTCACATAAGTACAGCATATGTAAATATCTTGCCCTCAACTTGCAACACAAATACAAAGTAGAACTCCATCTCATAATACAGAAATCCTCAACATATACTATTTCAAATATACTGTAGGGTGAAATGCGTAAAAAGACATTAAACTCACTCATATACAGTATTACACTGTGAAGTAAGCATTGCTTATGCAAATGATTACAAATCAGAAAATAAAACAGAAAAACTTGAACTGACCCTTCAGTCATTTAACTTACTGTCTCCTTCCATTACTTCCTCATGAGAATTTTCTAGGAGAAGGGT
Organism: Falco peregrinus; assembly: GCF_023634155.1. Taxonomy (NCBI): domain Eukaryota; kingdom Metazoa; phylum Chordata; class Aves; order Falconiformes; family Falconidae; genus Falco; species Falco peregrinus. The sequence goes on along the minus strand of NC_073726.1, from coordinate 8,008,629 downwards.
GGTAGAGGGCTGAGCTACGTAACTGCTAAGAGACATAGAAATACAGTATTTATGAGCAACTTTTTGGTATTTTGTAGGCACTGTTTTATATACCTAGCAAGAAAATCAATGCCAAAGCTTGGCTTTTGATTAAAGTACAGAAGTCAACTGGATGATTGTTTTGCTTTACTTTATTAAAGTACTGGTATTTAACAGCTTTTGAGGGAAAAGCAAACATGATTGCAAAATGGCAAGAATAATTCACTGTGAATAGAAAGCACAAGGCACTACACAAGAGGGATATGACTTGGCAATCCCTGTAATTGACCACATCAGTTCTAAAACTTTTGTAGTTTGGAAACCGAAATATTTCAGTATGGTGAAGATAACACATAACAGAAACAGCAATGTATTCTCCTTTGGGGCCCACCACTCTGGTCCCTTACACAGAGAACTCCCACAGACATTACTGATAGTTTTGTTTCTTAACACAGCACAACACCGAACTGGAATATTTAAACCACTTACTGAAAACATAAAACAATACAAACAAACAAAGCAGCACATCATGAAAACCAAGTATCTCTTCATCAACTGGATTGCAGAACAGTGTCTTGGAAGTTCAGTGAACACCATGAGATGCTTCACTACAAAAGGCTACCACTCACTGCTCGTAGCATCGTTGCTGGTCACAGAGGACAGAATACAGTACTTGCTGACCCAGCAGCATCTTACTTGTAGCTGTGGTTTGTATGTACTAGTTCCATGGTAAAAACAGGGATAGCAGAGGATAATAGAAAAACACATGGAACATCAAACTGATAATTAATATTGTGGTCTAATACTTTGCATTCTGTGCATTTTAGAAAGTGAAAATGGAAACGTGGTGTATATTAAAGGAGTAATCCCTTTTTATCTAGATCCGTATCTCCTCTGACTTACCAGGCCTTGACCCGAGATACTGAAACATCGTAACTAAAACCAACTGCTGAACACCAACACAGTGTTGTTCATTGTGTTGAACTATAGCTGCACTAGAGCCTGACCTACTAACAATTAGAGTTGGGTGGTTTACCATTTTTTTCACTAAATACTAGCCTAAGACTAGTCTGCTTCAGCAAAGAAACACTTCAAATACTTTCTTTAAAAATAAATAAATAGATAAATAAATTAAAAAAACCCAAAACCTTTATTGTGAGAAAAGGAACAATCCAGCAGGCTCCACTGCAGCTAAAATGGAAGGACAAAAGTGACAACCTGTACTCACAGGCTTACAATTTGCTTCTCCACCAGCCAGTGCCTGGTATAGTCACCCATTCCGGCACTGGGCAGTGCAGTACTACCAAATCTGAACTCTCTATTCATGTTAGCTGCATTTTACTTCTAGTCTGCACAGGAATAACTAACTGTTCAAGCTGCTAGGGAATGAAAAGTCAGGCTCCTGGATCTTTAGGCATGGGAAATCAAACCTCCAAGGAGCCAAATCTAAGCATGGACCTTTGCAAAGCACTGCATATACATATGCATATATATCTGCATATCCAGCAGATACCTAAGAATGTATAGGGTGTGACGGGGGTCATGTCATTGTTCTGACAGAAATTCAAACACACTGGTATTTGTATTTGAAGAAAAAATCTAATTGCTGTCTTTAAAGCAGTAATTTCCAAACCCCCCAGCCCCAGAGCAAAAGGTCCCCTGGGACTACCAGCTGTGAGCACTGTTATTCTCAACAGACATTGCTACAGGGGAGGTTTCCTTTAGCCTGTGCTACCTTCTGTACGCACCTTCACCAGGGCTGAACCCTGTGACTCCAGAAAACTTAAATCCTGACCCACCCACTGGGTCAGAGAAACATGCCTCCAAAACTTTCCTTATCATTCTCAAGGTCAACATATACTGGCCTCTAAATACACGATGTCCTGGTTTTACATGAAGTCTGTCCGTGGGTGAGTTTTAGAAAGGGAAACAATATCATTCTTCTCTTGTTGGTGCTCATGTGGGCTTTCTTCGTGTGGGGTAGCTGACTATTGCTCCTAAACTACTTGATGATGATCTTATGCCCAGTATAAATATGGCACATGGATTTATTTTAATTAACTTTCTAGGTGTGTCCTTTCTGGAATCACACTAGTTTTCTTGAAAAACAATAAGGGAGAATTTGGAGACTCAGAAATTATGATGTATGAGGTTAGCTGAGTGGCTTTCCTTTCTCTTATGAAAGAAAGTTTAGGAAGTGCAAAGAAAGGCTGTATGCATTTCTTTGCAGAGGGACCTGTGCAAGAATTGTATCTTACTTCAGCGATCAACGTGAAGTCCGGTCTTCACTGAAATCAGTAGTCAAACTCTCACTGACCCTTTTGCAGCCTGAATTTAACCCTCGAGCACATCCTAGCGGTGTGTATGCCCCAGGCCTTCCCTCCGCAGAGAGCTCAATTTCACCCAAAATGCACTGCCATCTAGTAGTGAAGTTTGGAAAAAGAATTTTCTCCCAATAAATGTTGGCTATGTTACAGATTCATTTACAGGGCAAAAAAAGTGAACCAAGGATGACAGCCCATTTTTTCACGTTGAGACAGACTGTAAGGGCACTAAGAATCCAGGACTGCATAACAAGGAGTGTGATGAGCTGGTTGAGGGAGGTGATTCTACCCCTCTACTTGGCTCTGGTGATATCCCATCTGCAGTACTGTGCTCCGCTCTGGGGTCCCCAACATAAGAAGGACGTGGACCTGTTGGAGCGAGTCCAGAGGAAAGACGTGAAGATGATCAGAGGGCTGGAACACTTCACCTATGAAGATAGGCTGACAGAATTGGGGTTGTTCAGGGTGGAGAAGAGAAGGCTCCGGGGAGACCTTATAGCAGCCTTTCCATACTTAAAGGGTCTTATAAGAAGAACGGAGACAGACTTTTTACTAGGGCCTGTGGGACAGGACAAGGGGCAACAGTTTTAAACTGAAAGAAGGTAGCTTTAGATTGGACATGAGGAAGAAATTCTTTATGATGAGGATGGTGAGACAGTGGAACTGGTTGCCCAGAAAAGTTGTGGCTGCCCCGTCCCTGGAGGTGTTCAAGTCCAGGCTGGATGGGGCTTTGAGCTACCTGATCTGGTGGAAGGTGTCCCTGCCCATGGCAAGGATGTTGGACTAGACGGCTTACAACCCAAGCCATTCTATGATTCTATGATCCATGTAATAGAAGAAATGCCCTATACTCAATTTAAAGCCTTTTGTAACACATAAAGTTCAGATGGATTGTGATTAATTCAGCAAATCAGCATAGTATCTGCTAAACAATTAGGTCTTGCCTTTGATGCTACTGCAACAGTAATTTATCATTTAATTTCTGAAAAGTGATGTAAAGATCAGAACACTCCAATATGAGGACAAACAAATCACTCTCATGAATAGCAAATGCATTAACCTAACTGCCTTTGCTCATGATACTAAAACATAGCTAATAACTTTATCTTCACTCACAGGTAAACAACAGTATACAATATATTTTACTACAGATATAATGATTTTTAAGGTTGTTAATGATCACCTTTTAAATAAATAACACACTCTTTCTTTGTCCTGTGTTGAGGCTGAATTCTGCTTTCATACGTGCTTCACCACAGCCTCTGGCTCTAGAAGGCTTAGTGCCACCCTGGGATGCCCCAGCTTCCTGTGACGATGGGGTGCCTTCTGCACACTCCCGGGGCAGGACATCCATGCTGCTTGACCAAGCAGCTCTCACTACACTTGTTGCACAGACCATACAGTTGCTGTTGACTATGCTTTAAGCTACACTTGATCCCACGCACATAAACTCAAAGGTAGATCAGAGAGATAAAAGACTCTTAGTTCCTTTATGCACTTGTCATGCAGATGTTCCAATCCTCATCAAAAAGTTTTGTGAGAAACCACGGCTTTTTGGTAACTACACTTTTATGTCTCAAGTGCACACACCACTGTTCCAAGAGCTTTACCAACACTGATTTAATAAGATGGTATAGATCCCAGAAAAGGGGGTTGTTCTAAGTTTAGTGGCATGACAGTAGCTTTCCATGGCTTGCAGTGGATATCACTAAAATGGTAAGTATTAGATAAGCACACAAGGGCCCAAAGCAAAGTTGGGAAGCTACTATGATATTCACAACTAAGGGGCAGAAGAACCTTACTCAATTTCATCAGCAAAGTTTGTACTTTTCATACCTAGTATTTAAATTGTACACAGGGAGCATATCCAAAGCCATCAAACAAAGTCAGATTTTTTCCAAAATCAGTGCCAGTGCATGGGTGAAAACATAACACAAACTTCAGTATCAGTAGTAAGCTTGTATCCAGCTGGACTATTGCTATTACCAGGGTCACTCTCTGGACAGGATTGAATTAGTAAAGATGTCTGAGTAAATACTACTTTGTTAACAGAGTAACATCTGATTCAGGTCACATTAAAATTAATAGAAGTTTTGCTCTTGAACTCTGTGGAAGCAGAACTGAATCCACTAACCCTGAACTCCTCAACTCCACCACAATAAAGAATCTATTTAGCTTCATCAGACACTTAAGTGTTTCTATTACATTCTCTTGTATCTTTAATTTTTTTCTTTTTCTCATACTATGTTTCTAACTGCAGACCATCTGAACAAACACATGACATCATATGAGAAAAAAAGTCTTATCTCGTGTTTTTCCAAAGACATAAGGGTGTTTTCTGTGTTGCCTTACAAGCTTTGCCCAGGCAAGACACAATAGGCTATTGCTCTAGATCTCACTGGGGCAAATAAGCATACGCAGTCCATAAGTGTACACAAGTGACATTGCTTTTAATACTTCTGAAAAACAAATTTGGAACACAATTGTCAGCCTAGATAATAGTCTTCCACAGCACAAAATAAACTCAATTGCAGCGATGTAGGCAGATGCGAGCAAATTCAGTAGATACCCTATCTTTCATGTACTTGTGTGGACCACGGTTTAGCCTTGCAGAGGGGATATCCACTGTATAAATCTGAGCCTTTTAGACTTGGCACCTCCTCTGCAATCTGCAGTCTCGGAGGGCTTGATCGCACGGAGCAAGTTACTGCTGTCTCCACAAACAGTCATCCAAGGGCTTCTTCTAGGAAACTTACACTATGTAAAGGAACACACATGAGGGGGCATGACCTTTACTGCACCCAAGTCTTTAGGCCTACTGAGGTTCAAACCTGTACACCTCAAACAGTATGAAAGCACATATGTAAGTATGCACTCTTGTGAGCTTCTGTAGGATTGCCTTTTGCTAGTTTACTTCTCTACAAACCAGAGGAAGAGATCCCAAAACCTCTGCATTCTACCGAGGATCCCCAAAGGTGACCTTGAATCTTGCCTTTCAGTTGCTATGAAGATTGTTTTCAGATGTTCGGCAAGCTCAGCATGGCCTGAAAATATGGTCTTTCTGAGACATCTCTAGATGACCATCCAAAAAATGAGGCTGTGGCTCAAGATCTTGAGCTACATAATGATATATTTAAAAACTGAGGTAGACTGAAAAAGTTTTAACTATAATTAAGAAAAATCTCAAGACTACCTTTGCAAGCAGTTATTCTTCTAGGTAATGCAACTTTATCTCATAATGAAAACAAGTATTAAGGATATTAAGTGTTGGAAGTCAATCCCAAAGCAGCGCGCAAAGCAAGAGCCTGATTCTGGTACGTTTAGACTGATTGAACACAGCCAGTTCTCACTAGACTTACAAGCTACAGACTGCCAGGTTGGTCCTGTATGTTAAAGCACTAGTGCTTTCACATGGATCTTCAGTATGGAGCTTCAGGGTACCTTAAAAGCAGTCATGCACTGGCAGCTACACTCATCAAGCCTATACTTCACAAAGTAGAACAATGTTTACCTACCCGCTAATGGCCCAAAAGGTGTCGTAACAGTTTATTGGGTCATTAATTTCCAAGGCTCATTAAAACTTGACTTTCCTGGATGGGAAGGACTCCACATTGGTGGTGACAGGTAATTAAAGTGGGCTTTTTAAACTGTTACCGGCTATATGCAAGACGCAGGCCCTTAACAGATACAAACATCCATGATTTCCACTATTACAATATGGCAAAGCACAGTGTGCGTGTGCCTCCATATCCTGCATCAGTCTCCCTGAGAGCACTGCCTCTGCCTAGGGCGCCAGTAAAACACTCGTGCTCTAGACGCCTTAACTAATGTCAGGACAAACGCTTTAAGTCAGCTAGGGTCCAGCTCAGGGCCTGTCCAGGATCCACCTCGGGAGGCATAACACCGCACCCTGTGCCTCCCACACCAGCTCTTGGCTGCCACAGGGCAGCAGGTGCCTCCCCACGTCATTGCTGCCTGCAGGTCAGCCACCCGGGACGAGGTGGGGTGGCTGGGGTCCCTTCCCCAACGTGGGAGCAGGTGTCACTCGCCCGCTGAGGTGAGAGGCAGCAGCTGCCCCCTCAGTGCCAGTGGCCCTTCAGGGATCTGCCGCCACTGCTGCCCCCTCAGCACCAGTGGCCCTCAGGGACCGGCCACCACTGCTGCCCCCTCAGCGCCGGTGGCCCTCAGGGACCGGCCGCCACCGCTGCCCCCACCTGCCACGACGCGAGGGCGAGGGATCGGCCGCCTCCTCAGCCTGGTGGCAGCTGTTAGGGAGTGGCTGCCGCCGCGATGCTGCTGCCCCCGCCCGCCCAGGCCGCCCCCGCAGCACCAGCGGTCCCGCGCAGCTGCCACTAGGGCACAGCCCTGCCCGCCCCGCTGCTGCCGGCGCCCCGCCGCCCTTACCGGCGAAGTTCTTGGTGAAGACGAGGGTGACGAGGAGGATGGGGATGAGGACGGTGCCGATGGTGACCACGCGGTCGAAGGGCAGCTCCAGCTTCAGCTGGAGGAGCAGAGCCGCCAGCGCGCCCGCCTTGTCATCCTGCTGGCCCGGCAGGATGAGCTCCTTCAGCTTCTCGCCCGCCAGCAGCGCGGTGGCCATGTCGGGGTGGTTATCGATGATGTGTTGCATAAGCGGCGGCGGCGGGCGGCCTCACGCCGCCGGGCCTCCCCGGGGACGGGCGGCGCGCTGCGGCGGGCTGGCTGCGGGCGGCGCCCGCGCGGCCTGCGGGGACAACACCGACAGCGGTAACGGCGGGGCCGCGGCCGCGCTCCTCTGCCGCAGCGGCACCATGTTAGGGCCGGCGGGACCCTGCCCCCGCCGGGCCTGCCGCTACCCCCGGCCTCCCGCCGGGCCCGGAGCGCGGCGCCCTCGCCGACAGCCCCGCGGGGGCTCTCCCCCGCCCGCCCCCCGCAGCGCCGGGGGGGAGCGGTGCGAGCGGGCCGGGATAACGGCGCGGCGGGGCAGCCGCCACCCCAGCAGCAGTGCAGCGGTAGCTGCGCGGTACGAGGCAGCCTCCCTCTCCCCAGGGCCCGGCGGAGAAATGTCACGAGAGGCGGGCAACGGCGCGAGCTGCCCGGCGACAGCTATGCAATTAAACGCTGCCTCCGCTCTGCAATTCATGCTGTAGATAGCGGTGAAGCAGCCATGCAACAAGACAGATTGGAGCTGCCTCAAAGTGCTGCAGACAAGGAAGAGGGCATTTACCTGGCAACTTCGGTTCCCTCGGTTCCCAGGGGATGGTGAGCAACACCGATGACTTGTAAGTAACAGCGGAAGCCGCAAATAAACTTACACTGGACCTTCCTGCCGGAAAAAGGCCCCTGCACCTCCGCAAGTAAGAAAATCGCTCCGGATTTGGAGCGGGAGGCGAACGATGTGTTGATGCTTGTTATTGCAGTGGGTGGCTGGCGCTTGCATGGAAGTGCCCGCCTGCACCAAGCAGCAGTAACGTGCAGAGCAATTCAAGAAGGGGATTGCAGCAGCCGTGGGGAGGAGGAGGCGAGAGCAGCACCGGAATGAACTGCGGAAACGCAGAGGTCCTTTAAGGTTTTGAAGCGAACAGCTGGAGCCTGCGGAGCTGGGAGCGGCCGCACCGAGGCGGCCGCAGGCAGCCGGTACACGCACAACACATGCGAGGCTGCACCGTGCAACACGTTGCGGCGGCGGCCCCGGGCGGCGGCGACGGCCGCGTCCCTGCAGGAGCCACCGCGCGGCGGCAGCGCGCATGCGCCAGCGCGGCTCGCGGGGCGCGCGCGGCCGGCCCGGGGACGGCGGCCGCTGGTGGCCGTTAGTGCCCGCTGAGGGGCGCCGGGACGGGCGGGGGGAGGGGGAGGGGGAGGAGGAGGGTGGGAGGCCCTGGAGCGGAGACCCGGAGGCGGAGGAGCGGGTGCCGCCGGGCGGGCTCCCCCTCCTGCCGCCCCGCAGCGCGCACGGCGGAGCGCAGGCCCGGCTGCGGCGGCGCCTCCCGCCCCAGGGCGCTGGTGAGGAGCGGGGTGTAGCGGTGAGCGGCGGCGACACCCTCGCCCAGGCGGCCTGTGCCCTGCAGGTCTTGGGCCTCGGGCACGTCAGGACGCAGGTGCTCCCTTTAGAAACCCGTCCGGGTGCCTGTTTTTTAAAGTTCTGTGGGGTCAGCCACACCTGATAAAACAGCCCGAGGCGCAGAGAGCTTGCCAGGAATGCAAAGGACAGCTTTCAGCTTGCCTCAGCCTAATGGGGTTCAGGCCTGTGTCTTCACAGAGGTGACCAGACCTTGCTGTCCATCTCTGGAATGGGCTGGGAGTGGAGCACTCTCTGGGCAAAAGCTGGACCACACAGCATCAAAGGACATACATGCTGCATCATAGCCAGCAGCTATGGCACTCTGACAAAAGCTTCAGGTCACGGTTCCTCCTCAAGTTGTTTATGCGTTTTATATTTAGTAGTACTCTAGATGAAAACCAGAGATGCACTTAAACAAATACTACTGACATTTCTCTCAAAGATTTGCAGTTGTCATCTGCAACACAGCATGAGTAAATTTCCCTTTCCCCAGTCACTGTGAACAATATGATGGTCCTGCTTGTTATTCAAGTTTAAATATTGAGTGCAAGGTTTAAATAATACTTCTTGGCAGGGGTCCTTCCATCCAGGCGGGGATGTAATGAGCAAGGCAAGAGGGATGTCCTGATGGCAGCAGCCCTGATGAAGGATCCCAGGCAGCAGACTCAAAGCTGTCAGTGCCACATGCTCCTGAAGACTGCTGAGGATGAGAAGGCAGGAGAGCTTAAACTTGAAGCTGCCACCATCACTTCTTTCATTTTTCCTGCTCCTCACCCTCTGTAGTCTCTGTGGCTATGTTGGTCCTCTGTAAGGGCCAACACGCAGTATCTGTCTTATGGGCAGATGACAGGGAGAAGAGAGACCATCTTCTCACCCCCTTGTTCAGGTACAGTGGGTACTTGTGATGTAGCACAGCAGACAGTTCTCGGTAACCAGCTTTATCCCAGGCAGGAGAGCAGGCAGGGCAAGGTAGGACACAGAGCAGCGAGGAGCTTGGTGCAGTGAATTTGGGAATGGAATGGGAATGCCTGTGTCATTCCCACATGTGAGGAGAGGTTGGGGACAGTTGCTGGGTCAGGCCTCAAGCCTCAACAATCCTTCCTACCTATGGTGAGGGATGGATGCACCAAATTCTCTTGCCATAGCTGTATTTTGTCATCTCCTAATATAGAGGCTTTCCGTTCCAACAACATTCCTTCCGCAGTTGTCATTGCTGCTGCCAGAGGAATGATACTGAGCAAGGTGGACTGACAGCCTGAGGCAGTACAGCTAATCTGCTAAAAAAACTTTTGCTCAGACTTTCAGTTTTGTAATTGTTTCACCATGCTTTTATCTGCTGTTGACAGTCTTGTCCTCCTCATTGAGAATGCTGCTGAAAGGCCATTTTCCTGATCCGCACTTTGTCATCTCCTTTTTGAATCCTCTCTTTTGCCTGTCCAATTGCTCAATTCAAAACTAGCTGCTTGCTTTTTGTTTTCAGAGGATTTCTGTGGTATTTCTCCTCCTATCTTCCCCTGCCTAAGTCCTTACCACTTGTCTGCTATCTAGTTGCTGGCTCTAGATGCTTCCTCATGTTTTCCCATGAGGAAATAATGCCATCTTCTAGTAACCATTTCTGAGGAAGCTCAGTGTAAACATCTACAAACTTTAAGAACGTAGCAGCAGCCATCCTAGGTCTGTCCAGTCCCTTATATCTCCAAGTGTGGCTCTAACTGGACAATCAAGGAAGCGTAAAAATGAGGCAACCTGTACTGATGCCTTTTCCCTAACACTGCCCCAGCTTCCAGCTTTGTTCGGGGAATTTCCTGAGCTTGTGATGGTGTAAAAACCCCAAAAATGTCTCTTCTCAGAGTATTTTTTTCTGGCCTCCTCTTGGGACTGTGCAAAATTCTGGCATCCAAAGCCTCTTTTATTAAGGAATTCCACAAGCTTACAACCTATTGTGTCAAACCCACCTTGTTCGGTTTGTTTCAAACATAATTTAATTTGATGTGCCTTAGTTATGGGAAGGTATTTGGACCAATCCATATCCATCTTTTCCATGACACATACACTTTTGTAGACAACAATTGTATATTCCCTCTATATTATATCTAGTTCCACATTTAATATGCAAAGAGTCCTACTGGCACAGAAAAATAACCATAAATCAGACACTCCGTTGTTAAAATAAATATGACATCCATGAGTAATTTAAATTTCTCTTTTGAAGCTTGATTCATTATAATACCATTATTTGATGTTTTTGTAATCTTGCTTGGCAAGATTATGTCTGTATAGCAAGCCAAAGAGACAGTCAAGATGGAAGAGTACTGTCAGACCAAAACATGAGTAAACAGAAACCTGTAGTAGGGCAGAGACCGGGATAAGGAAAATTACTGTCATAATTGACAGACAAATAACATAGCCAAGTTTCTCAGCAATAACATGCTGGCATGTATGCTGCTGGATAATCTAGAAAATAATCAGGCTGTGATAATAATCCTGTGCTAATAAATATTTCACAAACTCCTGGTAGGGTCAGAAATTGATTTACAGATCAAAGTGGAAAGTCGTGTGAATGAATTCTAATTAATTCTAACAAAAGATCAAAAAAGGAGTATTATTTTTAGACAGCTTGAATAAATCATTTGGTGTTATAGCATATATTGATTCTTGAAGGTAGAGTGAACGGCTTTTTAAAATCTTGTTTTCTGAAGTTCTGAAAGTTCAGAAATTTAAAAGCAAATGAGTAAAAGTGAGAGACTGCAAATTTTGACAACGAGACCTATAGCATCTAGAATTTGCCTTCTAAGCAGAGGGTACACTACCTCTAGATGCAGGGTGAGATTTATCTATTCAAATGTGAAGGCATCTGAGCTAGATATGCAGAGCACTATTCCTGAATCATGTAGGAGGAGAAATAACTAGATGTAATGGTGTAGTTCTTGTGACTCAGTGCAGATGTCCTCTTCAAAATGGGATGAATCATTTCCCATTGTAGGTGTCCAGAGTTTACACATGAATCCCACTCACTGTCTCTTGCATTACAGCTTGTCCCAGCTTAGCCATTTCCCCAAGGGCAACTACATGCTGTCCTTTTCCTTGTCAGTTCCTAGTCACCTGGGAACCGCTGCCTTTTGATCTGGTGATTTTAACATCTGTCAGGCTACCATGAATCTTTCATGTAGTGCCCCTGGATGTCTTTATGGAAAGGATGCGGCTTCCCTGATAACATCTGGGATAATGACCGGGAGGGAGCTATGGGGTCACAGCCAAGGCTGTGACTCTAATCCATATAGCCTTTATCCCATCAGCCCACCTTGAGAATTGCATCACTCATGGAGCAGTGGCGTGGGGACAGCGTGGCCCTCACGCAGACCAGCTACTGCCATGGTTGCATGGATGCTCTTGCCTAGGCTAGGTGTGCCGTTAGTGCTGATACAGCTCTGCAGGTACTGCTGTCTGCCTGCGTGAGCGGCAGTCATGCCTTTGGTGAGAGCAGGCATGCCTTTGCAGATGCACCCAGCGAGATGAGACTCTGTAGGGTTGGCAATGGGAACTGGCAGATGGCAGTGAGCTGTGACAGTGGGTCTTAGCACTAAGGTGAGGGTTTTGGCAGTAAAGTGAAGCGAGATGCCAGATGAGAGTGAAAAGCGGCAACTGGCAATGCAGCCTGGCTGTGGCTGCTGGCACCGAGACGAAGCTTTGGCAGTAAGAGGAGGGTCTGTGCTCCTTGTTAAGAAAAAGTGACTCTTAATAGTAAGATGTGATACTATTACTGACATTGATGAAATGTTTTTTGCAGCAATGCATGTCTCTTTGCTAGTGGATCTCTTCTGGGTTTGTTTAGAATAGACTAGACTGTTCCAGTTTCAGCAATCACCTAGTCCAACTGCCTAAGCCAAATCAGGGCTGACCAAAAGTTAAAGCATGTTATTAAGGACATTGTCCAAATGCCTCTTAAGCACTGACAGGCACGGGGCAGCGACCACCTCTCTAGGAAGCCTGTTCCAGTGTTTGACCACCCTCTCGGTAAAGAAATGCTTCCCAATGTCCAGCCTAAGCCTCCCCTTGGTGCAGCTTTGAGCTGTCCCTCACATCCTGTCGCTGGATACCGGGGAGCAGAGGTCAGCACCTCCCTCCTCGCTTCCTCTCCTCAGAAAACTGCAGAGAGCAAGGAGGTTGCCCCTCAGCCTCCTTTTCTCCAAACTAGCCTACCCAAAGTCCTTAGCTGCTCCTCAGAGGGCATTCCTTCCAGCCTTTTCACCAGCTTTGTTGCCTCCCTCTGGACCCGTTCAAGGACCTTCACATCCTCCTTAAATTGTGGGGCCCAGAACTGCACATAGTACTCCAGGTGAGGCTGCACCAATGATGAATACAACGGGATAATCACCTCTTTTGACGAGCTGGTTCTGCTGTGTTTGATGCACCCCAGGATGCAGTTTGCCCTCTTGGCTGCCAGGACACACTGCTGACTCATGTTGAGCTTGCTGTCAACCAGCACCCCATCTCCCTTTCTGCAGGGCTGCTCTCTAGCTGCTCCTCTCCCAGTTTATACTTGTGCCTGGTGTTACTCCATCCTAGGTGCAGAATATGGCATTTCAACTCGTTAGATTTCATCCCATTAATCATAGCCCAATGCTCCAACCTATCTAAATCCCTCCACAAGACCTCCTGTCCCACAGGTCCCACAGTACCTCCCAGTTTGGTATCACCAGCAAACCTGCTAATGGTGCATTCAACTCCTGCATCCAGATCATTGACAAATGTATGGTACAGAAGTGGCCCTAGAATTGAACTCTGAGGAACACGGTTGATGACCGGTCACCAGCCAGATGTAGCCCCATTCACTACAACCCTTGGAGCCTTGCCCTTCAGCCAGTTCTCCGCCCAGTGCACCATGAACCCGCTCATCCGACAGCTGGACAACTTGTCCAGAGCGATGCTGTAAGGGATAGTATCAACCCCTTACTAAAATCCAGAAAACTACATCCATCTGCCTTCCTTTCATCCACTAGGTGAGTGACCTTGTGATAGAAGGGTATCAAATGAGTTAAAGAGGACTTTCCCTCTGTGAACCCTTATTGACTGTGCCCGGTGAGTGCAATATTCTTTAAATGCCTTTCAACAGTACCCAGTATAATCTTCTCCAGGAACTGAGGTTAGACTAACAGGTCTGTAGTTCCCTGGGTCTTCCCTCATGCCCTGTGTGTAGACTGGAATACCACTGGCTAATTTCCAGTCAGCAGGGACGTCCCCAGACACCCAAGACCTTTAGCAGATGATTGAGATCTTGCCATAACAGCCTCCAACTGCTTCAGAACTCTGGGATGAATCCCATCAGGCCTCGTGGACTTGTGAACATTCAGCTGACACAGCTGGCCCCTTACAATTTCAGTGTCCACAAACAGAAGGTCACTGTTCCTGCACTTGTGGTCCTCTGACTCAGGAGACCTGGCAACCCAAGGTCTATCAGTATTATTAAAGACTGAGGCAAAACCAGCACTGAATACCTCCACTTTTTCTTCATCACTATCAGTCAATGACCATCTTCAACAAGTATCCGTCCAGTGTTTTCCTTAGGCCTCCTCTTTTTTATGTCCCTAGTCCTCCCAGTCCTGCAGTTCAAGTAGAACTTAAAAAGTTTCAGCTCACTGTGCTGTATGTTATTTCTCAAGCAGAAGTGAGTGATCAAAAGCAAATTTTGCTCCCTTTTGTTCAGATGAAGTGAGAAGGTATGAAGAGATTATACAACCGGCCTCATTAAAATGATTGGAGAAGGGGTACTGATTCCAGGTCCCTTTCCTGTCTACCGAGTATTGGTTACGTGTTCAAGCACAAGAGGCTTGTGCCGGTGGCTGAGGTGGTGCTGACCCTGCAGGCCTGGCCTGTGGCAGCAGGGTGCTGGCCAGGCTGGCTGCTCGCTCTCCCTTCTGCTTCTACTTCAGCTTCTCCCTGCCGGGCAGAGGAAGGAAAGGATTGCTGCAGGAAGACCTGATGTGGCCTGGGCTCTTTCCCACTGCCGTCATCTGCCACCGTGTCAGCAGCGCAGGATGCAGGAGACTGATTTCTGCCTCCTTCTTTATGTCCTTTCCTCCTTGTATCGTCTTGTGCTAAGAAAGGCCCATAGTGAGCAAGACATTCTCTGAGCGACTCATGCACCCTCTGCTTGCCATGAGCAGGGATGCGCTGGGGTGGAAGCACTGGCATGTGCGGGGCCATACTGTGAGTAAGAGCCCCTGCTCAAACACTGGGCTTAGAAAACAGCTAACGTGGCCATGGGAACTAGAAGGGCGACCGAAACTGCTCAAGGGCAAAGACTGTGAGCACAAAATGGGTTATTCTGTTGCTATGGTATGCAAGCTGTCTCTTTGAAAAATAAGAAACTGCTTGGCTTAAACAGAGTTCATAGGGAAGTCAAGGCTAAAGTAAGGTCACATAATTCTGTCCAAAAAGCATATAGTATAGATTAAATGTAACCAGCTTGAGCAAAAGGGTCTGAAAGCAGTCTTGGAACTATCTAGATAACAGTATGAGTAACACCATATTGTATGAAAACTGCCTAGATAGTGTTAGAAACATCAAATTTGGGGGTGGATGTAGCAGACTTGGGACCAATGAGGAAAAAATAATTAGGAGCAGGTCATTAAATGGGTCCCATTTGTCTGGGAGAAGTCTAGGCAGAGAAAGGGATGTGCAGGGTTGGTGAAAAGGTGGGCTTAGGAAAATAAACACTAGGAATTAAAATAATTTAATAGGACACCACCCGCCCCCCCCCCCCCCCCCCCCCCCCCCCGGAAATAATTAAAATAATAGGCATTAGGAATAATCCAGTGGAGAAGACAGAAGGGTGTGATATTTGGGTCACAGAATTGTGGACACCTCCGGTGGTAAAGATGACCTGTGGCCCCAAGCCCATCAGGGTGCTGGACAACAGCCTTGGGACAACCCGCTGGACTCTCATCAGGTCTGCGTCCAAAAGACTTGGTGTGCAAAGGTGGGTTGACAAGGAATAGGCTTGTGCCCTCATACGAAGTGGAGAAGGGAAGGCAATAGAATTGTAATGTGGTAGAGCTTGCATGTGATATTTCTTCATAGTAATACAATTATGAATTACTTCTACTAGTAACAGACAATATAATTGTAACTCAGAATTGTGTTTGTAGTGATGCGGCTGTGAATGACTACTGCTAATATTAGACATTTGCTCCTTGGCCAGTTAAGGTATTATTAGTCTCTTACAAGTGTGTTGATTAATCAGTAAATATCGTAACTGTTTATCAGTTACATCTTAGGTCTCCATTCTAAAGGAGAAGTCAGACACATAATATACAATGATCATTATTTTTAAAGCTATTTTATATGCAAAAAGCTAAACCCATTTCATTTCCTGAAGACTTCCAAACTAGTTATGCACAACAACCAAGAAAATGAAACAGGGAGTACTTTTGTGTCCTGTGATGTGGGACTTTTCCAGCATTGACCTAGTACTTTTATTCTAACGTCATTATGACGCTGATCCTTGTGGAGTTGAGACAGCTTACAGTGGTGCAAGCCAAAAGGCTGCACAGAGTTCAAATGTGGATGTTTTGGGGGGCTCAGTACTGCAGCTGGTGACAGTGAGACATGGTGCTGAAATGCTTCAGTACCAGAGACTGCAGCTGCATAGAGATTGCTCCTGGCAGGGAATGCATGTAGTATTGGAAAGGTTGGGCATGATGGTGCATGGGACCTGGAGCTGAAATTGCCAGCGTGAGACTGAACAGGCGTTCACACAAAGCCCACCAAAGTACAGAAACTAACACCAAGGGAAAAAACAGAGAAAACAGCATCTCAAACATTTATCTGAATTTAATTTTGGCAGTTTGTATTACTTCAGAGGAGACTAAAGATGTAAATGTATGGTGTATTTGTGCTGGGTTTGGCTGGGGTAGAGTTAATTTTCTTCATAGTAGCTAGGCTGGGGCTGTGCTTTGGATTTGCGCTGGAAGCAGTGTCGATAACGCAGGGATGTTTTCGTTACCGGCCGAGCAGCGCTTGCACAGAGCCAAGGCCCTTTCTGCCTCTCACCCCACCCCACCAGGAGCTGGCAGGGGACACAGCTGGCACAGCTGGCCCCAGCTGACCAAAGGGATATGCCAGACCATGGGGCATCATGCTCAGCATATAAAGCCGGGGGAAGAAGGAAGGGGGAGGCCATTCAGAGCGATGGCGTTTGTCTTCCCAGGTCACCGTTACGTGTGACGGAGCCCTGCTGCCCTGGGGATGGCTGAGCACCTGCCTGCCCACGGGGAGTGGTGGATGAATTCCTTGTTTTGCTTTGCTTGTGCGTGCAGCTTTTGCTTTACCTATTAAACTGTCTTCATCTCAATCCATGAATTTTCTCACTTTTACTTTTGTGATTCTCTCCCCCGTCCCACCGTGGGGGGTGGGTGGGGGGTGAGCGAGTGGCTGCTCGGTGCTTACTTACGGGCTGGGGTTAAACCATGACAGTACTGAGTTGAGGGTATCTTTATACTTGTATCCTTCCCTTGTCAGAAGACAGCTTGTTTCTTGTTTTAGTCTCTTGCTTCAAAATTTCAAATTCTGACAAAAAGAAAGCAAAGCACATGCTTAACTGCTTTGCTCAGTACAGATTGCAATCAGCAACATTCTTTCAAATTCCAATCTGAAGCTTGCGAAGTAAAGGCTTCATCCTGCCAGGCGGTGGTATTAAGTATCACATGGAAGGCCGTCATAATTCCAGTTCAGTGTAGCCAGAAACATTTAAAGTTGCACTAAACTTTTAATGCAAATAAACACGGAAGTACAGGTGAGATGATGATGTGTTTTGGTTGTTTTTTTTTTTTTTGTTTTGTGTGGTTTGTTTTTTTTTTTTATTAGTAAGCCCTAAGTGAAGGGGTAAGAACCCTGATTTCTGCTGCTAGTCCTGCTTGCCTGAGCATCACAAGCCAAAATACACAAATACAAAAATGAAGCAAAGAACAAAACTCCCCAGGACCCAAACTGCTGGGAGTCCTTATCTCGCTGTGCTATGCACCGGTCCCCTATTGCTTGTCCTCTCTTCCTGGTCCCATTAATCTTGGACTCTCTGCTGCACATTGGGTCTGCTTCAGCAGGATGGATGGAGTACACCAGTGCTGTCACTGATTTTGCAGCATGATTAGGCATTTTATTGACAAGTACAGATTCAAATCCTTTAGGCTGAAGAAAGCTTAAAGCTCAGATTTTTCACTTCCCAGGGAAATGCTCTAACCCCTAGGATACCACATTGTCTCATCTGCTACAGGATGTTAGAAATTTCTTTAATGAAAAATAAATGAAAATACTAATGTTGTAATTTTACAGTTGCTCAGAGCGTTCAGTTATGCTAAATTGTCTTGCTGTTTCTATGCATCAGCCTTCAAATAAATAGTATATCAAAAGGAAGGATGGTTTTAACCTTACATCTTGACATACAGAAGTAGTATTGGAGGGATTCCTTCTCTTGCATGTTTGTTAAGGAGTTCTAGCTGAGTGGGTTCTGCATGGAGCTCTGAGATCTGCAAGATAAACTGTGCTGCCAGAAAGCTGGGCATACTGCTGCTACCCTGAAAGGACTTCAGGAAGAGAGCTGTGGAAGGTACTGGCGCAGAGGCAAAAGAAGAAGCCATGTTCCAGGAGGTAGAGAAATGCAGAAGGAACGCAGCAGAGAACTTGGAAAGGTTTGTTGTAATAAGGAGGAGTGTCGAGGTGAGGGACAGCAACACTGGCTCACAACTACCCTAAGCAACTTCCAGCATGTTTTCTTGTAGGTCTGTGATCCCGTACAGTGTTATGAGTACACAGCTCCTCTCTCCCTGCAGCGTGGGTCAGACCTCTGTGTCTTGTTCTGGAGAGAGGCATGTGCCATTCACTGCAAAGATTCCTTCGCAGATGCTTAACAGGGAGTTAATCTGTCCTTTTCATTTTTGCTACTGCAGAGTGAGAATGATTCCATGGAGTCGGACAGCTCAAGCAATTGAAAGGGGAGAAACAGTTCTCATCCATGTAGTCTCTAGCCAGTCCTGCATCACATGTCCAAGTAAAGATGTGAAAGGGAAAGGAAATGAGGAGAGACAAGGAGGTAAGTGAAACTCCTGCATTTTTCATCAGTTTCTGTTCATGCAGGTTGCAGTCTTTTTGATAAGGACCATTAACTGTTACTATCAATCAGCTTTTCTAACTACATAACTATTTTAATCCTCTTGCATACATTGGCAAAATTAATACAGACCATTGCTTGTTTTTAACACTCGGTGTTGTCCATTTAGTTGTAAGGAAACGAGAAGCAGCAGCTGTGCCAACGTATTATTATTATTAATGTATATGAAAACAGTGAGTAACCTACGCAGTTCAGTTACAGGGATCCCCATGTCCCCAAGCCAGCAATTGCAGAGATTTACACTTCAACTGATATTTTATTCTGTAAATGAAAATAAAAGCCCTCAGCTACATAATTCCTTACAATTAATTAGGCACAAAGTACTCTGTAAAGATTAATACTGCCATTATCCCAGGAGCGCTCAAAAAACCCAAAACCCCCAAAAGGCAAAAGAAGCACTTTAAAATCTGTAAGGTATCAGCACAACATGTCTAACAACAGTTCACAATCCACAAAACAGCACATGCATTTGCAGCAAGTAATTACTCATTAGAATTGTCAGGCGTGGAATGAATTTGAACACATATGGCATCTCTGATTTCCAGTGCCTGCTTTAACTGTAAGTCTATAGTTCTTATGAGGGCACATTGTTTGGTCAAGGGATCTATCAGTATGTGGGCTCTGCTCCACAAAAAAATATCCACCTCTAGTTTTCCAGTTACAGACTGTGCAATCTTGACATCCAGGTGATTTTGTGCCATTTTGGTTTTGTGGCACATGCACAGGCCAACCTTACCCTGATTCTTCTAAATGTACTGGACTGCAAGTAAAATTGCTGAGTCTGTTTCAGTACTTGAATGGATTTCTTCAGTCTTGTACCATGGCCCTGAAAGACTGGAGTACCTCCCTTACAGCCACGACATCCTCCAGACATTGTGGAGCCATTACTGGTCATCCCGTGTCAGCAAGGCAGTGCAATCCCACCTACCATGCTGTGCCTTGTTCTGCTGCTCCTTAAGTGCTGATGGATTACAACGCACCATTCATCTTCTGTGCCAGATTTATCATATGCTCTGTGTTCAGTCTCCATACGCAAGGCCTTCACATAATGATGAACTGTCTCTCTGATCTAGCATCCCAAACCACAACTGCTAGTAAACACAGAACCAAACAGCGTGCACGCCCTGCAAAGCCATATGCCTTGGCAGACTAACACAGTTTCTGCCCTTGAGCCTACTAAGAAAAAACAAGTCTCACAATGCACAACAGGGAAGTGTCCTCCTGGGAACAGATAGATCTGCATTCCCATGGAGAGGGTGGATTTGCCCCTACCGACTGTCATAAAGCCGTTAGGCACAGCATGACCACCGACAGCCATTGATCGGAGCCTGTTAGGCAAGACAGCGTGCGTGGGAGCAAAGGGACTTTACCCATCTCAAGCCTGACGTCTGTATGTGTGGATACTTCCTAACACATACCTGCCTTGTAAGGTCAATTATTTTTTCTATACCGACTTACAGGGGTCAGGCAGCCTTTGTCACATCTTTTGGCAGATGCTGCTGTGTATGAACTTGGGCATCAGCCCATCCTCAAGAGATGTTCCAGTGTAAACCAAACCAGATCTGGGAAGGACTTAGTGTCTAGAAGATTTCAGCTGGTGACATTCTTCATTGTTAGAAGAAAATCTCACAGAAAAGGTAATGCAGAACCAGAATACAATCTTCAGCGGCTCTTGCTGTCAAATGTTTGCAAGTGGGCATGTACAAATGGAGATTTCCTGGCATTTATTTCCGGATGTGGGCATATATTCTCAAGGATGTCAAAAGATTTATTTCTGGAACAACAAGATTGGATGAAAATTCCTAGTAAGACCAGTGCTTTTCCTAGTTAATAATAAAGCTGTTTTTAATAATAATGTAGCAATGAAGAATGAGTTAAAATAGAAAATAATCTCAGGATTTACTACTCAGGAACTCATAATGATCTTTTCCCGTTTGAATGCGCTTTGACTATAGCTTATACATGAATATTTTGGCTTGGCTTCAGCCCAGCAATTTAGAAGTGACTGAAGTAAAGAGCCGAGAAAAGAAAGATTCTTGCAGCATTTCTCAAGAACGTTATAATACAAATATATACGAGAAATAGAGTCAATGCTCAACAGCAATGATCAGTACTGGTGCCACAGATACTGCCTTCCGTAGCACAGTGAAAGCACGGTCTTGCCGATCAGAACCAGCTTGAATCCAGCAGCAGCAGGCAGCATCTGCACTGCACCCTGCAGCAGGACTGCAGTGTTTCTGTGATTTCCCCGACAGAAGCGCATGAAGTCTGGCAGAGGTGAGACTCCTCACAGCTTCTATGTGCACGCTGCACCTATCGCCTGCTCAGTCCCGTATGTCCTGAGTAAGTCAGGTTTGCTATGCAGGCTGCCTGCTGCAGCACAGCGTTTGCACCTGCACACTCACGGTGTCCCCAGTTGCAGATCTGGTCTGTGCATGCCCAATAGTCTTTTCTCAGGACGCCCAGCAGTCGGCTCCGAACCATCGCTGCAAGCTGCCCGATACTTAGAAGTAAACGTCAGTGGACTTCTAGTTCATCCAGTAGCCTCGTCCTGGTTCTTCACAGGGCTTAGTAGCTCACATACAGCGTGGGACAAAGGCAAGAAACTTGCCTGGGCTGAGGAGAAACGGGAACTAGTTCCCCAGGAATCTGGAGTGCTGGGCAGTGCCATGCAGGGTCATTAGTGTGACTGTCATTTTTGCTGTCTGCGGCTATGTTATCTAGATTTTAGGGCTATCTGTCTGGAGTATCCTTGCCTATCGTGCCCCTGAACTAAGTAAAACAACAGTTTGAAACCTGAAAAATAAATAAACTTTCAGTAATTCACATCCTCTGAGTAGTTCTATTGACTTAATGTTAAAATGGTGTGTAAGCAAATTTGATGCCTAAAATTATCATAAGGCAAACTAAGCTGATGAAGGTTTGAAGTAATACTAACTCTGTCTTGTTCCAGACATAGATAGTAATTATCAGTCCTCCAGTAAAGGACAAACTTGCAAACAGAACCTCCCAGATAAGTTGTAAGGAATTTCTGATTGTTTCAGTTTAGACAATTTTTTTTTTTAATTTGGCTTTATTTTATTTGTCCTGTTTCAGAAGACTATCGAAAAAACATTTTTGTCTTCACCTTCCTATGAGAAGGCAAGGACACAAGTTTGAACAATAGAAATTCTAACTAGGTGTAAGAAAAAAAAAAATACTGCAATGATAGCCAAACACTGAAAGAGGTTGCCCAGCGAAGCTGTGGACTCTCCATCCTTGGAGCTATTAAAAACCCAACTGTACACGGTCCTGAGCAACCTGACCCTGCTGGCTGGGCTCAGAGCAGGGCAGCTGGACTAGATGACCTCCAGGGGTCCCTTCCAAGCTAAATCTATTCTATAACCTTTTGTTACATAGGTAGCATTTCGCATCTCTGTTGTATCTGGAAGGATGCCCAAACCTAGAAAGAAAATATGCCTTTGAGAGCTACTGTGGTGTAAGTGCCGTATAGCTGCTGCAAACATTTTGCTTTCTAAGAGCTATTAGGCTAAGATTACACGCAACACATCCTCTGAAGAGCTGGATTCTCATCTATCAACAGAACAGGTTTTTCCTGTAACCCTACGAATGTTAACTTACGTAGCCTTGGGCAAAACATTTGTAATTCATGTGCTGCTCTGCTAGTTTTGGCAAACCTGCAGGTGTTGCTGGTTGTGTCGCTGGGTCTGTAAACCCTGACACACATTCTTAATTTTATAGTCCTACACAGCCAGCCATACTACAAAAAGTGCAAATATTCACATTGGTAAGGCTAAGCCACTGCACACGTTTGCAAATGTCTGCATTTGTACCTCATTTAGCACAAGCGGGCTCCAGTCTGGCCGAGCTCTCGCTGGACACTGCTGCAATCTTGGTGTAATAATGTGGAAGTCCCCAATATTAACTTGACTGTACTGAGCTACATACATCTGAACAGAGAATATCAATAGTTTAATAATCCCCATTATGCTTAATTTGTATTATAAAATACTGATTTTGGCATAAGCCCCTACTGCTGCAGTTAGACTATGCCTAAAGCCAGAAGCTTAAGTTATTGATCAAAGCCCTTTTGTTTGTGGTGATACAGACAAGTGGCGAAGTTCCTGATACAAACTTGGAACAGATGAAACTAACAGCCGAACAGATCAGATAGTGGGCAGGGAGGGTAAAGCTGTCAGTCATGATGCAGAAAATGGAGTTACACTAAATTAACATTTTATTTGGAAAGTAGCAGGAAGATAAAATTAATACATTGCAGTAAGGGGGAGATACTTTATATCCCATCATTATCTACTACAGCTTGTTAAAAAATAACCAGTCGTGAAAAAACCCCACCAAATTAAGGGAGCCAGTTAATCTGCAGAGAGTTTATTAAGGAGTTCATTAAAAAATAATCTGAATAATTTTGAACTTAAACAACTGCTTGAAACCTGAAGAAGTTCTGTTTAGTCTGGAAAAAAATGTTTTACTCATAATTAAACTGGGTGAGTGCCATGACATGGGGAACTACAGGCCATGCAGTCCGCACTGAGGAGCAATTGTAGGGGACATGCTGCGTACAGGATCATGACTAATGCTCATCAACAACTGAGGGCAGACACTGCTCCTGTAGGAAGGCTGTGGGATGGATGCGACTTCCTCCTAACCCTGCTAACATCAGGTCATGTAATGTTTGCTGCTGGCAGGAACCGAAGGCTTTCCAGCTCTGCGTAATGCCACAGTGTCTCTGTGGCTTCTAATAATGGATGTATTTCGCTGAGAAGCCAAAGAGAAGACCAGGTGATACACCAGGAACCCAGAAATTCCTATCTGAAGCAAACTGTATC
This sequence comes from Falco peregrinus, assembly GCF_023634155.1. Taxonomy (NCBI): domain Eukaryota; kingdom Metazoa; phylum Chordata; class Aves; order Falconiformes; family Falconidae; genus Falco; species Falco peregrinus. Next base: position 7,985,235 of record NC_073726.1, on the reverse strand, counting down.
AAATACATCTGGGCAAAGCACAAATTTGGTTGATAAACTCTGAAATAATTACTTTATGTAATAGACTTTTTGAAGGCATTTGTAAGACATTAAACAGGTACCTGTTAAATTTTTGATAAGAGAAAATTACAGCATATGAGTAACTTCCATGCTGATTCACAAGCTGCTAGATATATGACAGTAACAGCAACACATATTTGATGGAAAAAACTTACGGTCTTAGGTTATTCAATAAGGCTTCTGCTGGAGCAGAATTAAAGTAGTATAATGACATGTTCACATTAGAAGAAAAACTAAAGTAAAAAATAGTCAAGCAAGACAAGTAATATCTACAGAAAATCTGATGCTGCCCTTCGGACATTCAATTAGTATCTGTGAGCATTAGTTGTTCATCATGACCCTAAAGCCACAAAAGGAAAATTAGTCTTTGTAATATTAGATCACAATCTTTTTTCTTACCTGCATGTAAGATACACACACATCTTTAATCAGTAAAAGAAATGAAACTGGAAAAAATTAAAGGAATATCATAGTAAAACCAATCTTTTAACAGTTACCCTGATAAGACCTCCGAACACCTGACTACTATCTGAACAAAGAAACAAGGTGCCTGTGTAAACCTTGCTCTGCACCACACAATAGAAAGCAGGAGTAACCCTAACAAAGCCTAAAATACATGGCATGAAACTGCTGGCAATGGGAGTTAAATCAGGCTGTGCAGCTTCTTTCAATGCAATACATTTGATCAGTGTGAGGCACTGCAGAGGGCGTGCAGGAATTTCTTACTTTGCTAGGGAGAGGGAGGTCTGTACCTCCCCAGGCACTGCTGACGCAGATGTTGGTGAGGTGGAAGAATCGCTGAGGTACCTGTCTCATTCTGTCTGTGCTAATGGAACCACTCAGGTGTTAATGCATTATTACACTGCGTACATCCACCACTAAATACATAGGCAGCTGTTCAAAAATGTGCATTACATCTGTAATATTCTGTTAAAAGGGGAGAGATTCAATAAGCCCCTGACTGAAGGTCATAATTTAAATATTTTCAGCCCCAATGAATGCAAATACACAGATGTAAAGACAGTGCACTTCTTTTTCTTTTCTGTTTTTTTTTTTCTTCTACAATAACATTATTTTTTTTTAATTATATTACCTCTTGAGCTTTTAATGGGATTCCTTCCTTAGCAGTCGGTGGGGAGTGGATAATGTCCTTATACAGAGGCTGTATCTGTAGCACATACAGCTGTTGCTTTTCAAAGTGTCAAAAAATGTTGTTAGAACTAGACTTTCCAGATGCAAACAGTACACATATATTTTTAAGTGTTAATGTTTGGGAAAACCTTAAACTGGAAACTGGGATGATTTAATTTCTCATGTTCTTAACGAGTTCTGCAGTTCCCAATCTTTAAAGTGAGTTAAGTAAACTGAGAGCCCCACAGTTCTGACTCCATGTAAGGTGGTGGGCTTGTTCATACTTCTAACATACTGTTAGTTGTCTACATTTACATTCAGTGACTCGGTTCGCTGAGTCAGTGTCTTCCTCAAACACCACGAGGCCTTCTGCATACATCCCTAACCTACTGCACAAAAAGAAGCGGAAAGAGAAAGTTGAAACTCTTGACATAAATAGATCTACAGTTTCCCTTTGCTTCTCAAATCACGTTCAAAAGGTCTGTGAAGTGCAGGGGGTTACTCACAAGCTTAAATGACATTACTCTTTGGGCACAGAGTGCTCAGCACTGTCTAGGAAAATGCCTGAATTTCAATGGCACTGCTCATGGTGAGTTTACTTGTGTCTAGGCTGTGTCTTCAGATCACATTAGATAATCCCGTGAGGAGTTGTTTCGCCATTCAGCTCAAGGCTTGGTGATGCAAATTTTATTTGTAATTTTGTCTGAGTACAGACACCTGCTACTTCAGGCTTGTGGATTACAAGGTATGGCTTGCTACAGCTTTCCAGCTGCAAGTCCAATGCAAAATCCCAGCATAAAAATCTGGAAATAGCAAATTCCTTTTACATGAGGAGCACAAGGAATTACTAAAATAGAAATCTTTGGAACACAGTTGTTCCAGGATCTCAAACATAATTTTACTCTGTAGGAAATGATGAACTTGATGCACTGGGCACTAACAGAAGAAAAGAGGAGAATGTATTTTAAAGCACTTCATTGTTGTCTTCAGGAGATTTTTTAAATGTACCTACTGTGTGAGGGAAGACTTAATTTTTAGCTGGTTCTTTGAAAAATTAACTCTTAAAACGTCTGCAACATAATTTATAAAAGGAACGTGTTTGAGACCACATTCAAGTGCCGTTCAAATGACTGTCCCCAGACTGTTCACTGCCGTATCTTCAGGTACGGTGTATGCAAGGCCAGTTCTTGTTCATTACGTGTTAGTCCTTCCTTGGTATGTTACGACTGAAGGTAGCACTCTGCTGTTGCCTGGCTATACACGGAGTGATGCAAACACCAGGGTGTAAGAATGAAAAACAGAAGGGAAAGCTATCTTGAACCGTTAGCACTTCTCCTGTTGAGAAAACAATGTTAATTTTTTTTCAGGACACCCCTACAAGCAGGCAGCAGGACAATAAAGATTGGCTTTTAAGTCCAGAGCAAATCTTGTTAACTTCAATCCCAGGCAGATCTGCAGTTTAATCTGGATAAAGATTACAGAGTGATTTACAAATGACAGCATTAACCTGCCTGTAATTAATTTATCTTTATTTCTACTATTAATTACGTAAAAATCAATTCTGCTTTTTTTGTAACCTGTTCCTTTCCATTGTACTTCTGCGATGAGTCGCTTTTAAAAATAATCTGTTCTTTAAATTTTCCTAGATTTTTCTGTGGTGGTAGCAATGACTCCACACACAAATGAGGTTCACGTACAGGGCACTACCACAAAGGCCATACATGCTTATAGCACACACTAATTTAAGACTTAATTTCAGGACGTGCTGATGGACAAAGGGGTAATACTACAGTTACCATTTTCAGTGCAAATGAGACTGTCTCATTCACGTGGAATGTGTCCGGGATGACTTACTACCTAGGTAGTGGTATGCAGTACAACACACTTAAAATAAAAGCTGGATAGTATTATACTGGAGGATGAAATCTGACTGAAGACTGGCAAACAAGCTGCTTTTAACAGTGAGTGGTTTAAGTAAAATTAATGAACAGCCCGAGAAAGTTAACTGCGTGTTACTTACTAGCCTATTATTAGCAATTCCTTGGGTCTGAAGTTAAAAATCACCACACCTGACAAGCGTTAAGTCTTAAAGCCAGGCGACTCCATCACAACCTCAAGACTATGGAAATCTGGACAGGTCACACATATCGAGTCGCCCACCAGCCTGAGAGCAGCACAGCACGCCGGGCTTGCCTGGTTCTGCCCACGCCAGCACCCGCCCCTTCCACCCTGGGCCGCTGGGCTGGTGGCAGGGGTGTGAAAAGCAGCGTGCTGTTTTGAGAATGGAAACAACATCTGGAGGGTTACAGGGCTGATAATTACTGACGCTGCCCCCTTCTATAGCAAGACCTGAACGGTCTTCGGAGAGCGCTCCCCAAAACAGTAACGAAAGAGGTGAAAATGCCTTTTGGTGGCTGTCCTGTTCCACACAAAGAATGACTCATTTTAGGCACTCTACAGGGAATGTTTAAGCTAGATTTCTTCTTATGCCTCAGTTATCCCATCTGTGCTGTTTGCTCATTAATTTAAGGGAAGCCAAAGGGAACTTTTCACTACCCTTCTGTCCTCGCTATCTTGTCCTCTTCACAGCCCCAGGGCACGGCTGTTTGCAACAGAATGGAAACCATCACGAGGCTCTTGACTTCCCAAAAAATATTTTCAGCAAACTGCCTAGAGCTGACAATGAGCATATTGTGCTTCTCCCACCACACCCCTGCTGCTGGAGATTGTCCCGCAGCCGCTCCGCTCTGCCCCAGATGGCCTGGCACACCCGCTCCACGCCGAGGGCAGACCCCCAAGTGTAGAGGACTGAGGGCGGTGGGTTGATCAGCATTGATAACGTGCAGCTGTGGCCTTGCCTCAGAGGCAGTGGGTTGGTTGACATGGGCGATGTGCAGCTGTAGCTCGTTCCAGCTAAGTGGTTAAATAGCCCTGAGGATGGTGGGAGGGGGGGGGGGGGGGGGGGTCAGATGGGGGAGCAGCAGTGTGGTCTGACCTCTGGAGGAAGGTGCTACAGCACGGACAGTAGAATCTGACAACGGTAAAGCCCTGTTGCAGCCTGCTAGTTTGATTGTGCTGCAACAACTGGTGCCCCGTGTGAGGACAACTGAGTGGGACTCGACTACAACACGTAAGTGCAGCAGTAACCGCACCTTGCGCAGGCACTGCTGCTGTGCTGGGCTGTGGGCTGCAGCCCCGCCACCCCCCGAGCCCCAGGGACACCCTGCTGAAGAAGACCAACCGAAACAACAAAGGTTGCAGCACTCGAGCTTTTCCTTTGGAGCTGGTTTTCCACCCCGCAGTCAACACGGTACATGCGGCTCCTTAAGAAGCCTGTTGGAGCTGGCCCTGGCCCTGCCTGCCCCTTACACGAGCAGGACCGCTCTTCCAATTGCTATGACCCCTCTAAACACACTGAAATATTGCGATAATGATCACCTGCCAGATCACCGGTGACTGGGATCACCTTCCTGGTATTCCCACAGGGACACGTTTTGTTACTTTTCAGACATACTATTAAGAATACACGGATCTCTTAGGAAAGCACACGCTTCTGCTAAGCATCACTGTACCAAAAGGCACATTAAGGGGGAGCTTTCTGTTCACGCAAAAGCAGCCAAATGCCCAGCTTTTATTGAAGCAAAGTGTTTTCTGGGACCCTAGCTTTAACTGTACGCCACTGAAGACATGCACAGGCATGTTAAAGCCTGACACACAGGATACGTTTTATGGCCCTCCACCCCCTTGCATTATCACCTGTATGGTTTTATGAAAGAACTGAGAAGCCACAAAGCTTCCTCAGCTCCCTCAGCCACCAGCAACATCATCGGCTGCACCTTCAGCTACCCACGTGCTAGATTCAATGCTACTGCTGGACACCTCTCCTGAAGGACAGTACACGTGGAAATATTTCTCTATTATTCATCTCTGGTAATCTTTCCTACTCTGAATTTCTGCTACTTATCACCTGCCCTGTAATGTAAGGACACACTTTTTTTCCCTAGGTAAAAACTACAAGGAGTGAACCACAAGCCACAGTATTTACATACTTTTACCCTTTACGCTGTGCGTACTCCACAGTCAAAAAAGAAAAGCAGTACTTTCTTTGAAGATGGTAACTGAATTCTACTGTATAAAAGCATACCAAAAGCAAAAAAAAAAAGGACCCAAGTTTTGTCCAGGACTTGTCTATTTCTGTAGAATATAACTATAATGTTATTTCTATATAAAATATTTCTATATAAATAACAGAAATTTCAATATAAACCAACTAGAATGTTATTTCCCATTGGGAAGGGTATAAATTTGAACAGCTGCTGAACTCCCATATTTATTTTGCATCACAAACACTTTTAACTGTTCATTCATTTTAGAGCAATCTAAGATAATTCATACAAGTCTCTTGGACTTGCACCGTGGGTGTTATTTGAGGAGTGTTGTCATAATGAACAACTCTCCTCATTTATCAATAAACCAAGGTCTTTGGCACCAGACATTTGTAAATTTAAATTTATTCAAAAACCTAGTAAGACTGCACTGAAATAACCCTTTTTTTGTACTCCGTGTGATCGCTGTTGTTATTGAGACTAGTCTGGCATCAGTTGCATGTAAGACCTCACATTAGCATGTACTGAGCTCTGCCATCGTGACTCAGAATTATTCTACTACTAATGCAGCTTTTCACTAGATAGTGATCACTGAAGTATTTCATTTTGTGCTACTGCATTCCACAGATGTAAACCAGTCTACCTCTACATTAGCAATATTTACTTCCCAGCAAAAGGAAGAAACAGTAATTAAAATTGCAGTTGTGTCGTTCTCCCGCTCATAGCCCCTCTTTGCTACGCTGCTTCCCATTAACTCAGAGGAGAGCTTCTTCCCGGGCTGCTTGGAAAAGATGCAAGCAGCTCGGGTAGGGTTCCCCTCACCTAGCTTAGTTATGCAGACTGGGCATGTCCCAGTTTCTAGACTCCGTCACCAGTAAGGCACCTTTGGGGATTCACTTGCACGTTCCAGACACATTTTAGATGAAGTAAACCACCTTCCAGAGTACATTCTCTCCATCGGCTAGAGAGAGAGCCGAGATGATCTAGACTAAACACAACTCTCAGGCATTTACTTTGCCAGCTGTATGCACGCCAGAGGGTGGGGAGGAATCTTCTGTTCATTTCTAGCACTGCCATATCATCTGCACCTTCCAGTTAGGCAAGAGGAAGAGAAGTCATATACAAAGAGCACTGAAGAAAAACAAGTGACTAATTCCTGAAGGGGTTTTTGTTTGGTACGTGCTTTTTTGTTTGGTTGTTTTGTGGTTGTTGGATTTTATTTTTTTTTTTTTTTTAAACTAAAAATTGTCTCTCGATTTTCCCTTTGTTGACCGTATTCTTTCATTACCTATAGTCTCTTCTGGCTATTAATTTTTTCTTCCTTGACATTAGTATTTCTTGAAAGAACTATTAATTCTAGACGAGAAGTATTCATTGATGCCTTCTGGATAAATTCCAAGCCTTTCCAAATTTAACATTTCAACAGCACTTCACCCTCTCTTCACATACAGTTCTTCCCTCCCCAGTCTGCAGTCTGACTTCTGTCCTGCACACCACCTCCTCCCCTAGTGTACTTCTGGGAGCGCACGGGAAGAGTTTCCTTTTGCTCTTGTACAACAATTCTCAAGAAGCCAGTACTAAAATATCTTTAAAGAGATACCGAGACGTAGCAACACTTAAAGCTGTAAGGAAACGTAAGCAGTTTAAAAGGATTTTACACTCCCACTCTTCTCCATGTGCTGGAAAAACACCCTTCCCACAGCTTAGAGGAGTATTGCATTTTCCTTACCATTAGTATTAAACCAAAAAAAGCCAATTATTTAAATAATGACAGAGTATATGAAATTTCACAATCCTGGCAAAGCTGAGACAAATGGACTGTTTCTGAATCTGTGAATGAATGCTGATGCCCTCTTTTGTTAGCTGCAAAAAACCAATACTGCTTTTTAAAAGAGTCTGTTTCTTATTAAAGTTTAGAATACTCATTATTCTGGTATCTGAGCTCCAAAATGTACAGCACAATACTCCTCGACACCTTGAAGCAATTTTATATAAAGGAGAACAGTTTCTTAAACTTTTGTATCATTCTCAATTCAAGGCTGCAGAAGACAGTAAACAGTGGGTGCAGTTGCCTGCATACTCTGAATTCTATTTCTTGCCCTGTTGATTTAATGTCCTCACCGGGATAACAGGCCCTATGGAAAAAAACCACCATCACAGGTGTTGAACACAAGTTGTAACTACACCCTGATTTTTTTTCCCCCTTAAGGTGTAGACTGACTGTTTTTTCAGGAAGACGAAGGATAGAAAGAATTAACAGGGCTCCACACCCCCCATTATCTGGAAAAAATACACATAGCACGCCCGATCGGCATGGCACTGGGCAGCATCCAGCCATGCATGTGGCTCGGACTACTAAACCGGTATGACTTGAATGATTGGGCTCATGCCAGAGGCCCACAGTTTGATCTTCAAAATGTTAGTATGTAGTTGGTAGGGATCTAACTTTTATTACATGAAGTGCAGTTAAACAGCTGTTAAGAAAAAAATCTGGAACTATAAAAAAAATAACAAGTGAAGCATATAAAAATACTTGCCCAGCAACTCCTGCATCAACCAGTGATGTGGTGTGACTTGACCTACACTGCACCAGCATGGACAGATGAACAGCAGCAGTTTAAGGGGAACTTAAAAACATTACAGATAGTCAGTAGAAGACTATAATAAGCAATGCAAAGGCTTGCCGCTCTAGTGAAGCCTTTATATTCTAAAAGACTATTAGCAGTGCATACTTCTTTTACTTGTGATGTAAACACAGCCACCTACAAGGTACTTCTTTCAAAAAGCAAAGGCCATCCATTGAGGGAACTCTTGCTGCCACAGCACAGAATCCTGTTCTTGGGACCGCTGTAAGGTGGAGATGGCCACAACACAGAACGTACTTCTCAGACCTTTGCTACTATTTGAAACATACTGAAAAAACAAGAATCTGCTCAGTGCAGAGTTGAGTACTACATGTTTTGATTCTGGCAATGAAACCTCTAGGTTTTTTTGGTGGCTTGACTGGCCTTTCAAAGGTATTTTTAAAATTTTAACTCTTAACTGCTTATGTTAAATGGGTCAGGAACTGCCTGCTTTACAGACTACCTCTTTCTCAGTCTCTTCCTTTTCTTAAGCCCACAATGTCTAATTAAGTATTTAGAAGGAACCAGGGAAAGAGACATTTGTAATAGTGCTCCTGTGCTTTCCGACTCTGTGTACCTCAGACGCTCCTCAAGATGCGGTGGAAGCACTCTGTGGCTTTTGCAATTTCTTAGCAAGACAAGGAATTGGTAAGCCAGAAACAGCCATGACAGAGTTGGTTTGTTTTTTTTATTTATTTTATTTTTTATTTTGTTTGGGAAGACCATTCCTGTAAACAGAACTGAATAATGGAACATGGTTTTCATGCAAAGTAAGACTTAGTTCCACTGTCTCTAGAAGACACTAACTCTAAACTGACTCTGTCATTGCTGCTTTTGCATGCAGTGGCTGATCCTCTTTTCACATACTCCCAAATAAATCTATGTGAATTTTTTGTCACAATAAAAATGAAAGGTAATTTTAAACAATAGCAAGAACTCAAGACTGTTTTCTCCTCTTTTCCTCATTCCAGCTTATCAGGCCATATATGTCTTCATGAAAGAGATGACTAGACTATTGAAGCTAACACCTCTGCAACAACCACCTCTGCCTGCACATCAAGCTGCCAGAAGAAACTGTTCTGAAGTTGCAAACACTGTTTAATCCTGTACAATTCTGATGGGTAAGCCTCTCTTCAAACAAGGTTTTCAGTAGCAGCTGGGTAGGCAGAAGGAGATAAGAAACATTGCAAGTGAAGGAGGAAGACAAAGTTGGTTAATAACACAAGGTAGAGCTTCTCAGTCATTAATAAGCAGCACCAGACGGGGTGGGATAAAAGGTTTAGGGAAAAAAAAAAAAAAAGCATTTTAAACTACATAACAATAGAAGCAGAAACAAATTCCTCTTCTCCCCATTCTTAACCATAAAGACAGTGCACGCTTGCTTTGTGCGGCCATGTCAATGAGGCACAAGCACTTCTCTGGAAGCTAGTCAGCAGCTATTCTTTTGTGACTCAGGGAAAAGGTTTCCATATTTTAGTTGTGGATGATATGAGTTACAGTAAGAGTAGTTATCAGTGAAAAGAGTATATGAGTTTCTCCACTGGCAAAACGTAATTGTTGGATGAAAATTTTTTTTCTTATCTCAAAAACATGTATTTGCCCTTTAAATTAAGAGCGCTTCTAGAAAAATAAACATCAGGTATGATAACAGACATTTATCATTTGACTTTTGATGAGTACTAGAAGTACCATGTTAAAAAATAAATCAAGTAGGTTTTTAGTCTTCTGTAGGAAATTATGTTAACATGCAAACTATTACAGTTAAAAGATTATTAACTTTTGGCTATTAAGTATCACAATATAAATCAAACCTCTGCTACTTTGTTACGCAGAGGTTATTGAAATACTAATCAGAAGTTCTGGATTGTATCTTGCAATAAAGTAAGCGCCATCCATCTCCAACGCGACCTCTTCACTGTTCTCTGAAGACAGCACGAACATACTGACAAAAGCCAAGGCTGGCAGTAAGTCTGAGCAGTGGCGGGTCTAAACAGTGGATTGTGAGATGTGGTACATCGTACCACAATCCTGAGGCAAGCAGCCTTTCAATATGCAACAACTAGTTGAACAACTTCCTGAGTTTGATGCAGAATATTGGCATGGCATTATCAAGGCTTGGATTTTCAGCATCAAGCTGCCAGCAACACAAGCCATCTCTTCTGGCCTGTCGAGAGTGTCAGCAATTTAAGCTACATAATACCACGCCCACAAGGCTGGGTTAAATCGCCTAGAGTGCTGCTCAAGTAGAGCTGTGACTCAGATCAGATACTCAACACAGTGTTATTTGGGTGAGAGGTGATTCTGGGTTCTCCAAACTACCTGTAACAGCACTGCATATCCTTACATAGCATCCAGCTTTGATATTTTACCATGTTTGCCACCTTACAAGTTGCCATATCTACATATTATGCATTGCAGAGGGAAGTAGTACAGTGCATACCAGGAATGGAAGTGATATGACCGGACTGTAAACAAGCAAACAAAAGCTTGCTATATTTCTCCCCTCCCTTTGTTTCTCTGTAGGCTACAGTCTTATCCAAAATACTTTGTCTGTTACAGAAAGCCATCTTGATGCACTAGCAGTTCCTAAACACAGTGGCTAGCTGTCCAACTACTCCTTAAATCTTGCCACACAACACTTTATCACCAAGGAGAGGACAAGAAAAATGGAAAAACACTGTTTAAGGGGACAGCACTGTGCCCAGTGAAGCTGATAGCAGGAATACTGCTAAAACATCAGTTATTCTTAGTTCTGTCAAAATAAACTGAGATACTTCATTTTACAGTGTATTTGTAGAAATGCAAAACATGGTTTTCATTTTTTTTTTTTTAAACTCACCATTTGAGGTGTTGTTCTGACATCTACCACAGCAAATAAGCTGTGAAAACAAGAAAATCCTGTGGGATCTCACCTATGTATACAAAGGCCTTAAAAACCACAAGTAGGGTTTTTAAGCATGCTTGGCTTAAGACACTCGGCATCATTCAAGTGGAGATACCAGTGTATTACTCCAGTTCACATCATGGATATATTACTGTAACAGTCCCATAACAAAACTACAAGAAACATGTATGTTCTTGGGAAAATCCAGTTTTAGGAGGCATTACACAAGTCTGAGAAAACTGAGAAGCTGAAAACATTATAGAATATGGATAATCTAACAAAAGAGTTCTGAAGCTTGGAGGATTCATGCATACTGTTCTATGCAAAGGCATAACATCACATACATTCTAAATAGAAAAACAAGTATGTTGCCACTACTATTTTATACTGTTAATTTCAACTTGTTCGCTTCTTAAAAAAAGTATTAAATCTTGTTTGGAGAAGCTTCGAACTGTTTCAGAACACATGCCCTTCCCTTACAACAAAAGGTGCTGGATTTCCTTAGGACTGAATTCCTGTTATGTATTCTTAGTTTCAAAACAGATGAGGACTGCATGCATCTTCAATGCTGAAAAACTAGTCACACCTGTCAATTAAAAGGGAATAAGATAAAAATTTTGCTTACCTTTCCATGAACAACAATTCTGATTAAAAGGGATTTCATCTAGTAGATAATGCCCATTTAAACAATGTATGATGTGTTACTAGGAAAAACGTGTTTAAATTAATCTTCAAGCATTTCTTTAATTACGATAAAGTCACCTAAGATATCACAGGTTTTTGCATTTATCAATCTCTCAAATGATACTAACTTTGTATTCATTACATTAATTATTATAAAATGTATAAATTACATTAATATAAAAATATTGTAAACCAATCCATATCTAGCAAGCTTAAAGTGAAGACCAGACACTCACTTCTGCAGGCATTCCAGCTCCAAAGGCAGGTCACAACCTACATAAACTCTATTCGTTAAACTGTATTCTAACAGTTCACAAAAACAGGGATCCTACAAGAGAAGATTAATGTTTAATTTAAATCATGCTGCTCTGTGAAGTGAATTTTCAAACAAATTAGTAAGGCACATGAATGCAGGAGATTTAATAGGACCTTTTCTAGAAAAACAACTCTGCAAATGGTGTAACATGAGAGAAAGATACCTATAGCTACTGTAAGTTATATTTGTTGCACATAGCTGTGGGGAAACTAAACATGTTATTCAGAGTATTTCTGGAATACTGCTTTCCTTCTTATCCAGAAAGTCAGATGTAACATCAGATATTAAAAGCTCACCTTATTCCTGTGGAAGAACCATGCAAGGGTTCAAGAGACCGCCTCCCTGGCAGGCTGTTATTATAACTAGGAGCAATCACTTCTACAAGCTTCCGTTTAAAAGTGAAGCGAATTCATTTTGTGAAGGATCCGATTGCATAAGGTTATGCAGAATACGCTTACTTGGACTTGCTGCTGGAGAACTTCCCTCTCTTGTAGGGAGAAAAAGGAGGCAGAAGCCCAGATGCACCAAAGCATTACAATTTCCTTTGTGCCTGGAAGCTTACTGCGTGGGTGCCTGCACTGTTCATCCTTACAGGAACCTATGGAGTTCAGATATTTGCAAGTGCAGACTGAGGACTGCACACCAATTCTTAACATAATCTGATGTTCCTTCCCTCATATCAGATTAACCCCCTCAAATCATTCATTTACTGTGGCAAATACTGGATCCAATTCAAAGATATAAAACCAAAACTTACTTTCACAAGAACATGAGGATTTCCCACGACAATCAGCAAAGCTTTTGATCTAGTAATTGCTACATTAAATCTCTTAGGGTTCGAGAGAAAGCCCAAGCAGTGTTTGTCATCACCAAACAAGCCTTCATGAGACCGCACCTAAAATTAAAGATGGATAATTTTAGAAACAGAATAGTAAGGAAGTTACCCTATGGCTAGGTAAGTTGTTTTAAGATAGCGTTTACCTACTACAGCAATCCACACACAGCTCTGTCAACAATTAGCACAAGTTAGCTTCCTAATCCAAGTTTCAGCTAGCTATTTCCCACCATTAGCTCTCCCACAGAAGGTCTGTCCTCCAAGAGGGTGCTAAGACAACTTCAGCAATTTCAAGAGAATTGTGTACTAGTTTCATTTTAGCATCATGAGCATCCACTGTAATTTGAAACAGAAGATACCAAAACTGCTTCCTAAAAACGAGCGATTTTATCTTTTCAGTAGAAGAATTGCTAGAGCTCCTGGCATTCCAGTTCCTAAAGCTGAATGACAATTCAGTGTGTCTTTTCTGCAAGCCTTCTTCAGCAGTCTCAGTGTGCTTTGACTGCTTTGTCTAAGCTAAGCCAAAGCAATTAGTATGCTGTAACTACTGCTCATTAAACTTGCACCTATTTCATCTATATTTGAACACATTTTTGATAAAAGGAAAATTTCATGACCTAAATAATGAGTCTTTGTAAACAGGAGCATAGTACATACCTAGAACTACTTTAAGAAAGATGTAATGCTGAACTGAAGAGCTATGGTATGATGCAGAACAAAAAGCAAGCATAGTATGACTGCCCTCAGGAAAAAAACAATCAAGAAAGTCCCACAGACTATTCCCTCAAGCCACAAAAGAACCCCCCAAACCCATCCCTTTCTCCACTGCCTCATTCACCCTGCTTTCCAGTGTTTTGGTTTTTACGCAGCTCTTTTACCCTCCTCTCTCCAAGAAATCCTACGTACTCCTGTTAATAGTCATCCAGTACTGGTCGTATCTTCAGCTACACATTCCTGGTCTACACTTCCTTCTTTGATCAGTTTGCCTTATATGCCATTACTCAGACTTACACAGGTTGTGTCTGTACTGTACATTCTTGAACAGCCCCGAATCACAAACACCTCACACACACCATGTTGCAAACAGTTAAGTATTTTTCTTTATTTAGAGACTTAGTGCACCAAAACCACATTACCATTTGGAAAAAAAGCAAGCATATGCAGACTTTTTTTGTATTCTGAACCGAATTCCACACTGTAGAAAATAGGTAGCTGTAGGGTAGCTCTGTAGGGCCCTTAATGCCTACCAAAAGAAAGTCTAAACACTCAAATACAATCAGGTACACTGAACTAGCATCACTTGCTGATGTTCAAAGTATTAAGTTAGTCTTTCTCTAAAGTTTCCCCAATTGTCTTTTTCACTGATCCAGCACAGATTTTTTACTTCTGTCCAGGAGTTCGGCATGCCTACAACAGTGCACATTTGATGGATGTCGTCTCAGAACATAAACGATTGGTATCACATATTGTGGTAGCAAAAAGCCTTCTGCAAAAAGCCTCGGTAGCTATCAACTGACTTATCACCTGCTGCTTACACTTCTCAACCCCACACTGATTTCTCCTTAGAAACACATCCTCTTGTCAAGAGCCCCAGCCAACAATCTTACATGTCTGAGAAGACAAAAGACAGAAAAGTAGGACATAAAGAAACTGCTGTAGTTTTTCCCTTTAGGGGGTTTTCACGTCAATTCAAATGCCAGGGCTATGTGCATGCACTGGAGCAATATCTAGTGCATTTAGAGAGAGGGAACTGGCATATGTCAGCACCTAACCTCAACTTCAGTCTTCCGAGGCCTGCTGTCTTGGCTGCTACAGACAGGATTTCCACACTCTAGTCAACTGCCTGAAAACTAGGACTACATCTTTGTCTGTCACCTGCAGATAACATGTACTAAGATCTTTCAGAAAAAACAGACATCAGCTGAAGCATACTGGTCATCAAGTTTGCAAAAGGTGAGAGACAAGGGCTTCCAGCTTACAAACAACAACCGCAACTCCCCCCAGTACTCTGTAACACAATCCTCTCTTTCTCCCTTTGTCAAATGCAAGGGATAGGCTCAACACAAAGCCACAGAAACCATCTTCCCAAACACATGTGTCTTCCTACATTTCCCGAATGCTCCCTTTTGCCAGCACTTTTCTGAAAGACCCATTTATTGCAAAGAGTGAAACTAAATACCTCTGCATTTTCATGGTCATCTAGAGAACTCTAGCGATGCAGTTTATGCCCCTATACCATTGTATTTACATAAATGCAGTCAACCAAAATAAACTCTGAATCAAGGAGGTGATGCATTGTTAAAACGATGGCCTGTGACTAGTGTACTGCTGAAGCAGATAGAAACAGCATGGATTTCCCGCCCCGCCCCCCCCCGGACTTTTTTTCAAGGCTTGTGATAACTTCAGATTCAAAAAGCCAGCATCTAGAAAAGACCTTTACTGACATTCCTATAATACAACCAGTACCACACTTAAAGTGCACCATCAAGACAATCATGAAAGACTATCAAGTGCAGTCCCACCAATGCAAAATAAATAAATTTTGATAAAGGGTATTCAGCTTCTAGGCACAGTCAACATTAGTGTCTGGGAAGTCATGAGCTGTATACCATTAAGTGATAATTCTCAAAGTGATGGTGAAAAATAATGGAGGAACCTACATCAGCTTTTGTAAGTCAAACAGCAATTACTTTTTAATACTGTGATTCACACAGTTGTCTTTCTAATATTTATAATGCATCCAGTTTCCATTCTCCCTATGCACACTTAAGTGAAAGGTATGCTATTTGCATGAAACTTAAATAAACTCAGCAGAAGTACGTACAAAGGTTTAATGTTTACCTCAAAATTTCTCTCTGTACTGTTTCTATGCACTTAAAAATAAGCTCTGTTTTCAAATACTGTGAAAGAGACAAAAACGTAGCTTTTAAATTTTTACTTTTAATTTTTAAAAGCCCTATATCAAAAAGGAAACAGAACCAGACACATACAAAAACTCTCCAGAGGACCACAACAAATATACATACTGTTGATAAGATGATAACCATGTACTCCTGCCCTTGAAACTCTTCTACTGTGCCAACTTTAATGTCTGTCATATCAATACTTCTCAGAAGAAATTTAATTTTTTCAACCTACCAAAACAAACAAAAAAAAGTGTTGAAGGAATTTATATTTACATTTGATGGTGGATTAACTAAAACTGAAAACATACTACATATACAAGTAAGTGATTTAACACAGAGGTGTCACAGGGAATGCCTACACCAAACTTAGCCACCACCTACTAGTAAGGTTTTGAAATAAACCACTAATGTTTCCTGAGAAGCACCACACTTATTACATAGCTTAGAAAGTGCTCACTACCATCATTTAAACAAAAATCAACAGGTTTGTTTTTTTTTATAATCCAGGTTTTAATGAAAAGAACAACTTAGATCCATAAACCCTCTTCTTCCATTGTGACTATATCCACAACTATGCTTGCCCCAGACGCAATAGGGCAAGCAGCTTCCCCCAGCCCCTGAAGGCGGCTGTACAGAGATTCCAGCTTTGCTTGCCCGTTGCACCACGCAGAGCGAAAGACAGAGGTGAGATGTGATCTAAAGTACCCTCCCCAAAAGAGAAAGAGAACAAGGAGTCTTGTGCACTGGAACACTGGTATATGCAGGGTCAGTATACTTCCATCTCCTAAAAGCTGCTTGGAGACTATACCTTAAGTGCTCCAAGAAATTTACCAAGAAATCATGCCTGGCTAAGCTGAGGATTACAGTCAACGACTATTTTCTAACCAGTGTTCCTCCAATACGAGGTGACTTTCTTGAAGCAGACACTACTATTCTATGTCTTGCATCATAGGCAGATGAAAGACATAATCATACGAAATGTTTTAGGGAGTATCAGAGGTTCAGTCACTTCAATACTATATATAAATATTTGAAAAATAAATAGTAACTGTAAACATGGGCAGGTGCATACACCTGAACAGTAGGATCAGTACAGGCAGAATTCTAATTTGCAAGTGAGATTTCTTCAAAAGGGGTTGGTCTTTTCCACACACCTCACAGTGTTTCACCCAACCTGCACAGGCAAGGCCATGAATACTGAGATGTGAACACCAAGAAAAACAGTACACACACTGTCCAGAGCGTACTCTGGAAATGAAAGGAGATTTAATCCCTTTTTGTTTTTTTAAAATGAAAGCAGACATCACATGCTGAATAGACATGAACACAAACAGTTTTAAAAATAAACCACAGCATTTGAAGTTGAATCCAACATTCTCTCCAGGTTTAAACAGCAGCACAAACTTCAAGTCTGACTGCAAGACAGATAAAAGTCCCAATTCCTCTAGTTGCCTCAAAGCTTTAATGAGGTGACGTGCCACCTACTTCACTGCATTTCTCTTGTTCCGCTCCTCAGTGCGGAGTGACAGAATCAGACTGCTGTTTCAGCTGTTGGATAATAAATTCTTGACTTGCACTCTTCACTCCTAACAGCTGAAAAATCTGCTTCTGACTCCAAAACTGCAAGAAGATTTCTCCTTACATAATTTACTGATTTTTAAAACTGAAAAAGTAGAATGCCATTAGAATTGTCTTTCTCTAGGTTTAGATTTCAATGGAAACATCATTAATAACTGATGCCACACAGTGTAATATGACACAAAAAAAGTGAAGTTTTGAGATATGCCTCCCTGCTCCAACCAACCACAGCCATGCTAAAGTTCTTATACACCAGCTATACCTGTTTACGATACGGTGTAATCACTCCAATATCAGTCACTGACACTGCAGCATTTTCATTTTTAGCAAGGTGGCAACAGTACTGCATTACTTTAACTGCTTCTGTTGGATTAAACCACGAAAGACTGCAACCTTCACGTGTTTCACTGCCCTGTATTAGGCGAAAGGAAATGAGGAAGATGAAGACCAGGTACAGAAGTCACTAAGTATTTATTAATAGATTATTCTTACACATCCTAAATGCAAAATAAGAGTGATGTAATGTTACACACAATTTATCTTCCTTGCTATGTACCCTTTCTAGTTAACAAGTATTACCTAACATTTTATACTGTGTTATTTAAGCTGAAGAAGAGTTTATGACAACAGTATGTTAAATGTGCAACAAAAGTTAAATCTCAACTCAGAGTAACATGCATTAGCAAGTTGGTATCTTACTTTTGTGCAAGGCAGAAGAGTTCAGGCCTCTTCAAGCAGTGGATATTATGACTTTATTAACCTCTTCCAAAGTACTATTCTTCCCCCTACCCACTTAAACCTTAATAATCCTCCAGTTTTAGAAGCTTTTATTCATTCTAACGTAGCAAACTCATCAAAAGCAACCTAAAAGAGCTGGCTGTAGCTCCATCTTGGTCAATCTGCTACAAATTTAAACTTGTATCAAAATGTCTCCACAATACAATTCAACGGGCAGCTGCTGCTTAGTTCTTAGTGAACATCTGACTTCAGTAGTTATTTCTAAAACCAGATAGCCAGGAAGTCAAATTATTCACAAAAGAGTTTATTTTCATATCCTTTGTAAAATTCATTCTGAAAACTCACCTACAACATCAGCAAATTTCTATCAGGCCTCCTTATTCATTCTTCCATTACATGAACGTTTTACATACCCTTATTCCATGGAAAATTAGTGGAAATCCTTTCCTGGGCAATTTCTTCCAGTGCAACAAAGAATTTACTACTGAAGTGTCTGCGCAAACTTCTAGCTCCTTATGATAAAACAATTTAGATGGCAAGGCAAGCAATGCAGCATGTGACCTGTAGTTCTTTACAAGTTTTGTGATCTGCAAAGACAAAAACCAAAATCCATAACTGAAACCGGTAATTATTTGTCAGACTCCACAGTACACACCTCCCAAGCAGATACTACCTTACTATCCTCTAGCATTTAGCTTTTCCAAAGCTGCTGAAGAACTGTATATTAAAGGCAAAACCTGCAGGTGTTACCATCTCTAAGTAAAGAAAATAATTAAATAAAACTAAGTGAGAGCGATTTTTTGAAGGATCACCTCTTTCCCCTCCAAAGAAAAAAGAAAGAAAGAACTGAATGTACGTGACAGTTGAATTGGTCATCCTCCAGTTCCTTAAAACATTTGATCTATAGACACAGACACTTTTTTTTTTTAAGAGAGTCAGATTTTTTTCACAGGATTTCCATGGATGTAACTTGTTCTTTTGAGGAAGTCTTGACAGGCAGCAAGAAAGCGACAGGATAGCTGACAGAAGCTGGCCTTAGAAACCAGTAATGTATTTGTCTTTAAATGAAAGAACAGCTTTAAGGAAGCATTCCGGTCAGTAATAACTAGCTATGCCCTGTAAAAACACTAACATATGATACTGAAGTCCAATGGTATCTAACATAAAGCCCTCACACTTCCTTGTCTCCCATTACACCAATTCTCCTTAAGCATTGTATCACGAACACAATAATGAAAGTTTGTCATAACAGATTTTGGGAGGAAGCGTGTTAGGCTTTTCAGTAGGCTGAACCTAACCTAAAGCCTAGGGCCAAACACCCCTACTTTCCCCCTTGAACCTGCCATCAGATTTCCTCTCTCCTCTGCTTACATGGTCATCCAGCTAGCTCTTGCTCCCACTTTAACTCTTCAAAGTATATTATCACGAGAAGGGGAAGGCATCTTAGTAAGTTTAACTTTAGCCCTACATTCCACATTCAGACAAGAATTTAAAGCAGCTGAACATCTGTGCTCATTTATGCACTACACTACCTCTGCCACTTAACACAGACTTTAGGTACCTCACCATACAAGAGTTTTGGGAAGTTATCCTTCAGAGGAAGGGGTGATAACCAAACAGGAACAGTTTCTTTTTTCCCTTCTGGAAACACTATGTTTGCAAAATTAATCTTTATGTTTTAAAGGGAGGCTTCGTTTGTCTTATGTTAAAAGTAGAAGTTGTACTTGTTCATTTGTGGAAAACTAAGTTACAAAGTTATGGTATGTGTGGATAATGGAGGTGGAAGGGAATTTTAAGCCATTATTTAGAATTCTGCTTTGTGCACTATATTTGACTTACTCTGCCTAAGAATAGACAACTCCTTCAAAGAAGGTTTTTAGCATGCTGGAAGGCTCAGTATCCTTGCTATTCAGAGTATATATTAAAAATAATCAAGCTTTCCTAGAGAACTAATGCTCAAGCTAGACTTATTACTAAGCATCAGGGAACAAAAAGGTGCTAAGAAAACAGCAGGAACCACAATCTCTCATTTTTTTTTGATTTAGATGAAAAAAATTGAATAAAATTGCCGTTTTACTCACCAACAAAGGATTATATGCTCCACAGGCACTAAAAGCATCCTCATCTCTCATATATATTTCTCTTGATGTCAGTCTTTCCAGCAAGGAAATATTTAATCCAAAAGTCAGTGCAAGTTCGGATTTTATTACTGGCCCTAACTGCTTTGGATCTCCAGCAAGAACTATCTGTATATACAATAAAAAAAATAATAATCCATCTTGTATTAAAACAGTTATAAAAAAAAGTACTTTCAGTAATGTACACACTTCAGAATTCAAAGGTCAATTTATATCAAGTATTCTGCTCCCCTCCAAACTTCTCATCTGTATGAAAAGCAGGGTTAGGTCCAGGACACAAGTACATTGTTGTCTTACACTAAGAAAGCATGTTTTTATTTTGTCATCTTCCACACACTGAATCCTGTCCTACCAATGCAGACTTGCTTTAGATGTAAAACAGCTTGTTTAAGTGTGGGAAATGGATATTGTACATGAATAAGACTTATTAAAAGTACTCAGAATTCCATATTTGTTACCAGGAAACAGCTGATTGCATTCTACACAATTCACAAAAATACAAACAGTAAACCAAAACTTTTTTGCTTTCAGTAAATGATGCTAAAAGAATTACCTGTCCATTAGCTTCTGAAATCAACCCAATAGGAATCAGGCTCTCTGGTTCACTTGCTTGCCCTGCCTCATCCAGAATCACATGAGTGAAGTGTCCAAGCCTGGAATTAAATAACATGAACCCAAAACAGGGCTGTTTTCAGATTAGTTCATTCTGCCACCCGGTGGTTGACCTCAGCAATTCTGTTAACTTCCTTGTCAAGTGTGCCAGGTAACTCCACACACACAGAGAAAAAGATGGGTATTTTCAACACAGAATACAGAAAGAACAACCCAGTAACTTTAATTTGCCATTTTTGATTTTGTTTACATACTCAGATATATACAACCACTGGTTATCTTACTTAAAGCATAGTTTACACAAAGGTTAAGACATTCAGAAAAGCTTTCCTTGTTCCGTTTCCTTCACGTACAGCATTCCCAGACTTTGTTTCTCAACCAAAACTCCTCAAGCCAGTTAGGCTTCAGAGTGTCCTTTTACAAGGTTAAAATAAAAATCAAAGGAATCTTTAGTTAACAGAACTTGACATGGTGGTTGTTCACAGTTAGCGAAGGTGACTTGATAAAAACGAAATACAATACAATTTTTAGTGTGACAATAATTTTGAGCCAGAACGATTGTCAACAGCAATATAATTTCCATGGCTTTCACTGGTAATGGTGGAGAAGTTATAGTGTCAAGAGAGTCTCTGCTGAAACATTACAAAAACCAAGTGGTTTGCTGGGAAGATAATTTTGAAAGAGAGACATATGCAATAAACTATTGAAACAGCTCAAGTTACAGTACAGAAGGTATCTAAAAGCTCTGGGTTTCATAACATCCACTGTCTCAGTGATGTTCCTATCTATAGTACTCTACCGTATTTCTGTTTGATAAAACATTCCTGCACTGCTGCATGTGGTAATTATTATCCTGAACCACAATGCTTGTCGAATATCATCACCATCTTTGCAGTAAGATTTCACTGTGTCATCAATTTGCTGCAAAAACAAAAAGGTATTTTGTAAAATGAAATGCCACTCTAAAACTAAATGTTTAAATTTGAATAAAAAAATCCACTGGAAACCATTTTAGAAGCGGAGCAAAATGCTTAGATTTAAACTCATTCATAAAACAAAATGGTTTTTTCATTAATTTGCCTAAACAAAGTAGTACATACTCAAGATGTCTGTTTTCTTTACTGGAAGGATCAAAACTGAACATAGAGATATTTCATATACATACATTTATATATGTCTGTTTATATATGTATTATTTTTTTATATATATATAAAGATGACAATCCTACTTCCTTGCTTTTCTGCATAAGTAGCCTTCATTTGGAGACAAAGGCTTGACTTCAGCAGCAGATTTTAGGATTGCTTTGCGAGTCAAGGCATCTTACCACATTAAAAATCCCACAAATATGTATGTGCTGCTTGTGGAGTTAAGCACTGCAAGAATGAACTTAAGATTCTACAGTCATACAATCAAATTAAGAACTAAGATCAACATTTTCCAGCTAATCTTCTGGAAAAGCTGGAGTAATATGTTCCATACTTTGGATCCTAAGCAAGCCTAACCAGCCTAATAACCACTGACAGTTACATTACTAAATCAGTATTTTAAGATTAAAACATTGCAATGGAACTATTAAATGGCAGATATCAATAATATTACCTCTTCTGACCTGAAGCTAGCATTAACTCGGACCATATCTCCTGGTTTTAACATATTGCTTTGATGCAGCCGCAAGCAAATCAGATCTGTTGCAGCATTTGATGGTGCACAAACCAAAATTCGACTGTCTGGTAGAGTATAATGTATCTACATTAAAGAAGATTGACATTAAAACACACACTTATTCAGAGAAGTAGCAATAACTCAAACATGCCTACCTTATTTCACCGAATACAGAACCCAGAAGAGCCCTGCATACGCATTATATTTACTTTTGCAGTTCAAGAACACTAGTCTTGATAGTCATGACTAAGTACTCTCAAACTGTATGCACTGACAGCAGAATTAATTCCTGGTTATCAGATTAACGTATACCTGTGCTTCATATTATGCACTACTGGAGGCACAGGTTAGATACTGTTCACCAAAAGACAAGAAGACTTGAAAATAAGCCATTCAGGAATTCTGTTAAATCTTTATCAAGTTCTCTCCTCTTTCACAGAGCTACAGAAAATGATGTTTAAAAAAAAAAAAAAAAAAAAGAAGAGTATTTTGAAAACTCCTTGGCAAAAAAAAAAATAATGATGGTACTTACAGGATTACTGTAAGTGTTCCATCACTGAGAAGATTAGAGGTGACTGAGTTGTCATCCACTATTACCTGTAAAATAGCTTCAACTACTGTTAATGTTTTTCCAGTTCCTGGTGGACCAAAGAGAACATAAGGTGTTGGACGACATTCACCACTCAGTATCCTTTTCACTGCCAGTTTCTGTTGTGCATTCAGCACAGGATTGAAAAATTCACCAGCTCTCTGTTGATGTGTCACAGTTTCACCAACTATAATAAAGATAAGCTTATATTAGAACTCCACATTCTTCAAAAAATTTTCATTTTTCTTATGTGGTAACAATTAACAACTTTCTCAAAAGTTCTGATTTCATAGAACAGCATGTAGAAAATAAGCCATTAATATTTCAGAAGTGTACTTGATGTTTTATTAAAGTGAAGGCCAGAAAAGGACTACAATTATGGAACCCAACAATCTGTAAAGTCACTAATTTTAGCATGAATCTCACTTTTATTTATCCTAGAATAGCAAAATTTCAGTAACTCTCAGTAACTGGTACTTCATGGATAGTACCAGTATTGGATGACAAGTCACAACCACTGAATTTTCTTAATCCTGTCTGAATTAATCTAGCTTTAGCTTTCTACAGCAAAGTCTTATTAACCCTTGCACAGAAATGCACTCTAGGTAATCCATTCCGTATTTCTTTAGGCATCCTATTGCCACAAAGTGATGAAATCACCCTCTTTGGCAATTAAGTACACTGATATTTAAAGTCACACTTTCCAGAGAAGCACAGGAATGGTATGGGCTTTCTATTCTCAAGTTTTAGCTACTTTGGCAAAACAGCTATCTCAAGAATAAGACAACACACCAGTAACAAATTGGAAACTTTGAATGTGCCAAAATTTATAACTAAATGACTGGGAAATGATTTATTGAGGACAAAATACATCACTAGATGTTTGCTGCCCTGCCTTGGAAGTTTTCAAGGCCAGGTTGGATGGGGCTTTGAGCTATCTATTGGAAAGTGTCCCCGGCTACGGCATGGAGATGGGACTAGATGATCTTTAAGGTCCCTTCCAACACAAATCATTCTATGATTCCATGAAACGGAGACGTTTAAGTTATCCACAGAACAACTCCAATGAAACTTCCTGCTAGTACTGTTCTAGAATGTGTCTGTAAGAGACAGAGCACGAGGACATCTAAAAGGTATCTTGCTCAGCCCTGGTTTACTGAAGTGATCACAATCCTGAACTGTAACACTTTTGAATATAAAGTATAGAAAGTATACCAAGTTGGCTTGGTTGCACAGCTACTCTCCTCACATCTGCTACGTTTATCTCCCTTGATGCCATGCATTTTGCCTGTTTGCTCTGCAGCTTTTTGACCTGAAAACAGCAAAGATAAATGCATTTATAACCTTAAGATGACAGGCAGCTATCTTCACTAACACTTTTGAAGTTGCTAGTTTTTAATTTTTCCCAGTAAGTAGCATTATCCCATTAAACAGAGTATCTACTGTAAAGACAGAGCAGTAGATAAAGGTGCTAGGAATTCCCACCTTAAGTTTAAGATTTCTAAAAGTTTGGCTTATGTTAACATTAAACATTTATTTCACAAATATTTTGCAAGCTCAGACAGGGATTTTTAAGCCATGACTGAATAACTTGTATCCTTCCACAAAAGCTAATATTCACATTCCATACCACTAAGCAAGATTATGTCTCTTTCAGATTGTAGCATGGGAGAAAACTGTTTGTAAGGAACGTGGTGTTTGCAAGGTTCTGGACCAGATGCCTCAATCATCTTAATACTGATCCTAATCCAGTGAAGTGATGAGCGTTAGAAGTCGATTACACCTCGTACAGGACAGAGGTATCATACAGAGATTTTTGCTGCTTCCCCAGAGCCATGATGTCATGGAAAGACTACAAGGCTCATCTAGTCCTTCTGACTGCTTCCTTTGCTGCTCACCCATGTGGGTACTCATGACACCTTGAACAGATCAATGGGAGGATCACATAGCTCTGGGTAAGCATGGGGGGTCCAGGTTACGTTCTCCATCCTAGTCAACCAGAAAGGTCCCAACAGAAGCAAACATCTTGCAGAACAATAACTACCTGTGCTGCCGCTCTCACCAGCACAGCTCTGGGTGGACGTGCAGGAACTCCTTGACTGCACATTATTAATTGCAAAAACAGAGATATGTCTGAGTTGTTACCACAGGAGGATGGAACAACAGCAATACTGTCTGGTGGTCTGTAACAAATCTCTGCCAGAAGGAACACGACATGGATGACACTTCTGACAAACAACTGGCATCAGTGTCCTGATCACAGGTTGTGCAGCTTTCCTGTAGATTTCAATCATTCACATGCCTACTTAAAATTCACCCAAGGAAGGGTCTAGAATTTCTAGACTGAGTTGGTGACAACTTCCTAACATAAATTATCACTGATCAAAACACGCTGATCAGAAGTAACACTCTACTAGACTTGCTGGTCATATACAGGAAAGGTATATGTGTCCATATAGCAGCTTTGGTTGCAGCGACTACAAGATTAGAGGAAGGCTAAGAAGGTAGAGCAGTGGAGTCACAACTCTGGCCCTTCTAAAGTAAATCTCAGTCTTCCTAAGAAATCATCAGGCAAAATCCTCTGGGAAGCTACCATGTGGGGAAAAACGTGCCTACGAGAACTAAAAGTTGCATATTGAGAGATCATAAACAAACCATCCTGTTGCACAAGATCATCAGGCATTTCAATAGAAGGCCTGCTTAGCTAAGCTTGTAGCTTCTTGATGAATTTATAAAAAGTTTATTACAAGCAGAAATAAGGACATGCAAAATGTAAAAACACTTCGTGGACAGTTGACAAAAATCAGGAAGGTCAAAGAGATCAAAGCACAGCTGAAGCTAAAATGCGGCAATAACAAAGTAATAGGAAGGGATTTAGCAAGTGTTGTGATGGAAGACACGACAGTTCAAGAATCACGGAGGCTCACAGATGGATATGGGAAAGAACTCAACGTCTTTTCTGCCTCACATGCAGGCGTCCAGACCCTTGTGCAAACTAACAGTACACAAAGGAAAGGGATGAGCAACAGAAGGGGAGGACCATGCCACAAACTGCCTAGAGACACTGGATAGGGTAGATGTGATTCACCACACTAATATGATTGTGGACACTGCTGCCTATTATCTACAATAAAAAAAAATAAAATCAGGACAAGCCAAGGAATGTATCTGACAGCAGGAAAAAGCTAATATTGCTCCAATTTAAGATGGACAAGGAAGACCTGGGTATAGCCCATAGGCCTCACTCCAGTTCCTGAAAATATCATGGAGCACATCCTAGATTCCACAGCCTTCACACGATTGGAAAAAAGGGTGACCAAGAATAGTCAAGACTGCTAAACCAAGAGGCAGATCTTCATGAGCAACTCTATTTTCGTCTATGAAGAGGAGACTATTATGTGGACAGACTATTATGGACAAAAGAAAAACAGTCATTGTAATACTCCCTGACATCAGGAAGGCTTTTGAAATTGTTTACTTACCACATCATTCTTATTTATAGGCTGAGGACATATTAGCTAGATCAACAGACAGATGAGTTGAAAATTGACTGAACTACTGGGCTCAAGGAGTATTAATCAACAGATTGATACTCAGCTGGAAGCTGGTCAAAAGCTAAGAACCCCAGGGTTTTTGTTGGGACCAATACTACTCGGTAACTTCACCAATGACTAGGGTAAGACCAAATAACACCCTTGACAAATCTGCAGGTAACATAAAATCAGGATTCATACCTCAAATGCCTGATAATTCATCTTCACTTCAGATGGACCGAGAAACTTGGCAACAGAGCCAGAGCCAACAGAAAAATCATGAAATTCAGTAAGAAGTGGAAAGCTCCACACCTGGGACTGCCTAACTGCGAACCACAACAGGCTGAGAACACACTGGTTGAGCAGTAATCCTCAGGCCCTTTTCAGGATCCTGGGATACTGTAGATGCTAGAACTGTACACGAGCCAATATAATGTTCTTGTTATGAACTGGAGAAGCTGAGAGAAATTGGATTTTTAGTTTAGCCATGAGAAGGTGAAGCAGCAGTCTAATAGCCCAAGATGGCTTAAATCAGAGTTACAAAAAAATGAGAAACAAACACTTCTTTGTAGTCACATATGAGATAGATATAGATATATATATATATCTATATATATAGATATCTATATATATATCTGTAACAAGGGACCACATCCACAAATTGCAGGTAGAAGATTCATACTGGGAATTAGGAAAAAATCTTGAGCGGAAAGGTGGTGAAGCACAGGTTATGCAGGGGCTGTGGAAACTCTACACAAAAATAAAGAAACACCTCCCAAGCTGTCCCATTCCCAAGCCGTCTTGATTTAGTGTTGGCGACAGTCCTACTTCAAATAGGAAGGAGGACTTGGTAACTTTCTGAATCCTTTCTGAGAAACGTTTCTAAGTTTTCTTCATAGAATTTAATTAGCAGTAAAGAAGCCTGGGTCAACCTACCCAGAACAGCATCATTACCTTCTATCACAAAATTATTTCCTGCCACAATAACAGGACTTAAGTACCTACTCAACAGTAGCTATGAAAACTACTCCAAGGCAAATCTGACAACTCCAATTACAATCATACAGTATTTTTATAAGCACTTTCCATTTTGAGACTGGAGCATTAGCTTCACAGTGTCACTTATCATAAAATCCCATCCCCAGGCAGCAAACAAAACCTTCTGTCATCAGAAAGTAGCAGAATACAACTTAGATTCATTCTTTGGTACTCCATTATGCAATTCCTTTTTAACAATAGCTGTACAGTTAGTATCTGAATGGCACTCAGCATTTTAAGGACCATTTACAGAATAGATACCTTACTTTCCTGCTGGGAACATTGTTCAACGCCATCATCAACAATGCTATACTCAGTAGTATTCTGGGTCTTGATAGCTTGTGGCGATTGTAAGACAAACCTTTCCGGAAATAACACTTCAAATTTAGAGATGAAAGAGAAAGAGAAATTTGAAAGCCACACAAACACTTTGCACTTTTCACTAATTAACGTTATTGCTGATACATCAGCTTGCTCCGAGTCACCAAAAATGGTTTATCAGAACTAACGTAAAAATGGTAAAGAGCTGTGTGAAGTTTATGTGGACTGTTCTACTCAACCATAAACCAGGAAATGAGTACCTTTTAATAAATTCCAAGGTAACACAAAACAATGTTGTTTCACTTGCTATTATTATAACAGTACGATTACTATAATTCTTATTGGCTCAAACAGTTCACAAAAGTTTGTTTCGACTCCTCTCCCCTGTGATGGCCCACAGATGAAATTATTCTGATGACATTTACTCTAGACTCAGAGAGGTTTGCTTGTTTTTTTAAATACTACAGAAAACTCCTCTAAGAACAAGCTACAATGCATTCTTCTCAGTATGCCCTTATGTGAAAGCAATATAAACCATGTGACTTCCTCTAGATCGCTTAAAGTCAACTGAAACATACCTTTTTCACCCAGGTAGACTGCTTGCTCAACTGCCAGCTGGCATCGCCTGCTAGTAATCCTGTTATCAGAATATGAATTTGTAGATTAAAGCAAAAGTTTATTTTGCAGTATTTATTACTATGCACCAGTGGATAAGAAAATAGGAGTTTAATTTTTGTAAAGCAGCATCTATTGAGAAATATGCTGCAGAAACGCCAATGAACAGCTTTGCTACGAACAATATTGATACGTATATTCTTTAGCTCATCAGTGAGACAAAGAGGGGCTGGTGTTCCAGACTTAGATAGTCTTTCAAGGAAGTTCTCTGCAAAGCTGATTTCACAAAGAAGATAAAGCAACTCCGTACAGATAGCAAACATCCCACAAATAAAACAAAAGTATAAAAGGATGGGTGGTTAACATCAGTGATTTATTTTTTTTTGGCACAGTCTTGCAGCCATATTAGTATATTTTTTTCCTAAAAAAAAACCCCCAAAAACCCCAAAAACAAAACAAAAAAAAAAAAATCAAAAAAAACCCAAAAAAGAAACAACCACCCTGCCTCATCCCTCCTCATTTCACTGCCTGGCACTGCTGCAATCACTTAGAGTGGCTAGAGACAAGAATTCTTTGTACATCATCACTACAGTTGCAGTTTTTTACCAATGCATGTAGTGGCAAAGGTATGTTGAGGGAAAGAGGTAAAAGAATTGTCAAAATCATAATTATGTCCTTCTCCTACCTGCATCCACCAGAACACCCAACTGACAGTCGTATATATTTTAGAAGTCACTTTACTAGAGGAATCATTAAATGCAGCTTTTTGGAAACATGAAAATACCTGCAATGCACAAACTCCACATCCATGGGTTCCAAGTTATAAGCCTGTTCAAAGTCTGCATTACATTTAAGAGTAACATCTTCATTACGTATCTGTTGTAAAGATAAAAGAAGTCAGTGTATTGATGTGTTTAAAGTATTAAACCTTCAGAGAAGCACCTCTGAAAGCACTGAACAGCCCTGTCGCCTCCAAAAAGAACACCCAGATTTACCTGCTATCAACGTATTGCATATCTAGATTATGTTACGAGTGCTTTCAGAGCAGGTAAAGATTATAATCTAGAAAGAACAGGGAAGCCAAAGTCTTTAAAAAATACAAAATCGTCACTCCAAATGTAGATAATACAAATCTAGCTTCCCAGAACACAGGTTAAACTAGTCTGCAACTCTACGAATTGCCAGCTTCCCCTTTGTAACCTGTTGACCACAGTACTTTCAACAAGAGATACACCTTACTTACCTCAGTAATATAAGCAATGTACTCAATTATATGCTCAGAGTAGATCTGACTTTTCAGTATCACCTTACCACCTAATTGCAAACAAAGTTACAAGACAACATACTGTTACAAGGAATAGTAAAATTCTTGCTGTAGCACTTAATTTCTTCCTCTTTTGCATGGCTAAACAAGGAATTTGCAGGATGCATGATGTTAACTAACTTCAGTGAAATTACTGTATCTGTAAGTACCTCTTCTGAAATGCAGTTGTATGTTACATTTCAAAAGGTACCTAATTACATCATCAGACAATACTTCCTGAAAACAGTCTTTTGTATATTGTATTATTTGAGATTCTGAATTTAAACTACTGTCCCAGCTTTTGCTTTTGATACACTTAACTGTAATGTAGTAATAACTTAAAAGACAATTATTTTTGCTGAAAGCCCCACCAATTTTCATACGTAAAAATCCTAAAAAGTAGTGGAACATACATAAGAACAGACACATGCAATGCTGCTTCACACAGCAGCCAATTAAGACTCATGTTAACAGTACAGTTCATCTGGCTAGGAGTCTAGATTAGTAACTTTTGTTCAAATATGTGACAGACTTCTTTAAACAAATGAATAAGCAATGGAGTTTGTGTTGCACTGAAAATATTGATCAGCCTGCCATTTATCTCACATTAGTTACTACCTGGAATCAGGTGAGGTGTGCCCTCTTCCACTCCTGGCACTTCCAACACTAACAAGTTCCCATTCCTTTTCAAAGTAACCCCACTCATGTTAAAGTCTTTTATGTCCATTTCTGCATGGATCTCTTCAAGCCACAAGAGAGTAGAAAAGTTTGCTTTATAATTATCTAGATTAAGACCCTGAAAACCAAATCAAAACAATATACATTATTGTAACTTCTACACTAAGATATGGAACCCACTATTCTTAACATAATATGAAACACCTCTTAAGACGGGCTGTACAGCAACTAGGTTGCCAACTGAGGCACTTAAATATATGTATCTATATATTAACTAGTATTTTAAACTCCCCCTGCAGTCAAAGCGCAGTTAGTATAATCCCTGGAGTTCAGATACAATAGCCAGTCAGCTAAAGGGTTAGCCAAGTCTCTCCCTACTACAATGGCAACTTCAACATCTGAATTCAGTGAGCAACCTACAAACGGATTTCTATGCTCAGAAATCCCAAAAAGCATAAAACCTAAATACATAGGTCAGAGACAGGTGAAGAGAGTCATGTCAGTCTTGACCCTGGCTGATGATTATACAACTTCTGGCAAGCTGAAAGAACCTGAACTTCCTCTTCAGAGGTTACTACATCTCACTGAAGTGGTATTCTCCAAGACTTCTAAATAATAAGTGATAGCACAGAATGGTTTCTATTTGGTATCTTCTCATTGAGATACAGGGTGAATGAGCAGTGCTTTCTGGAACAGACTTAAAAGTCACCAGTATCAGACAGCACTTAAGGTGTGTGGTTAAAGAGATCACCATTAACAGCAGAATTTTAGTATACAATTATTTCAAACACTGCAGTTTTGCCTTCCTTTTGAGAGAGGATCGCTAATCTGCTATCTTAACGCTGTGACCTCAGCTTTTGTGTGAGCTGTTTAGAAAGCAGACAACATAATTTTTCAAAAGTGTAAAAGGCTAAGTACCATCTGCAGTTCATAAGTCCTTAAAAAGTTAGGGGAAAGAAGTGAGTTGCAGCAGAAGTTCTACCAGAAATCAAATCAGGACAAAGTTTTGAAGAATGAATCACTGGAATATTCTTGTTAGACTTCAGGTTTTTTTGGGGTTTTTTTTTTGGGTTTTTTGGGGTTTTTTTTAATGTATTCTGAAATAGCTATACTTGAAGGAAGAATCTTAACAAGCTGTAGTGAATTAAATTTGAGGATAAACCAGAAAAGAATCCTCTGTTATTGCAATAACTTAAGAATTTCTGCTTTCATTTGCTATGAAACAACTGCTAGACTACTGTTCTGACATACCAAAAAACCCTTTCCAATGATGCCTAAAAAGTGACAGTGAAAAATAATCTCTGTTCAGCTTCTGTAATATTTCTCCCACTCCCACTGCACTTCTACTCCGTTTTCGGTTTGTCACATTTACCTTTTCGTGCTCTTATAAGCTTGGATTCTGCGACATATTGAAATACATAGAAGTTATGGCATATAGATGTCTTAAGCCTACTTGGTAACAGTACTACATCACCTTGTATTACACTATGGGCTACACATCTTTGCTAAATTAAGGCCAGCTTGAAGAAACACACTTACATAGAATATATTTTCTTATATAAACCTACACTTGCATACCTCTGCCAGGAGAGGCTGAAAGGTCAGTATGTCTAATTTCTGCTCCACACATTTCCTTAACTCATTTGGTATGGTATAATGTGGGAGAAAGCTTGGCAACTTCTTTCTATGATTTCTAAAACAAACAGATAAAAATAAGTAGGACATATCATTTAGCTTTCTCAAATTATATATGTGAAAAACAGATAATTAACATGCCACATCATCAAGGCTATAAAACCAACACACACACCCCCCCCCACACCCCAAACCCAATGATTCCTTCAAGGTAACAGCTGAGACATGTCCTGGTTTTGTGGTAGTTGCCAGCTGGGGTTAAACCACAACAAGAAGTTTGCTGTACTGGGAAGAAAGGTAAGCGTTGCAGTTACAGATTACTTGAAAACATTGTGTGCCTGCTTTTTCAGTAGTGATATTTTTGTAACTAAGCAAATACTGTAAGTATAATGGAAGCGTATTTGCAAAAGAAGTTTTGAATGAAAGATGGGAAACATTTATCAGATACAGATATCGAAGTTGCTTGATGAGTTGAAAAGCTAACTCTCTTGCAAAACTATTTCCAAGTTTCCATCATTTTTCTCAATAACACAACTGTTACTTGTGGATTACTATACAACAGTGTTTATCATCACATTATACAGTAGAAAGAGCTCCCATTTGAGAAACCTACAAAGAAATGAAGCAGTTCATCACTGAAACAACCTCTTCTATCAGTTAGGTCTACAATGATCTTGTTTACAACATATGTAGAAACACGTACAGACTCTCAGTTTTGTATCACCTTTGTCAGCATTACAGAAGAGATACAGCAATACCAAATACAGCAGTATTAGGCAAGTGTTATTTTTTTGGCTCTAACTCCCAGTACCTTCTGCATGTAGGGGCAACCACTGTTGTCTTCCTTGGCTGAGGTTCTGGAATAATTTTAGGCTTTCTTAGAGAAAATGGTTCCACAGGTGCTATTAGTAATTCTTCTTCGGTTTTTACAGTGGCTTCAACATAGCGTCCAACAGTAAAATCAGAAAAACCAAGCAACAGGAGTTCCTTGCTGTACCCAGGATTTCTTCAAAAGTAAGTAAAAGTTATATTCTTAAAACCATCATGTTCATACTTCATTTTCCCCAGTCGTTAAGTATATTTTAAAATAAAAGTGTAGGTTCTCATTTCAGTAACGTGAAAACTACTAAATTAATTCCTCACACTTAGTCCCCATCGTGGTTCAATCAGGGTATCATAAATAATATTAAAATAATAAAAAAGAAGTAAAAATCTCAAAACCCTAATTTCATCAAAAGTGTGGATAAAGAGCAAAATCCCTCCCCTCAGCATACGAGGTACAGAATTAATACTTCCGTCACAAGGAACATCTTTGAATTACTCTCACTGAAAAAGATGAGCCAAATACTTCCAGAGGAACATGAAGCATAGCCCTTCACTGTTTGCAGCAACAGCTTTGTTGGAGCAAAAGCTCCACCTTGCTTAAGCATACCCAGAACTGAATCCTAACTGTAAGCACATCAAGTGGAGAAAGAAGGAAAGAGCCTTTATTTCTGAAAAATGCACTTCATATTTGTAAGCTGTGCTTGGGGAGTGACAAGGGGGGGGGGGGAGGAATAAAATCAGAGGGAACATTTTCTTCAGACTGGTTTCTACAGAACTTAAGACAAAAGATCTAACATACACCATCTGCTCTAAAAATCCCTTGAAGAACTCATCCCAGCGCTACCTAGAGCCCAATTCTCTCCTCAGCACTAACTACATAGTCCAACACTGTTATTATGTGCCTGAAACAAAAGCATCCCAGAAGGACTCCAGCTTACTTTCTCTTTGGCAGGAGTAACACTTTTTCCTGCCAACTAACACTATCTGCTCAGATTAAAGCTATAGCCTGGTTTTCTCTGATATACAAATTCAGTGAGACACTATAAATTGTCCAGATTTACGGTCTGAATTTTCAGTTTCTGTGGTCTCTTAAGTGGCCAGCCAGCACTTGTTACCTTCATGCTGCAGTGTCCCATGCAGTTCTGTGTGGATTGTTCTGTATTATTACAAGATTCTCAGATTTTAAGGCACTTATAGATCTACAGTGAAATATGAATTGTTCTTTCTACGTACTTCTCCACAAAGGCAACCCATGCCTGCCACTTACCTTTCAATTTGCAGCTAAATCATCCCCCTATGAAAATTTCTACGCCTTGCCTCACTATTTAAAATGGTAACAGAAGTAGTGTGAAAGTTAATGCAGTGTTACTTTGATGAATGAAACCATTTGATCTTGTTTTCCCCTGTCCAGCTCTTAAATTATGATCACAAGAATCAGCGGTTGTGGTATACAACGTTTGTAGAGCTACAGCGGGAAGTAAGTGAAAAGAATATGAAAGTAAGCTTTCCAGCATGAGGTTCCTACTTGAATTCTGAAAGAGCTCACACAAAGCCACTTTTTGTTCTTAACTAAATCCATGAAATATTTTTTATAGCAAAGTACTTTTGTTTTTCAAGGGTCTTCTAAGATCTGCAAACCACCTGCACTATAAATTACACCATCAAGTCAAAAAGTTTTATTTAAGC
This sequence comes from Falco peregrinus, assembly GCF_023634155.1. Lineage (NCBI taxonomy): Eukaryota > Metazoa > Chordata > Aves > Falconiformes > Falconidae > Falco > Falco peregrinus. The sequence goes on along the minus strand of NC_073726.1, from coordinate 7,950,737 downwards.
ATACATAACCTGCATTTAATATCACAGGGCAGCAAAGCTTGAGATGAAGGCATGTAGCAATATGAACATGATGTCAGGATACCAAGACTGGAAGAAACCTGTCAGATATAACATAAAAATTCCCAGGAAATCTACATTAGCTCTAGTGCTCATGGAGCAATAGGTTTCCTGAAAGGAATGTAATCACCTGTAGGCATTATCTTCACCTTACTGTGTTCATTTTACAGAAGTTATCTACTCCCGCTATATTTCTTCATTTACTACTACCGTGTTCTTTCAACAAAAATCAGAATCAAGCATCAAAATGCTAACTATTTTCAAATTCCAATATATACTGGTTTACTTTAGCCTACACAAAAAAAGAAAACACTGCAGAACTGTGCCCAGAATAAGGGAACTATTACATCAATTTTTATGACTCGTTTCCATTGTATTGCTCAGAACCAATAGAAATACTCACACAGCTGTGCATATGATCACTATGAATGTTTTTCCACCTGGTGGTATGCAGATTTCTTCAGCAATATTGACATGCTTTATTGGTTGTTTCACATCTTCCCTTTGCTCATCTTCTGCATTATGTGGATCTTCATTTTTCACCAAGGAAAAGTTCTCTTTCATCCTTGATAAATTTGTATCCTGAGAATTGATTCCTTCTGCAGTAAACACATTATAATAAATTCTGTTACCACAACTGCTATCACTAGCATAGGCAAGTCTACTCAAACAAACTTACAGGTCTTTTGAGGAGATAACACTCAGCATTCAAATGTTAACATTTCACTGTACCTGGAACAACTCTATGCTTTGTAATGGATGTATTATTCAATGGCTTGTATGTTGTTCCTCCATTGTCATTACATGAATTAATTGCAGCTTTTGAGAGGTCGTCTTGGTTTATAGGAAAAGATGACAGATGTGCTTCTGGACTGTTCTCACATTTTTGAGAAATTTGGAAACTGAATTGCTTGTCTTTCACCCATCCAGCCAATCTGCAGCTGATTAACGACTGTGATATACTCCCTTTATTCCTAGAAGTAGTTATGTAATTAAGCACATAATTAAATGCATAGTTAATATTTTTGGGAAGCTTAATTCTACCTGAAGTCAAATACAACTGTCTGTAGCAGGTTAGCTCACCATTATTTCATAACCACTATCAGAAAGTTGCACTGCTGCTTCTAACTCATGAGGACTAGAACATCTGCTAAATGTACTAGGCCATTATCAACCACCATATGCAGCATACAGAAATACTACGTATAAAAAAAGCTGTGGTAACTTAAAATTTATCATTGGGTAACTAACTCTTAGGAAAGAGACATAGCAATGAATAGAGGGTATTCAGGTGTGACTTCATTTGAGCCTCTGTGCCCAGATGTGGAAAAAAAACAACCAGAAAACTTTTAATACATGAGCATGCCATAGTCCTCTTTTTTCTAAGATTTTGAAGATGACAGTGTATCTGCAGTTTAAATTAAACACACTTACAAGTAAAAGCGTTTCCTTTAATCCTCATTTCAGAAAGGATTTTACTAGGACTGAAAGAGACATAGGACTGGGGAGTCTCAAACCACTATCTTTAAGATAGATACTCAACAAAAAGACTATCCTAAAGACATTAAATTCGATATGAAATTCTCTGTAATTCCATAGTATTTGACGGTCACTTGAAGACCATGAACCACAAGGCTCAACAATGAGGGGCTTCCGTATGAAAGACAGGTTTACAAACTATGGAGTAATGATAAGAAAGCAAGCTTAGAACAATCAGAAAGGCTTACTCTATCCAAAGAGTTATTCTTTTAGATTCCCCCTGCTTCAGAGTTCCAAAATTAGTCATTCTTGATACTTCCAACCCTCCTTTGTCTCTTATTAAGTCTTCATAAGGCTCATTCAGATTGACTCCATTAGAGTGAGACTGTCTGTAAAAATAATTTTCATTAGCAATTTTGAAACGCAGATAAGATTCAGCAAATATCTTTGATTCAGCATAAGCTTAAGAATCACTATACCAAAATAGTCATGCTATTTAGGAAGAAGCAGGTGAGAGGGTTCACTTTCTCAGCTACTTATAGTTCCAAGACAATCAATTACCTTTACTAATTTAAGCAGTAAGTTAAAAACCACAAGTCTCTTGTCAACAGCAAAATAAACCAGCATAAAACTTTGGATACAAGACTAAAATGATTAAGAAGCTAGCTAATCTTTGCTGAAGAGCTGAATCAAATGGTGACTGAAGCTGTTGCAGATCTCTTTGGGAGCTTAACCAAGACACAACAAAGAGCAGCTTCTTAGCAAGAGCCCTGATTAACACTGGGGTTTAAGAGATAAAATATCTACACTGGAAATATTTAACAGGTACTCCAAGCACTTATGTCTTCTGCTTACTGCTACAATCTGAAAGTAGCAAACTGAAGATTTAGTTTAAAAAAGGCTGAAAAACAAAAAACACCCTTAAAAACTATCACACATACTACTTACGAAAAATGCCTATGAAACCAAAGTCACATGCTCTTTGCTCTGAGACAGTGACCACCACTCTAACCTCACAGTGTCATCTACCTGTAGAAATCATTTGAACAATTGTTTCTATGCTACAGCTAAAACTATTCAGTTAGATAAAATGGCACAAAATTAACTTGGAAATACTTTAATAATCTCACCAATATTTACACACCCTAAGTGATCCTTAGTTATCCAATAAAGTAAAAAATGACTGCATCTGTTCTTTATTAGCTACATCAATTTACTAGCAAAGCCCACTAGATGTCTCCCACTGCAGCTTAAGCTGCTTCAATTTTTTGATATGGTAGGAAATACACGAAAACTGAGAAATCAACCCTATAGGTCTACTTTTGTAACTTGGGTTTAGTAATAATTTTCTGTTTAAAATCCATCATTAAAGTTACGTTCACCTGAAAGAAATCAGTGAGTTGTACTATTGTGCCAAGTGATGAAGCTTCATCCAGGTACAATTTAAACCTATTATATCTGTTATTTCCAGTGAAAACATCTTATCCCATTCTTCACAGTTCCTCCGAAAACACATGTACCACCCTTAGCTATATTTCCTAGAGATTGAACAAGGCAAGTTTTCCCAAAGACTATGAATGAGAGGTATCAAAATGTTGGTTTTGCTCTCGTTTGGACTTGCCAATTGGCCAGCAGTTTATTTTTGGCTTGCAGAATCAGATTACCAAGTCCTTGTTAGCACTGGGAGTGAAAGATTTTACATGAAATAGCCCTATTTATACACATTTGGGCAGTATTTGTGTTTTTCACAAGACAGTAACTCATAAGTCAAACTATCATTGCTGAAGAACTGCTACTGACTCGTGTTGCCTATTCTACACTTGCGTAGTTGCTTATTTCACAAATTTTTGCTGCTGCTTCTCCACCCTGATCATCTACTTTTCCAACCTTTACTGCAGTCTGGCCAGATCCACCTCACATCACATATGCCATCTAAAGTACCTGCAGAACCTCTCCCTCCCTTTGGTATTTGCAAGCCCAATGAATCTCTATTAGTCAGATCATTAAACTATTCCATTTAGGAGAGACATCTGAAGAATCACTACAATGTAAGCGAAATGGATTAAACTTCCATTTCACATCAGTTTTGCAAAGAATGTTTTCAAACAGTAAGATCCTTGCAAGAAGAACATAGATTAGAGAAAAAACAAGGTCAGAGAGTGAGCTTGGCATTTTACTAACAAAACCAGGCAATATTCCTTCCTTGCCTAGCAATATCCCTGAGCTCAGTGGCTACTAGTTTTGCTTCTTGAGTAAGCACAGATGTCCCCACCTTCTAGACAGGAAGAAAAAGCAAGGGCCAAATCCTATCAGGCTGATCTTCCCAATGGTCTATGATGACTTCTAGACAACCAGTGAAGAATTGACAGTGTTTCTTGCTTAACAGATGCAAAAAAATTATGCTGCATAATTACAATTCATCTCTAGTTGTTAAATGAAAAGAGAATGAAAGAACAAATATTACCGATCCCAGCTGACTGGTACCAAACAGAGAGCTCTCCAAAGATAATAGGACCGATTGCTCTCCACCACAACCACATTCACTAGATCATGTCTACAAGGCCAATAGCCATCAGGAAGTCTCAATGAATCCAAAGTGAAAAATATACTGTCATCTATTGTACCACTTCTTCCACAGATGCTGGAAATGCGAACCTGTAACAGTTTGTTATTCAGTGTTACTTCATGTTATCTGCTTAAGCTAACAGGCATACTAGTATTGCATAGCTTTTTCCTGCAACAATCATTCTAGCATTAACAGAGATGAATTCTGAAGTTTCAGTTATTCGTAACATATACACATAACATACAGCTCTAACCTAGAATCATTGTGCTTGTTTTTAAATTTAGAAGTGCAAAGAAACACAAATACCTCAGATAAGCATCACGTTCTACACAAGTGCATACTACAATATGTACATTTGATTTAATCATGATGCCCATCTTGTGACTTACCAACTTATCATGGACTTCAATATTAGCAGTTACACGAGAAGAAATTTTTGTTGTTTGACATGCAAATATGTACAGTTCATTCAGTATGCACAGTTAAGGCAAATACAATAACCATAAACCTAATCTACGTATTAGTAGAGGGAACAAACATTTTCAGTAAAATAAAAAAGGAAAATGGTTGTTTTAAGCCAAACTTGGATAAATTAAATAATTTAAATTCCAATTACTTCTCAAAAAAAGACTGAAAATCCACACATCCTCATCATAATTAATGTAACTAAACCAACAGTAAGCATCCCAATCAACGATTGATAGCCAGTAGTAAGTTGCTCTTCCTGTTCTAACCAAAAAGTTTTTTTCAAAAAGCTTTGTAATTTTTGAAATAATCCTATAAATGGATGAGTTTATATGTTTTATCTTTTAAAGACGCATTATAAAGATCTACCAATACTACCAACTTAAAACCACCTTCAAAACCCTACTTCACACAAGATTCTTCTTGCCAAAAAACAACACGCAGAACACTTACCTTGTCTACTTGCTTGTATCTCAAAGGCTTAACAGCAACTGCTTCACTGTTCCATGTTGTCGAGTTAATAAAATATTTTGCTTGCACCCAGTCACCTTCAAAAGGTTTGAAACCTATGTAGAACAGAGCATTTCTCAAGTTTAATTGCTACCAATGACATCTGCATTACTCCCATACAGAACTAGTTTATAGTTAAATAAAATGACCATCCAGAACAATGCATTACTGAGATCCACAGAGTTCAAACTTCTCTGCAGTTCCTCCTCTAACAGGTTATGACAAACTATGTAAGAAATGCTGGTGGAAAAATACACTTGCTTACATATAATTTAAGATTACATGACTGCATGCCAGTTATGCTCAGTAGAAATGAACAGGTAGCTTTCTTCACCTAAATACCTGTTTGTTTCACAACATACACTCTATCAGAACTTGGGACACTGACTGCAAGTTTATCAGAAGATATTTCTATTGTAGATATTAAAAAAAAATAATTAAGGAAGAACAAACAAGAAAGTCCTTACCTTCACAGACATTTTCCATTGCAAAAAAAGTATTCTTATTAATATAGCCACCACCCTTAGAGACAGAGGTAATATTGCCAATTAATACTTTCATATTTAGTTCAGAAGCATCACAAGTAGCGTTGGAATCTCCCCACGTATTCTGGACAGCATCGACCTATAATACAAACACCCCTAACATTCAAACAGCTGATACTTCAAATTATATCTTAAACATATTCCTACAATAAATACCAGAATTTCAACTGTTATGGAAGTCAAGCTTCTTATTAGACAATTCTATGCTCACTGTAGCTGTTCATTTTTGTACAGGAAAAAAATGAGTAGTAAACAATACGTTGCTTCTCTTTTAAGAAGTCTGCTGTGTGCTGCAACACTACCATAATTACATGTTGATTTGTCAATCTTACTCATGCTTCCTTGCTTTAGGTCTACTTAAGACTTTTCTTCATAATAACAAGAGGACACCCCACCCCCCCCAATGTGATTGTACGCAAGTGAAACTAGATCATCACTTTCTCAGAAAGCAAAACAAAAAAGTTTTCAAGTTATTTATAAACACTAAATGTATTTCAGACTGCCCCTCAGGCATTCTTTAGTAATTTGAACAAAAAAAACCCCAAAGAGCTGCTTCTTAGAGATTCTCCATATCAACACCTCAAACCTAAGTTTACTAGCTTAAACAGCCCTCTGCAGAACACAAGCTACAAACTGTCAAAGTATACAAACCATTCCCCCCCCAGCTATGTTAGGGCAAGGATGTGCCACCTCTGCTCTTAATTACTAGAATTCCTAGAACCATGAGTTCTCTTCCTCGCTCCCAAAGGGCCACCACCATCACGGGTTCAGGGGTCTCTACTCTGCAGTTCAAACATTCATTCTTCAGAGGTTCCCTGCGCTGTACAAGGTCTGCTAGGGCCAGTAACAACGCCAACGCCAGGGGACAGAAGCACTTATTACTATTAAGCAAGAACTGTTTACTCCAGCTGTTATGTAGAGACACTACACTGTTCAATAAAGCAGGAGAAAAAAAAAAATCGAATTCTTCTTTTGTGAGGCTTATGAGGATAAGGACGTAGGCAAGCATGAAGAAAGCGTGCAAGGTATCTCTGCAGTAATTAAACCAATACAATGAACAAAATGCCCATGGACAAGTTTTTCCATGAACTGTAGCGTAAGTGTACAAGTTAGATCATTAAATTAACAACTTACTTCCGAAAACCAAGTGTTTACGAATTCACAATCAGAATAAAGAAACTGAGTGGAAAACTAGAATAACACAGATAAGGGAGTAACTAAAAAACCCACAACTGGACAGAAAACAAAAGTTCACTGTAGAGTTTTCACTTCTACATGAAGACTAGAAACTGAATAAAAAGTATCTTCTCAGTATATAATATGAAAAAAATAATACAGTGACGTAAGACTATACAGTGCAAGCTTTCCCTTACAGAGCAGTATGCACAGATGGAAGACAGCCCTCTCATAGCCACACTTTTCACAAATATTAAGACACACTTGTTAAATGCTATTACTACCTTTCTATGGTGCACTTCTTGGAGGCACAATTTGCACAAAGAACAAATGTATTACAAAGCAAGAAAAAGCAGTTCGAAGGCTAACTGCTTTGTCCTAATCACATGGATCTCATTCCAGATGCTGAAGCATCATCCTAGAACAAACACTGCTGAGGGAAGTTCATCCATTTACTAAAAATCTCAACTTAACTTTTAAACTAGTTAAACTGTGATTTGCTCCGTACAAGCAGCTTAAGCTTTGGTTCAGACTTTTGGTCAGGGTGAGTTTATCAGATGAAGTACACTGATCTAGTGCTGTACTTAATTGGGTACAGAACACGTGTTCTTGGCTTGTATCTGCTTGCTTTAGCTGCACTATACTTTATCAACTGCTTCTGCACTGCTGTCAGTCTTTGAAGCGCCAGTCATATTTACATAATAACTAAATGGAGAAGGGCCACTTGACTCAGCTTCTTAGCTAGATTATCACAGGCACCTGAGAGTTGAGCCTATATGATTTTTAAAAAAAATACAGTAGTTTAAAGTTGTGACAATGTATAATCAACCTTGAAGTAGGTTTACAAATGAAGTGTTAAGCAAGAAAGGTACTGAAATCAGCAACTTAGTGTCTTGGAGAGGTATAAAAATGGAGATTTTTTTACAACAGAAGTTTTGCAACTTGATGTTCTTATGCACTTCTGCGCAAAGAAAGTAAACTTGCAGCCCCTGTTTTTATGTTCTTAACTATTCATATAACAATAACAAAATTGACTTTGAAACTCAAAAAAGGTAATACAGAGATCTGAACTAGGTATGATGAGATAATTGCATCAGAATTTCTTTAAACCAATAGTTTCATATTCACTACATCTGGACTTACATTCAGAAAAATCAGTATTCAAGGAACAATATTTTAAAGGATATGGAATGTAGTAATAGTAAAAAACCAAAACAACTTATCCCCACTAGGTGAAGGGCTGGCAGTTTCTCCCATTTTGTAGAATTTGGCAGGCTAAAACTAAAGTAACTTCCAAAAGAACGTCTAAAACTGAAGTAAATTCCAAAAGAACGTCTCAAGACTAAAGAGAAAACGAGACCACTGTTTGTCTTCACCTCTTACCCTGATGGCCTTCAAGCCACCTGATGTTTTATCCTCTTCAACAGTCACAGTAACTTCTTGTCCAACCAGCAGTGGCATATTTTTTGTAACAGCATCCTTTGTGAAGATTATCATGTCATCTATCATCCCATAATCATGGCAAAATCTTGTCACTACTCCTTGTACAGTTTTTAATTCTTTGTCACCTGCATCCAAAAGTGTTGACATAAAACCAAATCACTTGTTTACATGACTATGCAATCAGTAATGAATGCTATTAAAAGTGCTATCCCTTCTACCAAAAAGTCATTCTCTTGTTCAATTAAAAATACCAACGGTTGCCAACTAATTAGTTTCACATTTAAGTCTTGAAGTCTTACAGCAGGTTATGCTTTCAACCAATTAAGCAAGCTAGTTAAATACAGACTACACTGTAAAACCAACACTCTTTAAGCTGCATGAAAAGTCCAGAATATTTTGAGGACCCATAAGGATCATTAAGGCCAACTCCCTGCTCCTCGCAGGACTACCTAAAACTAAACCATATGACTAAGATCATTTTCCAGATGCTCCTTAAACTCTGACAGGTGTGGCGCCACCACCACTTCCCTGAGAAGTCTGTTCCAGTCACTGGCCACCCTCCCAGTAAAGAATCTTTTCCTAATGTCCAATCTGAACTTCCCCTGATGCAGCTTCATTCCATTTCCTTGTGTCCTGTTGCTGGTCCCCAGAGAGAGGGGACCAGCACCTCCCTCGCCACTCCCCCCTTGAGGAAGTTGCAGACTGTGATGAAGTCACTCCTCAGCCTTCTTTTCTCCAAGGTGAACAAGCCAAGTGATCTCAGCTGCTCCTTCTGAGTCCTGCCCTCGAGACCCTTCACCATCTTGGTAACCCTCCTCTGGACAGACTCTAATAGTTTGATGTCCTTAGTTGACAACAAAACTGCACATAGTATTTGAGGTGGGACTGCACCAGTGGAGAGTGGGACTATCACCTCCCTTGACAGGCTAACTATGCTGTGCCTGATGCACCCCAGGGTGTGGTTGGCCCTTTTGGCTGCCAGGGCACACTCTTGGCTTATATTCGACTTGCCATCAACCCAAACCCACAGATCTCTTTTCAAGGCTGCTGTCTAGTCTCTCGTCCCCCAGTTTGTACATATAAACACAGAATCACAGAATCATTTATGTTGGAAAAGACCTTTAAGATTATTGAGTCAAAATGTTAACCTAACACTGGCAAGACATCTACATGTCTTTATAATACCTCCAGGGATGGTGACTCAATCACTTCCCTGGGCAGCCTGCTCCAATGCTTGACAACCCTTTCAGTAAAGAAATTTCTCCCAATATGCAATCTTTCATGAACCCATGCTGACTGGGCCTCATCGCCTGGTTGACCTGTACGTGCCACGTGATGGCACTCCGGATGGTCTGCTCCATAACCTTCCCCAGCACCAAGGTCAGACTGACAGCCCTATAGCTCCCTGGATACTCCTCCTGGCCCTTCTTGTAGACGGGTGTCACATTCGCTAACCTCCAGTCAACTGGGACCTCCCCAGCTAGCCATAACTGCTGATAAATGGTTGAAGGTGGCTTGGTGAGGACTTCTGCCAGCTCTCTCAGTACCCTTGGGTGGATCCCACCTGGCCCCAGAGACTTATGTGTGTCTAAGTGGTGTGGCAGGTTGCTGACCATCTCCCCTTAGATTACGGGGGCTTCATTCTGCTCCCCATCCCTGTCTTCCAGCTTATGGGGCTGGGTACCCACAGAACAGCTGGTCTTCCTGTTAATGCCTTCTTTGCCTCAGTCTTTAAGTACCTAAGCCTTTATCAGTATGTTTCCTTCTGCATGCAATAAAGGATGGAGATACTCCTTAGTCCTCCTTTTGTTGCTAGCTATGTATTTATAGAATCATTTTTAACTGTTTTTTTAAGGCAGTAGCCAGATTAAGTTCTAGTTGGGCTTTGGCCGTTCCAATTTTCTCCCTGCATAACCTCACGACATCCTTGTAGTCCTTCTGAGTTGTCTGTCCCTTCTTCCAAAGGTCATAACTTTTTTTTTGTTTGTTTGTTTCCCTGAGTTCCAGCCAAAGCTCTCTGTTCAGCCAGGCCAGGACCACCTCATATTAGCTGCAGAATCCAGCATCTGCATATATATATGTAAACACCTTGAAAAACTTGAGATAAAGTAACACCTGCAAGCTAAACAGCTTCTCCCAAAAGCTTGGGGCCAACAACTACTTTCAATATTTACTATAGCAAAAGAAAGCTCTCAGCATTGTTTGCATGGGGTATCCAACACATTTAAGAATTCAATACCAAAAAAGCAGGAAAAAAGTAAAGAAGATATACCAATTAATTCTTCAAATTTGTTTACATAACATTATAGTTAATACACTTTTGAACTGAGATGTGGTGCTGTTTCTCTGTTGACCTAGGAGTTTAAAGTCTTTTGGATTAGAAGTAGTATCTGCTTATGTATCACACAAACTACCACTGAACAGAACTACAACTTCCAGCTTAAAGCCGGACTGAAGCATGCTAGTTTAGATTTCTAACGTATTACTAGCTACACTCATAATCAAGACCATTAATACAGTAAGAAAGCCTTTTTCTCTGTCTTTATAAACATGAAAAGGCACTTTTTGCTACATTGAATAATGCTACTAAAAGCATCTTAAACGTACACCATTTTGGAGCCTCAAAAATCAAAGCTACACCATCATTTTCATTCTACAGCCCAAGAAAAACGAACAAGGTTTATTTGTTAATACAGTAGTACAAGAAGAAGCCCAAACCATCCATCACCCACCACCACAACACCAACACTCCTCTTACACCTCACTCCATGCTCTAAGCAACAACAGTAACCTGTCCTACTCAGGGAACATGGCAAAAAAAGTTACTGCTAGGAATACTCCCACATGCTCTGTAGTCAAAAATTTATCTTCTTTTCGTGATTTTTTTTTTCATAAGGAAACAGCTCTTCACTCAGTGCCACTCATACAAGGGACAAGACCCCCAATGCCTTCAAGGCTCTGAAGCTGCACAGAGGCCCTGCATCAGGCCCTGCAATCCCACAACGGGCCCAGGAACGCCTACCTGAGGCTGCCCATCTTTCACCACCTTCCTCGTCATCTGCACGTCTCCAGAAGTAGGAGAGCACCTTAGAAAAGAGGCTGAGCATCCCCGAGCGTTAAGCACCCCACACCAAAGCCTCCGGAGCGCCGGCCACCCCTCACCAAACCTCCCCCTTCCCGCGGCCCCCTCCTACAGCCGCGCTTCAAGACGCCGCGACGCCGCCGGCCAATCACGCTGCTCGCTCTTGGTCACGTGAAAGAGGCCACGCCGCGCGCCCTGGGGCGAGGGCGAGGCGCGGCGACCGCGCGGGCTGGAGGGCGGGGCCGGAGCGTGACGCATCGTGACGTCACCTGGCGCTGATCCGCGCTTGGCCGCTGCCTTCTGTCCCCGTGGCCTCGCGCCTTCTGTCCCAGCCTACCCGGGGCCGCGTTCCCGCCTAGCCCGCCCCGCCGCGAGGGGGCCGCTCTCCGCGGCGCCTCGGCCCCCGGCACGGGGGACTGCCTCCCTTGGAGCCGGGGAGGGGCGCGGGGTGCCACCCCCGCTCCCCCGTTCGAGGGTGCGCTGTCTTGTCACGGCAGGCGGCACAGGCCCCTCGGGAGTCGTAGGCTGTTGGCAGAAGTGAGGGTGAGAGGGCCTCCCTCAGGAGGGTCTCGTGGCGGGGGCTGAGGAGGTGTTAAAGGCGGTGTGCAGTGTGGTTAACACGAAAAGCTTAAAAGTAGCGCGGTGCGTGCAACCTGCTGCTTGCTGGTGATGCTGTTTGGAATTGTGGTTGTAGTGCATGGCAGGTTTTATGGGTTTCTGTAAGCGAGGGGTCCTGAGCAGGCAAAACCCACCAGCAGGCTGCCATCTCAGCTGGGCCGAGGGCTCTGTGCTTGTGTGGCACTGGCAATCCAAGTCGGACTCGGAGTCCATCCAGCATGGTAAAATGCGGTGTGTGGGAGGGCATGCATGTACACGTTGCATGTTGTTGAATTACTATGATCTCAGTAGCAGCTAGTTTCAAAATGATAGAATAAGCTCTAGAACGTTATAAACTTGCTTAAAAGAAACAAAAAGTATTTTTGTCTCAATGGAGGAACTGTTGTGAATCTAGAGGAAATAAAATGTTGCTGACTTGCATATCATTTCCATAGTTGATATTTTTACCATTTCTCTTCATGCAATGTACTTTTGGTATCTTGTATAAGCCCCCTTTAAATTGTTTAACAAATAATAATAAATAAATAAAACAAACAAATAAATAAAACCCCCAAACAAATAAAGCATAGTTTTTGAGTTGATGTGTTCAGCATCCCAGTAATTTCATTGGGAATGACTGCATAACACAGATGTTTTCAGGAAACTGGGCAGAGCAGTGTATGCTTCTCTGAGAAACTATGACTGTTATAGAGAAGCAGCATTGTCTGTGATTAGATTCTAAGACCAGAGTAGCACTTTGGCAACCTTTTATTTTCTACTTGTATGGTTAGCTCTCCATTATTTAGGCAAAGAAGGGCTAGGGGTGTATTGCAGGTTGTTTAACACTTCTATAGGGTTCTGTACAGTTTCTAGACCAGAAGAAATTCTGGTTGCTAGTAATTACACACAGGTTCCAATGTCTTGCTCTGAAGTAACTGAGGTGATGCTACTGGGAAGAGAAACGTATATGAGTGTTTGCAGTCACTGATCTTTCTAGAAAAGTGCTGAGGAGGTGACAGCCTCCCCTTTAGATACATTGATTTAAAGCATTTTAACCACCATTTTCTTTCACTGAGATTTCTGTGGAGTGCAGGCAGAGGAGTGTTGGTTGGCAAAAATATGAGAGGTGAAGAAATCTGGTTTTTTGGAGGAGGGGATTAGTTATACATGCATAAATTCCTGTCTGAAGATCCTGTGGTTTGTAAGAGGCTTCCCAGGCTTTGGCCTAGGCAGAAAAGACTGATATTCAATCTGGATGTCCTTTAAAATGCTGTGTTTATGACATCCGTGAAACTAGAAGTGTTTTATATTTGTACTGATCAAACCTGTTTAAACTCTTACGATGAAGATCTAAGTCAGAAGAAGCGTATATTATACTAGAGGAGCTCTTTGAAGCTATTGGGCCTACATTTTGCTGTTGGTTCAGTACATGTCCCAAGACATGAGCTGGGAAACAAGGACTGAGGAATCAGCTCCAGAGAAACAAAGTATTTCGAAGAGCTGATTTTAAAAGAGCTGAAAATACTGAACAAGGAATACAGGTAATGAGCTAAAATAGTGTAATTAAATATTGTGTGAAAGAATGCATAGGTAGTGTAGCTAATAAAAAATAATCAGCAAAAGGAAGGCTTGGTCAATTGAAACAAATTTCATCAAAGCTTCAGGTGCTGTATATTTTTGTGTTTAGATTTGGGAACATGGGCATCAGCCTGGATTCAGTGCTAAGTAAACTGGTCCAGGACAGAATGCTTTTTTATTAATTACTGATAGAAAAGCAGGACTATGACAAGTTTATGTACCTTGTTATCATATTGTCCCTTGGGAGATGAGTTATAATTGTCAATCTGTTTTTTTATCTTTTGTGGTTGTTTTGGAGGATGCTCGCGTGGCACAGCCCTGGGAAATGACCTATTATTTGCTGTAGCCGCTTCAGTTGAACAAGCTGAACAAGTTCAGAGGTCATTTCAATGGTGGAAGCAAGTAATACTTCATAGGCTGTCATGACTTGATTTGATTGTTATTCCTTGACCGCTTTTGGCCTAACCCTAACCGAGCATAAAAATGCTTCATTTATTAATCCTTTTCAGAATTCTCTAATGTTCTGTTGGTATTGTTATTTTTCCTGCAGTCTTTGTGTAGGTTTCCTATGCAGTCTTTAGAATTAGGAGGAATCTCTTTGTACAGCACCTTTGTACCTTACCTAGCATTTTAAGGTCTTGGCCTGTGACTTGGGCTCTGGTTACCAGATCTTGCCTTGAGGTTGTGTATACACAGAATGACTTTTAGAGTACAATCTGCACTGTGAAGTTTAAGTGTTTTTTGTTGATAGTGATGCCAAATGCAGAGGATAGATTAACTGTGTGGTAAACCTCAGTGCAAAAAGGAGAATGGCAAATATGAGAACTGCACAGGAAAGGGGGCAGAAGGAAATTCACCATAACGAGAGAAAACACTGTAGTGTGATGCTCGAGAGAGGGAACTTTCAGGTACAATACTGAAAACAGGCTGAAACACTTGGAATTGTGAAAAAAATTTCTAGGATTTGAACCCTGCTCTGTTCAGTGGTGCAGGACTTCATAAAGTCTTTTTATTCAAAGAGATTACATCAGGTAAATACCTGAATATCTCACCAATTTCATGTAAGAAATAAGTTGATCTCCCTAATTGGTCAGAAGGCATAAAATATGGTCCTGTTTTATTTCTGTGGTAATTTGTGTTAGAGCAAACCAGTACATAGCATTCATTATGAAACATGTAACGTAACATATTACCCATTTTCCATTAAACCATAGTCTCTGAAAAGTGACAGATAATGGAAATACTTGCATAGTGTTTCTTCTGTGAAGAGAAACACATGGGCTTAATTAATTCAGACAGTTTTGTGTGGTTACACAGTCTCTTTCCCCTCATTTTTCTAACAGTTTACAGCTATATCTACTGTGTGTATGGTGTATTAATTTTCCATGTTTCAGTCTATTAAAACAACTGTAACATTTTAATATTCTTTCAGTATCGGCTGATGTTATAACAAGAGCAAAATCTACAGTCCATACAAATTGAGCAGTAGTGCTGTTGTAAAGTTTTTCTGGCATACTTTAAAGGCGATGCCCTTCAGAATACTGAAGATTTAATTGTGTCTTGGTTACAACAGTGTTTAAACTTTAGACAAAAGACCCTGTCATTGCTGTAGCTGTCAAGGTGCCAACATCTTCAAGATAAAAGCTTTTCTTTTTTTTTTTTTTTTTTTTTTTTTTTTATTGCCTAATAAGCAGGAGGACTGGATCCAATGTGCACTGGCCATTGTGTGTCACTGCTGCTTGCTAGATTTAAAATATGTAGTTCAGTAATCACGGTGTTCTGTAAGTATGCATGTCAGCCTGATTGAAGTGTGCAGGGTTTATCTGAACACTCTAGATAACTAGGATTAGCAGAAAAAGATAGTGAAGAGTTCTACAGTGAAGATAATATTCTTGATAGATTTCTAACCTCTAACTTTCTAACCTTGCAGCTTGTTGGGATACTTGAATTTTTATGTGTAGTTTATTTTAGGTATTTTAGAATACTGCGTTATAAGTAGCTTTTGTTGTTTTGATACAAGAACTAGATTGTTGAATATTGTTATCACTGGCTATTATAATAACTTAAACTGGTAAATTGTGAAGAAAGTTCTATTTAAGATGCGATGTAAGGGGTAGTACTCCAGTAAAAAAAGAGACTTGAAACTTTTTTAATTTGTTGGTCTGATTTGGAAGCAGTCCTATGAGAATGTAGTACAGTCATTTTCTAGTGTGTTCTGTTAATTAAAATTCAGGAGGCATTTCCCTGTTCCCTGGCTTAACTGAAGTTTTTGCTGTGCTTTTGTTCCATATCTGAATAGATGTTGTTGAAAGCCAAAGTCTAAGGGGGAACTTTTCAAAGACGGCATGACTCAGTGAACGGTGAGAATATCACAAAGTGTACAGGCAGCTGTCTTCACAAGACTGTTTTAAACTGACAGTTAACTTTTCAATTGAAGGTAAGCATGAAGGTTTTTAATTGTTGAAAAATCTGCAGTAACTTAGTTCTAATATAAGATACTCCTCAAGGTATTTGAACAGATTGGCAAGTAGTGAGATGAAGAAAAAATGGCTAAGTGAACCTGAGAAATGGTTGATACCGGGTAAATTAGAAACAGTTTGCTGTCGCTGAGTTACTCGGTTTATATAAGTTCATCAGACTCTTAGTGAAGTCTGTCGTTTTAGATACCTGATAAGAAGTGTTAAAATCAAATGGAAGTTAATTTCCAAATGTGTTTAAACACCTTTTTTATCTTAGAGTTAAAAGAAAAGAAAGACTTCTGCTTTGGTTGTAGAGTTACCCTCAAACTAAACACCTCCAAAAATGGTTTTTAGATCTTGAAATAAAAGTCCATTGAGGTATCATACATACACAGACTTTCATTTTGTTTGCATTTATATTGTACTATTATGAACTGTAGCTATGTAATTTGCTTATTGTATGCAAGTAAGTTGTTAGAATGCTTACATATTTTGAAATGTAAATAAGCTCACTAATAAATACTGCTTTCATTTATTTTGTCTTAAATAGACAAAAACCTAGTTGAGCACGGATCTAAGCATGTGAAGGATCTAAATTATATTTTTGCTTTTTCTTCATCATTTGTGTTTCTATTTTTAATTGCCTTTGTGAAGTGTTATGACCAGGGAAGAAGGTTACAGAGAAGAATTTAGCTATGACAGGATGCCAACTTTGGAGCGGGGAAAACAGGAGAATGGAAATTATATACCAGATATCAAATCCAGTGACCTTCAGCTATCAAAAAGGCTGCATCCTTGCTTTAGTTACAGAACATGGATCTTTTCTTTGCTGATGGGAGTAAGTACTTTAAATGATACAGAATTTGAAAATGTAGGTGAGGTCTTAGTGCCCACTAATCTATTGTTTCACACTGGGGACTCAGAATTTCATCGCTGATAGTATTAGATGTAAATATTTGTATAGGAAGGAACATGTTTAGCAAATTTAGAATGTAACACTTAATTGACTAATGGTGTTCTGTGGATAATTCTGCACTAATCAAAGATGCAATATGAAGGCTGATTTTTGTCTTTAATCGTATAGCATAACGGACAATAATAAGTG
Source organism: Falco peregrinus (assembly GCF_023634155.1). Lineage (NCBI taxonomy): Eukaryota > Metazoa > Chordata > Aves > Falconiformes > Falconidae > Falco > Falco peregrinus. The sequence continues at coordinate 7,933,675 of NC_073726.1, read as the reverse complement.
TGGCAGTGGTAAATATCAACCCACATGTATGTATAAACAGTGCATTTTGGTAAAGGGTGTAAAGTGTCCTGATCATATGCATTCTTTTAAGATTTTTTAACTGTTAAAAGTACTTTACTTACCATGGTAGCATTTTGGCATTAAAATATATATGGTACTTAATTGCCACATTCACCTTTCAGGGTTCAATAGTCATGTATTTATTTGATAGAATATTCATACAGTGAGGTCTATACTTGAGTTTCTTAAATGAATGTCACCGTGATTTGAACTTTTGTGTCACTGCTAGCATCATAGGACACTGATCTTGCATGTACATATGCTTCTTCATGTTCTGAGCCAAGCTAATTAAACTTAATTATAGCAATTAGAACTTGATCTTTTTTCTGTCAGGTCATGTGTTTTGAAAAGTACTTTTACTAAGAGCTAAAAATATTTCACTGTTAATACGGTAATTACTTGGTTTTGCGCAGTAAATTAAAGTATTGCCCTATTTTCATGGCAACAGCTGAACATTTTTTCCTTTCTGGCAATCTGTGAAATTTGGATTTCCTTTCAGATGCACTGTTACATAAAGAGAGAGCAGCAGAAGAGCTGGCTTTCTTTGCATTAAATTTTCTCAGATTTAATTGTCAAAAAGGACAACTGTCTGTAATTAGATTTTTCCTTTTTAATGAGGAGTTGTGAATGATTTGAGATACTAATGTTTAATGATAATTTGCTGCAGTCATATTATCAAGAAGTATGAATTTCATGAATAAATGAAAAAGCAATTTTATTAATAAACTAGTTCAATAAACTCCAATTAGATTTTTCTCCCAAGTATTGTAGTGGTTAATCTCTCTCAACTCTTTCAAAAGACGTTGTCCAGAAAGGGGTGTCTGTATGCTGGGCAACAAAGTCATAGTGAACAGAACCATCCACTTTAGGGAGCAGTTGCAAACTGTAGAGTGGTCGAGTGACTTCAAAGTGGCTGCTAGTTGGGCTGTTCTTGTGCGAGAGCAATTCAACATGCTTCAAGCACAATTTCAAGTTGTGTTCTCTTAAGTGCTGTTCATCCAGTCTGCCAGAATTCTCTGTCCTTATTTTCTGTCATTTTTTGGCAAGGACTTTTCAAAGACCCCCATAATTTTGTAACATGACAAAAATACCCAGTTAGAACAAAAGAGCCATTCTGTCTCTCATCTTCCCCTGCCCCTTCAAAGAAATGCCTACTCAGAGGAATGACAAGCAAAACCAAAAAATGTTAGTAGAATACACTAATCATTTATTGCTGAGGCTGTAACTGATAATTATGAAATAAATAGAATAGTTAGCAAGGGAACAAGAGGAATTGGACGTTATGAGTGTGCCACTGAACCAAAGCAGGAAGAAAGTTTGGAGGGAGGCGGGAGTGTGGAAGGGGGAAGAACCTTCATTAATGTATCATAGTACTATTTTTGTTACTATGTTCTAGTTGGTGTGCCCACCTGCCCATATGTGTAATGAATGTTGGAGGAGCCAAGCAGAGAATGCAAAGTAGAGGCTTAGTTGATGTTTCTGAAACATTTTTACCACCGAACACTGCAATTACCTTTTGAGCATTTTATTAGGTATTTGCTAAGTCAGGGCACAATGCTTGATTCAAACATGATTATAGTGTTCAGTATTAAGTCTTGGTAACCAGCAGGGCATCTTCAGAACTCAGCATGTTTTGAAATTTTTCTTCAAAATTAATCACACAAAGACTGCATTATTAAATATTCATCAGTAGCTTAATTTGAAAGGAATTACTGATTTCTGTCTGCCTAATTGCTTTTAAAAATATTTTTATTTGTATTAATTTCTCTTATTTCTTGCTTTGTAGACTTGCCTCCTTATTACTTCTGGATTTTCACTATATCTGGGAAATATTTTTCCATCTGAAATGGATTATTTACGTTGTGCAGCAGGTTCAGTAAGCATTCTTAATTGTTTTCTGTGGCTGTTTGACAGCAAAATCAATCATAAATAATTTTTGTGGGTTTATTGTCTTTTATTCTGTCTTTCTACTACTATCTTTCTTCGTGGAAGATTTAATTATATTTAACAGTTCATTAAATGGGTTTTCATCCCATTGCTAAGGGAATAGCAGATGTCGTAAAGACAACTGGTTTGTGCTACCATTTTTGTTAACCAGCTCACCACTGGCATGCTGTAATTATCTGCATGAACAGTATTTCTGTGCTTGATTTTAAGAAAATTTGCGTTGTTATGCATTTGGGGAATTTCCTGGCTAAATGCTATCAGAATGTATTTCAGATTGTATTTCAAAGTATTACTTTTTCATTTTATTTTGCGATAATCTCCAGGTGCTGAGCAGACTTCTCTTGAATACTGTTATTTTATTAGTAAAATATGCATTAAAGGTATCTGTTGTTTTCCAAAGTCCAGTCTTTTTTTAGTGTATTTTTAGGGAGATTTTTTTTTTTATATATGTATTATGTATGCTTGATCTACATTTTAGATCTATGTGCATAAGATGAGTCTGATGTACTTGGTTTGTTCATGGCAGGATTCTGTTCTATCATTATTCTCATGACTTGCCTATTTGTTTTAAGTTAGGTGCAAGACTAATGCTTTGCTTTAAACAAGTCCCAGGAGTTTTTCTATGAATGAGTTGTCACTTGTTTCTGCTAGAGGTGTTAGAATAAAGTTGAAACAGTTTTTAAAGTTAGTATCTTTGTGTTATTCTCTGCGACATTAATCTTAATTACTGAGATGTCTCTTTTTCTGCCCCAGATCTTGTCTCTTTTAATTTTGTATTTATTGAGAATTTCCAGAGGTCTTGCTCTCACATTGGGTTTGCATGGTTTGCCGTGGATAAAGTTGTGTACGTTTGGGTGTCTGTATGTGAGCAAGGTGTTAGAGCTGCTGCTTCAGATAATGGAGTCAATACAGTTGGAAGGGCCTAGAGAGCTGTGTAGCTAACTGACTACTGTATGTCTATTTTAGCATGAGCTGAGTTGCTTTCTAGACTATTTTAACCATCTTGACTAGTAGTAGGATTCAGTTGCATCAACATGGTCATGTAGTGTTCTAGGGACTCTAGGGTATCCAGGACATAAAAGGATGTTTTAATTATGTTAAATACAGGTCATTTAGGTGTTAAGGAAGTGCTACCAAGAGTTCTAAATGTCGTTAGTAATCCAGTTATAGTGGTTCCATTGTTAAGCCATCAGTGTGCAGATGTTTGAAAAGATAGTTAGAACTTCTGTCTTTAAAAGATAAAAGAAACACAGCATTTGTTACATGGTTCATTATTTAACATGAAAATGTTTAGAATAATTTTAGTTGAGTATATTTTTATTTTGCTTATTAGTATGTTGTAACATTATGTATTTGTGTAAAACAGCTGGATCTGTACATGTACCATATCTATGGTGGTGGGGAACAGCTAAGGGATAGAGAAATTACTTTGTGAAACTTTCCACTTATGCATGATTTTACCATTTAGCTCTGCCCTTAACTATAGAAACACAGTTCCTGGTGAACATAGTGGAGATCCCAGGCACAGTTCTTAAGGTGTAATTTGACTCAACAGATCAGTTTTTATGGAGTTCTTCAGAACTGTATTGAGACTGGCCAAATTTTAGTTTATGCAACCATGACTTTGTCTGTTTGAAAGAATGTGGAGGCCCAGTTTGGCAGTAGTGTTTGTCTTGTTCTGCTTAAGGATCTCAGGCCTTCTAGAGTTAATTTAACAAAGGCATGAAAGACTTTCTTTTACTCATCACTTGTGCTGGGTAGCTAGTCAAAATTGAGGGATATGGAAGGCATATTTAAAACCTCTTGTAATCCTCAGATACCAATTGTAATTAATGAGCTTGTACAAGAGTGACAGACTTCTCTCAGAGTTTCTGATCTTCTGTTTGTCTAAGTTAACTGAAATATGAATTTAGACCAAATAAATTACATGTATAGAAATACATATATATGTCAAATTTTTTGTGCAGAATATCCCATTAGTCTTCTCTCTTAATTTCCCCAGTGTATTCCTTCAGCAGTTGTGAGCTTTGCTATAGCAAGGAATAAAATTAATGTGGTAAGTATAAGATTTTATTGGCAGTTATATCTTTCTTTCCCCCTCTGGGGTTACCATGAGAGAGAAACCCATTTTGAAATTGTTTTTCAGATACCCAATTTTCAGATTCTGTTTGTCTCTACATTTGCTGTTACAACAACGTGTTTAATTTGGTTTGGATGCAAACTTGTCCTCAATCCATCAGCTATAAATGTAAGTTACTGAGACACTAATTATGCTACATTTATCTTTGTTAAAAAAAATAGAAGGGGTGAGGTGGGTGGTGATCACATGTAATTACATTGCTGTTAATACCCCAGTATTCCTACTTAGTCTGTGAGGAAATATCATCTAGCAGTAGCTTTACTTTTCTGAGTAAGACAAGACTGGAAAATTGACATCGGAGATGAAAACTTAAATGGCTAAAAAGATACATGGGACAACTAACTTAGAGATTAATATGGAAATTACTTTCCTGTCTTCTTGTATTCGAAGTTCAAAAACATGCATTAGATCTTCAAAAGTGATCCAGTTTCATCAACTGACTGTTTATTTTTCTGTTGACTGCGGCCAGTTTTTTGTTGTGGTTTTTTTTTGAAAGAGCAGCATCAGAAGAGAGAATTGAAAATTAATTACTCCTCACCTGTAGATTAGCCAGCTTTTAGGGTTAAATCGTACTGAAATGAGGAGGTGTCCCAAACAGTGCCTCTGCTAGGAAATTTCATCATGAGATTAAGTATAATCCTTTCCTAGATCTTCTTTAATGGCTAGTATGCTTGAGGCCATCAGGAAAGAAACTTTTGATGACTATTTTTCTCATACATCATCAACAGAGAGAATGCAGCAGTTATGTCATTTGAAGCACACATATTTCATGCTGGGAAAAGTTCATTAGTTTTGAGTCACAACCTTTTAACATCTGTCTTTGGTAGTTTAAGCCAAACAGTAGAACTATAGGGTGGTTTTGGTTTTGTTTTTTTTTCCTGCGGTAAAATGTTCTGAGACCTATATACTACATAAGGTATTACTGTTACCATTGATGAATATTCATAATAGACTATCACAGAATAGCTATGCTCAGTACAACTCTGTCATACATTTTGTGTGAAGGTTAATGACTGCTATCATGTTATGGTTCAGTTCTTTTCCCACTATTATATCGGCTATTGTGATACTAACAGCTCAGCACTAATAATGACTCCCTATAATAATATAGCAGATCTGAATTAGTGACAAAAGTTTTCTAATAGAAAAGTAGTGCAGAGATAATTTGCTTTGGAGTTATCTATACTATTTTAGTAACATCTGGTGAGCTCCATATTTCACAAATGTTGAACCTCTAAACTGTGTTTACTTTCACTTGGAAAGTGCAGTATATTAGGCCAATACTTTCAAACCTACTTTTTAAATTAAGTAATGAAGTCTAGCTTCACATTTCTGTGCAGCTGGCCTGACTTTCAGAAAGATGGAGTACTGCAGTCACTCAGAGCTGTGGAGATTTAACACTCTGGACAGTCAGATCACTTGAATTCAAGTAGTACTGGCTTTAGATGTGGTCAGTTTTGCTCTGTGTTTGATGGGACAGTGTCAAGTCCCCCTGGGTGCTGTGTTTATCTTGGGAGAGTTTATAGCAGTCAATTCTTTGCACAGCCTTTGCTAGCTTTTTGCTAGTGTAGCAGTTCCTGCATGTATTTGCCCCCTCAAGTGACTTAGGCAGTTAGAGCTGAATGAATTATGTACAAGACATGGGGGTATAGACTTTTCTCTTCCTTTCTTGGTAGAGAGTTCAAGTATTAGAAAGCAGTCCAAGTATTCTGAGTGAAAACAGCAGAGAAGTGTCATTGGACACTACCAGACACTTTGCATTCCTGGTAGACAGGATCACAGTGCTGAGACAGTGGAGGGCTATGTTTGCCCAGGAAAGGTTGGCCCAAGGGACTCATTTTGCCACCACAATAGTTATTTTGTCATGAGCCCCATGTGATAAAATCAATTTTCCTTATGCTCTTGAGAAGCTTTGAGCTGGCCCTATGTGTAAAAACTTAATTTCACTTGCAGCATACTTTTGAAGTGAGTAGTTTTTAGATTGCATAAAAATTGGCGGTTTCTATTATAAAATATTAACAGACTTCGTATTTTCAAGGCAGATCAAACCATTTGAAAAAAGAGATTATATCAGACTGGGAAAGTATAAGTGACAAACACTAAATTTATAACAAGGCAAATTCTTTCTTTGCCAAATGTCAGTTATCTACAATCATATCCACAAGACATCCTTAGTTATGTGGTTTTAATTATTTTCACTTGCCTATTACATGTCCATACTATGTCATTGATCACTGAATAAAGATAAGTCAGGATAACCGTACAAAGCTGACTCTGAAGCTTTCTTGAACCTTTCTGTCTTAAGAGTTATTCATGGTGCTGACTTGCTCTCCTTTTTGAAGGACAGTGGTTTCAGTGGGACAGTCTCACTGTTTGTCAGCTTGCTGCCAGCTGTTTTCCATTACCCATGTTGTACAAAGAAAATGTAGAATACCATTTCTTTAACTGTTCTTTCACCATCATATTTATTTTCCCTCCCATGGGAAACGGCACAAGAAAATAATACTAGGTCTGATGCAAAATCACTGCCAGTGGTTTAAAAGCAGTAAGACTCATAAAAAGGGTAAGTTTATCCAATTAAGACAATTCACATTTAAAACCCCCACCCCCACGCCTTTATAAAGGACCTGGGTAATTCTCATTAGTGTTACTCATGTTGATGGATAACTCCACAAAATTACTTTAGACAGATAAATGGAATGCAAGATACAAGCCATGCTCTAGACTCTGTGACACCACTCCAGCAGGGTGCAGTTCTGTGGTTAGTATGCTATCAACATGAAGGATACAATATGTAAAAGATGCAAACTGCCACTGCTGCAACTCTGTTCATTCCCAGTTCTCAGAGTAAGAAGCCTGATGGACAGAAATGAGTGGAACCTTGTGCATGCTGGCCACCACAACTGAAAGTGTTCAGATCTTGAACAGGATTTAAATTAACTCCATATTGAGTATATACATATCTTGTCTCCTTGCAAGTTGAGTGTCTGTACCTCCATTGTAGTTAAGATGATCCAGTTACTGGGACCCTGCAGTACAATCTTGTTTCCCTCAGCATAGATGGCTAAGACAGGATTCCCTGGCCTGAACTTAGACATCTCTTATTTTGAAAGTGCTGTGAGATACTCTGCTTGACTGCTGCTTCTACTCTAGGTGAGCGAGAGTCTCCCATCAGTCCCGTGTCATACAACCCAGTCATGTAGGCACATTCAATATGCTTGAGTATTTCAAGTGGCACTAGCAGCCAGTATAATTGAACCCTGCCTCTAGTGACTGGTTGGCCCAGTAGCTTTTGGGGTTTCCTCTCTTGTCTGTATAGAGTAGGTCTCCACTAGCAGTAGTGGAAGCATAGGCAGCGTGGGTGCACACAGATACTGGGGTGTCAGTGCTTGATTTGGTTACCTAACTATAAGAGCGTGTATCAGTTAGGTATGTGCTGACTTGTTCTGCCTTGCTTCAGCTGCTGGCCCAAGAGGGCATCAGTGTCCTTTAGGTTCTCTGTCATTATTTGTCAGACCTGTGCAGATGTCTTGAAACATCTGCAGGATATCTTAAATCATGGTAAAAGTCTGCATTTAAGCAACTGTATTGAACTTCAGATTATTCAATCTTGAAATTAATTCAACCCTTTCGTACTGTTTCAGTGAATCATGTTTTTAATACCTGGTGCAGGTTCAGAGAAAATTGGATTAAAGTTGTGCTAATCTACTAGTTTCTACCTAGTTGCACTTGCACATTCCTTAGTCATGGAAGAGGACTAAGGACACAGCTTACTTGGTTTTCTGTGTCTGGCGATAGATTCTATGTACAGTGGCAATTGCAGGGAGAAGTTTCTGTAGTGCTTAGAAACCTGACATTAAATTTCCCATTGTTACCGATAGTACAAAAAGGTAGTTACTAATAGCTTTAGCTGTATTTCTTTTTAAAAAATAAAATAACAAAACCATCTAAACTTCAAAACTGGAGATGAGATATTTTTAATTTGATCTAGAGGTATTTAATTAATTTTGAGTGGAAGGCTCTATCTGATATTCTAGACATGTCATATCAGAAAAAACATACTGGAAAGATAAAAGTTAAATTAAAAAAATCTAATTTATTTACTGTTACTTTTACAATTACTGTTATTTACTTCTTATACCTAGCACTAAATGAGTCCATCAATGTAGTTACAGTGCTTCTGGACTCAAACTTATACATCTACTTGGTGTTACAATGTGTAGTGTGGCCTTGCTAGCTCACATCAGTACCAGCGCTATGTGTCAAAACACATCAAAATCATGGGAATTTACAGGCTGTATTAAATTGTTCTGCAGGCTGCATGTTTGACACCTCATCTTTTGCCAAATAATGTCTTTATTCTTCATGCTAGCACTTTCCCTAGAAGCTTACCACTGTGACATTTATTGCTGTTTGTGGCTCTAGTGCAACTGTACAGTCTGTTTTGTACTGCAAGGCACGTAGTTCCAATTATGATTTCCTGAGATGGATGAATTTCAGTGCCCAAAAAAAGCCTCTCAAATCTGCCACTTATGATCTTTTTCAAAAAACCTGTGCTTCAAGATACATGTCAGAGAAAAAACGGGATTTGTTTATCTACAAAGCAGGTCTGACATGAGGGAACAATATAATTCCAAGTCCTTGAACAATGGTTTGCTATAATTGTACAGGTTCTGAAAGGAGTAATTTCTCCCTAAACTAATGGTGCTTTGCCCAACAGCCTGACCAGATGTTTTCCAAATGTTTTCTTGGGCTGCCAGTGGAAAAACATGTTGCTTTTGAAGACAAGAAGGGGAGATCCACTCTGCTGATCTTGTGTGCCTCTGGAAAATGATTCTGAATCATTCCCATGTAGAGTAGTGATCTACCTCTTTTCATGAGATAATAAGGAACCAATGAGAAATTATAAGTATTACATTCACTTACTTGTCTCTTGAAGATGTGCAATGGCAGGAGGAATGGCAGCTTCCAGGTTTTTACACAATCATGTTGTCTGTTAGACCTGCAAGAATTATTAAACTATGAAGTGTTTGTCAGTGCTCTACTAGCATTATGTAGAGCACAAGAGTTAGGATTTTTGGCCCAGTTCTATGGATTGTGTTTTCATTCAGTATTAGATATTGTATCGTACCATTTGGATTGCAGCACAGGGGTTGGGAGGCTGTGGCCCTCCTTCCCCCCCTGCTGCACCAGTGGATTGCCTTTGCCCCGGGCTAGTCAGGCTTGCTCTTGTTTGTCCGCTTTCTGCTCCTGTGAATTTTCCATCATTTGCTGCAGTGTTCTGGTTTCACATGGAAGGTCCTGCAAAATGCAAACATACCTAGCAATCATGCCCTTGTCATTAAATCTCTTCTGGAAGAGAGTGATAAAATCTTCAGGCAGACTATTCCCATAAATGAAATAAATTATTCTTTTTTAATTAGGCATTCTGAGTATTATGTAGACAGCTAAGTGTTGTCCTAGAAATTCAGCAAGAACCAAGAAAACAGTTAACAAGGTCTCTAATTAATTGATATGTCTAAATGTCACAGAAAATAGACAGCCTGCTGGATCCTGCTAGATCCCACCCCCTCCTTTATTTTTAATATGGAAGATGTAACCCATTTATGTCTGGGATTTTACTGACAGATAAATTTCAACTTGATTCTACTTATTCTGCTGGAAATCTTCATGGCAACTACTGTCATAATTTCAGCTAGGTCTACTGAAGATTGCTGCGCAAGAAAGAAAGTAGGTAACTTTAAGGATTAAAAATGTTTTTTTCTTTTGTTTGGTGTTAAAAAATACTTGATTTTTCCTGTATTAAATACATTGACAAGTTACTGGCAGTGCCAGTATATAAGTTCATATTATATGGTAGAACTAGATTTGAACGATAAATGAAAGTACCATACTAAACAGTAGTAGACTCTTTTATCTTTTAGAGTGCAATGGGCCTGCTGCATAATGACCAGTTGCAATTATGCAGCACAGGGTTTGAGTATCTTATGGACAGGCATGGCAAGTGTTTTATTTCTGTTTTGTTCTGCAAAGCTTAATGATGTTTGATACGTTAGAATACTATGACTTGTATGTATGCGAGCAATGCCATCTTGAAGCCTGAGGTGGAGAAAGTATTTGTCCTGTATGCTGATTTGGTAGTATCTGGACAATGAATATTGGTTTCAGAATTTGAAGCTATAGAAAAAAATTTGTTTAGTCACAAGTGCTCTTCCAAATCCACCCTCATTTTTCTACAACAGTACTTATTTCAGGTAATAATGAAGCAACCATGCTGTAACATTTTGTATTCCGTGGAAGTATTGCTTGCTTCGTATAGTGTGCTGTCCTCCTTCAGTTACTGTTTGTCCACATCAGTAAAATCTGAAGGCTCAGGAAAAAAGTATATATTTTGAAGGTGGAAAGGGGAGACAAGATGACCATATTTCATTGTTGAATGGTGCTTGTATAACAGCTAATCTGTGACCAACTCATTTGTGTTTAATGTGATTGATGTGGTCTGCTGACACTGGCGAACACTGTAGCATGTCACTGTCAGCTCTGATGGGCCAACCAGACATTGCAGCCACTGTTAGGATCTGTAACAAGTTGTACAGGATATTAGAAAGAAATGTATTGCTTTGTGTGGTTTTTTGATCATGCCTTTTTTTATTCCCCTCTAGAATACTGCATATGACAGTACCATCGTTTTGAGCAACGTCAGCTTTCCTACTCGAATTCTGAAGTCATACTCAGTAAGAAAAATGTTGTTTCTTTCATTAAATTAATTTGTTCTTTCACTTTTTAAGTGCTAAACTTTTTTAAAGCCAGGAGATCAGTGTAGGTAAGAGATGAAAGGATAAAGACAGGAAAGAGAGATATATCTTAAAATGTTTCCTTTTAGAATATTGCAAGATAAATGGTAACTGCCATATATAATAGGAAAGAGACTACTCAGTGACTTAAGGATAAATAGTATAAACTGAACTGCTATTCAGTGGAGCTAATAAATGAGAGCATAAATACATATAATGAAGCTGATCTTGTTTTCCCTTAACTAGCTTGATTTTTACCATATTTTAGATCTGAAAAAACATAGACTTCATGTATAGCTAATAGCATAAATGCATTTTTTCCTTCCAGTGAGTTCCTTTTTATATGCAAATAGGAAATTTGGTGTTCAAATGCACTGTTAATAATTTGTGTGATCTTCCTTGTTTTAGGTAATTGAGGTGATTATTGGAATTTCATCAGTATTTGGTGGAATAATTGCTTTGAATATGGATGTTCTAGTCTCAGGTCCATACCTTTCAGTAACATTCTTTTGGATCTTAGTTGCTGTAAGTAGTTCAAAATGAAGGTACTCTTCTAAAAAAAGTCTTAGATATTTTTCTCCTTTTTTTTAACTTTTTCATTTTTCCACTCCCTACTGGAATATATTTTTGGCCCGAATACTAACTGGCAGTTGGTGTTTAGCAAATGAATTAGCACTTCAATTTACTTAATATATTTATGCAATATGCATGTTCTATTTTGATTTACAGTACTTTGGTTCTTATAAAATGTTCTGATACGTTTTCAGTCTTCAGTTTTGTAAAATGGAAATGGGTAATAAACAAGGGTATTAAAAGTGAAATGCCTTGTCAACTAAGTCCTAGGTTTTAGAATGTTTCAGGCTGCAAAATAAAAGGTTTAGTTTCAGCATGGTAGAATCCATAGAAACATCTTTAGCCTGTCAGCCATAACTATCTTAAAAGTCTGAGACTGTGATTGGTAATCCTTGTCACTAGTAACAGCCTGTACCTAGGAGCAGAGGATTCATGCAGGATGCTGTGCTACCTGCCAGCCACAAATTCAACCAGTTGAGAAAGAAGACAATAAACATCAGGTTTACCTGTGGCTCCTATGCCTGGAAAATCCCTGAGCATGAAGTGGAAAAAAAGATCATAAACAAGTTTTTTCAGCATTCAGAATTCACAAAATTCAGTGGGGTTCATTAGGTTTTTCTCTAGAATTGTCAGATCTTGAAAATAATTGTATTTCAGTATGTGTAGGTTTAATACGTGATACTCATTAAATGCAAGTTACAAGAAGATTAGTTATATTAGTTATATTTCCATTTGACTAATCTGTCATAGTAAGTCTATACAGTTTTGTCTTTTCAGGAAATTTAGAATGTGACCTGTGCCTAGTGGGAATCACTATAACTCAACTGTAATTTTTGTAATTTTTAAAGTAGGTAAATATCTATTTTGTTATGCTTTTTTGTTTAGTGCTTTCCAAGTGCTATTGCAAGTCATGTAGCTGCTGAATATCCAAGTAAATGTCTGGTAAGTGTGTAAAATTCTTGGATTTCGTCATTAGCGTGGAATAATACTAAGAAAGCCTGCCTGTGATAGTGGACACTACTCATATTCATTCACTTGTTTTTAGTTATTTCTACAAAATGTGACAGAAATATGTAGCATGAGTGTAAGCTGGTATTCCTAAAAAGAAATCCAGTAGGCCCTTCGGGAACTTAGTTCCAGCAATTCTAGAAAAGCATTCAAAGGACTGTTTATTGGGGTTTTTTTGTTTGTCTGCTTGTTTTCTTACTGGTTCCTTGCAAATGGATATTACTGTAGGAAAACAACATACCTCATATGGCATGCCCAGAACTAATTTCGTGCTTCTGAGCTGAGGTCCTTTCTGTTCCATTCTCCTTTCATTATGAGCTGTGGTATCTGAAAGAAGAAAATCAGGTGTGCAGGCTGCACTGGACCTAGATCCTATTTTGAACAAGTTTCTCATCTGCATGACTAGTGACAATGACTGAGAATATTCAGCAGAGTGTATTTATTCCTTGACTGTGCCAGATGTGTAGTTAAACCTCCTTAAAACATCTGTTCTAAGTAATAGTGATGCAACCATATTTTAAGTCAGTAAAGATGTGTGACCACAACTGAAGTCAGAAATTGATCCAGTAGGGATGCTATTTGAATGAAAATAAGGCTGCTATTGTATGGCAATAAATTTGCTTCAAAGCACTCAAATTTATTTGCATAGTTATTTTAGGTTGCAAGTCTGCAATATCTGCTGTGAATTCTCATTTATTCTTCAGTTTGTACGAAATAATGATACTTCTATACTGGCTCTCTAAGTTGGGTATTACTTCCTCTATCTGTGTATGAAAGGCACTTTTAAAATCAAACAAATGCCCCGTCATCCATATTAAATGGAAAATGAATTACAGAACAACAGTGTTTTGGCTTGGAAACTTGTTTTATTCAAAGCTTGCTGCTATATCTCTATGCAGTGTGGATAGATCTTAAATATTTGTTTCATATGTTGAATCTCACACACTTTTACACACTTCTGTTATGCTTGCTTCAAGGAGATGCAGCTCACAAACCAAGGTGTTAATTTGTTTTTATTCTTATTTAACATGTATTATCTTATTTTTTAGGTTGAGGTCCTGATTGCCATTAGCAGTGTTACCTCTCCATTGTTGTTCACGGCTTCTGCATACTTATCCTTCAGTATCATGCAAGTTGTTGACATCTTTAAAAATTATCCACCTGCTGTTAAAGTATGTATTTTTATGCAATAGTAAAATTAACATCTATCTATTACAGTAGCAAAACAAGAATGAATTAGGAAGTATAAGAAGACAAGGTACTGCATGATAAAAATTGAATAAAATCTTACAGAAATTATTCAAAAACTTGCATTTAACTGATGATACAATTTTAAGTATGTTAAATCTGTTGCTACCCTGGAATTAAAGTTTTTTAAAAATGGGATACTATTCTAAAGAAGCAGTAAAAATAATATTGCTGGACTCCTTGAGGTTTTAATAAATTTGTAGTATATAAATTAAAGGTTCTAGGTTTACTTGAAGAATACATTTTTCTGTTTCTTAGGATGTCTGCCAACAGTTGAGATTGTAAGCTTACACGTGGATTCATTCAAAGCAAGCCTGGATTGCGGCAGAGAATAAAAAAAAAGTTTACAAATCTTAAAGCATTTCATATGAAGTGTTACCAATGCATTGCTGAACAGCTTTCTAGGGCTTTACCATCAATGTGTTTAGCAACCTGTGATGATGTTCAAAGAACCATTTATGGGGATTAAAATAGTGTCAGTAAGGGTAATGACTTTTAGTGCCCCCTAGTCCTTAAGTAATCTTGTAATTTTAGGAGAGGGAAAATGGTTATTAAATGACATCTTAGGGACTGGAAAACCAGCTTTTGAGTATGTGGTCCTGTTGTGATACTAGAGGAGCATAGTGTGTTGTTGGACCTCGGGAAGTAGCCATGGCTTTGATGTTTCTTTTAAGTAGCTTCTCCTGTTGCAGGTGTTGGAGACAAGACTGGACTGTAGGGAAGTGGTGTGACCCTGCAGAGCATTTCTTACATTCTTAGGCTACTTTGTGTCTGGATGCAGCAACGGTGGGCTGCTCTGCAAAGAAGGGTGAACAGTGGAGTGGAAGGTGACAGCAAAGCAGACGAGGGCAGTGACCTCATTGCCAAGGAGCGCAGTCCTGCAGTACCCAAAAAGAGAAAAACAAGGCAGGTCTGGCTATGGTAACCAGGTTCAGCAAATAGTTCAGTGATTACCAGACAAGTCCATAGTAGCAAGGCAGTTCCAGGAATTCAGGTCAGCAGGGCAAGGTCAGAGCCAGCAAGGCAAAGGGTCAGGCCCAGGCATAGCTGTGACATCGCTCGGATCAAGACCAGCAGTGAGACTCTGTGTTTTAGAGAATGGTTTCTTCAATTCTGCTAGAGGAAAAGATCATTTGGCAAATTAACATTTTGTTGAAAATTATCGATCTGTTCTACTTTAAGCAAACTCAGGCCCTCAAATTTTAATTCGATTCATGCTGAAATAAACTGTAAATTATAATTTGAGTTAAAAAATTAAATCTAGATACAAATCTCAAGAATATGGAGGTGGGAATGGCAGAAAATATTTTATTCAAGTAGTTAACAATATGTTCATGTCTGTTTTCAGCAATCTTACGATGTGCTCCTTTTGCTTCTGATGTTGATGCTGCTAATTCAGGCATGCCTTACTATTGGAACTGTAATACAGTGTATAAATTACAAGACAAAAATGAAACTACATGATTCGTCATGGACAGCATCACAGGTTAAAAAACAGGAGTACAGAACAACAGAGGTATGTATTTATATCCATTACAAAATTTAAATATCTGTATTTAAAAAGACTTTTTGGTAATGTTTCGTGTTAATTCAGATCACAGTTAAACTGTGAGGATGTTAATGCACTGATGAATTTTGTAATAAAGAGATAATATTTTGCTGGCTAAATGATAACTGGAGCATGGTGGATGCAGTGTCTGTAAATGTGAAAAGTCCCGTTATGAGAAGAACAGTTGTAAGGTTAAAGCCCACTTTTGTTCTTATTTGTATTACGGGCTCCCAATTACAGATGAGGCTCATCATTGTACTAAGATAAAATGATAGCCCTACTCCACAGGATGCAGATCCATAACTGTTATGTATATGTCAGAAAGAAGTTACAGAAGAGGTGATGATCCTTGCATGACTGTGTTCTGGTAATGACATAGCCATTCCAGAAAGGAATGGATTTAACCCTTTTGACTCGAGCAGAAGTTTTGGGCTATGGAATGAGAGTACTCGATAGAGTTGTACTTTTCCAAGGCCTGCCGTGAGGGAGTGGATTTACTAAACTAAGTCAGATCCCATTCAAAGTTTAGAGAACTTAAAGAGAAGAATTAAGAACCTGGAGTGTGGGAACAACAGGCAACCTGAGTGAGTGGCTACCTGTGCTGGACAGTATGAAGTAGTGTGCAGAGGAGCATGCCTGGAATTCCAGGTCTCTCCATGTCCTAACTACACTATCAAAGTTGGTGAGAAAGATCAGAATTGATATTTCCTTCCTGCACTTACATGTTCAGGCTATCCTTTCAGATACAGGTTTGGTACATACTCTTTAATTTAGAGTATGGTGGTGCCAGTATTATTGTTAGCACTTTCCATATAGTCGTTCAGGGCTAGAAGGCTACTTCAGGGGCTGGGGGAACCTGACTTTCTTCAGCCTGTGTAGGTTGACTACATCCATCTCCTAGCACAGCACTGTACCTGTAGGCTTTCCTCACCTCTGCTGTACGGGGCAAAGTGCTGAATCCTTGAAGACTAGGAGAGAGTAACTCATGTTAGCTAGATGCTTACTGTATGGCCCAGCACTAGAAAGAGATCGTGCTGGATTCAGTCTCTGCCCTAGAAAGAGCGTCTGTGTTGAAACAGCACTGGAGAGAAAGCATTGGGAGCAGGGACTGAAATTCAGTCAAATCATTATACAGTTGGTAATGGAACGTGGAAGGTGTGGACTTATGTTCCCTCAGACTGCTGAGGGAATTCAGCCTAGGTTCCTTATTTTCTGCATCTGTGTCCTGAGAGTTACATTCTATATAAAAGATGAAGCATAGCAGAATTATTTTTGGGATTCTTTATGTAAGTGTTCCTAGTTTGTGAGTCACTGAAGAACTGGGTGTGAATTAAATGCTAAAAGGAGCACTTTTTTCCGGAACAGCAACACTTTTTTGTTTAACTTTTAGTATTTAAACACAAGAATAATGATACAGGTTAAGGTGTAGGTCCCTTTGGCTTCTCAGAAGTCTGTGTTCTTAGGCAAGACCTTAGTTTGCTTGAACTAAGATTTATCTACACACATGCAGTGACGCTTCAGGGGCCTGCTTCTAATTTGGGTTTAGAGGTAAGGGGCTAAGGCCTTCAGTTGCATCTTGGAAAAAATCTTGAAAAAAATGTCCCAAGTAACATGTTTAAAATAGGCATTTGGCCAAGTTTTTTTGACCCAAATGTCTCAAGTAATTATATAATTTATGTTATTATATTTTATATTATAAATGGAA
This sequence comes from Falco peregrinus, assembly GCF_023634155.1. Taxonomy (NCBI): domain Eukaryota; kingdom Metazoa; phylum Chordata; class Aves; order Falconiformes; family Falconidae; genus Falco; species Falco peregrinus. The sequence goes on along the minus strand of NC_073726.1, from coordinate 7,916,651 downwards.
ACTTTTCAGTATACAGAACTATGTAATTTACAGTGTGTAGAATATATTAATAGCTCGGAATGTAACTATTCATGTTCACATTCTCCTAGCTTCTGTCAGATATTTATTTGCTTGAACTTCAGTTTTTAACCAAAGCATTGTTTCATGTTTCCATTTGTCTGAAATTTGTTTACTTTTAGGTTTCCAATAATACCTTAAAGGATTTTGACAAAGACAAAGCCTGGAAAGCAGTTGTGGTGCAGATGGCTCAGTAGTTTGGATTCTGCAAATGCAGCCAATACAGTAAATCACCTGTTTGAATTGAGGCTTAAAAACTTTTAAGTTTATAAACAGCAATATAGCTACAGCAGTAGGAGCTAAGGAATAACACAGTAAATAATGTGCCTTTCTAATAATTTTGAAATTTATTGATAATATTTTTAACACGTCTGTCTTTTCTGTTGGTATCTGTGTTCTAGCGTTGCTTTAGAAGTTACCTTTAGAAAAAAGGTAATGAGTCACATGGATTTATGCTGATGGCAACGTAAAATATGACAATATATAGTAGGCTTCATATATTTGCAAGAGATTGTTACAACTGCAGTTATGCAGTCAGTGTAACTGATAAATGCTTTTGTAAAGTTATGAGTACAAGTTACAATTGATATTTTTGCTTATACTTCACTTTTGTAGGAGTTGTGAAGTTGTTTTGCATCTCATTGCTTTTATATAAATAAAAGTCATTATTATGTGGAAACTCAAGGATGTGGGTTGACATTCTAATTGGAGATATGAAACCAGACTATTCTTTCCCATTAAGCTTCCTTTTCTGGACTGTTAAAGGGGGAAGAGTTTTTTTCACATATGCAAATGTATTTTTGTGTATATTACTTTTCCTTTGTTTATTTTCCCATGTCTAAAATTAACATAACCTGGCAGCCCTTAAAAAGGGATATCCCCATACAGATTGCCTTTTCCTCCTAGCTGAATTATGTGTTATGATCACATAGATTTTGAACACTATAAGAATTTCTATGTTTGTAAGCTTTTTTTGGTGTTAACTACGGAGATAGCTACTGACAAAATGGTGGGTTGTTTATTGTTTTTCTGTTTTAATTGTTCTATTGATGGTTTTTGAGGGGTTCTAGATTTTGAAGTCATACTTTTTTAATCTGAAATAATACAAATCATTTGTTCAGAGTGTGCTGTAAAGCTTACCTCTTAGCTGAGGAAACAGAGAGAGAAAGGTCCGTACAGTGCAGAGCCCTTCAGGTATGCTAGCATGTTTTCTTTTGGTTTTGGGAAAGCTGACAATTATTATGGCATTTTAATACATAAAGAATACTCTTTCAAGTTTAGAGCATCTCTTCTTAAGAGCATGTTATACAGCAACCTCTGTTCACTTAAAATAGTGTGTGTTTTTTGGCCCAGACTAATACATCAACAACCACAGGATGCAGCTGCTGTTTCATAAATATTGCCAGATCTCATGCCTCTAGTGGTGGTAGTTGTGCGAACATTCTCTCAGCAAGGCAGGGTATCTGCTAAAATCCTACCATTTTTATAAATAGAAAAAGTTAGTTTCTGATTGTACACTATTTTGTGAAAGTTGCAAAGAAATAGTGACAGTTCTACCTAAAAATAAACATCCAAACAACTTCCTAAATCTCACACATGGATTGAAACTGGCCAAAAACTGTAGATAGGTAGAAGTTTTTTGTGAATCACTGTAAAGTGAAAAGATAGTCATACGTAGAATAGTGTGAATGTATCTAAATGGTTTGCTTTCTTTTATGTGGTAACATGCCTTTATCTGAGTCTGTATCTTCAAGAGATCATCTTTATCTTTTCTGTCAAATGGTGATTGGCTTTGGTTCTGCAGGAGGTTAGATATAATTAGATACTACTTCTGTTACTAACCTTGGTTTGAAAACAGATGAATGGGAAGTTGTGCATCTGAAGGGATTTCCTTTCCACAAAACACACTAACAAGGTGCTGGGGGACTTTAGCCTCCTTTTGAGGCAAATGATTTGAGGTGCACTCCTCCAAACAGTAAGAACCTTTTATTAACCTTTCTTTTGGGGGACTAAAGTATAATAAGAGGTCAAGAAAACAGCGTTCATCAAAAAGAAAGAGGAAAACTAAATAGTCTGATTAAGTTAGAATTTGGATTGACCCTGAGTAATGGTTGAGATATATTTCTGTTTCTGAGTTTTTTTGGTCATCTTAGATTAACAAGGGCAAGGAGCAGATGGGAATAAAATAAGAGGTCATCACAGAGCTACCAGCCATAGATTCTACTTTCCAGTGAAGATGAACACCCCTGGGCTCCCTGCCTTGCCATGGCTCCCTTCCTGTACTGTTCAGCACAGTGGAGACTACACAGTCTGCCAGATGCCAGGACTTTCCCTGCACACCTAGTCAACTAGGAACCCCACCATAGATAGTGGTCTGGAGGTTGAATTTTCTTATCCCATGCAAGAAAGAAAATTATGGGAGGTAAGAGGTAGGCTTTTAAAATCATAATTAATGTAGGGCTGACAGCTCTTTACGTGAGGATAAGTTCCAATTCACTCATTAGTGTTATTCCCTTCAGCAGCCACGATTGTGGGCATAACAGAAACCCAAGTCAGATAAAATTAATACCTTTTTATTGCTAAAATCAAAGGAAAAAAGTATTTCAAGTACTTAATTGCACTCATAGCTGTGGTCTGGTGAAAAAAAGGGTAAATTATATGAATTGCAGTTTGTTGCTTTTCAATGCTTTTCTCTTTCCAGGTCGTCTGATTTTTATCTGCATTAGGACGCAAAGTTGGTTTATATAAGCCCATAGTAACTCAGGACATTGTGTTGTATTTTTGCAGTGTTGCTTTATTTACTTTCCAATGTTATTAATTTTATTACGTAGCTGTGGGATTATGTAATGATAACAAAATCAGTATATACATCTGAATTTGAGAAACGTAATAATCGGTTTGATTTTTAGACAATTTAATCTAAACAGAGTCAGATCTTATAAAAGTAATTCATCACAGGTTTTATGCTTTTCCCTACCTAACAGTAATCAGCAGCCTCAGAGTTCAGAGTTTTGTATCAAATCTGAAAAATTCCAGATCTCTAAGCCTTTCAGTACACCAGTATTAATGTAAGTAGTAAAGCTGAATAAATAGATGGATGTAGTCTTTAGCATGGAATGGAAAGAAAATTTTCCAATACTGCTTTTGTTTACTGCTGCTTGGATTATAGTTGCTTTCGCTTCTTTTCTGCTATAGGGCTAAACCATAGAAATAAAAGAAGTACATTCTACCTCCAAACCAGATAAATACAGTTCACTAAGATTTCTAAAAGGCAATTAAGGTAAATATGTTTGGCAATTGATTTAATTGCAAAAATACCATATTTGCTAATAACTCAAATTTCTCTGAGCTTTAAGTTCTTAAAAGTATGTATTGTCTACAAAAAGGTTGGAAAATTGTGAATATTCTTTTTTTCCTTCTTTTTCTCTTTTTTAAAAAGAGGTTTTCTTTTTGAACACTCAAGATTGTAGCTTTTTCTTCAGTAATTTTATTACCAATGTTAATAGTGTTCTAAAATATTTTTCTTTAATAATTTGTAAATATTCTGGGAAGAATGGTAGGATACCTCATAAACCCTTGTGATGTGGATGAGAAAATCTGTTCAGAGAAAATCATAGCAGTGATCGGCAAAACTGGTTACATATAGTTTGCTTGTTTGGCATTTCTAATTGAAAGGACTTGATGATGTGGGGCTCCTGAGAAATTCCACGTGTTACTGTATGGAAAACAGAAGGTACAAGTGACAGAAGGAGCAGGAGATAAAGTAGTTTAGCTCATCACCGTCCTAAGGTAGCTGCTGGGGAGCACAACTGTGATGGGTTGGACACAGCATGTTATCTTCACCTGCTTGGAAAGGTGTCTGGGAAGGTCAGTGGTAATGAGCATTGCTTTAAACACCTGCCTCCTTTGGAGAAGACTTTTTTTGTTACTTGTTCTGTGCAAAGCAGTATCTGTGGCTCATGCCTTATCTTACATTCTTGCAGAAGCCAGTGTCAGTCTCCTGATTGTCCACAATGGGAAACGGAAGTTATTTGCATATTTTCTTGAAGTGAAGATTTATTGTGCCTGGAGAGCAGGCAGAACCAAGAGTTCCTGTGACAGTACAGACAATATATAGACAGATTATTGTCTAGGTGCTTGAGAAGTAACGTGCAATTTTAATATCTCAGTAATGGTTTAGTAACAATGGCAGAGGGGTAAGAACAAGAGAAAGAGAGCAGCTATAAATAATGGAATTCTAGGGGTTAGATTTTGTTTTGCTTTAAACCTTTTCTTGGCTGAGGACCTGGGTTTTTTTTGAGAAAACATTCCAATATTCGGCCAAATTGCTGTTTATGCAAAGTACTTGAACTGATAACTCCTGCACTGTGTAAGTGGCAGTTAGGCAGCAGGAGACTGAGGCCTCCCAGCTCTGGGACTTGCCTCAGTGCTGCATTATGGCTTTTGGTTATATTGTCAAACTTTTGGGGTTACTTCCATTTCAGTACCCAGTTTTGGAAACTAGGCTGTCTCTAGGTGGTGAAATGGGAGAAAAGGACCTTCAGAGGTCTTCAGATTTATCTTCCTCTCTTTACTAGGGAGGGAGTCAAAGAAGATTGGTTACATACCAACGCTATTTTCAGGACGTGGTTTGGACAAAGTTAACTGCTGGACTGAAATTTAAAGCTGTATTCTTGACATCATCCCCTTCCCCAGCATACGTTCCCTGCCCTGCATCTCTGCTTGAGTCAATTAAGGTACTAATTTTATTTCAGAGTAGGCTTGTTTATCTCACTAATGCAGCAAACGGATATTGTTTTCCTTTTTTTTTTTCTTCTTGGAATAATTGAATTCATTCATTTTTGATTAAATGAGTGCCAGAGTCTGTGGAATGGCAGAGGGAAGAGTGAAATTGTGTGACTGAGTTTGAAAGGGAAAGAGCCAGGAAGGAAGGAGAGAGCAGAAACAAGCTGTAATTTTGGTTCAGGCATGCTGTGAATCCTTAGCTCTTACAATCTTAAAGTGAGGTGGGAGGAGTCCATTCTACAAGTGATTTACTACTGAATAATAAAAGCATTCATGTTAACATTTAGAAGGCAGTAGGTCTTAAATACTTAGCTAAATTAACTAGATCCTTTTCTGAATTAAAACTGGTTGACTGCATAAGCAAAAACATTATTTGAATTAGGAATGTATTAAGTAGTAGAATAAGGTAGGAAGTAGCTTCTAATAAACTGCTTTGTCTCTTAGGAATGCCTATTATGCTGGAAAATCTTGCAGTTGCCAGTTTTAATTATTGTATGGGAATCAGGCTGTCATATAGAAGAAGCAGTTTCACATCCTTCCTTACCTCTCCTGTGCTCAGTTCCAGACACTCGTTCCTGTCTTGTCCTGCAGGCTCTTGTGTATTTGAGCTAATTTGCTAGCTGACCCAAAGGAAGCTGTTCAGTTTATTAGGTTGGATTATTTTTCTGATATGTTGACAAATTTAATGATGTTGGCAGGTAGTCTGATAAGGAAGTAGGGGTAGCAGGACTATGCTATGCCTTTGTTTCGCAGCAGCAAGCAGCTAGAATTGGCTAATCTGCATGATTGTATCATATCACCAGAGCATGTAATGGGATCCTTTTAGTGGAATTGCACGCTTAATGAAAATACACACTGCAGTTCTTGTGTGTGTCAATGTTGCATATTCTGTCTTGTTCTGGGTACTATGACATAATGGTGAAGTCAGAGCAAATATGTATATATGGATGTGGGTAGTATTTATCTTTTTTAAAGATTGGTGTCTTTAAATTTGAGAAATTTGCTCAAGCAAATCCTGCTATACTCTTAGGGTATTTACATGGAATAAGAAAAGTGAAATTTTTAAGGGTAAGTCTTTTCATCCTTTGACTGTTTAACCAGGAATATTTTTATGTACCTACAACAATGCAGGAAGGTACTGAACATTTGCCTGTGTCTACTAGAGTGCCTTGGTGTGTACCATATAAAACATGTGTAGCTCTGTTAAAGTAATTAGACCATTACCTTTAAAACAGATGCTAAAATACTGTGTTGAGCTGGGTTCAGAAAACTCAACACCTTGCAACATCAAATATAGTTGGACACTTTTTGCTGTTTCACTGTGTATCTTCACTCCTGCAGGAACATACATACAAGCAAAATCTAGTGGTTTGGATATGCTGGTAAATCCAGAGTAATGCTCTTATCATGAGAAAACAAAAATGTTAATCCTCAAAATACCTTATTTACCCTCAGACTCTTTCAGAAAGGTGAGGTAGATTCCTTAGTCTTTCAGCTGTCTTAATTCTAGGTTTCAGCATAATTTGCATAACTAAAGAGTTTGGCCTTAAAGAGACAGCCTTTTCTTTGTATTGCATGAGAGAAAGGAACGAATTTTTCTAGCTTTTCAAAGCGAGCTTCTTTTATTGAATTGCAAAAGTTCCATGCCTGTTGTAATTTTTACAATGCCTTTGAGATGGATCAGCTAGTGGGTCTTAGTCATAGCCTATCACTTATGTGTAAAGTGCATGCATATATTTTTTCTTGCTTTGCTAAAAGCTGTGCTGCTGACATGTACTAAAGCTGAAAATACCTTCATCCTCTGAAGACAATGCCTGCCTTTTTAAAATTTTCGGGATAAGAGATTCCCTGCCACTGAAGGCTATTGCTTGCATGACAGATACTTCAATCATAGCAAATAATTGGCATTGCAGGGAAAAGAAGTATTTTGGTTTGATAATTGAATAGCTAATTCAAAATAGTCTTATCTTACTGATACCATGCGGAGGATTGATGGTACTTGACTATGAGTAAGCAGTACACAGAGCAGTTATAAGGTCAAAGAGTTTGAAGGGGCATGTACTGCACTGAACACCTGATTTACAGAGTACATACTTTTGCTTTAGGCTTCTCCAAAGCTCCATCGATCAGCCGACTGGATTGGTAAAGCAGCTGAAGTTTTTTAAAACCTTGGCCAGAGTCACCAGTGCTGATTTTGCACCACTAAAAGGCTTAGGAGAAACCTATTGCTCCTGAATTTTCACTGTTGTTGAAGTGAAAAATGGCTACAGTGCATAGGATGATCTTGGGAGATGTATACAGTCTCTAAAAAAAAAAAAAATTCCTCCCTTTTTTTACTTCCACCCAGAATAATGGGTTGTTTCAACGGACTTCCCCAGAGTCTAATTTCTTCCTTTTCATTAGGAGATTTGTTGTCAAGTATAAAACCAAAGAGATTGTGCAACAGTTCAGAAAGTACGCACACAGATTTACCGTCTTCTAACGTGTAAGCCCACGCATATAGAACTTTTTAAGTGAATGTGTAAGTTTTTAAAGTGGCATGTGAATAGCATTCTGTCTCTTAAAATGTATTTCAAATAAATGAATATTTGATGACATAAGGAAGAGGAACTTGGCAGGGTTTTAGTTTTAGAGTTGATATAATTCAGAGAAGTGCCTTGGAGTAAGGAGGCTGGTGCCAGTCCACTGCCTGAACTGACTTCTTTTTCTATACTAGGTTGGGGGTTAGTCAAAGGATTGATTTACCGGTGTTTAATTTCCAGAGGGCAAGAAGTCAGTGAAATTCCTTTACAATTATTAACAGATTGATTAGATTTAGTGAAACAGAACTTACAATAATGTAATTTATTTTGGAGGGCTTCTAGAATACAACAGCTTCTTTATTCTCCTTCAAGTGGGTTGTTTAAATGCCAGCCGTAGAATACCACAGGAGGCTGAAGAAATAATCAACGAGAGATGTAGACACAGATAAAGGTAATTCTTGAGTAATATTATATTTTGTTTTGTTTTTAAAAGTAATCGAGGATTATCTTGTAGTGGATATATTTTTATAAGGGAGAAATGCTGTCATTCCCCCCCCCCCCCCCCCCCCCCCGCCACGTAACGCGGACTTGTGCATGAATGACATTTCCAGCCTCTACCTGGATTCTGGGTGTGTTTTTTACTGCTTCTAGAGATTGTAGGCAATGCTCCTAAGGACTGCCTGCTGTAATGGTTGCCGTTGTTGCTGAATACTTGTCATTCTTCTAAGAAAGGGACAGGGTGGAGGAAGAGAGTGAAGGTCCCCTTGGGTCATGTAGATGAGATAAGGAGCGATTGTTTCTGAATAATGAAGCAGTAACATGCTGAATACAGAAGCACTGAGCAGTTTCACCAGCCGGTCTTGTGGCTTTGTGGGAATTATGTGCCCTGCTGATACCCTCCACTGAGTACCTGCCCTGGCCGCACAGGCTCACTCTGGGCAGATGTAAGCACACTCCCGGAAAAGTGCAGCTCCCAAGTAGTTCTGAATCATTGTGAATATTTGGTTGTGATGACAGTAGCACTCCACATGGATCCACTCCAGAGCTTGCCCAACATGACAAGAAGCTGCTAAGTTATAAGCACTCAGCTATCTTGTGGTTGAAGTGAGTGGCCCTGAGGCAAGACCTTGTTGCCTGGTGTGGGTGATACAGCTGCGCACTAAGTCAAAAAAGGAGCCATGGGACTGTGCTAGCCATGGCCCTTCATCTCAAGACAACTGTAATAATAATAATAACAATAATATGTGTGCCTGTGTTGGTGAGACATGAAAGTATGTAGTACTGTACCACAGGATACTCTTGCAAAATGAAGTGTGAATGTAGCTATTGTGCTCCAAAGAAGGCTGGGGCTTCTCCAGTATGGATGTGACAGAAATATGCCTTACAGCCTAGGCACTGACATGTCCATCTCAGCAAACTGAGTAAATAAGTAGCCAAGGTAGAAATCTGTGTGGAGTTCTGTGCTTAAACTCCTACACAAGTCACAAAATTCATGTCTGGCTGCTTAAATGTGTCTGGTGATACACCTGTCCTAACTTTTATTTCCATGTAATGCTCTTTGAACACTCTTGAGGAATGGTAGAATTTTATTAGTGGTCCCTCTTGAAATGGGCCAAATGTGTAGCCAAGCATGCAGAATTGGTGAAGCCAGAGATCAGTTAAGAAGAAGGGACCTGGCTTGGTGATCCAGAGATCAGGCTTGACTCAAGAGAAAACGGAGAATGGGAAACACTGGATTTTACTCTGTACTCTAGGGTCTACCTCCACATTTTATTAAGAAAAACCTGAGCAGCCAGGCTGCCATCCTGAAATTTGCAAGATTTGTACTCAGACCTTCTTGGACTGAGAAATGCTTAGATTTTGGCCTTTCTATATCCTTGATCTGTGCTCTAATAAAGCTTTAGGGCACAAAGTGTCTGTATTACCAAAGTGCAAAAGGAGGCACTTCCTATTAAGTTGTGGGTTTTTTTAAAGATACTTTATCCTGGATGGAGCATTGGTTAAAACAGGATAGTATATAATTTGCTGTCATCTGTTTTTCAGGGATGAAGTAATAAAAATGTTAAACCCAAGACAAATGTTAATTAAAATATAGGTAAGGTGTAGTGAGGAACAAATAATAAAAGAAATCTGTTATCAATAAGTTATTTTCAAGAATTATTATCAAGAATTAGAGTCACATTTGAGCAGGGAGCCTACGAGCTAGTGCCCATATATATTTCACATGCATGGATGCATAATATTACATAATTGATATATAATGATACATAAACTACAAGTTTTCAAAAAACACAACATGGGTCTATTATACTTCCCATTTTTTAGTGGGAATATTAGCTTAAAGGGGGGTCTGTAACTGGACATAATAAAAACAATTGATGAACACTGTAATTCCAGGATATAAATTAGGTAGAAATGGTAAAGTAGATTGTGCTAGTTTAGACATGATTTTAAAAAAGCTTACTGTCAAATAAAGTAAATAACAACAAGATTGTTGCCTGCTGAACTTTATAACAGGTATTACAGAAACTGTCTGGACTGAAAAACTGTACCTGCATAGAAAGAGTATACTGTTAGAGCAGTGCTAAGAACCACTTTATTTGGAAGGTGACAGAGGTGTGCTAAGAAATACCAGAAACAGTAAGAGAGGAAAAAAACTTAGTAAGCTAGTGACGTCAGTTGTTTCTATAGAAACTGGAGGCATGTTACCTCAGGGCTTGATGCAGAAACTAAATTTGTAAACATTACAAATGACTGTTGCTTGGAGCAAGTAATCACAGACCCCATAGGAAGAGAAAGAACTCTTGGTTCCTTTCCAAGCAGCCACTTCAATAGTGACACAACTTCAACATCCAAAAAAAAAAAATAATGTGCTGTGCTAATGCATAAATAGTACAGAAACTATGTAAAATGGTTGAGTCTCCAAAAGGAGATTAAAAGGAGCAGCTGAAAGGGTAGAATCTTTCGAGGCACAAGGGACTTTAAAAGTAATGTAGGGAAAACTAAGAACAGTACACACATAAGATATCCCCCAAAAATGTCACCTGTAAGAAGACATCTTTTTGCAGCTTCCAAGACAGTATTTTTAAGAAAGGTTAATACCATCCTTTTTTAATGAAAGATGAGAAGGAAACCTCCTAAAAATTCTAGGGAGCTAATGAGTAATCAAGAAGTCTGTGGAGCTGACTAGTGATGGAGATATGAAAGGACACTTTTTGCTCAAGGAATCTAATGACAGTAAAAAAAATATGCTTGCTTGCTTGCTTGCAGTGGAGCCCATTGCAGGGGAACCTACTGAAGGAATTGTCTCAGGTCTAAATTTAAAACAAGTAATCCAAAAGAATAAGACTAATACCTGAAACAGTAATCAAACTCTATTCTACAGGGTCCCATAAACTGCACTTGAAATTGAAGTTGCAAAACTACTAACTGGTGTGTGCTGAACTGGCTTGCTTGCAGTAGGCATACTGGTAAATGATACACTGACTGTGAGTCAAAATGGCTTTTTGGTAGAGGGACATCATGCTTCTGATTCTGTCAACATCGCTACGCTATTACGTAAAAGATCCGTGATCTGCTCACTCCTGAATATTGTGTGCAGGACCACCTATCTTAGAAAAGGTATGGTAAAAATGAAAACGCATATTCTTAATCTTAGAAAAAATAGGGGAGGTATGTTAGAAATCAATGAAATTGTGACTGTTTTGACAAAGGTAAGATGAGAATGGATATTCTCTGCTTTTTCTAAAGCAAGAACAAGGGGGAACCCAACTGAAGTATTTGGAAGCAGTTTTAAATTCAAAACAATGCAAATAAACATAGTTTAATTGTGTAACTCATTGCCACAGGAAGTTTTGAAAACCAAAAGGATGAATAGATGCAGAGTTGTTGTATAAATGCATGTAAGAAAGGCCCAGAAACAGCTGTTGAAAACAGTGAAGTGCGCATGGCTTTCAGTTCAGGAAATCCATAGGATCCAGGTCATTTGAATTCAGCGGCATATAGGTTAAAATCATCCATGGAAACATATTTAACTTCATTCTTATTTTTCTTAAGTGTCTGCTACAGATCCTGTTAGGCACAGGAGAGTGGACTCGACAGGTCTTTAATCTGGTCTATTTTTATGCATAGATGAAAAACTTTAATTGTTATTTTTTAACCAAAATATTAAATAACAATTTGTTTAGTACTGTGATTGACACTGCTCTTTATCTTCAGAAAATAAAGTCTTACTGTAAAACTGAAAAACTGGACTGCAATGAAAGTACCTAAAATGTCAGTATAGTAGATACATTGGTAGAATAGGCACTGCCTTTTACCTGTTCATTAAAAAAAAATGTTGGTAAAGCCAGATCCCAGCAGATGGTGTTAATTGTGTATTCCCTACTTTAACAGATGTAAAAGGTTTTGCAAGAGCCTGGCACTGTTGTACTGAAAGATATCTCTCTTCATTGGGAGCAAGCCCGCTCTATGCAAAAATAACTCCCACCTATGGGCATAACACACCACATATCGCCTCCATATGAACCAAAGAGTGTGTTTTTTGGAATACTTGTTCCTTGTGATGGGTAGTGGGACTGTGTAAGGTAGCACCCAAGAAGGCGTTCCTGGGCATTTTGTTGTGCTAACAGGTACCAGGGTATTGTGACTCACTGGCACAGTGCTTTCAGAGCTGGTGGGGATGAGCTTTTGTGGCAAAGCATGCATACTTCCTGAGTGAGCTGAAAATCCAAAGGCTGGAGATAGGCTATAGAACAAGAGGCTTCTGTTGGTACAATTAAATAAGAGAAATAAGTTCAAGGCACATATTTCTAGGGTAAAAGAATCTGTTTTTCTTGCTGATGAAAACAAGAAATCAGTCTTACAAGACTACCCGCCTCAGCAAAGCTGTTATTCTTTTTATTCAATGCATTAGAAAACCAGGAAAATAAGTAGACATGCATCTGGATTCCAGTGAACCTGCCTGGTACATCACTCTAGAAATAAAATTCCCATTTATACATAGAATTTACAGGACAGAAATTTGCTAAAACTGATCTAAAGCTGACATGATGAAATCCAGAAGGAAAAGGTTTTACTGTGATTGACAGAAGTTAATGTTGCCTATTTTTTCACTATGGAACATAAGAAATGAGTTGAACATGTTTTATATTTCCCAGAACTAGCAATTTTCTGTCCTTGGAAAGTTTTAGAGGGAGGAGCTCAGAGGTGCTGTGGGAGGGACTAAAATTCATATTAAAGTTTTGGCATGAGAGGGAGAATTGTCAGAGTGGAAGGTTTCTTCTGAGGTTTTGCTTTTTTAGTTCCAATTTAGGATGATAAGTATTCATGTTCAGATTCTTCTAGTAATTCTTCTTTGGAATTCTGATTGTCAGATTATTCCCAGGATTGAAGAATGTGGACTTTCATGTTCTCAGGTAATCTCTTACTTGTTTCTATTTACTATCTATTAATATAGTAGTTGTATGCTGCCAAAATAATTGTAAGAAAAGCAAGAAAGCAAAAATGGAAGAATATTTAAGCTGTCCTGAACATTCACTTTAAATTCTTGTCATTCTAAGTATCCAATGTAGGAAAGATGACTGTTAGGAAGGGAGTAAGAAAATGCATCTTATGCTATTTCCAATTGCTGTTGTTAGTATCTTTTTTAATACATCTTTTGTATTTAAAAAAAATATTTAATTCATATGAATTAATTTGGAGCGTCAGTTTTTACAACAACAATGGTGCCAAAGAGATGAGGGATGCAGGAATGGGAGGTTTCAGAAATTGCTGATTACGTTAGGAATATCCAAAACACTGAATTTCCTGTGAAGAAATGAATTAAGCTTGAGAAAGAGCAAACCCTGTTTTTCATTTTTTGGGATGAATGTAACTGCAGTATTAAATTTAATGGCTTATGTATGTGAATAAAAGTGTAGTATGCACCATACTGTCTCTTAAATAGCTTTGAATTTTGTGTGTTTCCAAATATTCCCACAAAGGGGCAGTATGGAGATATTCTGCTTATGTTGGCATTCTGAAACTGCAAGAATAGAGTAAATACAAAGATTTAAAAAAAAGGATAGAATAATAGGGAATCTGACTTTCAGTTTTAGTGGAGGATGATAACTATGTACTTTCAACAGAGAAGTGGAATTGATGGCATGAAAGAGTATGGCTGTACAGACTTCTGCTTGAAGATGTCAGTGTTTAGGACAGGCAATGGGACATACTAAATATTGTCTAAATGTGGTGGTACTACTCAAATACTAAGTTAGTACATGTTACAGCAATTTATTCTATGTTTTAGATGTGTATCCTAGAAAATGTCAGGCAAACGTGCTTATCAAATACTAGACTGAGGGAAACCTCCTTCTCTATATTTAAAGTTGTTTAATATTCCCCCATTCAAATTCTGTAGTCTTTATTCACGTAAGTGTTTTAGAATAATAAACAATAGTCATAAGAGATTAATCTCTAGATGTACCTCAGCACTTGTCAAGAATTTTTATGTACTTAAGTATATGAATGCAAACACACACGTGTGTTAAATATTTTAAGCTCCTTGGTTTGCCGCAATGAGAGTTTAAAATAGAAATAATTTACTATTCTAATTTATCCCTCCAAAGAGTGTATATGAGTATCGGACTCAGCATGTAAAAAACAATAGCAACCTTTTTTTGGTGGGATTCAGTCTAGGGGATAGGACTTACCTGTGGGACCTTTAAAGGGCATCTTTCTCTGTCATATCTTAGGTATGTATGTTAAGAAGACTGATTCACTAGATGCCTAAGGTACAGACACAACCCTGAGGTCTAGTAGAGTGGATCCCTTTCTTTGCCTTCAGGAGTTTTTTGTACAATTTTTCCAATATTGAATGTTGGATAAGTGAGAAGGCTGTGGTTTTTTTAATTTATAGGGGAAATACATTGTTTCCAGTATAATGGAATCGATCAACCATTTGTGATGTTAAAGATAGGGTTCGGTTCATGTTCTCTATGCTATGTTTCTGCTAGTTGTATTCAGTAGAATCTTGAATGCATTAATGAGTTTTTCAGACAAAAATGTTTTCTCACTGGGAACAATAATGATCTCAACCGGACAAATTACTGCCAGCATAGCATTTTCAGTCTAGTGCAAAGCATTTTAGCTACATGAACTTTAAAGTATCATGACTAGCTTGTTAGAGAAAAATCCTTCTTCCCTTTCCTTTGGAAGTAACTTCAATTTCCCCACATAACCGACCACAATTTGTTTTGAGTTACTTTAAAAGGCAGCAGTTTATCTTCTCCATGGTTTATAACTCAATGGTCTTTACAGGGGCCCTAACCAGGGGTTATAATTTGTCTCTGTGTATGTGAAATATATGTGTGCTGCCTTCTGCTATAGCACATCAGATCACAAAGAAGAGAATCAATGGCATTTTTTATAGCAATTTGCTTAATGTGATGATGAGATAGTTTTAAAATTACATTATCAGAAGTTTTCTGTAGCTGCTATTGCTACAAGTGAGTATTCTAGATAATTGGTTTTTTCTTTATGAAGTTTTCCCATAGGTTTGTGTAGTGGTTTTCTCTTCTGCAGTGTCAGCTCTGAGGTTGTGTGGTTCTTCATAAAGCATTAGGGGAATGAAAAGCAATTGATTTGCATTTTTCTGCATTTTTCAAACTGTGGATATTGTCAGAAAGTTGTGAGCAGGTTTAATAACTGAAACTGTTGAGTTTGACCAGCAGACTAGATTATAGGGTAGCTATCTCCCTTGAATATTTGTAAGCAGTTTTGATTTCCTTGGGTACTCCTAATCAGAATAAAACATTGGTTATACTTAAGAGGGAAATAGTGACATAACTGTTTTGACATATATGACTTAAAACCCCTTCACTATGAATTTTTTAGATTTTGAATCCTATTGCAACTTCATGAATCATTATTAATTTGCTACGAATATTCAGCAAGATATCCTTGCATTGGCTTGTATAAGGCAATATCCAGGTTTCATTACTATACCACAAACTGTACGTCTTTTCAGTACAGGAAAGGAAAAACCAAAAGAACATCAGATGTTTATGCAAGTATTACATGAAAATTTAAACAGCATGAAAATACGCAACTGTGGGTTGATTGGTGGCAAAGGAACAGCAAAGCTTTTATTATGTGTTATGATTTATTTTTCCTTCCTTGTTTTAGTGGCTTGGCTTTAGAGCCCAAATGATATTCTGATATGCAAAGGTTAAACACAATGGGCTTGGTCTCCATGCCTCACCCAGTAGCAAACACAGTTATCAACCAAGTTTCCTTGTAAAAGCATAGGGGAATCCCAGCCTGCAATTGAAATTGGGTTTGTGCCCTACTCACTTTACAATCCACATTGTTTGCAGGCTGTACACAAAGAAAGGCTTAGGCCAAATTTGACTCAGCAGCTAGTAAAGATTGAGAGCACTATATTTTTTTTAAAAAAAAAGATCTCCAGAAAACTATGAAATAGTTATTTGCATTGTCTGCCATTAAATGTAGTAACATTTCCAAAGTCCACGGATAGAGAAGGAAACCCTAAACTGAATCTGGGATTTCTTTGCAGTTATAAAGATTATAGGCAGCAAATTCTTGATATAGCTGCTGCCTGTTCCTGCTATTTATACGTGGTGTTTCTTTACTGGATATTTACGCCATGGATCAGTCCGTTCTTGCTGAATACTACACACTGCAAAACCAGTGATTATAATACAGGCCTTAGGCCACTAACAGCTGAAATAAATTGGCATTCTTCGTTCATTACTAAGGTAAGCAATTAATGTTTTAAAAGTAATCCCAAGCCTCTAAAAACCAAACATGATAATCTAGGTGACATAATTAAGTTGTTCTCTAAAATCTGTTTGAAAAACTGATTTTAGACATGGAATGTCTAAAGTGTCTACAGAGCCTGATCAGAGAGACCTGGCTTCCTCAGAGTGAGTGAGAGAGGTACATACAGTGTGAAGTCCCAGTCTAGGAAGATGATTCACCCCAGACTTTTTTGCCTATGCGTTGATGTACCTGATTGGAGGAGATGCATAAAAATATAGAACATGTCCTCTGCTAGTATTTGCTGAGATGCAGCACAATCCACCAGAGCATGCCCTAGATAGAAAGCCTGAGTTTTTCATCCCTGCCTGTCACTGACTCATTTATGTGGCCCTATTCAAGTGATTTCCTTTCTCCAGTGTTCACAAGTACAAAACAGTGCTGACCTTCCTGTGTGATGTGTCTTAATTATGTGTTTTAATTAAGTGCTTTCAATACTATAATTAAATGTTAAGTACTTGTTAGTCAAAGCAGTCATACTTAAGAGGCTCATTCATATTGAGTCACTGTATCAGAGTGATATTAACCCATTTGCTTAGATATCCCTGCTTGCCTTCTGTGCTGGTAGCCAGGAGAGCTGCAGTTTAGCAAGTTCAGGTGACTTATCTCTTGGACTGTGTTTAACATTTGCTCTTAAGGTTATAAATAGCTTGGCAATGACACTTAGTTTCTATGTTTCCTGCTGTATCCTATGCAACTGGTTGGGTACCATCCCATTTCCTGACCTCCTGAGAAGAAAAAAGCCAGTGACAGATACAAGTGGGGACTTCCAAAACTTTATAGTGTACGTCATTATTAGAGCATCTACCAGCACTTACTTCAGGAGAGGTGGAGATGGAGAAAGCTCTGTAATTCAGAACTTGAAAAAAAATGCAACAGTAGCTTTTGGGTTTTTTTCTTTCTGGCTTCTTCCTCAAGAGCTCTGGAAAAAAGGTTACAAGGTCTGGAAAGAGATAAGCCACTGGAGCGGCAAGAATGGAGGCACTACAGATAATCATGAAAGTTGGGGGCAGAAGATTAACAGATATTGGTACAGGACATGACAAGGTGTCCTGAAACTGAAACACAAGGCAGTACTAGAAGCTTCACCACTGTGAGATATCAACATAAGTATGTGCAATCAGTACCTATAGCAGGAGGAAGATATTAAAAAAGTCAAGGGGTATATAAGTAAGCTCAGCAGGAGATGGAAGCAGCTGACCTTTGGCAGTGAACTTCAGCTCACAAATCTCTAGGGAGGGAATATATCCTTCCTCCATTTGGACCCAAAACTCAATGTTGAATACTGAGCTTTGGGAACAGGTGCTTTCTACAGCTGTAGAATATTGCTGGCTGACTGATGGGTTTGCAATTGGAAAGCTACTTGTAATTTGATCAAATCTAGGCAGTAAGGTCTAGGATTAGCTTAATTTGTACATTTGCTGGAGCTGGCAATGCTGTACTTGTTGCTTTGCCATGTTTGTTTATACTGTCCCGTTTTCCCTCTCTTGCCAGAATGCCTGTGCAGGGGAGAGAACCAGGGACAATCAAAAATGAGAAGGACCAATAAGAGGTTTTAGAAGACTTCTTTCTAAGCATAGCTTTGGGTGCTCTCCTGGCTTTTTGGCTCAGCATTGAGAAGCTAGGCTTCACTCCTAGATAGGCAGGTAATTTGGACCTAAGAATGAAATTTCTTCTTATATCTGACCAAAAATCATTTGATTTCTGGGAGCCATGAATGTCCATGTTCTGTGCTGTGGCTACCAGGCTGTTCAAACCAGGAATCCACATTTGAAGTTCTACACCTTGCTTTACCATCATCCATCTGGCACAGATGTTTTCATAGTAGTTTTCATATTTTCAGGAAAATATTTTTTCTTGTAATTTTTTTTGTTGTTAACATTTATTGTCTGCTTTTTGAAAACCAGGAAATAATTTGCCATCTTAAAAACACAAAACAGAAAATACGCTCTGAAGAGCAGCGTGTTGCTAAGGAAGTTCCAGACCAGCTCTGAACTACTTGGCTAGGAATGACTGCAGAACCGGTAAATTCACGTATACTCAGATATGATACAGATGCATCACAGCCCTGACCCTGCCTTCACAACTGCCAGAATTTTCTGAGGTCAAGAATAAACTGGAAAGTCACAGTAACTAATGATGCTGAGCACTGGAATAGGTTGCCAGCGGAGCTTATAGAGATCTCCATACATGCTAAGAAAATATCTCATACATGTCTCAGATAAAGGTTATTCTTCCTAAGGCAGAAATGTAGAGTAGATGGCATCTTGAGTTCTTTTCTAACCCTATCATCTCTGTTTACATTCATAATTTTCTTTTTTGTTGGAACTAAAGGTGGTCTTTCAAGTCTTATTTAACTTATTCCTTTGGAACAGTCAACAGAGCCAAAGACCTGTCTTGCTGTATTGTATATCCTGCCCTTTCAGCATGCAAAATATGGGACTCACTGTGAAAACTGTATGGGACATACCATCCAATTCAGAAAGTGTCTATATAGAAATGAAGAAAATGTTTTACTTTGAAAATTATCTGTGGCTCTTTCTCTTGCAAGAAAATATTTCAACTTAGTTGCTTTGAATATGTGTGGTAAATTTCAATCATTTCTGGAAAACTGGCTGTCCTGGAGTTGCCCCTACATGCCTGCATATTTTCAGAAAGATGAATCACATAAACAACATTGTACAGTACTAGATATGTGTTCATTGTCTTTTCTTGGAAAAACTTTGAGGAAATAGAATTTATTGCAGTTAATACATTTCACTGTCTCCAGTTTCGTTTTTCCCTTTCACCCCTACATATGCAAACTTCCTTGATCTTTTTCCCACTTCCTCATCTCCCTGACCTGCTGTTCCTTCTTCCATTACTGCAATGACAGTTTTCTCCATTACTTTTCAAAGTTTGATTATTTTGTATTATAATGTTTCCCCATTTGTGGTTTGTGGGGTTTTAAATTAATTTTTGCAATTTTCGTTATAGTATCATGCTTCATGCTTAGTTTTGGCCAGTGGTATGTGTTCTTGTATTCCCTCCCCTCCCCGCCCCCCCCCCCCCAATTATATTTTATTTATATATGATAGAATAATTTTTGGAGCATGGTCATATCTGTGTTACCTTACATTCTGCCTTTGTAGCTTATTTTCTCTTCCACTTAGGGGTAAAAATACACATACACTTTTTAGGTGAATGTGTGGCATAGGTGGTTTTCAGTGAGTAAGGGCTATCATTAAAAATGAGACATAGGGTGAAGCAACATATGAAAGTACTGAACACTTGATGGGTTTATTAAGCTGAGGCCGTGCCCAGGAATTATTGCTGCCTCTAGGGACAACAGCATGATCAGGAGAGTCAGGTGAAACAATGCTGCTGTTGTAACGTTGGTAGAATCCTGTTTCTTTGGAAGCCTTACTTTTGGACGTCTGCCTCCTTTAATTGGACTGTGCTAACTTTAGCAACTACAGTATGTGGAAGTTACCCAAGATAAAGTCAAACTATATGATCATTCCATAGTTTTTCTCCCCCCTCAACCCCTCCCAAAATTATGAGTGAATAGTAAAAAGAGAAATAGACTATGTAATGACTTTTTTGAGTAATTATTTTTGACTTTGCATTTTATATGATCTATTCTTCCTTAGCATTTGCAAATCTATTCATAACAAGCTTCTATTATCAGTTATCTCAAAATGCAAATGTTTCAGCTGGAATACACAGAATAGATGCTTTCAGTAGGTCTTTTCTACATGGCAGATTTTGAATGTTTTTTGATTTTTCACACTGCTAGTTCTTTCAGAGAAAGGTGTTTTTGGCTTTTGTTGCTCTTGATAGGAGTAGAAAGGCGTGTATGCAGGGATTCTCTCTTGATAGGAGAGGAAAAGCATGTATGCATGGATTATGGTTTAAGATTTCTGATGTAGGATTAAGACTTTTGGATGCCATAATAATACAAATATGAATAGTTAGGAAATAATCCTCTCTGTCAAAAAATTTCAACTATACAGCTGTGAAAAAAAGTTTTTAATGTACATGTACTAAGAAGATTTTCCTCATTTTGCTGTGGCTAGAGTGTTTCTGTAAGTCAAGCAAGCATAATTAGAGATAGCCAGGCATCTTTAAGGCTTAACATCATTCCATCTTTAATGGAAGAAGTTTCTTAACTGATACTGTGGCACCAGGAAGGATGCAGTGGCCTCTCAGGACTGCCATCCAAGACTACCACTGCTTCTAGCATGGCCTGAGGGATCATTTGTATGGCCTTACATTCTTACACAGCAACATAACAAGCTTAGGCTAGAATAAAACCAAATTCAACATTTAAGAATATTTCTCAGCAGGAAGAGCTATAATCAGGGGTAATTCCAAGTTTGTTTAGGTTTGAAATTTTTCTCTGTCTAAGAAGAGGGAGAAACACCATTTTTATGGGAGCTACAAAAACCAGAAGCATGTGCTCCTGCATTTCTCTCCATGGCTTTGAAGGGTGTCTCAGCCCTGACACGTAGCCTCCAAAGTCTTGGAACTGTTAGAAGAAATTATTGTCAAGTGCATTTTGCTGTTCTAAATTTTATTATGACTTTGTGATCCATGCTGGCAGGGTTGGGATTAGCAAATTCATTTTTCTTTTGAAGCCCCTCCACCCCCAACATTTCAGGATAGTTTCTGTGCAACATTCACCTATTCTATGACCCTGCTCCTTTCCTATGATTCCAGGTTATTAAATACAGATTAAATGGAGATCATGAGAAAGCATTAGCAACTTGTCAGGGCAGTGTGAGAAACCTGCATATTCAGCATTGTGCTGCCTCAAGTTAGGCAAGGGAAAAAGTTAAGCATCAGGTTAGTCTGATCTCCACTCTCTAGAGCCCAGGCACCTGAGTTATGAGCCAGTTTGATGTTCTTTATTAGAGTAGCTGTGGAGAGCCACTCTTCCAAAGTTTCAGTTTCTGAGTTTCTGGTGTTTTGGGTTTTTTGTTTGTTTGGTTTTTTTTTTCTGATAACTGCTTAAAATAAAATCTAAGTAGCCTTTGAAGTAGGAAACAGATCTCCCATTTGAATGTCGAAAGCACTTAGCTTTAAAAACTACACTGCATCTTGCCTGTCCTTCTCTCAGACCACTGTACTTTCATTTCCTCTCTATACAGTATCACTGCTTTGACAGTAGGCCTGGGAAACCCTCTCATTTACTGGGCAGCATGGTGAACAGACAATTTAGGGTTAGAACTGCTTCAGATTAAGGAAGATGTTGAAGCTGGTGGTCCCTTGAGCTAAGGTCTTGAAAAATGGCATATAAAAGCTGGAATATGCCCATATTCTGCTTTCATCTTCTAATATTTCCAGTCTGAAAGAAGCTAAGCTTGAGTTTTTTTCATTTAACCTCTGTTACTATTAAATATCCTCCAGCTACCTGCTATGCTGGGCGATGTGCATGTTTTACAAGAGCATGTATGCTATCCCAAAGACCTTTGGCATGAGCTGGATGTCATTTACAGCTTCATTCTGGTCATGAACTAAACAGCAAACTACATGCATCCAGGAAGCTTTCAAATCAGAAAGGAAGGTGCCTGATAAGCTTACGTGCCCCTGTTAGGTGGCAATTATTAGGGTGTCATGGATCATGTTGTTTGGCTGAGATTACTACAGTTTGCTTAAATCATGTTTCAGGTACCTAAATCCTCTTTTAGATTTGGCTGACTCAATCTTACTTTGCAAATGACTGCAAATTTTGGCTTCATTTTAATACCAGAAGTAATGCAGAATCCATACAGAGAAAGTGCCTTACTTGGAAATTATGTGACCCTTTTCTCATGGGCAAAGCTGAAGTTTGTGTAGGTGTATTGGGTTTGTGTGGTAAGGTTGTGGTGGTTGGGGGCTTCTGTGAGAAGCTGCTAAAAGTTTCCCCTATGTCTGATGGAGTCAATGTGAGCTAGCTCCAAGACAGATCCACCATTGGCCATGGCCCATCGATGATGGTGGTAGCACCTCAGTGATAACGTATTTAAGAAGGGGAAAAAGTTGCGATGCAACAGCAACTGCAACCAGAAGAGGGGAGTGTGAATACGTAAGAGAAACAACTCTGCAGACCCAAGGTCATTGAAGGAGGAGGGGGAGGAGGTGCTCCAGGTACTGGAGCAGAGATTCCCTTGCAGCCCATGGTGAAGACCACGATGAGGCAGGCTGTGCCTGCAGCCCATGGAGGTTGACAGTGGAGCAGACATCTGCCTGCAGCCTGTTGAGGACCCCATGCTGGACTGGGGGATGACGGAAGGAGGCTGTGACCCTGTGGGAAGCCCGTGCTAGAGCAGGCTGCTGGCAGGACCTGTGGAGAGAGGAACCCACACTGGAACAATTTTGCTGGCAGGACTTGTGACCCCATGGGGGAACCAATGCTGGAGCAGTCTGTAACTGAAGGACGGCACTGCATGGAAGGGACCCGTGCTGCAGTGTTTGTGAAGAACTGCAGCCCATGGGAAGGACTCGTGGGAGAAGTTCATGGAGAACTGTCTCCTGTGGGAAGGACCTCATGCTGGAGCAGGGGAAGAGTGTGAGGAGTCCTCCCTGTGAGGAGGAAGGAATAGCAGAGACAGTGTGTGATGAAGTGACCACACCCCCTGTTCCCCATCTTCCTACGCCAAGTGGCGGGAGGAGGTAGAGAAAATCGGGGGTAAAGCTGAGCCTGGGGTAAAGGGAGGGGATGGGGGACAGCGTTTTAAGATTTAGCTTTTATTTTTTCATTATCTTGCTCTGATTTAATTGGTAATAAATTAAATAAATTTCCCCAAGCCGAGTCTGTTTTGCCCATGATGGTACTTGGTGAGTGATCTCCCTGCCCGTATCTTGATTGATGAACCTTTTGTTACATTTTCTTTCCCCTGCCCAGTTGAGGAGGGGAGTGGTAGATTGGCTTTGGTGGGCACCTGGCATCCAGCGAGGGTCAACGCACCACAACAGGCAAAAAGTTTTTTTCTGACTTGGATCTGATTCAAAGTTCATTCAAATCATTGGAAAGAGTTTCACTCAACCATAGTCCTACACAATTTGTGAATGTGAGCAGTATGGCATTTATTATAAAGGTCAAAGTGTACAGCAGAGCACTGTTCTGCTCCTGGGACTGACCCTAAACTTAAGCAAAGCGAGGAATTGCCTAGAGCAAAACATCGAGGACTTTGCTGTGTATGCCAGAGCACTGGAAAGCCAGGCCTGCAATGTGTTCCCTCTTTGCTGAGCAGTAGTGTTAGGATGTATAAGATGACAGTAACTGGAATAGAAAAAGATCTTCAGGCCAAAAGAAAAGTAAGTATTTCCAAAAGAATTAATCACCGCCTCCAGCAGCAGCAGGAAGAGTAATTCTATCCTGGAGGGTCTCTTCTCATAATTTTCACTTCGGTTCTGGCTTTTCTTTTTTTCTTTTACCTTTTCTGTGGCAATCTCATTGCCTCCAGGTTCCAGGCACCTCTGAGGCTGTAAGTCTCAGTGCTGTCAGCGCTGCTGAGGGATCTTGACTAAGTTTTTCTTGTAGGCTCTTCTGGGCTACAGAGATTGTTCCACCATCCTAACCTCAAAGCATGAACAATCCATAGTTGTCTGGAGAGCTTGTGGAATCTATGTCCTCCAGTTTTTCAAGAAATGGCCAAAGTAATGACTGACTTGAAGTGGTGTTGGTGATAGTACTGCTTCTAGCAGAAGGCTGGACTTGGTGACCTCCAGAGACTTCTTCCACCCTGAATTTCTTTGATTCCTTTTTATCATCCTCTGTATGAGATCTCCAGTCATTCATTGAAATAACCGTTAATGCTGTGCTAGAGTGTCCCCGTCTCATTGTTAGGTTAGAAGTGCTGATTTGGTAGATTAGTTGTCCTTTCAAGTAGCTGAGTGGTCTGAAATTTTTGACACTCTGTGTGTGGGGTGGTGCTGATTTACACCAGCTGAGGGTATGGCATTCAAAGTGCATTTTAATTTTACTTTGTCTATTGTATGTAATTCTGTTGGTTAACAACTTGTATTAAAATTTTATGAAACATGACATCAAAATGATTGACAATTTTTTTTTGTTTTGTTTTTTATTTCTTAAAAAAAGAAGCTAGAGCATATTTTTGCTTCAAGCAAATTCTGTTTCTAGTCCTAGAGTTGAAGCATACAATAGAACAGGCAGCTTTTATTTCTGACTGTCATAGCTCCCTTTGGTCCAGTAAATTTAAAAGCAAGTGGTTTCTGTGTAGGTCCTTTTTGTATCACAACATTATTTTTAAATACAATTCACTTAAAAAAAATACAAGGGGGGAGTATTCTTCCCAGTTGTGAGACCTCATAGCAATGTTGTTTTGACAGGACATTCACTTATAGGATAAATGCATGTCACTGCAAACAGTTCCCAGAAATATAATTACTGTGCTGCCAACTCTTTCACTTGTTCTGCTCTGTAAAAAAGATAAAGCCATGTAGCCACAGTAATGGTCAGGAGACATTATATGCCACATGCAGTCCAGCTAAAATATGGGACAGTCCAGTTAAAATATGGGAACAGGATTCCTCTACATCAGTACAGTGCAGAAAGATATGCATGCTGTGAAGACAGAACTCTCTGTTGTACCTGTATACTAGCAGGCAAACAGAAGGGCAAAAATCTGAAGGGCCTGAGGGTGTTGTGTTAGTCATGTGCTCCTGCATTACTCAAGTACTGCTAGACTTTGTGTAAAGGAAGCGTTGGCCGTGTGACAAAGAGCAGGTTGTAGAGGACAGAGTCTGTACATTTGCATATATGTATGAAGTGGCAAATAGTGCAGGAAACAAAGATTGGTAAAAGGCTATGCTTTAGACCACTGTGAAGCCTTGCTGAAGACTGGCCAATAATCTTCAATAAAACTAGTAATCCCTTCCCTGTTTTTTCATTGTCAGTTCACTATTTAGTTGAGAGCACATCAATATCGTGTTAACACAGGCAAGACATTACCTTGCTCTGTTGGATGGGCACAAGCCAGGTATCATCCAAAAAATGTGTGACATTGTTAGCACTGTACTGACCCTGAGCTTAATATCCCACTTCTCAGCAGCACTTATCTTCTCAGGTTCAGCACTGCACTAATGTGCTGGAATGGTTCTTGTTCAGCTTGGGACGCATGCAGAGAGACTCAGGGCTGCATAATGCGTAGGCAGGACTCAGCTGTTTTGTTTTTAGCATTCTGTAAAAAAATCGAGCATCATCCAGGTGCTATTGTAGAAGCAGTAGTTTAAAGTAGTCAAAAGTAATGCTTTTCCGTAAGTTCAGGTGCCTATTCCTTTTCTGCATGGATAACAGGCCAAATGTTTCCTCTTATGATTACTTAACTGATCCCTGTTCACATGTATCTGATCACCACAGTGTCAATAAAAATTGAAGAACAACCTTGTGGTCTGGCAAAAATTAAAAAGGATCATCAGTAAGATAGTTTTACCTTGGCAATGAATGCAATTACACATGACATCAAAACAAATACAGATGCTCCTTTTGAGAAAAAGTCTTTTGGGGACACTATCAGCAGTACGACCTATGAATTTTAAACAGTTCTAAATATTCATATTATGTGTATTAATCAGTATAATTCCTCTAGTTCTCAGTAAATATAACTACAATTTAATAAAATTGCCAAGTGTGTTCCATAGGCCCATTATTTTTCTTTTTCACTCATTTCCAATAACGTGCTTTTTTGTGTAAATAATTGTCCATGATATAGTTAAGAATTTTTCTAGTGGGATGGGAATCATTGTGTTATCCCTGTGCTTCCTCTTACTGTAAAGAATTCTGTTTCCTTATATTTGGTAAGATAAATACAGGGGTAGCCTTTATAGGACTAGAATGAGAAAAGTCCATTGAGGTTCCAATCTCCACCAGCATCAAGGACATGTGAAGTGCAAAGCTGTTATCTATTTTGCCTGTGAAAACAGCTCTGGAAAAAGCTAAAGCATACTCAGTTGTTTTCATTTGTGAAGTTCTCCCTAGATATTATCTGGGGTCGAAGGTCTCTATGAAGGAAATTGCAGTCATTTGTTGATAGTCTGAGGAGCTTATGTTACAGCTTTGAATCCTCTCTGTTTCCATCCAAAGTTCAAATCATATAGATCCACATCACTTTGAGTGTGGCTGTCCATTGCTCAAAAATCTTTTTCTTCATGGAGGCGATCACATTAGCATTGCCAGTTTTTTCACTAGAGGCCATGAGAATCATTTACGACTCTTATGGCGTAGCATCTGTAGGCTCTTCCCTCCGTGAACTGAATGAGGTGAGCAGATGGAGAAGGGAAGGCTGCTGCTGGATTGTTTGCATAGAAGAGGGTAAGTACCTCCCTCTCTGTACTGGAGGATAACTACTGATATGACATAGTTGTGGTGCTCCCAACTGAGAAAAAGAATATTGCGAAGGCACCAAATTTACAAGGCACCAAATACATCCTAAAGGGAAACTGTATTCAGAACTGTGTGTGGTTCTGGTCACTCCGTTTGGACATTTACATTAAAGTAGAAACGGCTGCAGAGAAGGGTAATGGTAGAAGGAAATCTTGTTTTATTAGAGAGGAATAAGAGTTTGGCTTCTATACTCTTGCAAAAAAAGCTGAGAAAAGGTGTATTACTGGTTGTAGATAACTGGAAAGTATATTCCAGGGTGGAAAGCACCCATTAGGAAAATATTCTTCACTAGGAGGGTGGTCAATCAATGGAACAGGCTCCCCAGGGAAGTGGTCACAGCACCAAGCCTGTCAGAATTCAAGGAGCATCTGGATGATGCTCTTAGTCATACGGTTTAGTTTTAGGTAGTCCTGTGAGGAGCAGGGAGTTGTACTTGATGATCCTTATGGGTCACTTCCAACCTGAGATATTCTATGATTCATGATTTTATTTAAGTGAAAAGATAATGGGCTCAATCAAAAGTCAATACAAGATAACTATTATTGTGCTTACATTAGAAATTAAAAGTTTTGGTGCTGGCAAAGAACAGGGCTTATAGAGCAGCCTTGGCTACTGGATCAGTGCAAGTCTGACTGATTTTAACATTAAGCTTCACCAGTTTTTGAAAGAGATTAAATGATGTGGTACCTGTGGTTTTCAGGGTATTAGGCCCAGATCTGGAACATCCTTTCTAATTGCGTGCAGAATAAGTTGGATTTGTGCAGAGCATCCCCTCTCAACTAGAAATCAAAAAAACTACATTGTTAATCATCTTTATCAGCCTTTTGGCTACAAATTCAGCATCAGTTATTGCAAGACCATACTTTCCGCGTGTTGTAAAAACACATGAAGTCCTATGCTTACTTCTAATGGTGGTCAAAGAGCAGAAACTGCTGGAACAGATGGAAACATCAGAATATGGTCATGTTCCTTTTTTTCTGCCCTCTCAGACAATAGAACCTAAAGTAGAAATGTAGGTAACAGCTTTGCCACTGAGGAGCTCTCAAAAGGGGGAAAAACTGTTCACTCTGCATTCACTGACTTTGAAATAGGCACCTTAATGACTGAGTGTTAAGTGTCTGACAACCTGGTTCCAGTTAAAGAATACATTTTAAGGCATTTTCAGAGATATTACTATTACTCACAGAGTTGTGGAAGAGCTGCCGCCACCTCTTCTATGAACAAACTAACAGACTGCAGAACCAAATTTGCCTCAGTCTTTCCTGCATGACAGGACATTTCTACAATTCTGTGCTTGATTCAGTGCCTGGCAATGTAAGAGGAAATGGGAAGCAGGTCTAATCTTTGTTCCTTTTCCTTGGCAATTTTAATTCATGAAAATACTCTCTGTGTCCCCAAATCCAAGTCTACCTCTGCTGATCTCACTTTCTTCTCTACAGTCTTTAAACAAAGCAATGTGATACTACAATTAGCTTAGATTGAAGAGAAGTTGCTGTGCTAGCTAAAAAGTTGGCACCACACCTTCTATTCAGAATGCTGCACGTTGGTGGTGTCTGTTCAGATAACCTCTAGCTATAGTTGAGTAATACCACAAATGGGGAAAACCCTAGAGAAATAGGAAAATCCCTAACTGTTTGTGCATTGTGTAAGTATATTTTGCTTAGGCTCTTTGCCAAAGCAGATATGAATCAAAGATGCTCTCTGTATGAGAGTAAAAAGTACTATCATGTTCAGGATCTTATTTTTGCATAAAAGACACCCACGGCATTTGTGAAAGGGGAAGAAAATTTCCATTCTGGTTTTAGTGTATTATGTCTTTCTATTGTATTCGTAGCTGAAAATTCCTGAAAACAAAAGATATAGAAAGTGGGAGAGGAACTTGGTTTATTTATTTGAGTTCTTCTTTGAGACAAATGGCCTCTTTTG
Organism: Falco peregrinus; assembly: GCF_023634155.1. Classification (NCBI taxonomy): domain Eukaryota; kingdom Metazoa; phylum Chordata; class Aves; order Falconiformes; family Falconidae; genus Falco; species Falco peregrinus. Next base: position 7,888,169 of record NC_073726.1, on the reverse strand, counting down.
ACTATTTTGCAAAATGATTATAAAAGAATATGCCACCCTCAACCCCCCTTGGTCTTGTACAATAAAAAGAAACAGTTATTAAAAATAGGGAATTGAGCTGTGACCAAATGCTTGCTGTAACTGGCAAGTGTTTGTGCAAATGTTTGATTATTTATGTAAACCTTCCCAACAACTCCTCACCCAGAACAAAACCAAGTGCCAAAGAATGACAAAACATCTCCCTACTAGAACAAAAATCACTGATGGATATGTTTATTTTTTCCTGTGGAGACGATAAAAAAGTAAATGCAGGATGGTCCTGGGAAGTGCTCAGATGATAGGATTCATCGGAGCAACAGTGAAAAACAATAATTAATTGGATAGACTAGAAGATTTAGGAGGATTTCTGCATCGTCCCACAGCCCCACAGAAGTGGGTGAGGTTTTTTTCTTCGTATTTGTAACTGAAGATAATCTATTTACAGACGATTTGCAGTTTTCAGGTGTCATAACAGGGGCTCCAAAGCACTGCCCTTCTTTGAGTAAAAGGCTGAATCCTGTGAGTTTTGTGAGATCTTTGTTGTTTACTTCAATGGGACCTTGATTTTTTTCTTAATGTATTTTTGCACCATTATTGTAACCAGAAAGAACTGTTAGAGATGTTAGTTTAAAGATGATATTCTGAGAAATTTTGACTGGCAGTTGGGAATTCTCTCAAGCCACCTAACCAAAATATTTTCAATAGTCTGGCTGCAAAATGGGAAGTTAAAATTACGGAAGTAATTTGCTAAATTATCAACTTTATGAGAGATTAATTTCTTCCAGTAAGCAGTGGCTCAGCAATTAGTTGATCCAACAGTTAGGTTTTCTCACCAAGAAAGCTCCCTAACTCACTAGATTTTTTGCAGTCATTTTGTATATTTGTCTAATCCACTCCCTAAGGCCATGGAGAACCTCAAGAAAAGAAACTGAATTCAAATTGTCCTTCTGCACAGTCCTGCAGTGTTTGATTAGAAGTAATTCAAAATTATGGTTTTGAAACAGCAGTTAAAATTCCAGTAGTTTTATATGAGCTGGCATGTTCCACTTTTATTTGTTTAGTGTTGCACTGAATTATTCAGAAAGTTACAGTCTTTCTATTGATGAATGTGCATTGGGAGAATCAGCAGACTACAAATGATTCTTTTTCTTTTGAGGAGGGCAGAAAAAATTCATAAATGACAAACATTTATATGAACACATTACAGCAGAAATGAGGTCATATCAGTTACATTTTTCTATCCTTCAGGGGGATTTGAGGAATTTGTAAAACCACCGAAATAGAAGTACTCCAGTTTTAGTACATTTATGTAAAGAAGTTTGATTTCCTTTATAGAATCATAGAACAGTTTGGGTTGGAAGGAACCTGTAAAGGTCATCTAGTCCAACCCCCGTGCAGTGAGTAGTGACATCTTCAACTAGATCAGGTTGCTCAGAGCCCACTCCAACCTGACCTTGAATGTTTCCAGGGAAGGGGCATCTACCACCTCTCTGGGCAACCTCTTCCAGTGTCTCACCACCCTCATTGAAAAAATGTCTTCCTTAGGTCCAATCTAGATCTACCCTTTCTTAGTTTAAGAGCATTACCCCTTGTCGTACTGCAACAGGCCCTACTTCTCTGAGTGTTGTAGTATTGTGTAGAAGCAGCCAAAGTAGTATCTTTAACAATGTCAAAAATAATTTTTATAATCTTCAGTCTATGAAAGTATATGACAATCTCTGTCTTACTATAAAAAGTAGTTTAAAATGCCACCTTTTATGCATCTGCACTTTTATGAGTCGTAGTGACAAACTGCCAATCGTAAAAGATGACAACTTACCTCCAGAAGTGATTATTAAAAATAAAAGTGCCAAAAGGACAAAGGAATGAGAACTAGTACAGGTTAGGTACTGGTCACTGGCTTTCTAAAGGCCTTATTTAGCAAGCTTATCTAGCGAAAAAGGCGGCAATGAAAGACAGAAAACGCCCTTCCCAGGTACTGTAGGCAGCTGCCACAGCGTAGCTAACATGCTGTCGCTTCTCATCTGCAGAAATAATACGATTTCGCTTTACAGCTGTGTTTATGATGAGGACAGAAATGTGGACAAAAGCCTCATGGAAGACCAAGCTGTAGCTATTTTGTGATGTGCTAATGCTTACCCAGGCTGCAGTCTCGTTTGTCTGCTACTTGAGAACTTCCAAATGTCCACTGAGAGGCTTTTGCTGACTCTAAGACTCACAGGCTTACTGGCAAGATCCTAAAATGTTTTGATAGGACTGGGAGCTCCAGTCCATTTGACAACAGAGGAGATAAAGTGTGCCTGCTTATTTTGTGGGTGTGACAAAAGTGTCTCTGTGGATGAGACACTGATTTTAAAGGAAAGCTGAGGGGAACATATATGCCCTATACAAAGGAATACTGGTATAAATGCGATGTCAGAAACATGAATCCCAGCACAGCGGAAAAGAGTATTTGCTGGCTAAGTAATAGCCTTTTTTTAGAAGTTATGCATAGTAGTCAAAATAAGATTTGTTATTTTTATACTCTAAAGAATTTTAGCGTGTGGCTAAGTGTTTATTTTACTGGGAAAAAGGATGTGGTCTGTTTGAAAGATAGCTGTAAACTTGTTGAAAACTGTGTCAGGTTCACTTTGCCTCTTACAAAAACACTTTCATGCTTGAACACGGTAAGTATTGTGCCTGAGTAATTTCATTTTCAGGATTCTGAGCCAGATAGTTCTCAGAAATAAAAAGGCAAGTCTTATTTCTGAACTTAATTTGCAGTTACTGTAATACTTCCTTCCATTGGTCTAGTATGATCTTCTAAAAATCATATACTATTCAATAGTGTTCTAGATCTGTTCCATTAAGAAATTGCTTGGTTTCTTTGCCCTGGTATGAAGCAGTCCATTGTAAAGTTTGGCAAAACAATAAATAAGCTTTTGGTCAGTGTAAATGGCAGTATCTGCTAAAATGATGTCTGTATTTGATGGAACTGTTATACTTGTTACAAAAATTGCACCTCAGTCAAAATAATGAAAATAAGGATAATGCTGATCTTATGTCCCTGTATATATCAGGCTGTCATATGCAGTAGTGATGTGCATTTTCACTGTTTTTGAAAACCTTTTTTTTAACTCAAAAAGTATTTTGTTGTGGACTGTGAATATGTTTATTTGTTTAAGGTATGTTTATTTGTGTACAATGATAATAATTTTTTTTGTAACCTCAGCTTTTATAATATTTTTGTTTCTGTTTGCAGGGGATTCATTGTAAAAGCAAACCTTCCAGTGAGTATACATAATTAATATTTTTACTGCGTATGTTTTTGAAGGATAATTTATTGCAGATAATAAATCCATTTCCCTGGTGACATACAGTTCACTCTGACAGGGTATTTGCCACCAGTTTCCTTCTACAAAACATCGGAAATTCATAGACTTTGATTAATATTATGTTAATAATGGCTATGCACTATTGTTTTATGGTTTTCCTTGCCACAGTTGGTCACTGGGAGAATTTGCTTAGTCATTTCACGTATTTTTATTGCTCCTACTTACTATTATTGCCTACAGTAATAATACAGGCTCTTAAATTACCTGAACTCTGAAGCCTCCATCAATCACTCCTCCTGCGCACACAGTCACTTGACAGGGAAGTAGGAGGAAGCTGCCGTGCAGGCAGTCCCCTCTAAGAGGACAGTCTTAGCTGGAGGCCCAGCTCTGAGCACCGCTTTTCTCCCTGGTGCCTTTCCTGGATCTGTGTGGCAGAGACTCCACAGACAAGGAGAAGCTGTGATGCTGAGCCACACGCATGTGAGATGCTGGTGCTATCTCAGTGGGGTGTGAGCCAAACATCAGCTGTCACGAGTCTTCCTCTGAAAGCATGGCATTTATGGGAGGTGGAGAGAAAGAACATAGCTGTGGAAGGGGTGCATTTAAAAGTCCTACCTGAAAAAGTCTCTAGCCTTCTGCCGGTGTGCAAAGTGAACCGTTGGTGGCTGGGTCAAGGATTGTGAATGAATCTTTTTAGGATTAGGCAGTTGACGTGCTAGTTACACAAACTATGTGGAAGGTAGAAGAAAAAAACAGGGATGTTGACCTTTGCTCTGCCTAGCAGAAGCATGCCTTCATACCCTCGGGCAGCACAGGCTGAGGAAACCAAACCCTTCAACCCTGGTCTCAAAGAGAAGAACTTGGTTATGAATCTGTGCTGGGTATTACACAAATACAAATCTAGATAGTGGAGACTTACTACAGGTACCACGAGGTGGTGATTCATTCCACCCATCTTAGGACAAAGTGATTTATATGCTGGGAGGGAGATGAGAGAGGTTCTCCTTTTCTGTTGACTGCCAGAGGTGTTTAGATGATGCACATAAGCTAAAACTAGATGTTTAGCTCTTAGCTGGATGTAGACTTTGGGCACTGAAGAGTTTGTAAACTAAAGATCCTTATCTTTCAAGATGATGTGCGTGAAGCTGATTGTAGGTTTTCAGTGTTGCCTGAAAATGACTTATCAACTATCTTTAACACAAGAAACATGTAGGATGACTCAGCCTTACAGGGATGATGAAAAAACAGTTTTTAGTTTTCACCTTAATTCACTTGCGCAACTGTGGGTGTATACTTATTTCCATACTTCCTTTTCTACAGTCATTCTTTTTATTATATATTATTTGAGGGAAAATTACCTTAAAAGACCTTAACTGTATAATAGAGCACCTTTACAGTAGTTATTGCTTTTAGCTGCAACAAAAAGATGAGTTTATTTCCTAAAATTTGCAACTATCAGCTCAGTAGTATTTGGCAAACATAACTTTGACTCTGCCTTCTCCCTTCTGCTCTTCTAGGCTATTAGTAGTACATAAGGACTACGGTGGTATTTGAAATTCACTGTAATATATCCAGACATTGACATCAATATATCAACGATTTGAAGAGCATTACATTCTCAGAAAATGTATTTGGCTATTTCACGTACGGCTGTGAAACCCTTGTAATTTACTGTGCATTGAAATCTGTTGTGAAAGAGAGGTGGTCAGTCTGATATTTAATCAATTTCATAATAGCTGTAAGTACCTTTAACTGGCCAATTTTGGTATTTATTAACTGAAGTGCACCATGTGGTTATCTTAGGAGAGCATATCTAGTTTGTTTATGAATTTTGTTGAATCATCCTAATGCACAGATGCAGCAGATACTGTGGTAAATCATATGCAAATAGGTTTGAAATGTTACTGTAATTTATAGTCATGGAATGATGCTCCAGTGAAGCAATTTTAGCATGCTTTAGTTATGCTCATAGATTTAGCACTGTCAGTATCCCAAGTAGTTCAGATTCTTACAGTTTTTGTAGGGAAGAAATAGACAAAAAACCAGTTAGCATTTTCTATTGGGTGTTGGCCTGGACCTCTTATTAATGGGTTTCCCCTGGATTTTTTTTTGCTGTTCTCCAATTTCATCTTCTTGCCTGAGGCTTCAAATTATCCATCTAATCATTTCTATTGCGTATTCATTGCTCAGCTCTGGCTTCTGTACATAAGTGTATATAAGGTGTGTTTTGCTGTTGTGACAGTTCTAGGTTGATTGCTGCATGATCAGATAAAAAAATAATCTGCTGTGGTTGAGCTGATGGTGGAAGTACAAGGAAAGTGTCTACATGCTGAATAATAAGCCTTGACTTCTTTATGCCTGGGCTTATATGTGTCCATAATTAAGGAATCTTTTATTACAGCAACAATCCCTATCTCATGTAGGGCTAATTACAGCTGTAATTCATAAACATAAAATTTAGGCAAGATTTACTCGGCAGATGGTTTGTGTAGCAAGATGTATCTTCATGTCTTCTGGGGTGTAGATCAAACTACTCGTGAGAAAAGGGAAGAGGAGTGTATTCCAGAGGAAGCTATCTAAGGGGGGGATTAAAAGATGATAAGGTAAGAGTTTACTAAAGAATTAGTCAGAAATGAGTCTCATACTGTGATGACTTATAGGATGAAAATTATTTTCTGTCAGCTCTTCCATGTATTATATATTTATTGTGATCCAAAGCTAATATGCTCGTGCATGATATGATTCCTTTAGATTATTATTAATGAGTTTTGAAGCATCTTTTGCAATTCTCAAAATGTATCATAAAATTAATGGAAAAAACCCAAAGTGGAAGAGTAATTTCATTTTATCTAGTGTATTACTTATTTATTCTCATTTTGAAGGAAGAAGCTGTGATCAAGGAGGACACTGTCATTGCTTATGGACAGACAGTGGTCCCTAAAACTGTGTGTGTGTGTGTGTGTGTGTGCATCTGCCTGGTACTGATCCAATGTCACTAATGCACCCGGGTATGACTTAGGATTCTCCTGATATAATTCCAAGCCTGTGACATCTGATAGCACCATACCTCAGGCAGTAATAACTAAGGACCAAATTCAAGTAAGTCATGATAGTCTTTCCTAAAAGTGAGTAAGGTCAGATGGTACAGTCAAATTTACCCAAACAGAATACTTTGTAAAGAACTGTCAGCTTTGGCAATGTACGTACATACGTACACACGTACACACACACACACACACACACACACACTGCTCTTCCCTTCAATAATTTCTACACAGACATAGGAATGGCCAAGATTATAGGTCTGGATCAAGAAATTTACACCAACAACCAAGAAATTAAGTAGAAACACTTGCTTCTGGATACCATTTGGTATCCACAACTGTATGCCATACGATGCAGTCAAGAAAATATCTTTTGAGCAAAGAGACAGAGCTAAAACTAATCACTTATCACATTATTAGTAATAATTATCAGGCAGTTCTGCAATATAATAACCTCCCAATTAACTGTGGGTGGATTGATTGGGTGTTGTACAATAACTCAGTCCTGAGATACTTTCAGAATTATTACACCACCCATTCTTGGAACATGGGATACAATGTTCACATCTGGCTGCTGTGCACTGTACTTCTTAAAGTTGCCTCATCTCTGTGGAAACACATTTGCAAATTCTTCAGAAGTCAATGTACTTCACTGCTCTTAAAGGCTGATTTGTGTATTTTGAATGATCTGTGGTTTTTCTTTGGTTTGCACAAGTTGTCTTCTCTCATTGCCAATGATACCTTGGATAATTGACAGTTGACTCTGCTGTCAGTTGAGGTAAGGTGTCCTTGTTTTCCATTCTTTCCACTTAGTTCATATCAGCATATCCTGTTGCTTCCAAAAGGTGCTTTATGGCACAAACACAGGATAATGGAGTGGAGATTCAGGTGTGAAGCGTTTGCCTTTTCCTTTTTTTGATATGTATCATGCAGGACTTATTTCTCCTGATACCAAGTGTGAGTCACCTTAAGGCCTGACAGATTCAAGCCAAGGTACCACATTTATGTCAGCCTGTCTTCATGTCCTGCATGTATCAGTATCTGATCCTTGACAATGTGTTTCAGCTGCAACTGGACACTGTGAAAGTGAGGATGTCGTAATATAGAAAGAGGTCCTGTACAAGTTAACACACTTTCAGTCTTTAAATTTAGAGCACTTCAATGAAGGGCTAAGTAAGGGTAAGCTTTGCCCTTCCTTCTCCTCCGCATCCTACCTTTCTTCTGTGAGAACTGTGGGTATGTCTTCTGTGTGAGTCAATGGGCATCCACACTTCACAACAATTCTTGGGCAGACATTGAGGGATGCATCCTTTCCCTACGATTTGAGTTAAGAGTGTTGTATTTTATGGCAAGCACAGTATTGTGGCACTGCTGTTTCATACTATTCTCTTTGCCGTAGCAGTTGAACTCCTTCGAGGAGTATGTTAAGACATATGACTAATAAGAGTCAAATGTTTTTTTTTGTTTTTCGAGCCTCTCCCCAGGGGGAGTAGAATACTTCATTTTACTTGGGTGTCTTTTAACTTTCATGCTATGTACCAAAGTGAGAAGGGTAAGAAATATTTCACAGAAATTACTGTGGTGTAGTTACAGATAAAATGAGGTGTGCTGCATTGTATACCACAAAGCCAAGGGACAAAACCCTTGCTATTTATTCTGATAGTTTCTTAGACTCTTTAATTTTTGGGACTACAAACAATGTATGTAAGGTAGAGAAGCCCAAGGAATACATTGGGGATTAAATCCACTGTACCAGCATAAATTCATAAATAAAGAACTGATTTCTGTGCAGGGCTGCCTGAGAAGTAGAAAGAATTGAAATATGGCTAACTGGTGAGACTTGGGGCCTTAAGACTGTTTTTTTTTTTTTTTTTCTTTTACATTAGCCTACAGAAGGCAGCTTGCAAACTGATGTCCTAAGGCTTTGGGATGACTAAATTTCCATAGGAAAATAAGATGAGACAGAGACATAGTAGCTGTGTTCTGTGCCTACTGTTCACACCTTAAAGAAGGCCTGGATAGTGTTTATTCTGGTTTTGTTGTTCTAGTGTAAAGCAGAAGGAAATCCTGAGGGACTTTTCCATGACTAGGAATGCAATGGTGCCCTCTTGTGTGAAAGTGTTATTTTAGCCAGCCGTTGAGACCATCAGCCAATCCTAAAAATAAAATACTATGAGAGTGCTCACAGTATACAGGTAATGGTTTTGAAAAAGAGTTTAAATGAACTATTAATCTAGCCACAATCTAGCAGATCTGATTATTTAAAACCACTGTTGGTCTAGGTGTGCTCTGCTAGCCTTAATTGTTAAAGTGTGTTTGCTTCTTCTTGTGGGTTAAGACTTCCCCAAGCCAGCAAATTTATTATCAAAACCCATCTGCAATGCAGTTCTTTCCGCCCCCCTGCATTACTAGTGAAGCCAACTGGTTATGTTGGCCATGTGGAAGTGTTAGGTAAAGTACTGGTTTTGCTGAAGTCAATGGTGACTTTCCTACTGATTTCAGTAGAGGTGAACCTTTACCTTTCTTTGGTGCTTTCTCTCCCCTAGATATCCTGTACACAATGAGATTTTTCTGTCTTTGCATTTGTATTTGCAGGTGGCATTTTTAACAGCTTCTGCCACGATGCCCCTGCATCTTTATCTTCTATGGTACTGAAAAGCATGAAGATCTCAACAGTGATGAAATGTGTCCAAGGAAGCCCATGCTCTCTTCATTTAAACATTAAAGGAACTCTGAGTCTGGATGGTAGGAAGCAGATTTGCTACTGAATCATTTCTGTTTACTTTTTGCTTATAGCTGTTCAGCCAAATTTTGTTCCATATTGCAATATTTGTGTCCAAGCTGTTTTCATGTAGTTATATCAGAAAGACATTTTTTGTGAAACTATTTTACTACAAAGCAGGATAAAGCCATGGCCCTTCTCAAGGGGATGAGAGCTGCGGTAATGAATTCAAGACAGCTGGATTTTTACTTCCAGCATAATACATTTAACTTGTCCTCTACCGGTGCCCCAAGCATACTGCTGCCCTTTTTTTCTTGCTCTGACATGCATGCATGCATACACACACACACACAGAGACACACACAGTGAGAATTCTGTCTGCCCTGGTGACTCAGACATGAGTGACTTCCCCAACAGAAGGAGAAACACTTTTGGCGTCTGAAGTTACAATTCTGCACTAAACCAAAATGAAAGCACTCAAGCTTTGCCATAGTCTATTTTTACTACCACCTTGCCATTATCTGCTTAGTGTGTTACCATTTAGAGATTTCCTGGTGTGCTTCACTCAGCCTTAATTTATTTTTTAAATTTGCGTAATTAAAGCTTTATTTTTTAGCAATCTGTATGAAATCCTTGCGTCTACCCCCATGTGTGTGTTATATATAATGCCTCTTTTTTAACAGAGACAAAATACATGTGCCTTTCACTTAGAAGGAAAGATTATGATACAGTATATTTTAATTTATTTTTTCTTTTTCTTAAAGATGCTCAGATTAGATTTTTGATATTTATTCCTAACTCATTTCAGAGAATATCCGTGGGCTGGAAATATGTTCTCTTTCACTGGACACACAGCAATCTCAGTGCACAAATGTGAGATTTGCTAGGAAAAAAAGCATGATGCTTAATGGAAAGAAGGTAGACTCTTTTTTTGGGTTGTTTTTCATTTAAATGTTTATGAGTCTTTGACAGAAATACTTTTTGTATCTCTCTCATATTGACTTTGTGGAAAACTGAAATGAAATGTATGCTTCAGCATTGTCAAACGAAACACCATAACAAATTGTCCTTTTATAACACATAAATTAAGATCTCCACCGGTTTTGTACTTATTCCACTTAACTTTTTGCAAAACAAGCTGCCTCTGCAAAGCCTAATTTTCATATCAGCCTTGCTAGCTTTTTTTCAGTGCCTGCAAAATTGTGGGAAGCTTTTGTAACTCCAATTGCTAGGAGGCACCGTGCCTCAGGGATTTTAAGTGCATACGTATCATTTATTTAAGTCCAACCATATCAATGGAATTTACACATCTAGAAGATAGCCAAGTGACTAAGCACTTGTGCACATCTGTCCTAAACTTATGGTAATAATTGCAACAGCAGAGTACAATTCTTTACTAAACTAAACTCAGAAGTATTTGTTATTAAAATTTGCAACTGGGGAAAAAACAAAACAAAACCCATCCTTGACCAACAGTTTAAAAAAGACACGATTTTTTGCTTTCAGTTACTGGTGGATAACTGTTATTAATTCTATACAAAATGTGTAACTTCATGTGCTTTGTGAATGTTATATTGATTGCACATGTGAAATGAAGTTCTTCTCCCAGTCCGCAACTGCAGTTTATGCTCTGTATGACTTGATCAGACATCCCTACAGGCAATGCAGGGCCAGCAGTGAACAACTGGTAGCTTTTGGAGTAAGGTAAGTTTATAGGCAAGACTCAACAAACATATGTAATGGAATTTTCTTAGTGTCAGTTCAGTGACTAGAATGTGTCTTTTACCCTCCAAACGCCTTGTACCAAATAGGAGTATATCCAACATGAAAACCAATATGGAATTTAGTAGTTACTGTTACCAGTGAGGGAATGACCTGCTATATGAACTTTAGTCTCCTAAATTGCTTTGTCTTTCACAGACTGTTACTAGAATGGATAAGTTTGCTGAAGTTGCCATTAAACATTTAAACAGAATTTTTTTTCCTATTCTCCAAGTGTTTATGCTTGTAAAATGCCTACAAATTGGGACTTTTGGTAGTATGAAAAGCGTGTTGGTTTTGAAGTTCAATACGCATTAGGTATTGTATTTCTATGCTTTTAAGATTATTTGATAGCTTCTAGAAATGTGGATTTCTGGAAGTGAAGAAGATAGGAACATCATGGATAAGAAGTAATGATAACTCTTTGAAATCCTTTCATTAAGTGGATCTGCGTCTTTTACATTGTTAATGCTACCTTAATGCTCTTTGTAAAGATAAATAAATCTGAACAAAGAATATTGCTTGCTTAACTCTGATAACGAGGGGTTTTCATGTATTCTGGAAGTAACACGCAAACTTGATTTTATAAATGTTTTGAACAGGTGCAGGTACAATTCAATTGCATTGAAGTCAATGTAGCACAACACATCTATGTGACCATGAAAACGGTACCAAATTACTGTGAAGTCAAGCTGAGTCAGGAATACTATGTTGAAGGTAGGAAAACATCTTAAACCAGATGTTTTTCAAGAAACATCTTTTCAAAGACAAAACCAAACCAAACTAAAAAGCACCAAATGCAAAGCCAAATCACATTCTGGGATGCACTGATCTAACTGGTGGTAGATCAGGTATGCCAGGACCACTCTTATTCTACATTTTGATGATTAATTTTGTGCACATAAATGTCTGACTTGCTATAAAAAACAGAGACCAGAGTTTATATCTAAAAGAATACAGAAAACTGAACTACACTATGCATTTGTCCTAATTGGCCTTCTTGTGATTGGCATGTACTCTTTCTCTGCCTGCAGGCTCAGTCCTGTGCGCTCTCTGTGCATAAGATGAAGCCTCTGCTTCTCTTCACTGTTAGGCCACAGGTGGTTTCAGAGGCTGAGGAAAGCTTAATAGGAAACTGTGAAGAAATTTCTTTTTATTTTCATTAGCTAGCTGTTCTATAGCTAGCTGTTTTCATGTAACTGGATAAGATAAGGTAGCTTTTTTTTGCTTTTTGGGGGGTAAGGTGCCTACTATGTGTGTATAAAAATAGGTTCAACACTGTGGTCCAACCAAGTCCAACCACAGTGTGGCTAGTGGAGGCAAGTGCACCAAATAGTGGTGCAAAAAGTTGACTGATACTCCTCATTCGATCCAGTGCCCAGGATTGTCCTGTCTTCCCATTTCCAGAGTGTGTGGGTAGGTGGCTCTTGCCCCTGCCCCTTGGTACAGAATCATCCTTTGCACACAGTATGAGACATGTTGTGAATGTTTCAGGCTTTCATAGAAAGAAAGCCTTTTTATATTTAAAAAGCCTTTCATTTTCTTCATAAAACCCAATTCACTATTGAAGTAGATATGTCCTTTTTGAATAAAGGGTATGTGTGTGTGTGTGGGGAAATAACGTTTTATAAAGCCCCTTTTTAAGACACTTTACAAGGCTAAGGAAGCAAAAATAGGAAATATTTCTCTGGGGAAAAGAACTGAGTGGGGAAATGAGAGCAAAATGCTGCTCTAATACAGAGTTAAGCAAGGAGAGGTGAAACCAGTAGGCAACACATTACGAACTGATTTAGTGTTCTTAAATCAAGATTTAAGTTTTGGAGATACAAAGATATTAGTTCTGAAAGTGGGACTGCCCTCTAATTCTGGGAGCTAAATAAGATGTTTCTCTCTAAGCCTGGAGTAGATTCAGAATAGTAAAAATACACAGTTTATAACAGAGGAATAAACCTGGTGAACAACAGGAGTAGCTTTCAATGAAAGAATAACCGAAATAATAATAATAAATTGTTACTACTACTACTACTACAATTATTGTTAGGTACTTGGTAAAGAAATGCAGTTGTATATCCTAGGCTGCCACTTTAAACTGCTGGTGAGGTTTTCCAGCAGAAACCCCATACTGGTGAGACAGCTCCTTAAGGCAAGTTGTGATATAGTCTTTATGTATGGTAAGGGTACTTTTTTGTTGTTTATCTAGAAGTGGATGTAAATCTGCCTTTAAAAAGGCGTATAAAATAGGTTTCCTGTTGGGAAGCTATTGGATAATTTGGCAGTTTATTTACACAGTGATATAAATGAAGTAGTACTGAAGAAAACTCTGGCTTCTGTTTTGCAGATTGCAGGAACAGTGATGTGGGAAAATATATTCCAGCTTGTTTGGGTGAGCTGATCTTCTACACAACTTAAAGCTGTGAGATACATCTGGTGACCTATGCAATATGTTTACATAGCTGAATAAGCAGAGCAAAAAATTATTTACAACTACCACTGCTGATAATTACTATGTAGTTGATAGGTAATGCCATGGAAAATGTGTTTCCTTGTATTGACTTGGAAATGCATGATAGCAGATAAAGGTACGGACAACCTATTTAATACTTAAACTTTTGGAAACAGGTTTGTGTTCTTTTGATGCACTTCAGATTGCTGCTTTTATATTTTGTCTATAGATAGACCTTATAGATAGACTGAAAAGAATTTGCCAAAAGCCATCTTGATTTTGGCATAGCCATGAATACAAAAATAATGAGAACATCCCTCCACATATTGTATTTGTCTAACATAATTGCACATATTCTCTATGTAATGAAATTGAAACCTTGGGATAATCAGCTTTTGTTGTAGTATTAGTGTGTATATTTCAAGTATTTGTACATGAACTACGTAAGATTTCAAGTACTAAGTTTGAGGTACAATTGGTAGGTGCCCTGGCCTCTCAGTATTGCCAGTGCAAATTTAAACCTGAATAATACTGAAATTTATTCTCATGAAAATTATTATATATAATAAAATAAGAATACCTTTAAGAATATCAGCATATAAAAATAATTAATTCAAACATCCTAGGTAAGAATCTATAGAAGTTGAATTTAATTTCCATGAAGTTATGAAATAAAATCTGAACGTTTTATAAAGAAATAACAAAAAGAATTAATAAAGTAATAAAGAAACAGATGTGATAATTTCATGCTTGAATTTTCTTTTTTTAGCTGGAAAGTTTGATTATAATGTAGACAGGGCAAGGAAAATTATATCAGTGAATGTATCCAACTTTCTTCGGGATCAAGATTATTATGTTCGCCTGTGCCACAAATGGTTTACCTGTGAAGATGTAGGGGCATTTGCTGTGGTGAGTTGAAGTTCAAAGCAGTTTGTTTAACTGGTGGGGAGTGACTTGTAAATGGAAATGCTCAACTGAGGTCATAGTTACAGGAAATGTCCTTTTATATCTTTATTTATCTTCATTAAAAGTCATTTACTGTCCTGGATTCATGACCATCTTTTTCATTTCAGATCAAAGGGAAGGAATCTTTAAAATCAGTTTCTCTGAAATATTCTCAGCTACTCCCTTGTCTTTGCATTGAGGTAACACAGTCTGGAATTTGGTATATACTTGTGTTTCTGATGGAAGAAATTTTATCTGGGAGTTGTGCTAAGGAAGGTGGAAAAATCTGTAGAAAAAGCCTCTAGACCTAAGTTTTTGACTAAGGCTTGTCTGACCTTATGATTATGCAAATGTAGAAGAGATTTTTTAGGAAACACTAATTAAAACATGGAGATAAAATGGGATACAATTTACATTAATTTATGGAAGGTATTGTGTAAGATTAATTTGACTGATTTTTTATGAGCAATGAAAAGACAGCAAATTTAATCTGACTGAATTTCAGCGTAGCAGTTGATATAGTGTTGCATGAGAAACTAAAAGAGGAATTCAGGAAGCTAGGAGTGAGAACAAGATTTGTATGGTAGATAATACCTAGCTGGAGGGCTAACTTGAGTATTGTTGAATGGGGCCGTGCTAGCAGGAAGGTTATTTAAGGACCACACTTAGAGCAGTTCTTATATAAATGTTTTCATCCATGACATGGACACAGAAGATAGGAACATGTTAATGAGATTTGCTGATAATACAGTTGAGAGGTGTAATCAAAATGGAAGAGGGTCAGGATAATTGTGAGAGACTAGAGAGCTTCATATGTGAAATAATTAAAGGAGCATGCAGTGTAATGCATGAAGTGCAAGTTCATGCACTCACTCTAATAAAAGGAATTATTGCTGTAAGATGAGAGTCCTAATTTAGAAATAACAGTGGAGGGAAAAAACATCTGGATGATTAAACTAACGTGCTTAAATGATGTAAACTTTAACAAAGGTCTATTGGGTTGGATTATTGCAAGCTAACAGGAAAGTATGGGCGAGGCCTTCTTTGAAATAGTAGGCAATTCCTGTATCCACGTTCAAGAAGGATTCATTCAAATGGAAGGTGTACATAAAAAATCTAGGATGGCTGAGGAATGGAGAAGCTGTCTTATACAGAAAATTCAAAGAACATGTTTTCAGTAGCCTGGTAAAACACATGCAAATAGAAAACGTTTGTTAAGTACAGATTAGAAGGGTCACTTACGAGGAAAAAGACCAGATTTTTTAAGCTAAAGCCATTCTTGCCACAAGAATGAAAGGGGGATAAACTTAATTCCATTAATATCTTCAGGATAGATACAGATTTTTTTCTGATAATCTGAGAAGTGAGATTCTGGAATATCTTTCATAAAAAGGAATAAAAAGTCACCAAACCAATTTAAAATTATCTTGATAAGATATAAAGATACTATGTGAACCTAGTTTCTCAGTGAATTTTGGGGGTAGAATTTACCTTGTGGATTAAGATACCTAAATATAGATGTCCAGATGTAGATATCTACGTTTTAATTAGATGTCCAAACTCTTAGAGTCAGTGGAGATCTAGTTAATGCAGTTGGTTACTCAGCTGACCAAATGTAGATGGCTATTTTGGGATGTGCTAGATAGCACTGCAGACTCCACTGGCTGCATTGGCTAGATCTTCATATGGCTACTATAGTAGTAATTTGGGCACTTTAGTTGCACTGAGATGTGTAAATTGTAGGCATCTAAAATCACATACCTCAATATGCAAGTTGTGACCACAAGGTTTCTTCCAAGCCTAAGAATTATTTTTATTGCACTCTGAAAGCTATGAGGTAACTGGAAAGATGTTATTCCACTCACTGTATGCACAGAGAATTCCACAATATGATTGCTGAGCAAACAGATGGTAACTGTAATAGAAACATTTGAACATTAATCTAAATAATTAGGGTATAGTAACAGCCATGCACATATACTTGCAGATTCGATTGTTAGTCCTCAGATTTTAAGGATATATCCTTTAGCACTGCAAAGGCCAGGAGATCAGATGTTGTCATTCTTGAATGTCTTTTGATACCCCTAGAAAGTAATGACACTGTAAGAAACTTAACGGAAATCAAATCAGAAGACTTTGTAAATGAAACTGGGCTAAATATATGACTCAGTAGGAATATAGTGTTAGAAGGGATCACCTTAGTTCATCAGCTCCAATCCCCCTAATGATGCACAATAAAATACGTATCTAGTGCAAAACATAATTTAAAAAAACAACTTCCAAAGCTTTCTAATAAAGTATCTTTATCTTTGGTGGAAAGGTCTTCTGTCACATTCTGTCTGTAATGTTAAAAACTGGTGTATTTGAGAATCTTTAGCTAATGGCCACTTTTTGGTTTGTAGGGTTGGCTGGCAGTTCCAGATGCAAGGAGGATACAACTTTGCCCCTTCGAAAATGGCAAGTACTGCGTGATTGCCCTTTCTATGAGTGATTTTCAGCAGCTCCAGTAGTATGTCATCATTTGAGATTAATCTAAGGTGAAAAACATACATTGCAAAACTTCAAGGAAATCATCATATTGGTTTGTTATACTGTGGGTAGCTGAAGTAACTTACTTTCAGACCAAATTGTTCACCAAGTTTATGCCAATATAAACACTAAGGAACTTTCTAGTCATTTCCCACATTTGCTTAAGTCATATGCAAACTGGCCAGAAGGAAGCAAAGCCAATGAGGTCAGCTTTGAAATGCTGGTGTGAGAATAGGGCTTCAAGAAGAAGGTGCCTGACACCCAGCTTAAAGGAGGGAGCAGGGGGTTGAAGAACAAGACAGTTAACTGCATGTGGGAGCTCCCATACTTCGTGGGAAATCATTGACACATAATGTTCCAGCAAAGTCAGAGTTTGGTCTGAGGTAACAGCTGAAAAAGAAAGGGATTTTTTTTTCTATTTATGCAATAGGGAGCACTTACAGGAATGCTCCAGCTCTGTCTGTAGCTATGTCTATGTCATTTAGTCAGAGCTGGCTTCAAGGTCATCAAGGCAAAGCCGGTTGGCCATCTGCAGTATGAAGTCCTCTATTCTTAGTAGCTGTTCAGCTTCTGGCTGGGTCTCATGGGGCACAGGTTGTTTTCTTCCAAATTTTCTCGTATCTCTAGGTATTTCCTGTACTTGGAGTGGTTATGCTTTGCAAGTGCGGGAAATTGGGCTCATCAATCCCATGATTTCTTCCTTCCTTCTAAATTTGCTTCTTTTTCTTCCCCTTCTGCTGCACTCATTCTCCTCTCTGATGCCAGTGAATCAGAAGTATGGGGATAGCTGGAGCACAGGTTACAAAGCTTTATTAGTCAGAGGAAGGGTAGTATGTGCTTTGGCACACTGAGCCTCTTAAAGCTTATTTCTGTCCATTTAGGAAGTTCCAATGGACAATTACAATTGAAAACTTAACTTATAGCTTTGGTACGGAAGTGAATATGGGAAATACTATTTTACAGCTATCCTTTTTGTTTACTCAGCTATCCTCTTTGCAGGAATCTCAAGCAATTTTTCAGACTAGCACGCAGCTGTTTGAGTATTTAAGTATATAAGGAGTTCCAGCTTTTGAGCCACGTATCTTTCTTTTTCCTAACTGACAGCTCTGTTTGCTGGAATATCTAAAGTAGACTGGGTTTTTTGACTCATTTATCATTGATGTAATAAAGTTGGGATTATAGAGTTAGTTCTCTGGTAGGAGGTAATTAACAGTTGTGTATCAGAAAGAAGCTTCTCTGTGTAATAACTGTTTGGGGTTAATGTAACTAAGAGAAGAAAAGGAAAAAAGAATGTCTATTGGTTACTAAGCCATGTAATTATATGAGACTGAAGATGAATGAGCATCTTTATTATCATGTAAATAAGTAGATGCCACAAAGGAATAAAAGAGAAGGGAAGTCTGGTAATAAGTCAATGAGCAGGCCTGGAAACAAACCTGACAAGTCTTAACTGTGGTACTATTCTCTTAAGTATTAGGATTACACTTACATTATATCTACATTCTTACAGACTGTTACATTTAAAATGTAGCTGTGAAAACTGTCAGAAATGTTGGGACTCAGGACTTTGCAGTCAGGTTAAATATTTTCTAAACATTAGCTTTATAGTAATGTCCATTTATTAAAAATGGCATTTTAAAAAAAGAATCAAAATTTCCAGCAGTTTTTTTAAAAATGGCATTAAAATTTTCACTTCCTAGAAAGTTCCAGTATTTTGATGTATACGCATTGGGACACAAAGTTAAGATGGAAAGAGGCTTGGCAGAATCTGGAAAGTTTCTATTAGAAAATGTCCAAAGGTTTTATTTCAGGACATTTCTGAGAGAAGTAGTACCAATAGGAATGTTATACGTGGTGGGAATTGAATTTGGACAGCTGGTGTTTCCACCCTAATGTAGATTGTGCTTCACTTTGCTGCGTTTTCTAGTCACACGTATTGTTCACTTCTCTTGAACATACAACTGGCCATGTTTCCAAGTTTTTGCTTCACAAATGGTTTCAGAAATACATTTTTCTCCTACTTCTGACAATTAGAGAGATGCAAAACTTTCCAAATTACTTCTTTAAGAGCTGAAATATCAGTTTGAAATTCATACTGGAAATTCTCTCATCCATGTGCAGCTAAATGGCAGAGAAAGTCATAGGAAGTGACTAATTTCACCAATCAGATAAATAAGACAGCTTTTATTTTATAACAGTGCCTATTTAAGGTATCCCCAAATAGATTTTGACTAGGTCTGAAATTATGATGTTCCTAGTATACATACAAATAAGATTTATATAAATGCTGTGGAAAAATTATTTACTGTGAATTACTTGCATAGCTTTGTTTACTATTGGAGCTCTTGATATTCAGCTAAAGGCTTGAATTTATCTTCTTACGTATACATTGTGTACATGTAAGTCCTACACAAGATGCACAGAAAACTGTCTCCAATACCATGACCTCTGATCATTAATGTATGGGTTAATTCCAGTTTACCATATGCAGGTAGGTGAAGGTCTTTGGTTAGGAATTTACTTGTGTAACACTCCCCCCTGTGAGTGATGGGCAGAGAACGCACTCCTAGGAGCTTATGCAGCCTACTTCAGAGTCCTGGTGATGCCTGCCTGGTCACTCTAGTGGGAGACTGGTAAGACTAAGCTCTCAGGTTGAGTATCTCTGGTAAACGCCAACACTATGGTGGGATGAATTCAAGTTTTACAGTGCTACAGCGTGAAACACAGCAGAACTGATTGGTGAAAATGACAAGGAAATGGAAAAGCAATGCTTTTGGGTTTAAGCACATGTATAGGTACCAGATTTATGAACAGTTTTGATTCGTTTTTAGACAACTTGAATAACGTTTCCACTCTGTGCACAGATACGAAGGCGCTATGGGATAACATCGTTTATAACCCAGCGACACAAACCCTAGCTTGGGAGCCAGCCTGTCCTGTGCTTGTCATGGTTAACCTATGCAGGTTAATGAAGTCTGATGACCACTGTGAAGATATACAAAACTCTTCCAAAAATTCTCCTGAGAAAGTAAGAGCTTATGCAGATTTAGTCAAACTGCGAGATTGAAGGCCATCATCAAAGGCATAATGTGAAGAGCTAGACTTTGGAACAGGAGCAGTTGCAAATTCCTCTCCTCTTCTCTGACACTTAAAATTATTCATGATCACAGTCTGTTCTTTCACACTAACCACATGATTTATTCAAAATGCTCACTGACTCACTATTAAGAATAAAAAGTGGAGATGACTGTGAAGCTAGTAATGTTTGCTAAAGTTTTTTGGGTAAATATGGTCTGCTTTTCATTTATAGTAAAAGCATGATTCATCTGCCCTGCCTTTGTTGTCTAAAAGGTGTTCAAGTCTACACTGTTCAAGTCAGATTCCCTTTAAAGTAAGCAAAACAGACATATTGAGAGGACAACTCATCTGAAGATAGGTGTTTGAGAAAGATGAAGGGATTTCTCCCTGGAGGTACCTCTTTCTTTTCACTGACTATCACAAGAGTTTATTGTGATTAGATCAGATTTGGATATATGATGTTTTGACACCTAAAATCTAAGCCAGATGAAACTAAATCTCTTTAAATCTTATTGGAGACATGATGGTACTTTGGTAGGGCACGATTGTTTTGTACTCTATAAAAATCTCTCTGATTCATCAACCTGGTCCAATGTATTGAAATTGTGGGTGTTGAAATTATGGACTGTTGAGTCCTTCAGTTCTTCCAGCACTGATGTTCTAAAGTTGAAAAGGATTTATATTGCATGTGTCTTGAACTGCTTAATACTTCAATCTGAAGTCTCCCAATGCTGAATGCACTGGATCTATGAGGTTGGTTAGAATTCTGGCTTTCATCTTGAAAAGTAGTTTCAGGCTTTCCTGATTGTAGAGAGAAGCCAGTAAACCCGAGGTAACAACTGAAAAGGCAAATAAAATAAAAAATCTTAATTTTTGAAACTTTACAAGGATTATTCTGATGACATGATTCCTAGGGGGCTGACTCAAGATTGTTGAATGCTTTTTTGACTAGGAGCTCTTGGCCAAATGTTTAGCGATTGTCCAGATTCACCATTTTTTCAGTTTCAACGAAGCTTTAATCTTGCAAACCCAAATATATTTAATTTTACACATGTGAGTGGTCCTTGTGGGATACATCTGCTGACGAGTACAAATCATTGCTTGCAGGAGAGAAAAAAAGCCTAAAATGAGGTTTGGCTGGTAATGGTCATATCTATTACCCAGAACAGAATCCAGGGTTAGTTTATTCCAGACAATGAGTGTTTTCCTGTATCTACTCATTGCATTTAATGGCTGAATATTAGTATTCACCGACACAATTAATTTTCCCTTTTTTTCTAATTAATCCAAAAAGGTTTGGTATTGAATTTAGTCCATTTATTGTACTGTAACCCCAAAACCATCTCTATAGTGTGCTGGAGACTACTGCAGAGATTCCTCAGATAGTGCCAGCTCCCCCAGTAAAGCCACACAGTGCCACACACTCTAGTACCATGCACATGTACTGACTTAGGCCCAAAGCAATACTTCTCTCCAATTAGGCTCTCGACTTTCTCTGTCGATGGCAATGCTGTCTCCATATCTGAGCAGACTCTTAACAGAACTGTCTTCTGGGACCCTATTGTAGACATACCCAAGAACGTCCATTATGTTCTTCTCAAAAAAGCTACAGGAAAGAGGTGTTTGATCACGATGCCAGATGTTGTGCTTAGTCACTTGAGAAATGATGTTCATTTAAGTAAGATCACTTATATAGGTAGTAATTGTTTATATGAGACAAGGCTTTTTATGGTGAAGCCCTTGGTGGGTAAATAGTTGTTAATCAAGAAAGTAACATTCTGTAGGTCACTTAAGTGGATATCTAGAATTCAGTCTATGTTTAAGACTTTTTCTGGGAAAGGGATGTGGAAAATTGAAGTATTTATGAACTGAAGGTTGAACAAAATTTTTGGGTGTATGTTTAAATGTTCTGCTGATTTGTTCATGAGTGGTAAATAAGGGACTGAAACAAGATGACTGTGTAATCAGAATTTTGCACATGAGCCACCACAGAATCAATTAATTTAGCTCTAATGGGCCAGACAGACTATAAAAAATGCTACATGTTACAGTTAAAAAGAAGCAAATTATTCAGTAATCCAAAATAGTGGTTGTTTCTGGTTTTACTATTTTATGTGATTAACTTCCTGAGATGTTTATAAAGTAAAGAAACCAGTTCCTTTCTCAGTAGTCAAACCATGAAAATATTGATTAATTGATGTTGTGAAACTAGTTAATGAAACTAGCTAATGCTGAGTGCTTTCTTTTCAAGCAGGTTAAATATTCTCGTGTGGACACTCACCCAAGACTTTGCATGAAGGTAAAGGGATTTCTTTGGAAAACATCTATTAACTCCCCTCTTTCTGTCAGCTCTAGAAACCGTAAGTTGCTAACATTCTTTAGGATCAGTATTTTTATCTCATAGCTTATTTCATAGCTCTGATGAATGGGAAGTAAGAATGAGGGAAATGTGAAAGATCAGATTAAAAGGAGGCTCTTTGGAAGTGCAGCAGCAATGATAGGACAGAGGTCAGGTTGTGCCCTCTTTGCTTAAGAAAAGCAGTGAAAATGTTTGAGGTCAATGCAAACTCTGAAGCATGCACTAAACGTATAAAGTTTTCTGTTTTAAATATTTGATAATAAAAATGATAATACATTACATTTACTAGAGTACCTTTTATTATTTTAGTTGAGAAAAAATTGCCACATAGTTAATATAGGCATGTGTTATCTTTTAGATTACTTTTAAGTCAATGGAACTACACATTTCTGTGAATTAAGCATGTGTATAAATACCTGAAGAATTGGGGAAACTAATTTAAATCAAGAGTTGGAAGATATCGTAGAGCCGGAAAGCTGTGCATTGACCTTCTGCAACTTTCTGGAATGCACTGATCATTTCTAGTTGAATCTGTAGCCATAGATTGAAATTGAAAATTCAGTTTTCCTAACAGATTTCTCTGCTTTCAGTTTACAACCAAGCAAGGCTCTTGGATTAAATGTCCGTTTGCTCATGGAGAGTTTCCAGGTACACATATTTTTTTTAATTACAAAATATTAAATTGTGAGAGCTATTTAAATCAGTCACTGGATATAAGCCTTCTCCAGTATGCAGGCGAGAAATTTTCACAACACTGTAGCTTGTAAATTACGGCAAAGAGATTTGACATCTTGTTACTTCTGTGTATCCCCAGTAGATCAAGTGTTTATCAGTATAAAAAGTAACTTGTGGGAATCAAAATAATTACTTGCATATCATTTGATGGAAAATTTAACTAATTAGAAAGGTTTTTATTTTAGATACAACAATTTAGAATATAATATATTTCTCCTTGTACATCTAAAAATAAGTCTTTTCCCCTGATATCAGCTTGGAAAATGAGAACTGCTGCAGCTGCAGAACAGATAAAAGTTTTCTTCACATCCCAAACCAAGGCACAATTCTCAGTGCTTGTGTGTAACAGGACGCAGCTGGCCTCATGTGAATCTCTTGGGATGCACCATTCAATCTCTGTGGTTTGTATATATTATTTCTTAATCGTTGTAAAACTTTGAAACATATCTAACTGCATTCATTTGTTATGCCATTTATCTGCAGCTTGAAAGCATTAATAAACCCGTGCATATACATATTGGAACAATTACTGGAACATTTTAAAGCATGTAGTTCTAAATCTGATCTCACACTGAACTAAAAAATAAATAAAGATCCTGAAGTCAAATGAGTCACATCAAAGGGAGTGACTATTGCACAGAACCTTAATATTCTTTTAACACACATAATTTTTGTGGTGTAATATTTGTATTATGTATATAGTAAATTAAATACTGTTAGTATTGCATATATGGGTCACTGATACAGCTGACCTGGCAGATCTCACATCATGAAATGTAAGACTTGAGGCATAAATCCATGGTGATCTTGAACCACTCTAAATCTCACGGCTGCCAAAACAAATTCAACACACAAAATAGGTAAGTTTTTAGCCAAATTAGCTTTTTGAGCCAGCTGACTGTGACTAAACAAATGCTTCTTCCAGCAAAGCAAAGGGAGAGAGGAAAATGATTATGGGAGGGTGAGATTTCTGGTTCAGGCAGCAGCTCATCATGAAATGGGAGCTTCATTCTTCTTTTGCAACTTAGCCTATATCTCATACATTTTCACCACAGCTCTGTGGCTTGCCTTTGCCCTTCAACCCTGCCTACCAGTTACCTTGTTGGCCCGACCTGTGATCTACTGAGGGGTACATCTGGAAAGTGGGGTCAGAAGAGCTGAAGAGTGGCCATAGCATTATTTTTCAAATAGGAGAATATTAGCAGAATAGGTCCCAGGAGCTACTAGGAACACCATGCTGAAAGGCATCCTGATGGTTCAGCAGCCAGCTCCTCAGTAGTCTTTTGTCCACCCCTAAATCTATCATAGAATCATAGAACGGCTTGGGTTTGAAGAGACCTTAAAAATCATCTTGTTCCAACACCCTGCCATGGGCAGGGACACCTTCCACTAGACCAGGTTGCTCAAAGCCCCATCCAACCTGGCCTTGAACACTTCCAGGGATGCATCGACAACTTCTCTGAGCAACCTGTTCCAGTGTCTCACCACAGTCATAAGGACAAATTTCTTCCTTATATCGAATCTAGATCTGTCCTGTTTGAGCTTAAAGCCATTACCCCTTGTCATATCGCTACATGCCCTTGTCAGAAGTCCCTCTCCAGCTTTCTTGTAGGCCCCCTTTAGGTACTGGAAGGCTGCTATAAGGTCTTCCCAGAGCCTTCTCTTCTCCAGGCTGAACAACCTCAGCTCTCTGAGCCTGATCATCTTCATGGCCATCCCCTGGATTCAGTCGAACAGGTCCACGTCCTTCTTGTGTTGGGGGCCCCAGAGCTGAAGGCAGTACTCCAGGGAGGGTCTCATGACAGTGGAGTAGAGGGGGAGAATTGCCTCCCTCAGCCTGCTGGCCATGGTTCTTTTGAGGCAGCCCAGGCTATGGTTGGCTTTCTGGGCTGCCGGTGCACATTGCTGGGCCCTGTTGAGCTTCTCATCCACCAGCACCCCCAAGTCCTTCTTCTTAGGGCTGCTCTTAGTCCGTTCTCTGCCCAGCCTGTATTTGCGCTTGAGATTGCCCGACCCACACGCAGGACTTTGCAAAGTGAGCTCCTGCTGTCTGCTCAGCTGACCGGGTATATGAGATGTCATACAGCAGATTTTGAGAAAGTTGAGAAATATCCAGATGTGATTTCTACTTTTACTCTTGACTCTGCCCATTGACTTCACTCTGCTGTAGGGGGACGTGCTTTAGAAGACAAAAGCATGTTATAGCTCCTACACCTGTCCTCGTTCTAGAATATATTCCAGCTGTGCTTTTCTTTGCCACTGTATGCAGGTATAAGCTGGAACTATGACTTTTTCAAGTACCTCTGATGCTTTCAGTGTACAGGGTGCACATACCAGCGGGTAGCTGAGAAGCAGGCAGCTATGAAGAAGGGCTTCTTAAACTCAAAGGGGTGGACACTGAAAGCTGAATTTATTTTCTAATGAGTCAGTTTAGGTCTTTATTACATCTCTGGTGCTGAATTTAACAGAGCAGCTGTAAAAGCAGAGTTTCCCAAGTCATCTTTGCTGCTCAAGCTGAGGACGTCCTTAAGTGGAACACAATAACTGCAGGAGACCCCAGACCTGAGTAATCATGGGGAAAAGCTGGGAAAAACCAGCTATTCTAATCAACACAAATTACAGAGGGCACTGGTGGTGCTAGCAAGGGTCTGTCCTAATGGGGCAAGGTATCTGGGGAAATGTATAACTGACAAAGATGGAGATCTGTGTGGTAGAAGAGCTGTCAACACTATGTTCAGTGAACACTTACAGTGGCACTTCCCTTCAGCTGGCTTGTTTCACGTGAAACCTGTGGAGTTTAGACTTTCTGGTTTTAAAGCTTCCCTGTGTGAATTGCTAAGTGAGAAGGGTAACGGTGGAGCACCAATACATCACAGCTAGGTATTGAAGTGTATGTCTCCTGAAGGACTGATGCATTTAAAAACACTATTTTCTTCTCTCTGGTACAAAGCTGTTATGTCCTCTGCTACTGTGACAGAATGGGAGCCCGCGTGAATTACATACAGTTCCTGTCTCAACACCATGAGCAATATACGCAAAGTTTACATCAAGACAGCTCTGTGTTCCCAGAAAACAATGTTCATTCTCTACCTAGTATTCCTTGTTCAGTTGTTCTTGAAAAAGAACACATTCACCTAATTTGCCCCAAATTATTTTTGGAGTTTGCCACACTAAAGAAGGCGGTGTAGGATTCATAGCTATTGATGGAGTAACTAACATTGTTTTGAGGACAAACCATAAATGATTAAACATCAAGTGTCAGAACAGTCATACAGGACGATTTTACCCTAAGGCTGAACTTGTTCTCAGTGTACAATGTAATGGGAAATCCAGAACTATAAGGAAAGGGTTATTGCTTCAACTCATGTACACCAGGGAAAAGAAGTGAAGATGATCATTGACTAACACAGTGTAAGCAGCCGTGGCAGGGAGAGTGTCCTGCTTTATGATGCGTCGTAAAGCGCAGGAATATTAGCCCTCTTCCTGTGCTGCCCAGACTGTGCTTGGCAAAATTACACCAGCTGCTTATGGTCATTGAGGTCCAGGGATATCTCTGAAAATAAATAACCTTCTATAACAAATATATATTTTATTAATTTCCTGACACAGTACTACCTGTAACATTATTGGCAAACCAACCAGAGAACTGGAGAGACACGATACATTTTCATTGTTCCGGGGTCTGGAAAATAATAGTTTTCATTTTTTTCTTTTCATTAGGGAGATTCTGTATCAATCACTATGTCACGGGAAATGTGTGGGTCAACAATTTGCATTCAGGTATGTGTCTTGATTTTGCCACATACTCTGTACAAAATAAACAAATCATCAAAACCTCCCCCAAAACAACAACAACAACAACAAAGCCCAGCAGGCATCTCTCTGCTTTCTTCCCCCAGCCAAATCTGATTATTCTGTGAACGGAGTTGGCAAAGAGCATTATTTATAGCTTGATGTGCCTCCACCACCTCTTGTTGATGTGACATTAATTAACAGAGAAGTTGCTCTCCATGATCTTGCTCCTTGTCAGTGGCAGATAAAGGGATATCATGAGGAAATTGCTTATCCTCTCTTTATATATTCCTTTGTAATAAAAAGTTCCACAGTATCAAAAGATCCAACTGAGTCATAGATGAATTTTTCAAAAATAGACATTAGCTGGAAAAGGTTAGGCTATAGCAAACAGCATAGTAAGTGCACAGTATGCTAGAATTAGCACACCTGAAAGCAGAGCTGAGCAAATTATTTCTGACATTTTTGCACACTATTTTTGTAGCTGAACTTTATTAAGACAATGTTAATAGAAAACGAGCGTGGGGCGGATAGGTTTATTCCTCTCTGGAGTTAATGTTTTCAGAGGACACTGGGAGAACAGAGACTGACAGCTGGAGCTGCAAGGCTCCAGCGGCTGCCCTGGAAGGCCCTTGTCATCTTCACTTTTGGCTGCTGGGAGGAAAGGGGCAAGATGAAAGTGAGATTGGCAAGAGCCTCTGGGTAATGGGAGTTGTTCTTCGTTCCCTAGTGACAAATCAGATTTGGTGGTAAAATGGTTATTTTCCTGCGTAAATTATTTATTTTGTAAATAAAACATTATCTGTCAGAATAGAGTTCTCCACCCTCCAAAAAGAAATCAGATTAGCTTTATTATTTAGAAACCTAAAAGTGATTGCAACTCACTAAATATATACTAGACCAGCCATCTTCACATGCATTTATTTAAAAACAGATTAAAAAATGCAGTCACTTGAGTAAACTAATAAAACAATCTCATTTTGTCAACACAAGTGTTTAGTAACCGTTCTGCTGAAAGGGGGGGAATAAGCCTCAATTCTTTCTTTTAAAAGGGCTGGAGGACAGATGTAGATTACTCAGTTCCACTGCAGACCTGTGATATTCACTGTGGTAAGTATGAATGATAACAAAAGAATTAGGTCCTGCCTGTATGGAAGATGGCATCGCAGGTGTTTTCATTGGGAACCTGAGGTGGCATTCACCTGACTGAATGTAGATGTCTGCAAGCGAGCTAGATATGCTCAGCTTCCCTTATGGACAATGGACTCGCATACCTCAACTAGCTTTTAATTAGCTAGTGCGAGGGCAACTTGTGTGGCTGGCTGTTTTCTCTGCTTCCTGGGTGAATTTTCCATCCTGTGCCAAGTTCTGCATGGCACACCTCTGTTTACCTTGCTGTCAGTACATGAGGTAACTAGTTCAAAACAGTCCTTGGCGAGTAGGCACGCAGTGCTGTCATTTGTACTGATTGCAGCACAGCCCTGCTGTTACCTGCAAATGGGACAGTAGTGCTTCCCTCCGCTGCAGAAGTACAGTGAGGATTTTATTATTTGAGATACGCTCAGATACGCTCACGGAGTCAGAATATTCTGAAAACTCCCAAGGCCTGAAAGTAAGGCGTTGTAGAAGTTGGTGAGTTCAGAGTGGACTAAGGCTGTGAAGTTCGCGGTGAAGGGCGCAGGAGTGGATTGACTAGTTTAGAACTAAAAAGTCTAAAATTGAGAAGGCTCAGTCTGAGCATTTCCAAAAACACCTCCCCAGACCTGCCCAAAAAAGCAACCTCCCCTCCCAGTTCACTGTACACATAGTGATTCCTATGACAGATTTTCTCTGTTTAAAAATACCTGTCAGTTAACTATAGCTTCAGGTTTGGAAGCACGATACTAAAAAGGAGGGGGCTTGAATCTGTGATATAAATGTAGTTCTCTGTGGAAGCACTTGCATAACGTTAGTTCAGGTTTCTTCTCCACTTAAAAACTCATAACAAGCCCACTCAAGATGAGTAAATTAAATTATCAGAGTGTTGTGATTCATGTAGTCTGGATGCATTTTTCTTATTCGTATTTTCCTTTTAACAAATATGAAGGGTATGATGAAAGCATGTAAAATAATGGAAGGCCTCAGAGATGGCAGTCTGGGAATTCCCCTCTACCTTGCAGTAGGAGAGAATGGGTCTGTGTATTAAATGAAAATAGTGGAACACTGAAAACTGACTAAAGAACTTTTTGAGCACAGTATTTGATTTAAATGTGAAATGTCACAATTTTTTTGTTCTAATTAGGAATTTGTGGAGATTCAGAAAAAAATATGAGAAACTGTGCATATCAAGAATATCAGGACTGTAATACATGATCACTATGTTTGTTGTGAAGTGGATATTAACCTCATGCCTCATGGATTCTGCCATACTTTATATATGATGGAATAATGTGATCCACATTAGTGAGTGGATAATTCCATCTCTGTCAGCTGACTAGGAGGGTGTTCCCAAAACCTCCCTCTAAAGCTTATGGTACAAGTCAGTGTCAGAGATGGGACACTGAACTGGGTGGGTACGACTCATTGCTATAATTCTGTGTTCTTAATGACTTCTCAGGAGCCTTCAACTGCTTGTCATATGTAAGATTTTTAATGCAACAGTAATAGCATTGCTACTAAAGGACTTTTGTATTCTTAAATGCTTATTTTCTCTGACAAAGATATTTTCTCCAGCACTAGATTTTTAAAATAGGGAGAAAATGAAAATTTCTTAAAGATGATGCCACTGAGGGTGATAATTCTTTCACTGGGGTGCTGTTGTGTTTGAACCTGAGATGTTCAGGAAAACAATCCACATGAATGCGAAGGGAACATTAAACCTAAGATATGACCATAATTTGCCACAATTTGGATTAAACAAAATGTCAAAGTAAATGAGAAATAATCTCATAATGGCATAATGAAAATAGTGAAAATATTTACTGCATACATCTTTGTAAAACAGATTTACATTAAGTATCAGTGTTAAAGATACCAAGCAGTGTCAGTGTGTCCAAGAGTCATGACGTTATTCTTAAATCTTAAAACCAAGATTCCAGCGATGACAGTATCTATTTAAAAAAATGAGTGTAGCTAACCATCATGAAGGCTACTCTCTTTCCAGCTGCAAGAAGAGTTCTCTGCCATGTAGGATGCATTATACTGCAGTGCATTGCATTTTTCTATCAGTAGTTGTGCTTTGGCATTAGAGTAGCTTAGCTTATTTGCTCTACAGAGGATGGAAATGGGATTTTTTTTTTTTCATTTAATAGCATTGACTTAGAAGCAAAATTTTGTGGTTTTTTAAAAATTTTATTTCTTTTTTGGCCACTTTTCTGGATTCTGTTTAATGTAACCAAACATTTTGAGACATTATTCCACCAGTTAAAAAAGAAACGTATTTATTCTGAATGAAACAGTAACTCACATCACTTAATGTGAGAATAAAAATGTGAATCATAATGAAAACAAATTGGTAACCTACATTTGAACTTGTTTCTTCAGGTTTCCATGGTCAGATGTACGGTGATGGAAATGCAGCAAAGGCCATGACAAACAGGTATCCATCCAATGTGTAGTTGTTTTAAACTATCAGCTTTTAAACTGTTTTAAACTGGGTTTAAAATCAAGTTTTAAACTGTTCTCAAGTATCTTTGAGAGTTGATAGAGTTGCTAATCATGAAAACATATCATTGGCCTCCCTAAGGAACAGAAGCAATATCTGAGTGAATTTTGCACTAGCCAGCAGGAACATCAGGTTCCTATCTCTCCCCTTTCTTTGTCCCCCCTGAAGACATCTCTTGCTCCTGTGCTTTCTCTCCTCTTGCAACAGAGACAATTTGCAGAGTACTAAGATAACCTTCAAGAGCCCTGGAACAATCTCGGATCTGCTGAGCATGACATTCACATTATTAGCACCTGTCACCTGCTTTCTCCCTACATTTGCAAGCAGATCAGTTCCCTCTGTGCTCTCACTCATTAGACATGTCTGCTCATCTGTTGCAGTGCTTCTTTTCATTCCCACAGCCCTTTGCAATACACATCTTCCTAAGCTGTAAACAAATAAATAATGAATGCTGCCCATGGATGTATGATTTGGTAGACCCTGAAATCTTAAAAATGCTCTTCCTTTAAGGATACTCTTACAGAGGCAACATAGAATAGTGAAAGCAGCCTAGAACTCCAGAGGGAGTAGAGATGCTCTGAAAAGCTCTTTTTCAAAGACAGGAAAAAGATGCAGCTCATATAACTGAGAAGGGGCTACCATCTTTGAGGTAGTCTTTGGCTTTTCCCTTGCCAGAAGATACCATTCAGAATAGAGTACCTTAGTTTTGTTCATTTGTTCATGTGAGTGCTGTTTGCACTGTGACAGTCAAGCCCACAAGCTGTAGGCAAATGGTTAAATTTATTTAACTCCAGCGATGTATGAATGCAGTGAACTCTCTTATACTTCAGAGAAAAAAAGCAAATCTTCTTTCCTCTTCTTTTTTTTTTTTTCCCCCTAGAGTGAAGATTGTGCATTCCTTGCACTGAATTTAACAACACATTTTCAAGGTCGTTAGTATCTTCTCAACACTCAGTTGTATTTTGGTGTAACTTGCAAGTCTTGTCTAACCGGTCATCTTTCATGGTAGCAGTTTCTGCTAATTACTGTGAGATTATTCTCATGAGTGAAAAACTTAGAAAATTAAGCCTATTCTAACATGACCAAAAGAAGCTGGATTATAATTCCTCATTTCCCAGTATTTTAAAAAAATGTCTTAGATGACTTAAAAAATCACGTTCATGTTTTCCTTCTAAATTAATATTTTATATACAATAAGCTATAAATGAGTATTTTCCTAGTACCCTGTGTACCTACAGAACAAGTATTTCAGATTTTCTTCTTTGTAACATTTGTTTTTAAACCATAACAAAATGCTTTTGAGAAATGAAGAATGGAAGAAGTTTTCTCAGCTTTGTTACATTATTCCTTGTAATTTCCTTTGTTTCATTGTGATGATCTCACCGTGCGAGACCATATTCCTTTAAATATATCTAACAACTAATTTCTGTATTTGCATTTGTATTTGACTTGGAGATAACTTTCCTCTTCATATGAGGAGGTGCACATCTTTGGTCTGATAGCTATTTAAAACTGTGATGTTAAAATCCAGCCTAGAAGGAAACCGTTCAGTGGGAAGAACTGAAGTATTTTTCTTTCCCCATTATATCAGTATTTATACTCAATTGTTGGGAATAGTATTACACACTGTACTGATTATCAAACATTTGGCCTTTATTTCACTGAATACCCCTGTCAAACATCCTTATTTCCTGTTGTGTAACAAGGAAATAAGGTCAACTGAAAGATGATTAATAACAAATCCTGAAACCATGTGGAATTGCTCATGTGGGATTTGGAATACGGGTGGGGAGCGAGGGTCTGGAACAAGAAGCTGATCAATAAAAAAAATATTTTCCATCCATTTCAATGTGTTTTTTTGTTTCCAGACTTTCAAAGAGTAATTTACAGGAGACAAATCTGGTGTAAGAGACGTATCTGCTGTGTTAAAACACAAGGTTTTGTGAGGTGCCCTGGAGAGGACAAATTCTGCTTGGCTCTGTTGATATCAAAGCTTCATTGTGTAGACTGCACATCTATTAGATATATTCTTATTCTGAGCAGGGCTACAGCTCCAAAAGCAAAGGCAGCAAGGCAGCTTTCCTAAAGCATTTAGTTACTTGCTTTGGCTGTGAAATAGCAGCACTGATCTACTCAGACATCTGCTTTTCCATTAATACCCTCCAGACTGCAGCCAGAAACAAGACGTTCAGCCCTTCAATGGAGAGAGCATCATAACATCACTCCTTTCCTCTAGTGGAAAAGGCTTTTCTGCGGGAAAGGTCGATTTGTACAGTGTGCTTTTCATTGCAGCGAAGTCTTAAGATCAACTTTTTGAATATGTCCTCAGACTGAAAATGAATTAAAATTATACAGGTGTGGCAGGATCTGAAAACCTAATAGCTAAGACAAACCACCACCTCCAATGACAAGCTCTCATGAGGTTCTGAAGCAACAGTAGCTGTGCTGAAGCCGGGTGCTTTCAATGATAAGATCCTGTTTCAGCTGCACAGACAGTAAATTTCTTGCAGTATATCTTCTCTTATCAGCTGCAGTGACAGAAATACCAAAGAGAATGTGACCAGCCATGGTCCCGATCACTTTGGTGTTGTTTTACACGAAAGCTGGAATGGTGAATATAGCTGATGTCTCTTAAATTAACTGTGTGAAAGTAAAGTGTTCATTCAAAGGTGGTAGTCTAGGTTCCCATGACGGCCACTGCAGAGAGACAGGTGCTTCCCAAGCATATTTCATTCTGCTTGGATACTTGTTTTAGAGGGAGTCTAGACAAGTTAGCCTAAATGCTTGCCATTAAGACATCCCTGCTTATGGCAATGTTTGCAAATAATCCCTAATAGTATTTCCATGCTTCGGCTCAGGTCTGTCTCTCTGCATTTATCTAGTGAGAAAATTGCTGGTAGCTTTTCTGATTGACTCCTAAGCTGATCTTTAAAGAGTCCCGTTTCTAATACACTACTTCAGGTAAACATTGTCTCTTCTGAATACAAAATTCCTGCTTCAACTGAGACAAGCTCTTCCTGTTCTCTCAAACAGGAACCGGACCACCCTATACATGTAGTGCACTGGAAGGAGTTCCACTCAAGCGGTGCCTTTTCTAGAGAAGTTAGTCCTGCATTACTAAGCTACCAGACACTACTGTCCTTGTGACATTATAGCTGCAAAAATAAAGTGGTTTTTGGCTTTTTCACAAGGCATTTTGAACATTGGTAGGTCAATCCTGAAAGAAGAAAGTACGAGAATCTTTCCCAACTCTAAAAGTACTCATTTCACTCTGCTGACCCCTGAAATGTTTTCTTTTTCTCACCCAAACTATGCAACGATGTTGCAATATTAACCAGTGCATAAGTAAATGTGCTGTAATAACCGCCAAATGCAAACATCCCCTATGTGATTGTCTGTAGACTTGGCTAATTGTGTAGGGCCTCCATTCTTTTGTTAAAGGAAATTCCTTTAACTGACTGGGCTCAGTCCAGTCACCCTGTTTGGAGACAACCTGCAGTTATTTGATTTTCATTTCATAAGTACATTCTTACTATTATCACAGAGCATCATTGTCCCAGTTCTTCTAAGCTATTAGCATATATCGGAAAATCACTGAGGTATAGCAAAAGCACTAATAGATGCTTTGTAGTAGTTTCTTCAAAAGGCATTGTGTCTAGTGCATTGCACAAACCTGAAATTAATATTTAAAGTTACCACATAAATTAAAGCAGTTTTCCTCCACTCGTTTAACGACGTATTTTCACTTGCCACACCCACACTGGGTCTGGTGTGGGAAACCAGACTGATGCTGCTGAGTATTTTGGGTGCCTTTATCTGCACTAGTGGATACATTGTCTTGGTAGCAAGTTATAGTTGGGTGGCATGCTTGAATTGTCACATCCTAATGGGTAGCTGTGTATTCACCAAGCCGTAATAACCGCCACAGCATATCTAGCCCAGTGCTCTGCAGGCTGTGTTCCTGACCTGTCTTTTTTCTGGACTTCTGGTAAAACTACTTCAGAGAGATAAATGGGGAGAGAAATAATGTCTACTTTTGTAAGGTTACTTTATTACTGATTTCACTCCCTGAACTAATGAAGTCAGGCATATGTGAGCCAGCAGAAGGGAAGCAGTCCCGCTCCAGGGAAGTAAAAACAGTGCTGCTCTTATTAGTTCTTTAGATAGCAGATCGCCTGGACTGTAATGTAACACTGCAACCTGGCCACATAACCTGTGCTTAGCAAACAGAAGAAAATGTATTTTCTTCAATTTACTGTGAAAATTTGCAAGGAGCAAGTTCCCCTTGCTTACATCCTGTAACAGCTGCCTTAAAAAATGGTGACTTTATCTTATATTTCATACCCCCTGTAAGCTTTTTACTGTACACAGAAATACCTTTCCTGAATTAAGAGAACAATTTCTCTCTTAGCCAGAAAGCAGATCTTTCAGAGCTTTGCTCTTGTAGCTTATATGCATTCCAAAGATGGGTTTTGCTTGGCCAGTAGTTCACAGGCAAGATTCTCTGACGGGATGTTTCTAAAAGAAGAAAGGATGAAAGGCGAAGAAGGCCCAGAGATAGGATGACTAGATAAAAGATGGGGAGAATGTACTTTGAGCCATCTATGGGCACAGGTAGGGAGCACTCAGTAGGAAACGCTGTATATGAGGCCTGCAGAGGGAACCCCATAAAGGGTGAGGGATGAAGTGGATATGCAGAAATGGAGGCAAGGATGATTGGAGGTGGGGCAGGGGAGATGGACTGGAGCGGGCAAGGAGTGTGAGGCAGGAGAGGGAAGAGGAAGGCAAAGCCAGCCAGCTCAGGTGAGATCCACATTGCTGGCTCAGATCCACTCCTCACACAGAACCTTCAGGTAAAATGGGAATGTGGGTGGAAACTAACCAGGCACGTACTGCTCTGCAGCATACACTTGCTTTACCGAGTTGCTTCTCACCTTCATCCCTGTCCGATCTATCTTGTCCCCTTTTGCATGGAGCGTAATGTCATGGTCAGTGGGAGGCAACCAAACACAGAACCTCCTTGTATGACAGGGAGTCCTCTTCAGTGTGCCTATGGGCTTCTTACCTGTAGAGCTTCACGGTTTGTTGAGTCCTTAGCAAGCCATTTTATGCCTCAGCTTCTAAGTGCAGAGCATGAGTTAGGAGTGTGGAAACAGCCTGTCATTTTTTTCTTTTTTCTTCTATTTCAATGATAACAGTCCTAACAGTGGGGAGAGAAAACAAAGATGTGATTTAAATGAGTGGAGAAATGACAAGTTATACAACAACCACATATCTTTGATAGTCCTTTCATTACCATTTTCCCCCTTAAAAGTACTGGAACTTGACAGCTGTTTCTTTAATTTTTTGCCTTACTCTCAGTTTCCATTTTTTTTTAGAAGTAGAACTTTCACTTTGTTTAGTTAATATTACAATGAATCTCTTCTTGACTTGTAGTGTTGGACTTCCATGGCAGTCATTGCTTCCTCTCTGGTGGCTCTTTCTCTTCTGTTCTCTATTCACATTCTTCATGAAACCCAGAATATCTTCCTATACTTGTAGTTTCTACTCATTTATATTTTTATTTGCAAGACCTTGGCCAGCTAAGTGACTTCAGACTGGGCTTTTGCCAGCTCACCCTTGAAGACAAGGTTCTCTGTACATCTGCAGATACATAATAACCCTTAAATGTTCTGCTTGTTCTGTTGACGTGTTCTTTCTTATCTGTTCCCTACCCAGGTTACGCTGATGAACTTACAACCATGGGTGTCTGTATATATCAGAATATTTCTAGACCATCTAAAAATGGTCTAGACCAAGCTTTTTCCGTCTGTGCTCTAAGATAGCTGTGTATCAGGGTCCTGGAAGTCACTTAACTGTATTTGTGTGGGAATGTGCCTAAACTAGTAAGATTTATTGAAAAGCAGGACAGATCATTTTGACCACAACACCAATGTGGTTTCTGATTGAGGCTAACTTGCTCTGACCAAGTCTGACCAAGAAAACTTCAGCCTTTTTTCTGGATGTATGTTCTGTAGTGTTATTTGAACTGTGTTTCCCAAATTCGCTCTTTCTGTCTTGGCTTATTTAAGGTATGAAACTGAGCTGAGCCAAATGAGCTACCTTATGCGGTGTCCCTTCCTTCAGAGCCTGTGGAGGTTTTTTTATGATTCAAGATGAGACATCCTTCCTATGTTCCTTTAAGTTTCTGTGAGTTAATGATGAACAGAAAACTGTCACAAATATCTAGCCTGACTCAAATCCTTTGGCCTGTTTTCAAGCAGCTGACTTCTGTGGTGTTTTGTGACCCTGAAGTTTCTTTCTGGAGGCATGTTTCTAGTTCTTTAAGGGTATGTTACAGATCACTTTTATTTGTAAGCTCCAAGGTGATCAGACTTCAGCTGCTTCTACTAACCAGGAGAATCATCACCAAATAGCTAGTTGTTGCTGGCCAGCTCACCAGACAGTATCTCCACTTCCAAAAAGAAGTGCTGCAGCCCAGCTTCCCAGTCTGTCACTAAAAACTGCAGTAAAATCCAGTCATCATTTTTCTTCTGCTTAACTGCATGCCCTTCAACTGTTCCTGCAAAATGGTCAGATGCCATCGTATTGCAATGTTTTTTTAATTTTGTCTGCTAATTTTCATTCCTGGGAGCTGCTCCACTGCAGCTCCATCTGGCCTCCACATGAAAATGAGCTCACATGTTCTTGAATTGGATACCTCGCGGGGGATTTAGGCCTCTGTGGCATACCCAAAGTCCAACACAGGCCAGGGGCAAATCAAGAACCTCTGCCTTCACAGCTGAAGCATGTGTTAGTTCTTCACTGACAAGCAATCTTCTGACTTTTCTTCTGTGAGCAGAACTTTTGAAGTTCAGAGTGAGAGCTTTGTTCTTCTGCCTTTCTGTAGTCCAGAAATGGCTTTGGATATCTTTGCTTGCATAAATGTAATTATTAATGAGTTTATCTCTTTCTCTGTTTTCCTCCTATTTTAACTTGTGTCCCATGAGGTCCAGTGCCTCTGAGGAGGCATCTCTTTCAAGCACAGCCAGCTGGAATTAACTTAAAGGAATACTTCAGAGAGACAAACACCAACAGGATGCTGAGGTAAATGTGGTCCGGTTGCTACAAAGGTCTTATAAGGCATTTGTATGTGATACAGGGCCAACTTTCAGGAAGCTGGGTCTGAAGAGGTATTGTGAAATGACCCTCGGTCTTTGGGGAATAAAACCCTCTCTGATAAATGGTTATTTTCTTTGACTAAGAAGTATTTTGTCATCCCTAGGGTGAAACTTTATTGTTCCAGTTTATTTCAGGGTTCTGATCATCCACATTACATACATAGTGGTTCACTCCAGGGCTTTCACTTGGAACAAACTAACTTTTCCAATCTGAGACAAAGCATGTGCATAGCTTGGGCTCCAGGGTTTTCTGCCTCCCTTTGTGGGATGTGGATATAGCCAGCCCACTCCTGAAAGAGCCCTGGAACAGTATATATACACAACCTAGTCTGCACAAGCTGATGTCGCAGACCAAGATTTACTCTATGGAAAAGATAACAAAGATAATGTAAGTGTGCTTGTGAGGGCTGTTTGTCACTTGTCATTATCTGCTTGGTGCAGAGACATTGGGTATCATGGGAAATAGCTGTACAAAAATTGCTGCCATTGTGTCACTGCCTCAGATGGAAGAGGACTCTGTGATTCCTGGTTGGATGCTCTACTGTACCCCAGTTTAGCAATACCCCAGCACTGTCATCATTACAAGAGAAAAGCAGTGACTGCGTTTGAAGAACATAACCCACCATCTGTGTTTCTGGTATTCTATGAGCCAAACACTACAGGCTAATGTGGTTTAGATTCTCACAAGTTTTCATTCTCTTTCTCCATTAAACCCACTTTTGGTTGCAGCTCACAGAAATGAAGAACCATTGAACCAAATCTTTCCTGGAGACAGGTTTGTGAAAGGCTCAGCATGCAGGGTAGCAGCATTCTGTATCTTAAGGTCTGTAAAGAAACTGCTTTTAAATGTAGTAGCCATTTTTGTGGAATTCTGAAAAACTCCAGCAAAGTGGGATGGTCACTTGAAGAATGTTCATTGTAATATAGTTCACAACCACAATTCCCATCCCATGGCTGGTCAGATGGCTGTGAATTTTTGTGAAGGGTGTGTGTATATGTTCATGTGTGTGAAGTGTGAGACAAAGGGAGGCGAAGAATTGACATCACGAGAAACTTTCTCTTGCCTATTATCTGCCCTGTGAACCACTGCTTCAGAGCAACAATCTCTATGCCTGCCAGAAACAACATTGTTCACTGCTCACTTAGTATTGTCACGAAGAAAACAGACTTTGTCCCACGCAAGGAAAGTACGCCTCTGATCTGTAAGTCATCTGTAGTAATTAGTAGTAAATTGCAGACGAATATGGATTCCATTTGTCTTTTGAGCTATTTTTTTTTTTCTTGGCAATATATGCACACTGTTGAGTTTCATTTCCCTGAAGCACAAAAGCTCTCAGTTCTCCTGTGAGGTCCAGTGATTAATTTCCAGGTAAGTAGAACAGGCTATGAGACATACAGAACAGCTTTTGAACTGTGTGCAATTACATGTTTTGTTCAGAGGATACAATGGTATATATGGTATAGAAGCATGAGAAATCAAAGTCTGTTCCACACTAGGCAAATTTTGATGTGCTGTGGATCAGGATATTATGAGTTTCCACGCTTCTGCTGTCATCATGCAAGTTCCCATAAAGGCTTGACTTTCGGTCGTCATTGATAAAAGTCAGGGCAGGATGCAATCCTGGTATTTTGTGTGGGTAGCTACTTTTTCACAGTTGCCAGGACTGTGTTTTATGACAAAGATGGTCCTCCTTCAACCATGTTATATCATATGATGAGCCAAGCCCCTTCCCTTTATACCGTCTCCAAATCAAGTCCATTCTGGGGGAGGATTGTAGGGCCAGAGCTAGAGGCACACATTCCCTTTTTGTCATACAGCACTGCATGTTCTCTCCTGTTCTTGGAGCCCAGCTGGATGGCATCTGGGGAAGTGGGGCTGAGGAGCCGGAACAAGTAAAAATTCCTGTCTGGGCAATATAGGGAATCAGACAGAGGCAGGAAAAGTTAAATCTTTTTCTCTGTAAATCCCATCCTTCCTTACCTGTAGCAGAGCACTCCAAAGACAATCTTGACAAGTTAGCTAGGATTTCAACGCATATTGTCAGCAGAGCTTCTCTGCACCATTACCCTTCTCACATTTCTGTCCAGTCACCTCCGGCTTCCCTGACTTTGTAGAAGGACATATGAGACTTGGTATTGAGTCAAATCAAAGGTTCATCTAACTTGTACTCTGTCTTCAACAAGTACCTCTGCAGATAGTCAGGACAAGCATAGGGCAGTTTCAGTGCCCATTTCTTAAGAATTTGGTGAATGAATTTTTTTGTGTGTGTTTAATATCTCTGGAAGGGTTTTTCTTATACAAATTTACCTAACTTTTTTTGAACTCATGTAAACTTCTTAAATTTCCTATTTCTCATGGCGAGGGACTCCAGAGTTTAAGCAGGTGATGTGTGAAGTATCTGTCTTTGCTTTAAACCTGTCACCAGCCACTATGCCATTCACCTAGCTCTAGCTGTTCTCTAGCTCTTATGTTGAAAGGGACAATGAAGAGTTTCTCTGTATAGATTTTCTCACTCTTTATGCTTTATTGACCTCTACATTATCTTCTCCTGATCTGTCAGTTTGAAGAATTCCGGTCTATTTAATTGTTCTTTATATGGAAATAACTTGAATTGTATACAGTATTCAAACTAGGAGTGCTTCATGAGTTTATACAGTGGTGTAGCGATGTTCTGTCCTGTTCTCTGTTCCCTACCTAATAATGCTGGCAGCTACATGCCTTTTTTGAATAAGTACTACTAAGTGCTGAACTGTTGGCAACATGAAACTGTTAGAAGTCTGAGATGTCATTCCTTAATGCTCATGGCTAAACCAGAGTTTAGCACTATATTACAAAAAAAATGCAGCTTTATGCTCTGTGCGGATGCTGCATCTTATAGACTGGACACAAGAGAGAATGGCCTCATTTTTTCTTCTTTAACTCAGCAAAATCAGAAGGAAAAAAAAGACAACTGCTGGCACTTCCCTTGTCTTAGTTTTTGCTAACACTTCCATGCATGTTAATATGCCCTTGTGCCAATCTGCAGGGAAGACCCAGCCAGAGGATGTTCACTCCTTACCTGGACATTTGTATGGTAAGTAAGCTGTCATATACGGTGGCACTTATGCACTGTATGCACTGTTACAGCTCTGTGCTCTTTATATAGTCAGGTTTTAAGAGGAAATATTCCTGATTCTCCAGTCCAAATCACTTCTGTCTAGAGCAGGCTGTATGTGACTTGTATCATATATGGACTATAATATTTTTCTGCAAGATCGGTAGCTTTAGAAAAGTCTGGCAACCTCATTATAGTAGCTTTTTCTTCCCCCACCCCCCCCCACCCCCCCACCCCCCGCCAAGGTCTATCATTTTACTGTGAGCCAGCCCAGGATACATTCTGCATGTAGTTCTGCATGTAGTTAAGGTT
The DNA here is from genome assembly GCF_023634155.1 of Falco peregrinus. NCBI lineage: Eukaryota > Metazoa > Chordata > Aves > Falconiformes > Falconidae > Falco > Falco peregrinus. Next base: position 7,847,219 of record NC_073726.1, on the reverse strand, counting down.
TCACAGTAGGGGTGGTGACAGTGGTGTTTTCTGTAGCTGTGAAGTTAGGATTGTTCTCCCCCGCCCCATCACTTGATTTATCAGCAATGAATATCACCTACTGCTTTATCACTAGCTGCTCGCTGTTGTGAAACCCATTTGTAATTTGTCGTACTCAGCTTGAATACCTTAGGATCTTTGGCAAATATTTTATATCGGTACCTAGATAATTTACGAGAATGTTAAATGGTTGAGAAACCAAGATGTGCTCCCTCTACATCAGTAAAAAATCATATCAATATTTCTTCTTCAGTTGCTGGATACCTTTTCCAAACTCTCTCATCTCTCTCATCCTCAGTTCTTTGTCACTAGAAGACTTTGTCTTCAGATAGATTGCTTAATAGCACAGCTAGGGCCAAAAATGAAAACTGTGGGATGGCATTGGAGTGACTTGCCATTAGCCATGGAGTGCTCCAAAGCGAAGTGCTCTGCAGTGAATAGTATGTCTCCCTGTATTTATTTCTTAATTTATGCAAAGTACTGCTTGCTTCAGATTAGTCATTCTCCTTCATCTTCTCAGCTGTGATTTTTATCAAGTGTTTCATAACAGCTGTGTAGGTTTAACATTTATTTGATTAACTGTGAAAAACTGAACAGAGAATTCAAATCGTAATGACTAGCAAGGAAAGAAGAGACTACCTGTTGGGCCTAGGCTCAAGTCTTGCTGCATTTGGGAGTCTGGTAGGGGGAATTTCAACCTGTGTTGAAATGTACTTCCACAATTGCATGGTTCTTCTGAAAATGCACAGCAAAATTTTCCATGCAATATCCAGGACACTTAATTATCTGCTTGTTTGTTTTTTTCATTCATTTGTTTGTTTATTAATTTCTTGACATCTGTCAGTCTCTCTCTGCTTTTCAAGACAGACCATTTGGAAAACTCTCTCGACACTCTCTGTGTGTTTTCAAGGCCCAGTGGGACCCCTGAGCAGCAACTCAGCCTCTCTTTCCTCTTAAAAGTGACAGAAGAAGAAACAGAGGCATCCCTCTTTTGATGCACTTGCATGCTGAAGGTTACAGTATGATGGTTTGGAAATTACCCTATCCAGTAGTTTATTCAGTAGGATGTGAAGCCAGGTGATTTGCTAATGCCATCTGAGTCTGAGTGCTGCTATTGACGTTTTGTTCTGCCCCATCTCCAGAATTTGGGAATTGCACGCATCACCTTTTGGGTCTGACAGAAAATAGGAGGGGGAAGAGCGACTCCCATCCACCTATGCACTAATAAATGCAAAATAGAGGCTTGAGGTGCGGTGAGGAGAGCAAACAAGGCTGGAAATTCCCTCTGGGGACTGATGAGACTGAACCGCAATGCAAACTTGTTATGACCAACACCCCAACACTGGTGTGCCTCTGAGCGGCCCTTGTCTGCATCTCAGTAACTCGTGGGAAGGAACAGGAGTCCCTTGGCCAGAGCTGTGCCGTGATGTCTGTAAAGGCCAAACTGCAGCTTTGGTGGGAGTGAGTCTGGGGCAGGTGGAGTGTGCAACACCTTTGCTGAGTGTGCTGAAAATAGGCTGCAAAACCTGGGGCCTGGGCCAGCCTGCAGGCCGAGAGAGGCTACTGTGTGCCAGGAAAATGTCCCCGAAGCATTTATTTGGAAAGAGGATAGATAATAGGTACATGAAATGCTCTGTCTTCCTGTTCTAACATGCATTTCATAAAGCAAACACATACACATGCAATCTCAATTAACAGATGAGGCACAGGGAGCAGGCCCAGGTGAGGCTCTGTCTGGGCTGCTGCTCTTTCCAGAGGAGAGCTCTTCATCCCCAGGTGGAGGGATTACGCTGGGGGTGACTTCCCTGCTGCTTCCCTGGAAAAGAGATATGGGCTCATAAAAGCAAATGAAAGCTAATTACAGATTAATCTGTTATATTGTGGTGCTTAATGTTAACACTTACTGTGAATTATTTTCCTCATGAAAGGCAGTGGTGCTTTGCCATGGTGGCTGTGGGGCCTGGTTTCACTCCCCGTAGATGTGGATCCTCTTTCCTAAGAGTTACTCCACATAGAGCTTTGAGAGGAAAAATGGGCGCATGGTCCTGAATTGAAGTTTTTGCAAGCTTGAAATCCACAGTTCCCTAATAATTTTCTGTCAAGGCAGCTAAGTAAATTTTTCAGATCCCTTTCGTTTTTCATCTCTCTTCAGATACCCATTGCCTACACGCTGTCTACTATAGGTCACCCTCTGCAGTTTCCTCTTCATGATGCTTGTTTCAGCTCCAGGGTTTCTAAAACATTCTCCTGAACAAGAAACCATGCTCAGAACTGCGAACACTGCCATTTTTACCTCACAGCTTTTTAACTCTTAATTAATTTTTGACTAACTTTACTTATTAATATAGCAACATCAGACTCTGTGGAAGGTCCTTCCACTTTGCAAAGACAAGAATGGGGAATTGAATGCAAGTTTACAAATGCTTTTATTTTTCCCCTATAAAAATCTCAATTCCACTTAGATGCAAGGGGAACAAAAGGAGAAAAATGCTAAAAAATTATATATAAGAGAAGAATGTGCATGAGAGGAAGGTGCAACCTATGACTCATGCTGTACCTTTTGAAAGAAAATGCAAAGGAGGTATCTGCTGTCACGTTATCCCTTCCTATGAGGTAATGACTGAGGTATGAATTGCAGAGACAAGTGTTCAGAGACCACACATGCACACACTAAGATGTAATTTCTAAGGAGGGGGAATTGCTTGACTCTGAATCCTGAATTTGAAAGTGACTTGGTTTTACTGCCTTGATTTTCCTTATTAAAGAGGCATCAGTTTGTATTAATACTTCTCCCAGTATTGCACAAAGAATTATCTCCCAGTGTGTTCATAACGTTGTTGGATTGAGCCATGCAGACCAAGGACTGGCTTCCACCTCTGCACTCTTTCTAGACCTTCTGTTCTCTTAGCTTCCATTGGGGGAAATTGTGACGACAAACTTTTTTTCCTACTTTATTTTGCCAGAGGTTTTCAAATGTTTATTTTGCTCTGCCCGTTCCCTGTGGTGAGAAGCTGGCTTCAGGAGTAGTTTCTGTGTTTTCTTATCAGTTCTCTATTGTACTTCAGTAATTTGTTCTCTGTTTTACTTCAGTCATTTGCATTCTCCAACTGTTTATGTGGAAAGGCTTAATTTGTCATTGGGTAGGAAGAGGGGCATAGTATCAGTGTTTGTCTTTCAGGTGAATTTTACTTTATACAAAGTTGTCTTTCAGAACGGCTTCACTATCAGGCAGAAATCTAAAAGCTGAAGTCAGTCATGTTTTCTTATCTCTTCAACTATCTTATTCCTTATTTATTTTTTGCTAGTCCTCTGTGGTGGTGTCTCCCGCTCCATCCTGATGCTTATTTCCTGTCACCCTGCTCAAGTGACAGCCATCAGTGGCGGTCCTAATGGATGCATCTGGTCATGATGGCTGCATTCCGCTCAAAGTGAGTTTGGGGGAGACAGGTAACAGCACAGTAGCTGAGGGATAATTTGAACAAAGCTCCCACCTAACCACAGCGCTGGTCAAGATCCTACTCAAACTAAGTTTGACAGAAACTAACTTCTGTAGTCAGTATGCAAATATAAGTCAATTCTCTTACTCCATAAACAGTGGACAGCCCAGGACCCGTTGAGCAGGCTGCACACCAGGATCTCCCCTTGAGCAGGGACGCCTCTCAGGGTTATTCCTCAAGGCTGAGAGATTCCTTGCTGCAACATATTCTTGGTAAGTGATCCATAGTGTGCTAAACTTTGAAATCCTAGTTAGGTGATATAAGGGATGAATTGTGCACATATAATCCTTTAGATATAAACTGTTGATCATGTCTGAGACTAAGTCTGGATCTAGCCACACCTAAACTCCCCTCTGAGAAGGAGTTTAGAACACAAGAGGGTCTTTTCCAAATCTCATGACTCAATGGGAGGGTCCCCCTGACAGTCTTCTCTGACCCTGTCCTTTGTGCGGTAAATAATCAAGTGTACCTTGCCATCGAATATCGTTAAACCACTGTTGCATTTACTGTGAAACTTTGTTATATCGCTGTTCCATACCAATAAACACACTGCTGCTTCTCCCTTATGAGTGAAGTGTGTCACTCCATCCACAGCAGCCTTCCTGAAAATTGTTCCAGTCCCTACATTGTTCCAGTCAAACTGTTAACTTCAGACTGAATTCAGGGACTGATTTTTAACTGGGGCTTCACCACCAATAACAACCATTTCAATGTAAATTCTCATTCCACAATTTGATTTTTTAGCTTCAGCTGATTGCATAAGAGGATGCTTTGAGGTGATTCCAGGTGCTCTTTGAAGCAGACTATTTGAGCAAGAGAATTATGCCAGAGATTTCAGAGGAAGAATTCGTGTAACCAGTTCCTGTGCCATGGTGGCTGCGCCACCACAGGGAACAGCCTGTTGCTACGTCCAGGTAATTAAGTTACTCCCTTGGCTCCAATGGCTGCATGCTATGTTGGGGAGTTGAGCCTTGGCACGGAAACAACAATAACCAAGGTTATGATCTGACATACAACCCATTACAAAACTGCTTATCCTTGGCTGCTTTCTAGTTACCATACAGCTTCTTTTCATTTGCAAAGGACGGTAACTCGGGGAAAGTAAACCAGCTAATTCTAAAAGCAGAACCTGTCCCCAGTTTCCTGTAAGGAAACTAGGCAACTATAACACAGACTGTAATCTGTATAAGTTTGTTCAAAGTTGGGGATTTCCACTTGACAAGCATTTCTGAAAACTGGTGCAATAATTATGAATGATGAATCTGGTGAAAAGTTACAACAGGAACAACAGTTTCCAGTAAGGCTGTCTTGATAAGACCAAGTCTGCTAGTGCTGGGAATCCTGGGCAGAACTAGAGAGCAACATGGTGTGACAAAGGGAGAAAGTACTAAATGCCATTAGTGTCAATCAAGTTTAATGCGGGTGTGTGAGGAAGTATGACTTCCTCTTTTCTGCTGGTTATGGGTTATTTCTGATGAGAAAACCCCTTGGAATCTGCATAGAGAACACTGAGCAAACTCTGGCTTTTGCAGGCTGGGATCTTTCTGTGCTCATGGACTGCTGCTGCTCATCAGAATGGTCCTGACAGGTCTGTTGTAGAACTGGGAAAAACCCACTGCACCTAAGGAGGGCACAGGTCAGTCAGGAAGGTCTAAGACACCGTTTTTTTGCCATGCCAACCAATCCAGTTCCCAGCCAGTTAGCAGCTACTCACATTGCAAGGTTAATGAACTTAAATTAGAAACCATTAAAACTCTCTACAGATTTTATTTTTCTTAATGCTATCCCGTGAAGTGAGCAAGATAAGGAACTTCAGAGGAGGTCAAGGACATGGTGTCCCAACTCCCTGGATACCTGGAACATCTGGAAGAAGAGGAGGAGGTTCTAACTATAGCACTAATTAGCTTATACCTTCCTGTTGGAAACTAGTATCTTCCAGTAGGATGCTTTCTATAGGAGGTAGGCTGAAGGCTTTCCAGTGGCCAGGCTTATGGTTACCCATTTGCATTTTACACTGCTGGGATTTTGAATTGGAAATTTGGGGTTTGCCAGTGGATCAGCAACACATGGAGCTGTCACTCTTCAGCTGCAGCAGTCAGATGATACTGTAATAGTTCTGTTTTCCATAGAGCTCCAGGGGTCCCAGAGATCTGCGCTGGTGAGGACAGTCATGCTGAACACACTCCAAGCTGTGTGGTTTATCACTGCTCCTCTCCACGTGGGTGTTGAGGGAATTGAACCAGCATTTTCACTTTTAATGAGGCATATTAAGTACAAAGTTGAGGAAGAGATCAATCACAGGCTAGATATGCTCTGTTTGCTGTAGATGTTTGCTCTTTTGCAGGCTAGCTCATGCCAGATTGTTGGATGATGACACACCGATCTGGATTGTGGAAATACTTCTGGTATGTAGGATAATTCTGATACTACTGATATGTAGTAAGCCACAGGAGTGTAAGCAAATCAGAGGTGTTAAGAAATGGCTGTTTCCTCTTTTGCGTGAACTTCTCAGCTTTCACGTGTATGCTGAACTAATTATTCAGTCCTAGTCATTAAAATGTTATCCCTTGGCTAACATACTGTGTAATGACTCTTTGGGAAAAGAATTATCTATGACTACATCAATCTGATTAGACCTATCTAAAATATCAGTGACAAATTTATGCTAAACAGGAAAGGGTAGCAATTTTTTTCCACCTTTTGACTCATGACAGTGTTGATTGCAGGTATAATACACATTTCAGATTTGGTATAGAAAGGGAAAATAAGAATTATTTCCTAACTAAAAACTCATTTGGGGTGTACTTTCTAATCAGTCATTCTGGTCAGGAGTCCCCTCTGAGTCATAAAGATTTATTGTAGGTCTTTTCAAAAAAGAATTGTGCCCCTTAATGGAATTTGTTATATAGGGTTAAATAGGAAGGACTAAGTGTCTTGTGAGCTGCTTTTTCAAACAGGAGCAGATCCAGCTCAGCAGAAGAAGACTTTACAGTTTCTGTTCAGATATAAGCAGTGAAAAGTCCTCTGGGGACTGGTACATAGAGGGTAAGGAGTGTTGTGGTATAGATAGACGTGTCCATGAAGCGAGGAAACATGCCTCTCTGAAAAGGCTTCTATGAAGTGAACGTGGGTTTACAGAAGAGGGATAGGCAGGCACAGGCTTGGGGACCAGAGTGAGGGTATCACCACGCTGTCACCCTGGAGAACGTTCCCCTCTGGCAACACCAGCCATGTGCTGTCCATAGTTTTTTTAAGGGGTGGCCTCAGGCAGCCGGTTGTTTGATAAGTTATAACTGTGCTCTGTGTTCACCTGTCTCTCCATAGCTAGTTCCGGTAAGGAGCTGCCTCCCGCAGCTAACATTTTCTCACCAAATGATGGATTTATTTATGGAAATTCTTCCTTCTGCTCTCTCAGGAGCATAATGTCTCCATTTCTTTGTTTACTTTCACTCCCTTCCCTTCCATGGGACAAAAGGAAAGATGATCAATTTTTGCCTTCTGATAAGATCAAAAAACTGTTGCATTTTTTTTTTTAAATGGGAAGCCCCAGCTTTATAAAAACAAACCAAAAAAAAAAAAAAAAAAGAGAAAACTATTTTAATTCTGAAAACTCTGAATTGCAGAAAAACATGAGACATTTCAAGCCATTCTAGTTTGTAACTGTGATTTAGTTTGAATAATAAGCAGAAGATATGTGGACTCGGGCATGATAAAACTGAATTACAGAGACACAGTCTTGTGGGATTGGTACAATGTTTGCATGTATGGGGATTATAGGGATGAGGAAGAGGTGAAGACAAGGTATTTACAACATGCTTGCTACCTATACAATATAATGTACAAATATTACAGCCTGTGTTTAGCCATACACCTCTCATATTTGCTTTCATGGTTGTTCCCATGCCAGGAAAGCTACATCCTAGTCAGTCACTGTCTTTTTTTATTAGCTTTTACAAAATGCCTAGACTCAACCCCTTTCCAGTAGCACTGGGATGGTCTAACCTACGAGCTCATTTGGGTGTTTGCTTTACCTTACAGTATTTTTGCAGTTTCACTTCTTCCTAGAAAACAAAGTACTTCTGTGTTACCTAATTCCTAGCATGAACTTTCCCAAGCTTGTTTTTGGTTGTATCATCAAGTCAGCGCACCTCCTGACACTTCTTTTGGTGTATTTCTGGTTGTCACCCTCTTTGCTGCACCACACTGACTGGAAAGGAGACCTTGAGGTTGAAACAGAGTGTAGCAACAGCAGCCAGTGTATGGCTAGTGGGTGCCCCGTTGGCTCTACAGCCCTGTGGCTCTGTACTTAGCCATCATATGACTTTGCTGATGAGTCTGGCAGATCTGGCAGCAGTTAAGGGATTTACAGTGGGGGACTACACGCGGGACTGGGACTAACCGTTGAGATATCTGGTGGTATGTGGGTGGTGGTGTCTGTGGTGCTGAGTGGAGCTGGCAGTAGGAGGACCCAGGATAAACAGGCATTTTGGGTGATGCATAAGAGAGGGTGATTCGCTGGTACACCCGGGGTTTTGGATGTAGGCTGAAGGTGCAGCTGTTGGGTATCGAAGCAATCTGGGGAAACAGGCTTGTTGCTGTATGTGAACATCTACGTGTGCCTGGCCTGGCAGGTAGAGTCCCTGCCCCACCACCTCCCAGCTCAGGGGACTGAGCTAGTTCCTGCTGTGCATGAAACCAAGAACTTTTTCATGTAATTAGCAGAAGATGCTATCACACAGACCTGAAATGATTTCACATTTACTACATTGTTTATTGCTATTGCTCTGGCACCATAGTTCTCTGTGAGGAGTCACCAGTCTGTCAGGCTAACCTTTAAACATAAAAGTGCATTAAAAAGAAGTGATTCCTTGGGGTATTTCCCAGTAGATTACAAACCTGTATCTACAAGATTTTGTATAGAGTCTTGGTTATAGTAATTAGTGTTTCTGCAAAGACAATGAAAATAACATGCTTGTACAGAGCTGGAATTTGGCTGTGAAACACCAGTCCATCTCACAGATTTATTGGTCCATAAAAATTACAGGCATAAAACCAGCCTTCTTTTGGGTTTTTATTAAATCTGTTAAAAAAATCTAACACTATAAAAATGTGATATAATTTGTGACATCCCTTAAGTTACCAAAAAAAGACTGAATCAGGGCAAACCAACTCAAATTTAAACATACTGTCTAGGATGCTGCCAGAAATATAAAATCATGCTTGAGTGCCACAGCCTCATTTTATAGCACATGCCTGAAGATAAATTTTATGGTTCAGATAAGGCCTTTTGAAAATAGACATTTATGAATCTTTTATTAAAGGGGACTCTTCACTGGGAACCACTGTAATAAAATCGTATCTCTGCAAAACAGATGATAGTGTCACTTTGTTACCATGCAACGAGCGTTGTTTCAATAGCCTGGCCACAAACCATACACAAAAATGCTCCAGTTTGGAACAGCAAAGGTTTATGTTCTCCTTTGTGCAGAAATTGCACATTCCCTCAAGTCCAGTTGTTCTAAAACTGAAAGCGAAATTTTAACATTTAAAAGTTTTGGCTTTAAAGAACCTGAGAGCTAAGCATGGTTTGACTCCAGAGTCCAGTTCTAAAGTCCACAGGGAGTTCCCAAAGGTGATGATGGGCCACCATCAGTCATTTTATTACAATCTGAAGGTGCTACTGCTGCTAAATGCGCAAGGACAAAGGAGAGGGACTTTGATTATTCATTCTGTTTAGTTGCTGTTTCACTCCATGGCTCTGGTTTGGCCATCTCCTATCTGCTTCAGCGAGGACAAAGCCCAGGCATAGTTCTGGGGACAGTTCACTCCAGGCTCTTTTCCCAAAGGGTAGTGTGTATGGGACTACCCTGGCTTTGGCTCTCTTCCCCTGTAGAGTCTTTCCATGATGTATCAGCATTTTTTCCCCTCCCACTCACCTCCGCACGGTGCTAGAGCATGTCCCTGGTCACACAATGCACGCTCTACATTGCTTGCTACAAAAACATCCTGAAGGACTGCAAAACACCTCTTACACTACTTTAAACACTTTGAACTGAAAGCAACAGACTGAGTAGTAGCAGTATCTTAGAACTGTCAGTGTACCACTGAGGCATGAGGAGGTCTGTGCTGAAGGGAGCTAACCTCTAGTCGTGTGGGCATGAGCCAGCCTACACTGCTTACTTTCATTTGTCAGTAGTAAACTAAAAACATACTGCAAAAGAGCTAAACAGGGCCAAGGCATTGGCTTGAGAAGTAGCATTTCTCATTTGTACAGTTTGGTGTTTCCTACCTCTCTGCCTGGACCAGTTTTGGTGCATGACCATCACGTAGCACTCCCTCAGATGATGGCCAGGGTTCACCCGAGGGATAACAGGAGGCCAGGGGCTGGTTGCAGTACGTATGGTGAAGGCCACCTTGTGGAAAAGGTCTAGCTATGCTGTTGCAAGAGAGCCAGGCTGTCCCATTTGTTTGCATGGTCAGAAGACACAACCCGGCTGTCCAGTTTACCAATACAGATGAAGCCAGTACTTCATAGCAATCAGCATCATGGTTTGCTACGGCAAATGTGAAAGGAAAACACTACAAAGCTGTTTACATATGGCAGGTTCTTCTTTGTTGTAATGTCCTTATGTAACTTTGTGACCTAATTGGCTGAATTTAGTATGTGTTTAGTGCTGTTAAACAGAACCCAGTTTCAATCCCAAGCAAAATTCCAGTATTTCGACATTTGTTTTTGTTACACATGAAGAAAAAACGTGAGCACATAGTTATTCAGAGAACAGATGTTCCCACAAAAGTTTAATTAAAAATCTAGACATTTTCCTGCTGTTTTTAAAATCTAAATGAAATGTTATCATAGTCCACAATCAAAAAAATCCACTTTGGTTTACTGAAGTGAACCCAAATTATTAATTTTCAGGTCTTCACCTCCCATCATACGTCCAGCATAATGAAGTAATATGACTATGTAGAGTGATCAAAAGAAAACATGTATTCACAATGAAAAATGTAGGGATTGAGAAGCCTCTAATTAGCTGCTGGGGCAACAGTTTGGCTGACGGGATTCATCTGGTCAGGTGCAGACATCTACCGCTGAGCTGATTGTCTGCTCTCTTATCAGAGTCACTGGACAGAAACAGGCACTGTTTGGAAAGTGAACAAACTTCGGTTTCTGAATGTAACTTAACCACACAGACTGAGGTAATGATCTAATTCTAGGTAATTTTAATGGGTAGAAACAGGCCTTTTGGGGTGAAATCCTTTGCCAATATTTACTTCAGAGAGAGACAGAAAAGGACCCAGAGGCAGGCACAAAACATTTTTAACTTGCTCTTTGTATTTTATCATACTTTGGTAAATTGCTGTCACGTATTTTACCACCTGTATTGCCCGAGAGACAGACATTCTCTGCAAACTCCTCCAGCACTGGAGTCTGAAGCAGCCCAGAAAGCCCGTGAATGATCTCTGTAACATATCTCAGGATAATCAGTATAAGCTATGATAGACAATGACACTGAAGTGAGAAACAGAGCTCTACTGAATGCCAGGAGGTAATCAAGCGTTTGAACTCATGCATCTGGCATCAGATTACCCTGTGCTGCAGTTATTAGAACAGTCTGGTGGATAACTTAATCAGGCATGTCTTTAAACACCACAAGTGAACAGTCATAAATTCTGAACAACAAGGATTTTTTTTGTACTTACTGCAGGTTTGACTCCTTTACAGGACTAACCAAAAAGAAACTTAAATGTTTCCATTTCTGAAGAGCTCAGAGTTAGGAGTGCCTTGCTGGTGTCTCCTGGGCAATGGAGGAATCACTGTACGCTTGCTCTCAGCTCCTTCTGATTGCTACGGCTCTTTCCAAAATCAGAGGGGAATCCCATGGTGCCACACAACCTAAACATTCTGTTGTCACAGAGCGGAGGTGGGAGAAGCACCTCACCACCCATTGACCTAAAGCTAGATGGTCACTGTGATGTGAAAAATCTCTCTATAGTAATCTTTGCTACCTTAATTGTCATCATCAAAACCTTGACAGACAGAATTACCAGGCTTTATGATGAGCTTTCCCATCTGAAAGAGACTATCTAAGTGTGTGACATACTTCAACTCTCCACCCCGAACTACTGTCTGGAGACATAAGAAGCGCTGAAGCAGCCTGTTCCTAAATTTGCTCATGCTATGTTAGCAGATACCCGCTACACTGTTTCTACCTGTACAAGGTATTTCTTAAAAATCCACTCTGCTGAAAGTGATTGCAAAATCTTTGTTAACCTAAAAATGTTCAACTATGTTCTTCCTCAGAGCTCACAAAACCCGTTTTAGAGGAATGAAGCTGGGTTAGTTAGCATTGGTAATATACAACTGTGGGTTAGTTTCAGGGGCGGCTTGGCTGATGTAGTGAAGTGGTTGAGAGTCAATGAAGAGAGAGCGGCCGAGGAAGAAGCAGAGGGAGGAAGAAGCAAAAGAAGGGAGAACACATGCTCTGGATGAGGTGAGGAGAAGGCAGCAGAGGCACTGGCATGAAGAGTATGCTGGTATGAGATGGTAAAAGACCTTGTTGCAGCTTGATAGTTTGGAGAGTGCTGCGACACCTCATGTAGGAATAGTTGCCTAAAATCTGGGTGCCAGACAGCATCCCATGCTTTGTCTTTTGGATCATGTATTTTGGCTGTCTCCTTGGGTGTTGCTATGGGAATGATGGAGGTGGAGGGTATGCCAAACTCCAGCCATTTAGGAGCTCTGGAGAAGGGTTGTAGGTTGGATAAACAGCTCTTACAAGATGGACTTAGTTGTGAATGTATTTTTAGCACTTTTAATGGACCAATTTCTGTTGACATTATGCTATTTACATTTTTTTCATGTGTAGGGAAACAGAGCATCAGAGATCTCAGCACTGTCTGTGAAAAAAAGACATTTGAATGAAAAAACTCTGTCTCTGGTAACACGTTAATTTACAGAAGCCTCTGGATTTAATAGCCAGCAAAGCACTCCTGTAATCACTGTTCTCCTTCACTTCTGCATATTAGGAGTTTGGGGTTGCCCACAGAAGGAAATCCCTCACAGGACTTCCCTTTTGAGGGATTTTCTCAAGGTAACTTATGTTACAGTAACTGGAATTTTTCAGACTGTGTTGCCTACTCTTATCTGGCTTGTTTTCCTCAGCAAGGGAACTGCTGTTATAGGCACAGGTTGTCCTTTGTGCCTCCATCAAGAAGCTTGAACCACCACAGAGTGCATGCCCGCAACGTATCTGTATAGGCAGGTATAAATATTCACACTCTTGTCTCTTGAACATACACAGCAAAGAGACTGCGGTGCCGAGTATGAGCACTACGGGTATGCCAAGAACCCATACGCAGTTCGACACACTCACAGCTCAAATGAGTTCTCACTACTAAAACTGCTTTCTATTCATAATCTCATTGCTGTCTTGCAGCCCAGGGTGATGGTAGCTCCGGTATCTTCGCTCACGTAACTTTTCTGCCAGGGATTGACTGGCAGAAAGGAAGGCAGTCTCTTGGCCAAGCTCAGCCCCTGGGGATCCCTAATAAATAAGCACAGCCACACACTGTTTTGCACTCCCATGCAGAACTGTGGGGAAATTAAATTAAATTGAGGAAATTAAACCAAGCTCTCCAGGCTTTGAAGAAAAGGGTTTTCCTCAGTCATAAGCAATCCACTGTACAAATGGGTGTAAACAAAGGGAACACAGGGGAGAGAAACAAAATACATGTCATGAATATCCCCAAAGGCAGACTACCACCCCCAGAATATACTACTGCCAGGCTAAATCCAAGGTTTTTTTCCTCTGTGAGGGTGGAAGTAGGAATCTCTCTAACTCAGACAACTGCAACAGCCATCACCTTGTGTGCTTGTTGATCTGGAATACTGTGACCTCTGCTATTGGAGCTTACTGTTCAGGTCATGGCTGAAAAGGAAGGTCTGGAACTGCCTGGAATTCTTTTTCTTTAAGCCACTTCCCAGGGGATAAGGGAAGCCATCCTCACCGGCAGCTGTGCTGGGTGACATGACACCTGAATGGAGGGCAAGTCACTTCAGCAAATTACTAGTATTTTATATGTCAAAGAGGATGGAAGAAAATGCAACAAGAAGAGCAAAAAGAGATTTGATGTGTGGACCGGCTTCCCAATCCATCTTATTCCACTGCAAATGCAAAAGATAGCCCCCATCCTACAAACTATTAGCCAGTAATTTTTCCATGGTAAAAGTTTTGTAGTGTTAGCGTGGTGTCTGCCCAATATAGAAGTAATGGGGCATCTTTGCTGGGGTCACAGGAACAGGGAATTCATTTAAACTGTGTCTGTCTTGGCTCATGTACATGAATTTTAGTGGTAGCAGAACCCTTTTTCAAAGTTTTGATTTTACATGGTGATTAGAAATTACCTGGCAACTTCATAATCAGCCCAGAAAGGATTTAAACTTGGGAGTTCCTCTTGCATTTTGGTGTCAGCAGCAGTTTCTTTTTCTACCTTCCTGCGCAGGGGATGTTTTGAAACATCTTGTGCACCACGAGTTGCTCGTACGGTTTGGGAATCCCTAACCAGAGGCCAGTCTGAGCTGCCTCCCCCACTTCTCCCAGCCTCTCACGCGTATTCCAAGGCTCTGCTCAGAACAGATATTTTTGGCTATTTCAGAAAACTGTTGTTTATTCCAAGAACGCATCTGAAGAATTTACACATCAAAGCCCATGCTGCCAAGAACATGGAAACTATAACTGTAATACAAAGGATGCTTAATAAAACCAAGACAGGACCCTAATGAAATAAATGCTTATTGCGTCCACTATAGCAAGCAAGGGATCTTAATGTGCGAAGGTATAGGACAAAAAGTCTTGCTGCTCAAAACAGTGGTATAATTATTTTAATAGGATAAAAACTAGATGAAGAGACTTTCAGGTCATATCAATAAGATCCATCTTTTACAAGCAGAAGTGCAGAAATTGCGCCTGTGAATGGGAACTCGGTGTTCCTGTGACTTGTCCATAAAGCGTGGACATGGTCCCACAGCAGCTGAAGGGCCAGGACCCACGCTTTCCTCTTTGCTGGTATCATCTGTTGCTCGAGATGTGCCTGAACTTGTTGCCTTCGCTCTTGAGCCTGCATTGCCCATATTCCCACTGTTTCTGCAGATCCTGTTTGACAGGTCGATACTGCCTTTTTAAGCGTATGTCAGATCTTGATGAGCACTCAGTGTCTTGAACGTGCTAGTCCCACGTGCAGTCATACTGCAATGCAGAAGCAAATTGTCCTCCTCCTCTTGGTACCTGATCGGCACTGCTGTTGAAGCAAATGGAAGTGTCACCCAAACAGGTATGTGTGGAGAATATGGCCCTGAGCAAGACTTTGCTCTTCTGGAGGTCACTGCCATGAGGATCCACAGCATTGCCAAGTGTACTACTGTCCTCCAGTGAGGCGTGAGAAAGTTTTGATAGAAACCTAAAGAATTTCTCAGGAACTGTTAAGAAAAAAGTAAAATCAAAAGCAGGGGCAGTATGTGCTGCCCTTCCTGTACAAGTACAATTCTGAGGAACTGGGAAGACTGCAAAAATAGGAAGTTACATTGCAACATGGGGCTATGTCATCCAGGAGCAGTGAGTGCTTGCAGTTTTTGGAGAAGATGGTTCAATCAGCACTGTTTTGCTGTCAAGTTGAAAGGAGAATGTGTGACTAAAGTCAGGGCAATTTCATGCACTTGGGACACAGGGAGGTTTTATTTGTGCATGAACTTTGTCTTTTAATAGAACTTGTTGAGAAAAGCCACTGTGAAAGGACTGAAAACTGTTTTCTCTCTTTTTTTTTTTCTTCTTTCTTTTTTTTTTTTTTTTTTTTTTAATTTCTTTCTGGCAACGTCAGGTATGCTTTTAAGCGAAGGTCACCTACAGAAGAAAAGGAGTCCAGACATGACAAGCTCTGAAGCTAATCTTCACTCAGGGAGGTGGTTGTGTATATAGTTTTTCAGCTACTGTTGGTAAAGTTGATGGCCTAAGATGGCTTGGGCCAGTCATCACAGCTGAAGAAGTGAGGTCCTCCATCCTACATTTGTCTCTGCTTACTCTCAGTTGCATGATTTCCCTATTCATCTTGCACCAATTTGCTCTTGTCAGACCCTGAGCTGATTCAACTCCCTTACTTGGAAGAAAACTGACCTGAAAAAAAAAGAACGGTCTTCTGCTTGACTAGCGGTAGGTTAGGCTTCGTGGAGAGAGAGAGAGGTAGAGATAGCAGGAAGAACATCTTTTTTAAAGACCATATCTCTTTAGCCATTCTTTTAAATTTAACCCTGGCTTCAGAAGAGGTCTTATCCCTGTGCTGAGAAAAGGTTCTAGTCCCAGTGGTACTGAGCTAAATGTTTCAATACTCTTTGTTTTTCACACAGAGAACGAATTTCTGACCCCCTCCGAGATGGCAGGAGGTGGCTTTAATGGAACCGTGGCACTATCTCTGTTTGTGAGGATTTGTTGATATTGCAAATGAGAATTAGTATCTCAAGCTGATAATGATTCTTTTCTGCTGTTGCAAGACGTTTTCAGGGCTGATATCTTTCCAAAGCTGCTATGAAATTAAAGCTGTGCAAGAGCAGTATAATGAGAAGCATCAAACTGTATGATGTGGAAGGATGTGACTCGCTGCACGAATATGGTACTAGAGTTTCGTGTTGGGTGGGAAGGTGGACTGGAATTCAGAGAATCTGAATACTGGCCTATGCTGTGCCCACGGCATAGCTTATGACCTAAAATGAGGTGCTCAAGCCTTCTGTGTGTTACCTCATGTACAAAGGACACCAAATGGATATTTACTTCTTGCTTTGACATCAAGGAATTAAAAAAAAACCCCTAATGTAAGTGATAGGTAGTAAAGTTTCACAACACGGGACACTCCTGGAGGTTGTGCCACATGTGGAAATGTACCCCTTGGTAAGTTAACCGCTTTACCAAACCCACCCCTGCCTTTTTCAAACCACAGAAATTCTGTTTACTGAAACGCAGTAACTCTTGCAGAGTTTTGTCCGGGAGACAGTCCTCCACTGTTGCAACTCATTACCACATTTTGATTTGCTCAGTATCATTTGGCAACAGTCTGAAAAGGCACTTCGGGGATTTCATCTGCTCTGGCCCAGGAAAACAAACAGCCAGGCTCCGCACCCCGTGAGGCTCCCGCCTGTCCCGCCGCCCCTCCCCACCTACTGCTTCGCGTTCCAGAGAGCAGGACTGGCCCCCCTTTTTTTTTGCTGCCTGCCGCTTCTAGCAATAAGATTAGCAGTAGGCGTCAGTTTCGGGCTGGTATAAGGCACCTTCACCTTTTCAATAGCTTTTGTGGGTTTGTTCACTGCAAACTTTTAGAAATTCATTCCAGCTATGTATTTTGAATGCCACATCATCCCCGCCGCGCGGCGGAGCTCCAGGAGCGCCTTTCCCCAGCCGCATCGCTCCGTTGCGGAGCGCAAAGCTGGTTAGGAACGGCCGCGCGCCGAGCGGGGCAGCCCCGGCTCCCGCTGCCGCTGCCGCTCCCGCTCCCGCTGCCACCGCGGCCCTTGGGCGCCCCCTGGCGGCGGCGGGGCGCTGCCGGGCGCTCCCCGGTGCCGCGTCCCGCTCTGCCGGGCGGTGGCGGGGCAGCGGGGGGGCGGGCGATGCCGCCCCCCGGGGTGCCCGGGGCACAGAGGCGCCGAGTTAGCACCGCAGCAGCGTCCGCTTCGCTCTGCCGCGCGGAGAGCGGTCCCGCAGGGGAGCGCGGCACGCAGCCCGGGGGGCGGCACGGCCTTCGCCGCTGCGGGCGTTGCTGCCCGGCGGGGCCGCCGGCCTGGGCGCCCACGGCGCTGCCCGCGCTCCGCAGCCGCGGCCGGGCGTGTGGCAAACGGCAGGGAATGGAGGCGGGGGGCTCGCTGCGCACCATCCCTCGCAGGTGTACCGGCGATTCGCCAGGGAGGTTGAATAGAAGGTACTCTGAAGTCTCGCAGTGTTCAGCAGAGAATTGTGTTTTCTGTGAACTGTTAAATGAAGCGGGGTTGTATAACGGGAATGCAGCAGCTTTCCTACCGCGCTGACACCACGTGTGGCCCTCATTGTGCGGCACAGGATGGTGGCTCCCGTGGGTGGGGGGCCGGGGGTGGTGAGGGTTGCCCAGGGGGTCTGTCAGGGCAGGGCCTGGCTCCCAAAGAAATAGAGTTAAGTTTCCATGCTGGCTTTCAAATGGTTGCTAGCTACATTGGTCGGTCTTGGTGATGAGGGAGGGCAACGCCAGAGCATTTGTGAGGCCCCAGACGGGCGGTGGGAGAACACCTTGGTGGCAGAAGGTTTGCCTGCCACGTGGGACAGCCAGGTCCCCCTGCACCTGCGCAGCGCTGGGGCCGGCTGGCTGGGTGGCAGCGCTGCCAAAAAGGACCCGGGATACAACTAAAATTATCAGCCAGAAATGCGGCCTCATGCCAAAGCGGCCAGCGGCCTCCTGGGCTGCGCAGAGCCCCAGCAGGCTGAGGGTGACCCTCCCTCCCCGGCTCAGCCCTGGCCAGACCACAGCTGGAGTGCCCGGCCCAGGCCTGGGCTCCCCCGGGCAGGCAGGACAGGGTCATACTGGAGTGAGTCCTGCGAAGGGCGACTGAGATGATGAAGGGATTAGAGCTGGTCCTGATGTACAAGGAGAAGCTGGGACAGATGGCATTGTTTAGATTGCGGAAGAGTCTCAGGGGGGACATTCAAGTGGGGATATTGCCCAATGTGTGCAAATATCTGATGGGGGACAGTAAAGACGACAAGAGACAGGCCCTGCTAAGCGGTACCCAGTGAAGGAACAAGAGGGAATTGGCACAAACCGAAGTATGAGAATTCCCATTCGAACACAAGGAGAGTGTTTTTACTGTGAGGATGGTCAAACACAGGCACAGGTTGCCCAGAGAGGCCGGTGGGTTTCCTTCCCTGCAGATATTCAAAAATATCTCTGGACATGGTTCACCAGAACCTGGTCTAGGTGACCCTGCTTTGAACAGGAAGGTTGGACTAAATGATCTCCAGACATCTCTGCCAGCCTCAGCCGTTGTGTTCCTGTGATTCCAGGAAAAGTGATTTTAAAGCAAGAAACACATCCTTTTTTTTTTTAAAAAAAAAAAAAAAAAAGTGAAGAAGAAAAAGGTAGTGGGAGAGAAGATTGCCCTTGCTTTCTGGATCCTAAGGACTGAAAGAGGTAAGAGTTGGTTTTTTTTTTCTTTTTTCTCCCCTTTGTCATTGAATTGAGTTGGCTGGAAATGTGAGTAAGGGTGGGAAAGGAACTGGTAGACATAATACTTCTACTATTACTCAGTCAAAAGGATTGCAAGGCTGAGATGGGGAATTTTTTGCTGGCCTGTAGATCTGTTGGGAATCACCTTGTGTTTTTGCTGCCTGCCGCTTCTAGCAATAAGATTAGCAGTAGGTGTCATTTTCGGGCTGGTATAAGGCACCTTCACCATTTCAATAGCTTTTGTGGGTTTGTTCACTGCAAACTTTTAGAAATTCATTCCAGCTATGTATTTTGAATGCCACAGAATTGAAAATTATCTTTTGAACTGTAGGTCTGGACTTGGATTTAGAACCTATAGCAATACATAGTGCAGCAATTTGCTCCTGCGTTCTGAATGTCCAGACGGATGCCCAGGGACATAACAATCAGACTCTGTAAAATGGCACATTGCAAAGTCCTTATCCAAGGAAAACCTCAGCTTCAGGTTTTGGGTAACTATTAATTGTCTTCATAACTTTTCCATAAATACTATGTAGCTAGTAAATGCACAGAGCTGACTTTTGATTGCATCTAGCTTTCAGGAGATGTCTTTTACATGATCTAGTTAGAAAATCCACTGGCCAAATGCTGGTGTTATTCCCCATTCCTATGTCTGTCCATGAAAGTATTGTGAGAATGGGACAAATCTAACACTAGCATAGTGGAAAGAAAGATTGTCAGATATTTTGTCTTTGTGACAGGTATTATTAGTCCATTCAGGGAAAAATGCCAAAAAAAAATAAATCATAAGAATGGAAATCTGCCCAGTTTTCTTTAGGTTTTTTTTTTTTTAGTTTTTTTTTTTTTTTTTTTTTTAAATAAGATTGGGTTCAGTTTTATGTTGTATTTCAGAACCTTTGCTTTCATGTTTGGATTCAAGTAAATCTAGGAACCTAAAAGTCAAAATGTTGACGAAAGCAAGTGGCTTGCTCAATAGTCTGTATTTGCATGTCTTGCATGGCTTGCTGTGGATGAGCGCTGTCTACTTATGAAAACATACTTTCTACATCCTTGTGGTCCATAAAATGTTGGCCTATATTAAGCAACGTGGCAGCAGAAGTCACAATGTTCCTGTGTTGGTGCAAGAGGATTTTATGGGTTTGCTGACTTCTGTTTCAGAAAGCCGGTCTTTGGAAGATTTTGCCTTCTTCTTGTACAGAGTTTACATACTGTAGATTAACTTTGCCTAGGAATGCATGAGAGCCAGCTGAGAGCTTGTGGGTTGAGGTTAGTGGGTGACCAACATCGGTGTTGTGGCAGCTGTCTGCTACAGTCCGGAAGAAAAAGTAGGTGAGGTCACCTGACTGAAAAACGTGAGAAAGGAATGTAATAAAAAGGTAGAAGCAGGGTCAGGTCATTCCTCCGAAAGCTGGAAGAAGAGACACTGTCTGAGTGTGCAGGGATTCAGTTAGGAAAGTGAAAGCCCATCTGGACTTGTATCTATTGAGGGATGTGAAGGGCATTAGGTACGTCAGGATGTGTAGCAACATGTGCTGGGATTACAAATGTCCATGTTATTAATGTATGGCAAAATAACCTGAAATGAACATGTTTCTTAAGGAATGTATTCAAACAGAAAGACTGTACTTTCTTGAAGGAGATTGTCTTCTTCGACATATGAATTCACAATTACCTGAAGATTAGATTGCTCCCAGCCTCCTGTTTGTGTATAAAGCATTCAGTATTTGTACTTCTATGGCACATGAATGTTGTGTTACCAAATATTTATTCTGTATGAAACAACCAACAAAGCAGTAAAATTTCCAAGTGTGATTTTCCTGTTTGCATGTCTACCTTCTGTCAGACTGATTCTATTCACTTATCACTTTGTATGATTCTAGGAAAGGAGAAAATTCCCCTTGCAAGGTCAGAAACTTCTGAGAGAAATCCTAGTGATTTTTTTACAAAGCCAACAGTGAGAACTCCGTGCCACAGGGTGGAGTGAAAAGTGCAGATGTTTGAAAAACTAATTGTTTTCTAAAAGTAACATTTTTCATTGTATTTTCACTACTGTGATGAAAAATTACCATTATTTAGATAGACATCTTGTGATCTTTTTTTGTGGCACGTGCTGCTATGATAGGACAGACTGTCCCTTTAGAAACAGATCAGTCTGGTCAGACTCTGTCCCAAGGTCTTGCCCTTCAATCACAGCATTTTGGGTCTCCTAGCTTTATGTCCCAGCACAGATTTGGGGCAGCCAGCTGGAAGTTAGCCTATGCGACATGAATTTTATGCGCAGACTAGGGCAAGACTAATATATTTGATCGCTAGATGTGAAAAGCCCTCGCTCTTCTGGGCAGCATCACGAACACCT
This sequence comes from Falco peregrinus, assembly GCF_023634155.1. Classification (NCBI taxonomy): domain Eukaryota; kingdom Metazoa; phylum Chordata; class Aves; order Falconiformes; family Falconidae; genus Falco; species Falco peregrinus. Next base: position 7,826,093 of record NC_073726.1, on the reverse strand, counting down.
GGGAAACACCAGCTAAGCCTGTGAGAACTGCAGGAAAAGAAAGATTCCCACCAGGGACTGTAGCTGAAGCAGGCGCTTGTAGAGCTTTTTATTGTTCAGTGTTGGGTTTCTGTGTTTCTGTCTCGACTTCCAGACTGAAATATGGGTGTGGATAGTGAGCAAGCCACTCGCAACAGATCTGAGCCACACAGATTGGCATGAAGTGCATAAACTAAGTGCAAAAAATAGGGTCTACTGTATCCCATCTGTGTCAGGATGACTATATTTCAGCTGTTGGGTTGCAAATGAATGACCACCAGCTTGACTCAGATTTCTGAAGTTCTCACAGGCTGCCTGGACAAAACTTGCAGGTGGAAGCAGACAAGAGATCTGAGAATTCAAATGGATGATAACGTGGTTTCCAGGCAGTTCCCAGTTCTACCTGTAGGCCTTTCACTGCCAGGGACTGAAGAGCCATCTGCTAGGTTCCAGAAAAATCATGAGAAAGACATATGATTTTTTTTTTTTAAATTTTAAATAAAGATTTCTTCTTTCCTCCTACCTGTTTTATTCCTAGTCTCCATTCCTAGTTTCCATTGCCCTGAAACTTTCATGCTTTTCGAGAGCTGTGTTTTTTTAGGACAACTCTGCATATGGAAAGAGCTCAGTAAATAAAGTAGTTTATAACTGGGAGAAGTTAGCCTATTCCCTTCAGTTATTCAGCTTCTTCAACAGAACTGATTGCCAAGCTGATTTTTTTAATTGGCCTAGTTTGATATTGGCCCATTTCACTTTAATCAAAACAGACCATAGAATGAAATAACTTTTAAATTTGAAAAGCTGAAAACATTACTGAAATTCACTGTCTGGAGGACTTTTCTGTTTCTATAGCTTCAGCCATAGAGATCTAGAGGGAAAACCAGAGAGGCAAAAGCTGAGACTCAGCTTTTCACTTGGGTGAACAGAAGAGGGAAATGGCTTTTGCCTCATTCTCCTTCTGTTACTTCTTAAACTAGAATACTTTAGAAGTTCAGTTGAACAGAAAAATTGATTGCCCATGTCTGGAACAAAGTTGAACACAATTGCAGGTCAAGAAGCTCAAATTAAAATTTGTGGGAATTACCAAATTACCTCAAGATATTCTTAAAGACACAGGCTTTAAGCTGATGAAATATTTTGGAATGCATCTGTTGGACTCAGGCACCAAAGATGTTTAGACTCTGAAATATAATCTCCCTTGGAGTTTTTAAAGGTATTTGAAATCAGTAGGATTACTCCACAGAATCAGAGCATTCCCCAGCTCTGCTCTGTCCCCCCCTCTAAACAGCTAAGTACACTTGTAACTCCATTCCTAAGAAGCTTGGAAATGTTCAGGTATGTTATTGAGCAAGGCTACAATGGAATTAAATATTCATAGCTTGGATAAGAATAAAGTTTCTATAAAACACATGTTGCTGAACGTCTCATTCTGCTTTCCAAAATGCATTACTCCTCTTGAAACCGACAGTTTAAAGTTGGAAGATAGTTCTCTCTTACTCTTAAAGAAGATATTTAAAATAGAATTTTCTCTTGCTTTCAGCCTGTAAAGGAATTTTCATAGGTGTTAAACCATAAACGCCTCTTGGAAGGCTGGCACAATGTGCAGTATACATCTTTACAGTTAAAATGCCTCAGATCTGTATTTTAAACATGTAGTTCTGACCTAATAGTGTCAGTTAGCTGTAGATTGGCTTAAGTTGTATCTCAGTTTGGATATGAGGGTTGGACTACAGATCTAGAGTCGATGACTGTGTTTTATAGCTGGCTGCCTGTTTTGCATGGTGTGGATTTTAGTGCTGTTCGGGCATTTCATACGCTTACTGAGTGGAAAGACCAACATTAACACGTCTGATGTGGAGCAGCGCAGTAAAAGGATAGCACAAAGGCCTTCCTACGTGTGAACAAGTCCACTAGATGTCCCTCCAGCTCTTTGTGATAACACATGGCTGATTAACTCAGACCAAATGGCTCAGAGATGAAGAGCACTGCAGTTTATGTCCCATATCTTGTGTACGTAGCCTGGCCTGGGTTCCTACAGAAGTTATGAGACCAGCATAAATCCAGTTTCAGAAGCCGAAGGTAGGCACCTTCCTTCCATATATGTACACGCGTGGTTTTGATCTTTCAAACTTTTTTTGTCCTTCTAACTTTCCTTTTTGACAGAGCTTTTGCAGTAATTCGAATGGAAGGAAAATGCAATCTTACCGTATGGATAGTAGGTGGATATAACACTGGGGTGGAAAACAGTGCAGCTGTAGGTTTTGTCTGGCTTTTTACAGGGAAAAGACAACTTAGCTCAGTCTCAACATTCCTACTCTGCAGGTGAAGCCTAGTCTACGAGTTAACGTAACATGGCGGTCTGGTTAGGTGGCCTGATCAGCCATTCCGTCTTGCTATGAAAGTGGCCAGCTCAGGTACCTCAGAAAAGTTAAGACACTTTTTCGCTACACCCTGAAACATGAAGATTAATCTCCTCTGAAGTGCTGTTAACTCTGTTCCATATTCTTGTGCTACCTCTGAAAAGGTAATCTCCTTTTCATCTCTCTACCGTCCTGATGCTTGTGACAACTGGAAATGTAGTTCCAGAGTTTGAGTAACTATCATGTGAGATGATGTTCTATTTTGATTGCATATCCTCTTACTTTTGTGTTTCAACACAGTGAAAATGAATCTCTCAGCCTTGTTCTTTGTGTTTTTTAATCCCATAACCTCTTATTCACCTGCTTTCTAAGAAAAAGAATCCTTATATTCTTATGATTTCTACCAATATCCCTACTCTCTCATCACATTTTCTTTGAATTTTCTCCCTCAATTTCTCTGTTGTATTTTGCTTGGTGGGGTGACTAGCGTGGCATAAATTTCTTTAGATGACAAAACCACAGAAAGTGGGACTAATATATTGCTAACTTCTTAACAAGGTCACCAATTCATACATAGCTGTATGGAACAGTATGTCCATATTTCTCTTGGCAAGCTAATATGCAAGGAATATTAGATGCAGGCAAAATAAATTAGTTAAGATATAGAAAAAATAGCCCTTTGGGTAGCTTCATCTGCAGCACTACTCATATAATGATTACACAGACTGAGAGTTATTTTTAATAGAGATAAATTGTGTTGAAAATAAGGGGTATTGCTTTATAATTAGGAGGTGCTTCTGTTGTTAAATTTAATGTGACCACTCCATTATCTTCTGCTTGCTGTGCATCCTGTCTCTCGAAGCACATCTCCGGTACGGTGACATAGCAGGTGTATCTAGATAGAGAGTTAATAGAGAGTTAGGAAGTGCTCTCTAGAAACCTTTGCTAGATGTCAGGGGTGTGAATGGTGTAGGGCAGACACTTCCATTTTGATCTTCTGCTGTAGGTTTATACTATAATCCCAGACAACAAATGCTTGGTTATATGATGTGGTAAATAAAAGCGAGGAGACATCAGACAAAAAAACCTGGTGATTCAGAGAGACAAGGACAGTGCTATTTAGAACCAGAGCAATAGTGCCTCAAATCCTCTAGGTTCCTTCTGCTCCAGCTGTGATCGGCATAGCCCAGTTATGAAATTTAATATTAGAGCTGAAGATGTGGATAAAACATGGTGGAAAGAATTATTTTCTCTGGAAGGAGACACAGAATGCCTTGAATATAACTAGCAATGACAGTGAGTGGAGTGGAGTGAGGATGGGGGGAAAGAGAGTATACAAAGAGGCAGCAATGTTCCTGTGCTGATTTACATTAGTAAATCAGACCACTGCACTCTGAATGAGCTGTGGCACAGAAACAAGCCCTTATCAATAAAACAAGCTAACCTATATCCAAACCAGAAGGTGGTAACACTCAATCTCTGCTAAAAGCAAAGACCAAATTTTGTTTTTCTCTGTTGAGAATTTGACTTAAATCATGTAAGACATTTTTCTCTGACCACAGGCACACAGGAATTTTAGAAAACTGCAAGTCAGTTTGCTGTGGGGAAAATAGTTCCAGTTTTATATTTAAAAAAAAAAAAAAAGAAAAAAAAAAAAGAAAAAGAAAAAAAAAGGGAGAAAATCAGAGAAGTTATCCCTATGCTTGTAGGATTTCCTGGAGCAAGCAGAAGTGGGGAAGCTAGTGATATTGTCCTGCACTGGGAATTTGGAAGCCAGGACTCAAATGTGCGAGGACCTGTATAAAATGGTTACAAAGGGACAGGACACGTTTTACCTTGAATATTTAGCAGTGTCAGAGACACATCCAAACCTTTTGGTGATGGTAAAGTTTATGTTCATATGCAGACTGGGTTGCTAAGGAGTCAGCCTAGCAATAATAAGGGATCTGGTGATCCCCTGTATCCCCATGACATCTCCCTTTTGGTTCTTCTAGCCTGCTTTGATCCTTTGTACCTGCTGTTGTTTTGTTACTGTTCCTGTAGTATTGCCTGTGACGGGTAGAAGGGAGCAGAGGAAGAAATTAGGAACAAGTTTTCTGCTTTCTCTTCTTCTTACCTTTTCTTCCAGCTTTCCTCTCTTCCTCTCTGCTTAAATCATGGGAAGGAAGATTAGGGAGGTTGATGGGGAATTCCTTTCCTATCTCTGTTCCCCTTCTGAAAGAAAAACAGGTGCCTGTACTAGTCCTCTAACTCCTTCTAGTCCTAAAGTTGTCACTGTATGTCTCCGTCTTACCCAACCACCTGACTGTTTTCCTATCCAGTTCCCCTGTTTGCCAGCTGCTGTTTTTAGGGACTGTTCAATAGAAAGGATCACTATTTGTTGGTTAGTTAGACATGTCCATGACAGAAGTCTTCAGAAGGGCAATACTGATTAAGTTGTTTTCTGCTGAAGTTAATGGCTCATAATTTTACAAGTATCTCATTGGCAATGTTGAGAGTCTACATGAAAATACATTTCAGGATCAAGTCACTATTACAGAAATTGGCTTATGTTGTTCAAGTAGTAAATAGCGTTGCCTGCACCAATTTTTTCACTTTGGATCAGGGATGCAAACTGATGTACATGTAATACATTGATGGTGCTATTTGCCATCTCAGACACATAAAGATGAATGCATAAACTTCTGACCTTGCTTTACTTTGTAAGAGAAGCCATACTACTGATCCTTGCCTGGACAGATGGTCATCATTTATCATGTAAAAAGAATCATCAAACTATGTAGGATTCTTTGTGCAATATTCTTCAGGGCGGTTGCCACAGGGAAATAATTCACTTTTATTTATTTAGAAAATGGCTTTTATTAAATCCCTGCCTGTTACACCTCAAGCCTTCCTTGCAAAGCATAAGACAGAGAACAAATCAATCAAACCAATAATATACGTGTGCTATGTTTTCCTGTTGGACAAAAATGTCCCATTTGGAATTGACTGACAAGAATAAGATCTTCTTTTCCTTATTTGTTAGTATTTTTGAAATTAGGTAATATTAATGTGATAATGGAAAATCAAGAGATAAACATTACTTGTTAAACACTGAAATCTCCTTTGTAGGTCAGTCATAACAGAAAATTCATGACAATAAAGCCAAGCAAGAACACTATTAATTGTTTTAGATGGAAATATTTCCTTGATAACAATGTCAGTATTTTCTGTGTGCCTGTTTTCTTTATCTTTTAGAAAGACTGTTATTTGAGAAGCAATCTCTATATAGTAACAGCAACTGCAATTTTAGTACTTTGAAAGACATTGCTTCATAATTGTCAAAATCCTCCTCAAATATGTCTATTTGGATTCATTTTTTACAGGTCAAATGAAAAGCATGAGCAGGCTGTTGATGATTTCAGATTCCAGACTTGCAATCTAGTAAATATTAGTCTGATACAGGGCTATAATAAAGTGCTCCTTCTTTCTGATGGCACTATTTTAAACAACACAACTGAAAAAAGCTTACTTGTCAAGGGTGATAAGACTTAGTCCTACCCTGCAGAACATGGCAAAATCAGATTGCATCTAGGTTGTGTCTTTGGGATTGTCTGTCAGTGGAAATTTAATTTGTGCTTATGAAGTTCACACTGTGGGTATGCTCGTGATTACATGGTGTAGGTTTTTAGGGATACAGCTCGGTGAGATCATTTGCATGCATTCAGCTTTCACCAGAAAGGAAAGGTTCATGTTGTAACAAGGGTGAATTCTCAACCCATAACTTAATTACCTTGTCACGAGCATGAGAGAGGCCATTTGAAGATCTGGATTTATTTTCCTTCTTCACTCTCCCATTTCTTTTTGATTGTTAATTCTCAGGAGAAGAAATACATGATGGGAAGTGAGCCTAAACCTCTCCTCACTGCTCTTGGAGAACTTGTGAACTTGAGTTTTTAATAGTACCATTTCTTTAATAAACTATCAGAAAAAAAGAATCTACAGATTGGCTTCCATATGAGTCACAGCTAATACGGAACAGAAGGGTTTATAGTATAGTTGGTGACACCATTAATAAGTTACCTGGTTTAGGAACAACTGTAGGTATTTTAATAAAATATGCCAGTTTCTTAAAAATAAATGCAAGCAAGATTTCACCACTGTTCTCTGACCTGAATTATCTTCTCTTCACAGTAAAATCTGTGCACATTAATGGATAATTGCTACAGACAGTCCTGGGCATCAAGTGCATGTCTCGACTGTGTCTAATGTAGAGTAAGACGTGGGTGGCCCCCTTCTCCCATACTCCATAGGGAGTAAACCCAGGCAGGGAGGGCAAGCAGGGAAGGCAGGTGGTGTGACATGCTCCCATAGCTGCCCCAGGGCAGACTGGGACAGCAGAGCTGATGATGGTTCTGACACTCTGTTATCAAATTTAGGAAGCAAAACATGCCAGTAAGATGGGTTCATTTGTAAGAAAATGCATATTGACCTTAGCTCTTCCGCACCCTATTCTGCCACGTGTATTTTACACTAGTATGAGTTTCAATTGAAAGTGTGGGGCATCTCCTGAGATGGGCTGGTACTTGTGCCCCTTGTGAAGTGATGAAAATGACAGCACCAGTTATGTAAGAACAGATCACCTTTACCCTAATTTTGTCAGATCAAAAGCTGTCTCTTCACAATTCTATGGGTGAGCGTGGTATTAGCAAAAACTAAAGTAATACTTTGGTTATTAATGGGCATAAAGGATGTTTATTGAAAGGTGTAGTTCATTGGACACTCTCTGAACTGAGTTTCTCAGAAGTCAACGATTTGTCTACTGTGCTGAATGTCATGGAAAACACTTTTTCCATTTTAGTCATCCTATTTACTATGTGCCACTTCTCAAAACTGTTCACGATGCTGTTGTTCTTTCCTCATGTTTTCATCCTTTTCTTTCTGTACATTAGGTTATTTTGGTCCAGGCTGTTATTTTCTTTCAGCTGGGTAATTAAGAGAGCTGGTTTCACTCCTTTTATGCTCATGCTGAATTTGCCTCATTTCTATTTTGTTTTTCAATTCATACGTCAGCAGAGATCTCTAGTTACAACAGCTTCATGTTTCCTGGAAGTTCTGCGTCACAGGGCCAAATTTATACCTGGTGCATTTTCCACTGACACAGAAATTACACCAGGAGTGAATCATTCTCTGCTGTTTATATTCATCTGGTCTTTTTTTTCCCCTCAGACATCGTTCGTTTATATTAATCATGTAATTGTTGTCATTTGAATGATACGAAATCAAATTACGTTGTGTTGGGGACTTGGCAAAGAAAAGAACAATAAAATAGAATTATGGAAGTCACAGATCCATGCTAGATCTGTTTCTTTCACATAATGTACGTAGTACTCACAGTAACTACTAAATCTTATTGCAGTCTATTTTTCACTGCTCTGAACAAAAGAAATGTAAGATGGGAAAATAGATTTTAGAGATAATCTTGCATTTGGGAGTACAGGAGCTGCAGATACCTCTGACCCCTATACAGGATGAGAGATGACTAGCAGTCAACCAGCTTTAAAGTGATGCACACTTAAAAAGATGTAGAGCAACCCTTCTGAGGTCTGTTATGGGTGCCTAATATGTAGTTAAATGATGATGATTTTAATTGTGTTTGTTAATAATCCTAGAAAGCTGCACATACAAAAAGGTAAAAAAACAACTGTCGTTGCAAAATATTCAAATCTAGTGGCTTCCTTCTCAACGCTGTCTGGTTGGCAGCAGTCGGGAGAGACAAGCATAAGAAAAACGTGATTTTTTAATTCTCAGTTCTATGGCTGTCTTCACTCTGGTCCTAAATAGCCAATAAAGAAATAGGCTACATCCCTGAATCTCTTGGCTGCAGTACATTCAGTGAGTCTGTGGGGATGGTCCCCGCACTGCTGACATAGCAGCAAGAACTGTAAGAAGGCAGAAGAGTTTCTGAAACCGCTTCATTGATTTTCCCGAGTTGAGAGGCAGCAGTACCTAGCCAGTTATTATACACTCCTTGCCAGCTGGCCAATATACTGGCACAGGGTAGTGGGAACTGGCTGTGAGACCCTTCCCTGCCCAGCCCACCCCTAGCTGGGAAGGGCAAAGGAGTTCTGAAAAATAATCTGGATTTTATCTGGATCATCATGATGATAAACACTGTTGTCTCCCACCATACTAAGGCTGAATTCAATGCCCATGAGGGGCCTTCTTATTGGTGCCTTGCAAGGAGCACTCTGCAATGGAAAAAAAAAAAAAAAAAAGTTGTAGAATGTATATAGTTTGCTTGATGAAAGAGGAAATCTTCACACATTAATAAAATATATTCTGGAAGTCTTCCTTCCTGCATCTGCTCTTCAGCGAAGCATATTGCACAGCACCCAGTTATTTTTTGTGAAGTCTGTTTAGATTGGTGGCAATAGGTGGGGCAGGTTCTGTTTATAGAAGGTGAATGTATGGCAGCTCTGGAGCCTGCATACCGCATTTTAAACTCACTACGAGGCGGCTTCTGCCTCAACCCTGTAGCAGAACTGTGAGCTGGGGAGAAGGAATGAGCCCTAACTTCTGTATCTTCTGCACTCCAGTGCTGTGGTGGGCTGGAAAATTACTCTTAGCTCTGGCATCAAAGTGAAGTAGATTAGGGCCAGGATAGATGCACCTGTGGGTGCTGGAGTGTGTCAGTAAGTCTTCCTGGCGAAGATGGCTGGTGAAATGGGTCCGAAAGTGTGAAGCATCAAATTAAGAAAGAGATGCAAGGAGAGCTGGGGAGGGAGTCAAGGTGAGAGTCTTTTGTAATGCATGTGTTCAATGTCCTTGCCGTCATACGTATTTTCGTAGAAATAAAAGTTATCTAATCCTCGTGTGCTCTCTTTTTCAGACTATAAATGAAACGAGGAAAAATACTTTTGGGTTCTATTTCAGTTGTCAAAACTATCAGCAAATTTAATCCTAAATTCACTAAAACATTGTGTCCAAAAGAAAAAGACAAGCTTTGACAACTGTATTTTTGCAAATTTGTGGTGGAAGCATGAAGAAGCGCCATACATTATTCACTAAACAACCAGACAGAAAAACTACTCTATTCTTACTTCTTCCTACCCAATCATTCTGGACTGGAATTTCTGAAGATGTGGGAAACCCAGATTAAATTCTCTTGCAATTCAAGGGGCTTTGAACCCATATCTTACAACAGAGCTCACTAACCACTATTGTGTGTGTTACTCCAGAGTGAATTTTTCTGAAGTACTCTTCTTAATGATGTTCAGCATTGCATAGAATACTAAACTTTTTGGTGGAGGAGTGATAGGAGCTTAGTAGCTTTGCCTGTTTTTCTCTCTTTACCCCGATGTATGTTTCATGTAAAGCGAACATACTCCAATAGCAGAGATTAAGAACAACACTCAAGTATACCTTAGAGTGGTTCAGACTCGCCCTGGGAGATGGGAGACAAGAGTTTAACTGCCCCTAAGAAGTGGAGAGGTCCTGTACCCTCAAATAATCTTAACTCCAAATATGCCATATCTTTCAAATACTCTAATGCTGCACTGTTAATGTATGTGATAGGAGGAAGAGGTGCTCGTTATTTATTTCCTCAAATCTGCCTCCTCTTTTATTTCAAATAGAAAAGCCCTAATACTTTTCTTGATGGTTCCTTCAAGCATGTTCACCTGTGACAGAACTAGAGTGACAAATATAAAACCTCATTGTGAAAGATGTAGGACGGCACTCATGAGAGCCTTTAGGGAACAGACACAAGTGCCCATCACAATCTTCTGGTAGCAACCAAACAGCAGTGAACAAGCTGTTTTAAAGTAATCTCACTCAGCCTTAACAGGTCCTGCAGGAATATCAGCAGCACCTCCACATCACAGACTGATGAGAGATCAAGTAAAATTGGCAGGAATACTTACTATTTTGAATGATAAGTAATTATAATAGAGAAAATAAAAGAAAGCAGGAGTAATGCTCAAAACTACAAAGACTAATGTGAGCATTTGCACATGAATGTGACTTGCAGTTCTTTATCTCCCAGTATGTGATCTTCAGCAAATTCAGACCGAATACTGTCTTTGTTCACTGCTGTAATAGCTACAAACCTCCTTAAAGGAAAGACCCTTTTACTTTTATCATCTTATCAACTTCATGTGAAATAGAACCTGGCTGTCTAAAACAGTCTTGTGTCTCAAGGTGCTCTACAAAGTAGGAGCTTTGTAAGAAACTGATTGTGCACTGACAGATAAGCAAATGGAATGGACAGGTGTGTTTGACAGTAACTTTTACACAGCATTTTGTTTGAAAGCCTGGAAGAGCTGTCCAGCTGTGTTGCGTAATCTTGTTACATTTTTTTCATGCCATAAAGTCAGGCTGACAGAACTAGGATGTGATGAAAAGAAACGGCTCATACACATTTAAGTGGACCTCTAGCTTACCAGGCTGTTGCTAAACAACGGTAACTTGGATTGTGTGCAGATGGTTTCCATGTGGTGGTAGGCCTGTCTTTGTGTGGTTCTGACATGGGAATGCCATTTTCAATATGAATTAATGTATAACAAATTGTTCATAGGTTGATTAAAGATTTATGTCTTGCAAGACAAATTCTCCAGTGCTTTAAACTATTATTGACACAATGATGGCAGTTCCCAAATGCGAATATTCCTCCACATCAGCTTATATCAATGTTATTTAGCTGTTGTTTAAATATTTAAAACTCAATTTTAGTTTAAAATGCAGGCATCATGAAAGGTAGTACGTACTTGTTTTTAAACAGCTGAAAAGGCAGGAAACGATTGGCAGTACAGTTATTCATACACTTGATTTGAAGTGGTTTGCTGGTTAGGGTAGTACATTTAATTTCAGAGTAATGTCTTTGTTCTTCCTGCAGGTTTTGGAACAATACATCCATATTATGAATTCACTCTGATGAATATTTCTTGCCTCTCTATTTCACACAGATATCCAATGCACAGCATGAGCAAATATGAGAAGAAGCATGATAAGCATTTCAAAATTCAGCCCAAATATCATCAAATATATTCCTCACTGGAAAGAGAAACTATAACTAACCTACTAAAACTTTTCACTGTGGATGGTCGCAGTTGCTTTAGTTTCTTTTAGGAGCACATCCTGTGGTATTTTGAACCATGGATAAAACCTCATGGTTTGTGTTTTACTTTGAGAAGATAGGTTTACTGCCAGATTCAAGAGCATGCCTTCTCAGAGACACCTCTTTGTAGGGAACTCAGATTCCTTTATGAAAAACTAGGGATCTAAATTCTTCCAAATTTGCACTCCAGCCACAGGGCCTAGCTGCATATGTAGAACAACACAAATCCTGGCTTTCTTGGCTCTCTGACTAAGTGTAAGCATGTCAGAGTTTTAGCAAAAGCTTTGAAACTGCTGTCTGTGCTACTGGGGCTCTTAAATCTCCACAGGTGCCCTTTAAATAAGGCACAGCTTTCACTGCACCTGGGGATCAATAGTCACCTGGTAGCAGAGTGTAACTGTCCCTGGCACTGGCTGTTTGTGGTCAGCATAACCCGGACTAACTAGCTGTGACTCTGAGACTTTTGTCAAGTGACCTGGAGCCTCCCAGCAGAGAGGGGATGATGATAGAGTATATTGATTTTCTTAGTCCTTTCTTTCACTGAGAGATCTGTTACCGGTCTAAAACATGCCTTGCTTAGCATGTCTGCCATCAGCCATGACTTCACAGCATCTTATTTTCCATTTCTAGTGCTGCAGTTGTTCTCTGGGCTTAGTGGCTTTATCACGACGGTTTCTCGTGGCTTATGATTAGGTTGCACTCCCACTGATGCTCAAGGGTGATTAAGCCATTCCTTTCTAAAGGGCACAGCCAATGGATGATAGCCCCTGCTGCTGATATGGCAATTCTGCCCAGTAATTGTTCCATCCCAAAGCAGCTATGCTGGGAAGGAATGGCAGAACTTCAGTTTCTTTTAGAGCAGGTGAACAACGTGTCTGTACTGTTAGGGTCCTCCTTGAGCTCTTCTTCTGGACTTACCAATTGTGAATTGCAGTCTTTATGGAACAACTGTTTCAATAGCAGGGTTGGGGTGGGCTACTTGCTTTGTTGTCATCTTAGGCCTGTTTTTGAGGACAGTCTTAAGAGAAAGCAAAGCATCTGAGAAATGCCTTGGATCCAGTTTTCCTACTTGGAGTATGGTAAGACCACCACTCACTCGACAACATTTGTCAAACCATGAAGGTTTAAATGGATTTCTGAGCCACAGTTGGCAGCATGTGCCATCTCATTAGAGACTCTGAGATGTGGGGCTTCAGGAGAGCATTGCTACTGCTCCTGTATAGAGAGGACTGAATTTTAACCCTTAGGCTGTTGTAATGTCATGCCTCATTTGTATGGGTAACTGACTTGCTCTTTTCTGTTTCCTTATAGGAATGACGCAGATTCCAGGAAACTTGGATTGTCCATGCAATTTCACACAGCATGCATGTTGTGCTGAAGGAAGATCCCCCTAATTTTGGGAGAGGTGAGATCCCATTTATTAGCATTTTTGACTCATTAATGTAGCTATTTTCCTTATTATTTTCTTCCATACTTTTTTTGTAATGCTGCAAGATATATATGGTCTGAGATTTACCTTCTATTTCCCTGCCCCAGGGAATGAAGTTGTTCCCACCTGTGTTTTATCACAGTAAATGGGTTCTCCATTTGTGCCCTAAACATTCCACTTGCAGTAATGTGTAACGCTTCTTTTCTGCAGAGACATGTAATCCAAGTCACAATCCTGCTCAAAGTAAATGTTGCTTTGCAGCCTGGCATCTTAATCTATGCATACAAAGTCTAATTACATGAACTATTATCTTTTATGTTATAATATATCATAAGGCCAGAATGAGTGTTTCTGGATGTTCAGTTTTGATTTAGCTCACAGGTCATGACTTCTTGCAGAACATGAACTGAGTTCAGGTTCCTTGGAGCTGATGCTGTTGTGGATCTGGGTTCACAGGTGCTCTGATTCCACTGATGATAGCAGGGGACATATCATACTTCACGTCATGTTGTAGTTTCAGAGGAGTTTTTGTTACAGGCATTCCAGTGATATTCTTATTCAGAGCACATATCTAATTTCAAGCAGGCTCTGCTAGTCTAGTGCCATTAGACATATTGTTTGCACAGTTGGTAGAATTTTGAGGAGTGTTGAAAGTAACAAGTGGATTCACTTGTATCTTTAAATTGCCAGGGAAAAACAACCGTGCAATCATTTTTTTCTGTGACATTGCCAAACGCAGCCAGCTTTGTTGAAAGTATGTAGCTTCAACATGTGAAGCATTGATGACTTTATTCTCTATCACATTTAGAGTGTGTAAGAGCTCACCATTTGTGTTTTACAGCTACAGAAACAATTCAGTGTACAGTGAATTGCAGTCATTGAAATCAAAGGGAGTTTGCTGTCTACCTGAGCAGTAACAGCACCTTCAGCAAAAGGCAGAAGGATTGGCTGTGGGACTTGGGATATCCCAGGAGGAAAGGAAGATGAAACAGTGAGGTGGTCATGGGGAAGGAGCAACTGCATTCGGTGAGCATTTGAAAAGTGTGTACCCCATGTTTATAAGCGGAGGAGTCCTAATCTGGCTAGCAGGACTCGGGCAAGTAGCTATATGCAGTGACTTGGGAATGCTCAATCAGGGCAACTGAGCATCATGCTCAAGAGGAAGTTCAACTTCTGAATTGTCAATGAGTGATTCAGAAAAAGCAAGAAGTCATCTTACTGGCAGTAAGAGTAAGCCTGATTTCTGTCTTCTTTGCAATTGTATTTATGCAAATTTTTTATCTTGTTGCCAGTAGACAAGTTCTTTGCAATATGCTGAATGCATATCAGGGCTTTTTTTTTATTTCAGCACCTCTCAGGATTTGAGTAAATGGTCCAGGGACTGATCTCACTGGTACTTTCCCCAGAAAAATCGTCTGTTTCTGCTGCTGTATTTCCCTGACCTGTTACAGTGGAGATTGTGAAGAAATTTTGAACCAACTATATCTTTTGTTTGTATTTAGCTTTTGACTAATTGTATCATTTCTTTGCCCTAGAAATTATACTAGCCCATATGTGTTACAACTCTCAGGAGGAAGGATCAAAAATCTCCCATCTTCCAGTGTAAGGAGAGCACTGTGGGACGGTGAAAATAGTGAATGTTCGGCTCACAGTTTTGTTCCTGCACTTGCCCTGTCATTGACATCTAGAGCTTTAGCTGTTTCTCAGTATCTCAGTCACTAACTTGTTGCTCCTTACATTTAATATAAGACCAAAGCCCATTTTGTAACATTTGTTAATCTATGAAGGATAAGATGGAGCTTTTAACCATAGCTGATGCCATGTATGTCTTATTCATAAGTTCTGGAGGTTCTGGAATGCAGGCAATCATATTTTCTTTTGCAATATGGGGGCAATAGAATGCTGTGATGCCTATTTCCCTCCATTCTTTTCTCTATTTCCTTTTCCCACACATTGTAGTTTGTGTTTAGAAAGGTTTCTTTTGATCCTGACTAGGTGATTTTAGTTTCCAGACCTGTGCTCAATGACTGCTTAGCTCAATGACGGCTAGGAGCCTAACAGCTATACTAGAAACTGAAAAGACGTGTCAAAGGCTTGGAAATGTGAAGCACTAGTTCAGAACACAGCACAATCTGTCTTTCAGTGAGTTACAGTTTTCAGAGGCTTTAATCCAACTAGCTGAGAATTTTATTGGCATGGTTACGCAAAGGAATTGAGAACTGGTCATCTGCAAAGCAACTTTAATATGTGTAAGGTTTTAAAAAAGTTTGCTCACGTTTGTAAATGCCAAAAATTACCTGATTTTTGCAGTTCCTTGGGAAACTCAGCTGCTTTTCCAGATTATTGTTATTTCATATCTTTTTTTTGCCACCAAAAAGGCCGAGAAACCATACTGCCTCCTTTAGAAAAAGCTTTGTTTAGGTGCTAAAAAGGCAAAACCAGCCTGCAGAAGCCTCTTCTTTTTCAGCATCTTTTGAGGCTGACTCAGGGTTTAGCTTTTTGTTTTTCCTCAATGGGTGACCTTCACACACAGCAATCCCTCTAAGTAAGCTTATTCCACTTGCTGTGAATTATCATGCCAATACAACTCTTTTATACAAAGCTTCATATAGAGCAAGAATTTTCTCTCTTAAAAACCTCTCATCAGTCAAGATGTCAGAATGAATGTATACATCTTCTGCTCTGAAATTTCAAGGGGTTAGGTTTGGGTATGAATATACTTTTAAATGCACAGTCTTACTCCAGGTGCATTACATTACAGCTTGCTGTCCATGGCATTTATGTTCCATAACAATATTAGAATATGCTGGGGCTTCTGTGGCCTAACTTCCTATTGTAAATCTCACACCGAAACCCTTGGTTGTCTGAACTGCTGTATATACAAGGTATATATATAGAGAGAAGGGTACAGCGGCATCCCTCTTATCACAGCAGAGAAGTCTGCTTCATTGCACAGAGGAATTAGTATTACTGTAGATGCTTTTAAGGATAAATCAGGTGCAATTGCAATGTTGAAACCACAGTCCCATCAGTCACTAATAAATAGCTGCCATCTGCTTGAATGTATGGGTGCTGCATACATTTCCTTTTAGTTCCAGGAAGTTTCTCTTATTTCACTGCAAACTACTAATTTTCAGCTCTTATGTATTTCCGTTTGCCTGTGTATCTTCTCAATTATTAGTGTTGTGCCTATTTAAAACTGAGGTTTTTGTCTGTATACCAGCTCTTAGTAAAAAGGAAGGCAAAATTGTCAAAAGAGGTCTTTTGGGATAGTGGCTACTTAATATATTTAAAATTCAATGACAAAGTAATCATTAAAAATAAGCAAAACCTTTGATCACCATCAAAATCTTTCATGAACTTAGGAATTGAAAATATTTATGTGGACACCTGTGCAAATCACCTGTGTGTTTGTAGGTATTGTATTTAAAGGGCCTGGATCACCTGCTGCTCCAGCTGCTGGGCGTCTAATGCCCTCAAAACCAGAGCTGATTCGTAAAAAATATTTCTGAAACAAGTAACAGGTTGCAAAACTGTTTTGCTTTAAAAATATTTAACTTCCCACTTGCAATAGCTGACTATGTGGTAGACAACAGCAGGTCAGATTTAAATGTACAATATTTGCATAATTGAAAGAGATGGTATTGATTAATAAAGTCCACCTGATATGTAAAGTACCTTTAGTTTTTTTTTAGTTTATGTATACGCGCGCACACACACACACACACACACACACACACACACAAATATCTTGGACAGGGGGTTCATGTCCATAACTTTTGTTTGCATAAGTAAACCACGTTGAGGAAGAGCCCGGTAGAGGTATTGAAGTTGCATAACTACTTTATAATTTAGGACTATGATCACAAACTGAGGTTCTGTTCTATAGGCTTCAGAATAGTGATTTCTTTCCAAATATAAGCATGGTAACTTAAAGTAAATAAATTGAAGTTTGTCCTGTAGTCTGTAGAAATGCAGACAGAATACATTTAAAAAAAAAAAAAAGTTTTAATGTAGTCAGCATTGTGGAACAACATCACAGCCACGTCTCTTGAAGGTCCTGCAAACATTCTTATTTTCCAATAAAGGTGGTCTATAAGGTCCATTTTCCCCATCTTTCTCCTGCAAAGAAGCTAGGAAGTGTGTGGGCTTCAGTCCTTCTTTCACGTACATTACAATTTTGTCTCGGCAAATTTAGAAATCACATTTAAATGTTTACAGGTTCTTTCCTGTGGGATCTTCAGAAGGCATCTCTGAATTTTGTTAAACTGTGCCTTCAGCATAAGTATTGCAAATTTGTTCCAGTATATGGGAAGCGAGAGATATCACTCATCAGCTTAACAAGATTTAGAATTTCATTTCTCCTACTCTGTAGAAGACCATCAAAACCAGCAGCCTCGATGATCAACCTGTGTCCTGCTTCCAGGTCTATATATTGTTTCATGTTATGGTTCTGTAAGTCATTGCCTCCCGCAGCACAATGTAGAGACTTTCAATTGCAATCAAGATGCTGTTGTCTCAAATGTTCTTCTTACAAGTGTCAAAAGGGTACAACAGGTCACTAAAGAGTCAAAGCTGCAATGGTTCAAGCACCTATTGTGTGTGAAAAAGGTCAGCAATTTTTTGTTGACTGCATTAAGTCAGGAATGTTCAAAAGCTGCAGATTTAGGGTCAGCAGCTGGAACTTTAAAGCATGTGTCTGTGTAACTGTTTGACCAGAATGGAGCTTTCAAAGGGAATATCCTAATCATCCCCATTTACAAATCAAATCCCCTTTGATTCACAGTGCAGAGCAGTCTCAGAGTGTCTGAACTCCCCTTCCACAGAAAATGTTTTGCCTGCAATGTTTTTAGAGATCTCGTAAGCTTCCATACTGATGTGATCAACTGTGCTCTGTCACAGCCTTTCCCACTCTTAAATGGTTTGTTCTCACTTGAGTTTCGCTACTTGTCTAAAGAGGGACTTCTCAATACACGGCAGGATGGACAACGTGTATATAGATGTTCTTTGCAAGACAACCTCTCTGTGTTTTGTCTTTAAAACTCTAGAAAAGAAGGTACAATTTGAGGATCAAGTCATATTTTGGAGTGTGGGTAATGATTAAAAAAAAATTAAAACAGTCAAAACCTAAGAAAAACAGGCTTAGGGCATGTTCTTTAGAAGACAAAGCCCACACCAAGGAATTCTGGGCTTGCCAGAGGACTGTGTCTGCTCCTTTCCTTTTTCCCAGAAGACGAATCCCATGCAAATTAGCTTTTGATGATGTATGACATTAGGGGAGAAAAGTATACAGTTAAGATTATAAAACCGTCTCTCTAAACTGATCTTTTGTTCTGCTGGCTAACTAACTCCCTACTTTTAGTACAACTATTTGGTTGCATACTCTGGAAGGAGAGGAATGTAGCTGAACTGGCTCAGTTCCATAATAAGGAGTTAACAGAAGTGGGATTGTATCTGGGTCCCAATCTGGGAGGGACAGAAGTGCTTTTGTTTCCTTGCAGTGGAATCCTGCAGGACAGTTAAACAGCAGGGAGAAAACTCAGCAGAGAAGTGGTAATATGACATAGGCTACAACCTGCGCAATGCACAAAGTTATACATACATACCATGGAGATTATGGACACTCCCCAGTTGTAGGCACCTAATTTAACCGCCTGATGTCACTTACAGCCAACAGGAAGAGCAAGATAGCTTTTTCCAAGGGGAAAGAAAAAGATATTCCTTGATCTAAACTGCCTCTGGAGCTGACTCCCCCTTGCTCACTTCCTGCACTAATCATAGAAGAAAAAGTGCAGAGAACAGCCAACTACCCTAAATACTGAGAAATTCACTGATGTAAGCATCCACCTGTGCACCTTTCCCAATCTCACAGGTACTGAGGGTTTCGCAGTCCAGGGGTCTGTTCTATACACTACTCAAGGTAATCATTCCTCTGCTGGCTTGTCAGATAAGCCAGTCCTCTGAAGTTTTATAGAACTGAGTTATTTTGAAGGTTAGGATCACCCCCAAAATGAAGAGACTGAAGGCTTTTAGGAATGCTGTTTTATTTCTCCTTTTTCTAAAAGAGACTGTACACAGTTTCTTGAGGAAAAACACTTTTATTTAGGAAAAGGTTTTGAACTCTTTGGTTGCAACAGCCTCCATCACAGACTGCATACAGTTTTAAGAGAATGGTACTTACAGCAGAATGATTAATTCAGAATTCAGTTGAGATAACTTGGCTGTTTTGTAATTGCCTACGAACAAACTGATCTTCCTCATGTTTTTTGGGATTCAAAGGAAGTATTTACAGTGATTACAAAAAGTGATATGGTGGAATTACTGAAAGATTGAAATATTTGTGGAAGTTTTGCAATATTCGTTCAGCTGTGATGGAAAACTCACCTCCAAACTTTTCTAAGGTTGCAATTCACTGCACAGTATTAAATTAAGTAATTGCGTGTAATACTAGTGCATACAGGGAATTCCCAATAATCTGGATTTCAACTACTCCACAGTAAAGACTTAGTCACACTGAACCCAGATAATCATTCAAGAACTCAGATAAGCATTTCACAATGAAGAACCTAAATGTATGCTAGCAATGACACTAGCTTCAAAAAGACATTGCATTCTAGAGACTGAATAAAATATCTAGCGAGTGTAGTCTTGTATAATGTCTGCTTATATATCAAGATGCCTCCTTAAAATAAGAGCTCTTTAGACTGATTATGCAACACATATAGTAATAAATGACCTTGCTGTACTTGCAGAAAAGAGCCTGAGCTACTGTTATGGCCTACTACATGCATTCACAAATTTCTTCTGAATTTCTTAAATATGTATTTATCGATTGTACCAAAACAAATTCTTCTAAGCTGAATCAGCTTCATACATTATGAAAAGTAGAAATGTCAAACATGCCACCAGTGCATTTCATCAAGTTATCTGTATCAGAGAAATGATCATCCCGTTGCTTCAGGCCAAGCTGTGCAGTAGACAGTGATGGGTTAGTATGACTACAGAGAAAGCCCAGTCCTAATTAACTGTACCTCATTCTCTGGAAAAAAAAAAAAAATCTAAACATTTTATTTTTTTCAAAGCAGGAGAATTTCATAGAAGCATCAGGAATAGAGTTGGAGAGATACATCAAAACAGGCTGTGGCAGATCCAGCTCAGTTCCCTGGACTGCCCAAGTGAGGAGCCAAGACTTTAAAACCAAACCCAGCCTGCCCACGCACGCACGCACACACACACACATTACGTTATGTACTTAACGTTGCAGTATGCATCAGTCTCAAGTGATAACTACGTTATTACTAAATATATGTAATAGATATTGTACTAGTGTATTTGCCTGTATTTCCCAAGTGCAAGTTTGAAACCCAAATTGTGAAATTTGTAAGGAAAGTAAAAAGAGCATTTTACCTAACCGACTGATGCCTATGAGCAATCTCTGAAGTAAAATATTATTTTTCAGTATAAAAATTTTGTCAACTGCTTCCTTCTCAATGAGGCACACAGCCATGAAGTTCATCACGTATTGCCCTGTATTGAAACACGCAAGATTCACAAGCCACCTGGCCTGTATATCCCCCTTATCTACCCATGGTTCATCCACTACACTACCTACCGACACAAGAATTCATGCAGTGGTTCCATCGGGCACCCCTGCGACCCTGCTCCCATCCAGGGCTCAGTGGCAGCAGCCGCAGCAGAGCCCCCTCGCAGCCAGCGAGCGCGTGGTAGCCCCCGCTGCGCTTCCCCGGGGCCAGCCCGCCGGCTGCGAGGCGGTGCCGCTCCCCAGCTCCCAACAAACACCAGAGGCAACAACCTCCTTCCCAACCTATGAGCCTCGCATCTACCACTACCAGCCAGATTTACAATATTTTCCCTTCAGGGGACTTTTTAGCATTAGATGTGCCAGGAATTTCATTAAAATGCAACATTGACTTCACAGCTCAAGTCTCTGGCGGTTTTCCCCAGGAAAAACAGGCAGGGTCGATCCCCGTCTGCTCTTCCTGTTACACAACGTCATGGTGCTTCCTACACACACCACTGAGTTATGAGGATGCTTTAAACTTACATTATTCTTCCCACTTAAACAAGATGTTGGTTTTATTGCCTGCTAATAGTACAGAAGTATTTTGATGGTTCAGAGTGTGGCGGCTGACCCACAACTCACTTTGTGCTATTGGATTCAATGTAAATTGCCGGAGAGGACAAAAGCCTTGTGAATGTGAGCTTTGAATTGGAAGAAAAGGCTTCCTTCTGGGAAACGTTTAAGCTAGGAAAAAGCCTACTTGAATTTATTTTTTCTAATGAGTGTTTTGTTAATAAATATTTCCATTGTCAAGGCAACAGGAAAACTGGTGGGTCCCTTGGGGTCAGGCAGTGGGAGCGGGAGGGCTCCCCAGGAACCGCAGCTGGGCAGGGCCTGGCAGCCAGGGCCTGCCTCACCCCACCCAGGAGCAGGGAAGGTGGTGGCAGCCCCAGTCCCAGCCATCAGGCACCTCCCTAGGGACAGGCCGAGGCTGGGCCGCAACATGGGCCTGTGGGTGGGCCCGGCTGGGGAGCTGGAGATCAGCTCTGCTGCGGCATCCCTGTGGCAGAGGCTGACGGGGGACCTGGGCTGTGGGCCGTGTTGGGGGAGCCCCAAGGGGCCTAAAATGGAGCCCTGGGCCGCAGGCAGGGCAGTGCGTGGATGTAAGTGCTCGCGGGAGGGAAAAAAGAGGAATCAGCCCTTCAAGACTACACAGCAACGCAAATACCTTTAGCAAGTTTACCCCAAAATTGCTGCCAGTTATGATTATCTGGCTGCCCAGAGTTTCCATTGTGTAAATATCAGATAACAGCAACTATGGACTTGCGGAATACAGAACTGTAACACATAACACATTGAAATTGGAAGCATTGGGCAGGAACCTGAATTTTGCATGGAAAAGAAACATATCCAGATTTGGAGTTGTATTATATGTGTACACTTAATTGATTCAACAGACTCTGTTTTTAAATGGACATAAGTCTTCCACACAGTGTTGACATTTGCTCTCCCAGGGTGCCTCTGAAAACATGCAGCTTCCCTGAACCCCCCTCCTAAAACAAAAAAAAGAAAAAAAGAAAAAAGGGACATGCTGATGGAGAGCTGAGCTTTTTTGTTTTTTGTTTTTTTTTTTTTTTTTTTTCTCTTTTCTGCTTATAAGCCAGATAGTAAATAGTTCAGAGCAAGTATTTTGTAGACTGGAAGAATATTTCATTACTGCCTAATCCAAACAGATTCATCAAGAACCTTTCAACTTACAGGTCAAACTTGTGAGTGAATGTAAGCTTTATTTGTTTCACTGAGATTTCGACTTCTCCCTTCCTACCTCCAGTGCAGTTACTATCTCACACAGCTTAAAATGGGAAACAAGAGGTCGTCTTCTGCTCCCCAGCACTAGTTTCTTCCCAAGCCCCACATCTTCCTTTGGGTTCCCCAGCATGATTCCTCTTCTTCCTATAGCGGTGGTTGTGCTGTTGAGGACGGGGCTACCCCACGCATCTCTGCTAGCCCTAGGGCAGGTGTACCTGACACTACCATTCCTCAGGCCTTCCTGCTGCTTTCCCCTGGGGAGATATGTAGGTCCCAGACAGTTCTCCATTCTCACTTTTCAGATCTGCAACTGTGAGAAAGATGAAATAAGAAAGAAGGAAGTAACAGCAGCTTAATTTCAAATTTTTTTTTTCTTGATAGCATGGGAACTGATTTTCACTAGGTTCTGGACCCTTTCAGTTCATTTCCCCGTTCTCCTCAGAGAAACAAAGACATTCCTTATTTCTTTTATTTCTTTCTTGTTCCTCTTTTTAAGGGGTTGGAGACAACAGAAGGTCCCTCCTGACTATCTGTTTTCCTCCTGGTGTCAGGGAAGTGCAGAAAGCAGCCAACTAGTTCTTGGGACTTTTCAGTCCTGTCTGAGTAACAGTAGCACCCAGCCCATCAAAGCTTCGTTTGCAAGAGCATTACCCATCTATAAAATGTTCCGTGAACTTTCAGAAACATTTCCCAAGTCTTGAACAGACTTGAACCCTCAGGTTAAAAAAAAAAAAAAAAAAGAGGGGTGGGGGTTATGGGGTTATGGGGCTTGAACAGAGTACATCAGCAACATTGTACCGTATACATTTGTAGCAAATGTGTCACTGTTTCAAATGACTAAAAATATTGAAGGGAGTTTCCCAATACTTTTTTTAAATGGACTAGAAAGCCTGCTGTGATGGAAGACAGTGTTTCCTCAGCTAAGACACATATTTTGCGGTCTCTCAGCTCTTAAGTTCTTAGTGTCTGTCGTTGACAAACCCCATGCAATGACATGAAAATTGAACTCTGCCATCAATTAAGATTCAGAATAGATAATCATATGCCCTGGTAAATATTATTAATATAAAGAAAATCTTAAAAATAATCATGTGCACTCAAAAAGAAAGCATAAACATCAATCCAGACATTTAGAGCTTGAAAGTTTGTCTACATAAAAATTATGATACTGATTTTAAGAAAAATGGAGTTATTAGTTTCAGGAAGGGTCAATTTAAAATTGAAATACTTTTCCTTCTCTTAAAACTTAGTGAACAATGTGACATAAAATATGATATGTTCTTTTATTGTCTTTCCCTGAAATAGAACGGTAAGAGAGAGGAAGACATTAGCATCTATATAAAATATAAACCATTGACTGTAAACTGAGAAACAGATTAAAAATGCGTAGACAGTAGGAATCAGAGACTACTCACTGTTAAGCTGAATACAGTATGTGATTCACAGAAATGGATGCAGATCTAGGGGGAAAAATAAATTTCGGATTTCTGTTCACCCAGTTGGAAAAGTGGAGCACAATATTCACATTTAGGATCCACATTTCTCTTTCACCTTTAGTAAAACCTGAAAACTTGATCCCATTTTACCATAGATCACAACTATCCAAAGCCAATACATGTGAAGGGGAAGATGGGATTCTGCAATTCCTTCCCTAGCAATGTCTTTGAATCAGTTTTGTTTACTCAATTTTTTACTGCAGAATTTCTTAGTCAAGAACAATCTCTATGTCAGTTATGCAGACCTTCACAGACCTAATCAGGTATTTTAAGCTAGCAAGGGGTATCCCCATTTGAAATTTATTTATCAGAGTTTTGCCATGTCTGCAGAAAACATGTTTCAAAACAGTGAGAATATCACACTGCCATCCACAAATCCGACCGTTCATAACAGCAGCAAATCTTTAGCCAAATACATCTCCAAGTGTTTTCGGTTAACCAGGGCCATGCATCCCAACAACATATATATTCACAGCAAAAACACAGATATTTTTGCTTTAGAATTATTTTTACTGCTTAAATGTAAAAAGAAAATGTTCCATTATAAATACAAGCAGTTAGACACAGCATCTATTTGATCAAATAATTTTCTCTCTTTACTAACAATATAAAACAGTCATCCTCTTTAGTCAATACATCTTGTCTAGTCTAAAAACTTCCAAAAAATACAAATATTTCTGAGAAACAGGCACACAGATTCTTTATTAGCAAGATTTATTTACAACAGAATGGAATCCGTGCAGATCAAACCTACAGTTCATCTTAAAGTATTTGGACAAACTATTGCCAAGATATTCCACATAATTGTCTCATTTATTTTAGTTCATTCTTCTAAGCTCAATACATGTGAAATAACCCATAACCTTACATTCCTAGCGACCACTGGAATGACTTCAAAAAATGTCATCAATATAAACCATATGGAATAAAAGACTAAGCATATCTCAATTCTGTATTAAAAGAGAAGAGGAAAATGCACTTTCAAACATTTCTGCGTTGACATTCTGGCCTACCAGCCATTTAGCCTATAAATGAGCGGATTTAGTCTTTTATAGACTCTATTCTTTCTTTCAAAAATTGACTGATTCATCATTATTATTATCAAACCCACTCTGTTAATTTGCTATGAGTGTCTTTCTGCAGGGACACATCAACATTAAAAAAAAAACCAAAAAAAAAAAAAACCCAGCCAAACAAGCAGACCATTAAAATCACCAAATCACATGTAGAAGTGTAACACTAATTTTAGTTGAATCAGTGTTGAGTTTGAGGGGAGGTGTGAGGGGGAAAGAAAGAGGAACTAATTAAATATGCTTCAAAATATTAGGTATTAGAAAACATAATCTTTTTAGTACTTGTTATAAAATAGTAAGCCACTTCTGAATGCTGTCTCTTAAAGGCAACAAAAATTTGGCTTCCATTGCCAAAGCCACTTGGGACACTTTGTAGTGATTTTAGGGACATGACAATTAAACGTAAAACCATAACCTAAAGATTCAATTATTTTTTCATTTTGCATGAAAAAGAGACTGAAGTGCTTTTATTCTCTATGTTAGGAGCAATTCCAATATAATAATAAATTCAATATAGATATCTTTCCAGAGTTGATTTGATATATCCCAGGTAAGATTTTCAGTGAGACTCCCAAAAAAGAGACTCAGTGAGCTCTTAAAAAAAACCCCAAACAAATCCAGATTTTATTAGAATAGACCACACATTTAACTTTTTAATTGACAAAAATCAAATGGGCAATGCAAGTTAGTTCACAACCCAAGTTTATTCTAGTTGTCTCTTGTCCATTGTAAGCCTGCTCGATTGGTTTCAATCAGCTCAGTAGCTTTCTTGGTTGCAGCAGACATTGCACAAGCTTTTTCCAAAGTGAAGGGATTTTTTTGTTTGGGTATTTTACTGTGCAGGTGTCTTTTGGGGTTTTTTTTTTGGGGTGTTTGTGTGTGTGTGTTTTAAATTGTTTTGGGTTTTTTGTTGTTCAATATTCTTACTATCAATTTTGTTGCTTGCTTCTAGAAGTGATTAGATTGAGACATGTTAATGATACGGTGTTAAGGATGCATTTGCTTCCTATATTCAAAGAACTTTCTGTAACCTCCTGTTCTCAGAGGTTATCTCAGAGATACATGGTGTGGAGTAAAGCAACTCTTCTGTGGTGCTTTGAATTCAGAATTCTACTGCAGTCCTTCCACTAGCTTAGCATCATGTTCAGGAAAACTTGCTTGTGTTGTCAGCTGTTCAAGTAGGTACAAAAGAACTTGCTTTTAATATGCAAATATTTTCTTGTTTTCTAAATGGTCTTTTTCCCCCTCTCTGACTCTCTTTATGTTCTTTGAATGTAAATGTGACTTTCTAAAATACAGGATGAAAGAAAACAGACAAGGAAAGTTCTTAGAATTGCATTTCACAGACCTTGCATATTTTGTTGCTGGTGGTGTTGTCTCTTTTAAAACTGAAGTTTGTCTTTACTTACAAGTCTCCTGAAATTGCTTCAGTTTCATTCATATTTCAGTTAATAAATTAAGCATCCCTGCTCTCTCCACCTATCTCTTATGACATTCTCCACATATAGCTTCTCAGAATATTCAATAGCAGTGCAAGCAATTTTGATGTCCTCTACCGTTTGCTAAATGTATTCAGTGTTCAAATTCATATTGAGGTTTTCTGTGTACAGTTGTGGTCAAATCTATGATAAATTATCTTTTCATCAGTGTTATTAAATGTAGCACTCAGACTATTTATCAATTAACATGCTGTAATCCTGGAGGAATTTGTATGAAACTGGATTACACTTGCATAAAGAATTCCTATAGTTTCTTCAGAATCTGGCAAATTACATGTAGGATTAATCTTCTTTCCTTTCCACTTCTTCCCCATCCCCCCAACAACTTTTTTCCTTTCCCCTCCTCTGTTGATATACTCATTATTTTCTGAATAAATGCCAACACCATAGCAGATTTTTCAAAGACTCTCATTGTAGCAGACATTTTGAGCTGTGGCTTTGACAGATTGCACATTTTGAAAGTGCGATACTGTAGCAAGCTTTTTAGTAAATTTGGCAGACTACATACTGTCTTGAAATCCACTGATGAAAAGTGAAAAATCTATTAGATGTAGGTTGGCAGGATACATGTGACCTGCTGACAGGCTGTGCACATATTTTATTCGATTCCAGGAGCAAGGAATCCAATTCTCAGGGGTTTATGAAGAATTGCAGTAAATGTCACTTACAGAATGAAAAAAAGACAGTCATGGAAGAATTAGATTGTAGGAGATGACTGAAAAAGGAATTATAAAAGTCATTGTCTTACGTATAGGGGTTTTACTGAAATTATGATTGGTAGGGCATATATAGGAACCATGATAGTAGTGTGTGTTATACTGCTAAAGAGCTGCTTTGATTATCACCCCTTCTTAGAGAAAAAAAATTTCAAGTAGAGGAAACTTTCATTTTCCAGTGCTCAAAATACAGGCTTACACTTGTGATTTTGACTCTTCATTTTCAGTGCTAAGTCTGGGACACTCAGCATCCCATGATTGTTCTGCAGGAAAGAGCTCAGCTTCCAAAAGCAGACAGGGTTTTACAACAGTTTACTTGCAGGCAGAATGCTGCTCTGAGTTTTCCTTGTGGCTTTAAAATCTGTTAACTTGCTTGGTGATTCCTCAAAAAGCATGTCTGTTACACACAGGCTTGTACGAGAGGGTATCAAACCTAATACTCGGTGTGTATGGACACAAGAAGCACCCTGTGTGTGTCTGTGGCTAACCTGCAGTGTTATGAACTTAGTTTGAATACTCAGGCCATGATACTTCCCAAAGGGGTGACAGGACCCTCCTCCATCCTTGATTACGTATTTTCACCTCCACATTTGTATTGGAATTGGCTTTTGGCACCCTATGGTTATTTGAATCAAGCTGCTGATCTAACAGAAAACTTATTATAACACAAAAGAAAAAAAAAAAAAGTTCACAGCTGGATCAGGAGGCTTGATGGATGTATGAGCACTAGTGCTGATGCAAGGAGAGAAGGAAATATACCGTTAGGGCAGGTAAAGGACAGAACTACATATTGGTAGTGACTTCACTTTGCAGTTTTTTTAATGCAGTGATGTGTACTCATCAAAGAAATAAATGGCTTACCTAATTCTCTCCAAAACTGTGGTTAGACTTCGAATGCTTTTCAAACAATCACATGTAAAACTAGAAGTATCTACATTGCACCTCACTGCAGTATAAGTGAATCTTAGCAGTTTCTTCTTTCACTCCCTTCATAAAATTCATATATGAGATAGTAATAGTGGAATGTTATAACAGATCTTACCAAACCAGACAAATTGACTATCAGATTTTCTGTCTTTTATGGAAGCATACTTCATGACATGTTCATGCTTATTTTCATTCCTCAAGATAAGTGGTTGTACTACTTGTGTGTTTGGAAATTTCAGTGTTTGCATGGCAAAAAGAATACGCTGTTCTGATTTTTTAATATCCTGTATCTTCCTTCAAGACATGTAGCCTTAGCACTGACCATGTTGTGATGTACTAGTGAAAAAACACATTAAAAACATTACTTATTACTTTCTAATTAATATTTGCACAGGCAGGCCAAAGCAGGTCGTATCATATATTTTCCATGTCTATGCCTTTCTTTGTAAGTTTTAGGGACATTAAACAGGTGGGAGAAAAGATAAAGAATGAGAAAGACGAAACAAAGACTCTTTCACAAGAGAAAGAAATATAAAAAATTAAAAAAAATCAAAACTACAGAGTTTGGAGTCTGTAACTTTGGATTTTAATATTTGAAACTAGTTCCTACTTCTAACACTACTTTTGTGTCTCAGAACATGAAATAATGAAAATGTTTCTCACATGAGAAACAGGATGTAGGGATTATGATCCGCAGTGAGGTCTCTAAGTGAAAGCCTTGGGTTCTTCCATTTTAGACTTGGCTGAGAGACCTTAGACTGTTTTAGGGAGACCTATTCTGTTTAAGAGGGACCCACACTGGCACTGGAGACAGAATGCAACTTAGTATGTCACAGGAGATAGCAGATAGAAGTGTCCTAAGGGGTTAGAGGCATTTATAGTTTTTGTGAGTGGGTTGAGATGTAAAGGAGAGAAATTACAGGCTCGTAAAGCTGCTTATAAAGACTTTCATACTGATCTTTGCATATCAGACATGGCCAGCTGCTGATATGCAATGTGGATCTGTTCTGAGGCACTTTTACGTAGCAGCTAGAAATCCAAGAGGAGGGTTGCACAATTTGTAGCCTGATGAACAATTCTTTTGGCCATGAGGAAAGGAACTTAGGATGCAAGGAAAAATATGTGATATGGAAAAGTAGTCAGATTGCCCAGTTGGTCACTGACATGTGAAGTCCTCTTGCCAGAGCACATGTCCTCCATCTTGCCCCACCCCTGTATCAGAGACTGCTTAACAAGCATGAGCCAGACAGCATGGCACTGATGTCTGAAAAGACCGGAGAAGGAAAATTAAAAATAGGTGATATAGAAATAGAGGGGATATAGGCAAGGGGGTGGATGTTGGGAAATAAAAGTAAGGAGGGAAATAAAGGTGCTAGGAGGGAAGTTAGAAACACTGAAGTAAAGTGAAAGGGGTATGTGTGGAGGGAAGAGTGGAGGAGGAGGTATATAGGTTTTGGCACCCTTGACCTTGAAATACAGCCGTCTCTGAGTTGTGGATAACTGTGCTGATGTTACAGAGAGACTGAAGCAGTCAGATTCATAAAATTAGGTCTCACAGGGTAAATAGTAATACACAATCAATTATAAATATCACGATGGCATTGGCTTGTATGATTTGTGTTATAAAGGAGGTATTTATAAAGAGCTAAGATGATATTTCATGTGTTTTCTATAAATAGCAT
This sequence comes from Falco peregrinus, assembly GCF_023634155.1. NCBI lineage: Eukaryota > Metazoa > Chordata > Aves > Falconiformes > Falconidae > Falco > Falco peregrinus. The sequence goes on along the minus strand of NC_073726.1, from coordinate 7,796,465 downwards.
AGTACTTTTCTCTGAACTTCCAGTATATGCTATTGTGATGGGCACTGTATCAGATGAAGTACGTTTTTTGTTTTGCTCCACTATGTCAGCTCCCAGTTTAAGTATTAATTTAGAATAACGTACCACCCATCAATCACAACTTCCATATCTTCATACTTTCCTTTGTTGTCATCTTCAATCTTGAACTGGCATGTTCCAAATATGTGTCAGTCTTTAATCGGTGTAGCCAGAATGGCATCCAACCTTTTGCAAGTTTTAGTGTACTGTTTCTGAGCTGACATCTGATCTGTCAAATTCACACCTCTTGAAAATGTGAAGATGTAGGCAACAGGGTTAGTATAAGAATTATGTAGTTGCGAGACAACATGTATAAATGCTTTTCAGTATATTTTTTTTTAGCAACATATAGAGGAATATTGTTGTTCTGTCATTTGTATTAAATGTGTGTCTTTTTTTAAAAAAAAAAGTTCCCACAATTCAAATTATTCTCCCAGTATAAATACATGAAATCATCACCCTTGGAACTGAGGCACGATCTTCAGGGAAAATATAATTCAATTTATTGCAGTTTATTGCTTCTAAGAAGCAATATAATTGTGAACAGCAAGGATTGACCTCCAAAAGGAGAAAAAAAGAGAATCCTCCACAGATTTCATAACAGTGATACTTTTTGCCTTTTTTTTTTACTTTTGTTTTCACTTTGAATGCACAATTTAATGTGTTTTACTGAGCTATGAAACTACTTTCTTCAGGTTACTGGAGAGGAATTGATATTCTTGCAGATGCATGTGACCTAGCTGCTTAGTTATAGAAAGAAGAATTGAAAATGCCTTGCTAGTTGCATGCATTTTTATTAAAAGGTCAAATGTACAATATCTTTGGACTAATCACTTTTGCACCTGTCTGACATATAGAAACACTTTCACAGAAACCACTAAACAGAAGCACTTGTGCAGACAGACAGACTGCTCTAAAATGTATTAGGAACTGAGATGAGAGAGGCACCCACAAGTGACAGGGCTAAAGTAACCATGTGGACTGTTCACTTGCTTTCATGTCACTGTTCAGGAATATGAAGTCCCCACCCAAGATCTGATGTACCACAGAGGCAGGAAGAGAAATGTGTAAACTATATGTAAGTCCTTGGAAGGGCCTGGTTCATCAAGCAAATGAATTGCACACCAAGAATGATGAGTTCAGTTCATAGTAAAGAAACAGTGACCAGCTCTTTCGAGTGACATAATGGCCAGCGCAGTTACTCAGCAGTGGAAAACCTAGGACTGAATTAACAACTTCTGTTAAAGAGACAAGCATCTTGAACTCCCACCTCACAAAAGAGTGCCATGGACATCAGGGTACAAGCAAATCTAAGCTGACAAGGGTGAACAATTTCACCTGTGACAATATTAGTGCCTCTGTGCAGAAAGGAGCACTGGAATCACAGGATAGAGACACCACAGAAAAGCAAGTAGAAACCCAAGAATGGACTTTTACATGGATGTTACTGGAGGAAAAGGGATGCTCTTGGGGTTGCCTATGTGTTTTGTGTTAAGGACTTATTGGAAAGTACATCAGCAACGCTGGAAAGCAGGAACACACCCCAGAAGAGCAAATCCACAAAGGAATGATTTGATTTTCTTACCAGTATAAAAACACCACTTGAAACATTTACTTACTCATTTACATGGCTCTTCTAATCAGAAGCTCTCTGAATTTGATGAGCTTTTCCACTGATTTTGATAGTGTAGGTTTAGGCTGCAAATTTAAAATTGCCTGCACCTCTGTCAAAGAAGTGTTGTATTACATTTCAAAAAATGTTTACCACTGATGATATGACTTGTCATTTTGATTACAAAAAGAGCTCTGCAGGGAGTTGCTAATATAGCTCTAATAAACAGTCAGACCATAAAAGGCCAGAAGGACTCAATATAAATTATAATTGTGCTTTAATTTACACTTGTTGTCTCACAAAATGTTCTCTAAGGAATCTTTCCAAAAGAAGTCATCCATACAGCTGTTCTTAAAGGAAAAAGGGCTCTGTGGCAGGATGAAGCATTGTGTTTTACCTGCGGACAGTAAAAAATGTTCAAATAATCTTGTTTTTGTAAGACAGTGCAAAATAAAATATTTGAATGACAAATAAGACATTCAGAATTTGAGAGTTTGTAGGGACTATGTGTAATTCTCTTTATCAGCAAAACATGGTCTCTTCCCTTACCGCATCTGGGAGCAATATCATGTTAACCCCAGGCAGCATCAACCATAAAGTTAAAGTGACAGGACATCTGAAGGGAGGATGTGAAGTTGCTTATTACATTTGCGTCAAAGATCAAAGCACAATTTGGGGTGGGTCCTGATTGAATGTATAAAATTTAAAGGATATTTAAAGCTCATAGCTCTAATTAGTTGCTTACCAGACTGCTTTAATGGCGGGATAGGAATTTCATATAGCATAACATAAAGAAGGGAGCTCTGGAGCTGAAACTAAATGAAAATCTGAATTCAGGCAAAAATCTACCTGTGAAACTAGTTTTATTTTTTTGTTTGCTACTTTTTGCTTTCTACGATGGAATAAGATTAAAACCAAGATTTTTTTTTTTTTGACAATATATAACACTTCTCACGTTTCAAAACAGTAAGAGAGTAAGAGCAACTTAAGACTATAAAAGTAATTTTCAGAGTGTGCCAATGAGCCATATGCATTATCAGATAAGGGATAATTTGTCATTAATTTAGTCCTCTTCCTTTCTGTACGGCAGGAATGGGCAAATCAAATCTTGTCCACAGCTCATTAATAGTGGTCCTACTCCCTGGGTGCTGAACACCAGGAGTGCTTGCTGCACTCTGTCATCCTGACTTCTCTCTTTCTCTTTTTACACTAGGACAGTAAACACAGAGGTATCAACATTTAGACTGCAATCAAAAGATCATGCTGTTTTAAATAATCCTATTTCATATTTATTTCTTCTTGTCTTTCTTTCCTGTGGTGAATATAACGATCTGCTATTTTATGTAATTTCTTACATAAAGCGTCAATTTTAGAGGTTCTACAACTAGAAGTAAAACACTTAAAAACCTCACACAGTAGAATGGACAAAATGACCCTTTGTTCCCATCTGTTGCTTACACAAGTTAAAATGATGTACATTGAAAGTAAGGCTATTTAATACTTCGCAAATTTTCACAGAAGATTGATGCAAAGAGATATTACATTTTTCCTGTAATTGTAATGCATAAAGAAAAAATGAGAGTTCAATGACTTCTTTGTTTTTGCTGCAGATTAAAATTTGTCTTTTAAAATGCAAAAAAAAAAAAAAAAAAAAAAAAAGGGCTTAGAGAAGTGAGCAGAAAAGGATTTAGTCATGACCACAGTGTAAGAACTGTAACATAATATATCTAAAAACTTGTTTATGACTTTCTCTATTGGCTTTCCTAGCCTCTGAGCTCAAGCCAGGTAATACTTTGGGGATGGACAGATATGCCTAGAAAGTCAACCTGATACCAGATGGCCTTGGGGATGTTGTGAAATGAGTATATGTTTCAAAAGAGAAGCCACAAATACAAGGAAAAAGTGCATATTTAGCATTGGCCTTTGAGTTGGCATAGCAGGACTGGCAGAGCTGAGCCACTTAGGCATTTTGAAGGTGAACATATGAAATTACAGATGCCATGAGCTGGGATTCTTGGTCTGGAACGTTTCCTAATACCTCTTGAAACAAATGGGATAACTTCCATATCCAATCAACTGAAATAATCTGGATTTGTTTAATTTTCCGTGTAGAAACAATGATCCCATGGTAAAATAAGGGATTGGTGTGGAGTGACAGCAGTACATAGCAATCTCTTCCTGATTTTAATACCCTGTAAAGGGGTTGTTCTGGAAGACTTGGGATGTCCAACAGAGCAGTCCTCATTTCTAGCCATTTCTCTGCATTTCTATAACAGGTTATTTCCATATCTCAGCCTAGTCTATGCAAAAATTTGTAGCAGGTTTTGAGGCTTGTGCTTCAGTGGTTGCTAAATTTTCTTATTAACACTGAAAATACGACCACAGAAAATAATAGTTTTTTGGATCTCTCTTGCTCGCCTCATTAAAAGCTGTACAGATATTGGAACATTGCTCTTATGGGAAATCTGAAGGTGTGCATTATTTTTTTAATTAATAATTTAAAAGAAAAGTTATTCTCTTTGTGCATATGAACTTATTCTTAACAGTGTGATCAAAATGAAATGCAAGGGACACACAAAAAAAAGCAGGTCTGTAATAGCTGGCACAAGATGTTATAACTGTGGTTAGATTTCAGACATTTTCCGTATGCAATTAAAAATCATTATATCTTTGTACAAGAGCATATTTAGGAAGTCTGACATGGAGAAAGTATTTTAGTGATTTGATTTACCATGTTCTTATGCATACAGTAATCTTTGAAAGGTTTCCATTAGACTGAGTGTTCAGAATTAACAATAGTTTTGCCTTTAATTTCCAGCTGTAGCAGTAATAATACAATCGAAAGTATTTTTAAGACAATTCTAAGCATTTAAAAAAACCCCTCTATTCAGCTCTTTGACTTCTTAAAATATGAACGTTATTTTTTAAATATTGCCTTTATAAAGAATGTCAGAAAATAAAGTGTTGTTGTAAAACTTGGGAACAGTGCTTCACTGTTTATTTATTGATGTGGGATGTTCCAAATTTTCTTAAAAACAAATGGCTCTTTCCTCCTATTCATATCTTGGATTTCCAGACACAGTTATTGTTTAGGAATGAACCAACCACCCATTTTCCTGAGTGTAATTTTTCCTTTTACCCTTTCACACTTTATTAGCTGTTTCCAGACACAGATGAGGCAGGAGCAGAGGGAAACATGGAGGGGAGAAGAGTATTAGCAAGCCTGTAAATATCTAGGCCACAAGCACAAATTGATATGTTACTACATGTTAACTGGTTGATAAATTTTAGGGAATGTCAGTAGTTAATTTCATCCAGTTAATACACTTTAAGGGTCATGGCCATGAAAATCAAGATGGTAATGCTTTTCTCCACACTGAGTACATTTAGTCACACGAAATAAAAAATATTTCTAATCAGAACCACATAAAGACTATGTTAAGTACATCTACTGAAGGTATCTTGCTTAGTTGTAGCAGCTGTCATGGATTTTTCAGCTAAGATAGTGACTGTGGAGAGCTTAATGTATCACAGTTCCTTCCTCTTTTCCTTCTCTCTACTCCCCCTCAAAGTGGACAAATTTTTTATTAAGAAAAAAAGAAGTAATAATGAGGACCTGCCTTAGCACAAGAAATATGGGCCAAAATGTGGTAGGGCCTAGATCATTATTTTAAGTAAAGTACTCTGTTTTGGTTCTGAAAACACTTACAACTAAGAATTTGCCTCTGCGTGAGGTAGAAGAGCCCTGCTGATACTGCATTGATGCTCTCGATAAGAATGTGATCTGCAGAGTTTGGGCCACAAAAGCAGCTGCCATTATGATTTGGTGGTTGGTTTTTATTTTTCTTTCCTTTTTTTTTTTTCTCCCTCTCTGTGTGTATGTGTGTCTCAAGAGCACAGCTGCTAAATTAGGAGCTGAGATTTGTATTCAAAGTGGAGGTGGAAGAATATCTACTAACTTTCAATATAATTGCTTATGTTGCTGAGTGGGTTGTGTCTGAGGTGTTTGTAGCATTGCAGAGTGATGGCTCTGCAGCAGACTGACAGAAGACTGCTTGTACCAATTAGGCACTGCTTCTTTAGCTCAGAAGGGGAAAGCTGAATGTATTGATTTCTTCCAACGTTTAGGACACAATGAATGAAAACCATACCTTCTGCGTTCTGGGATCTACGCCTGAACTGAGCAGACTGGAGAAAACTAACAAATGCAAGAACAAAGCAGCCTGTTAAGGATTCAGTTTTAAAAAGGAGTTGAAATATCTTTTTATCAGCTGACAGAAGTTTCTGAACTCTTAATGATATCATATGTGATGTAACGTAGAAGAGTTATCTTACGAACAGCCAGGAGCTTAGTTTGCTGTTGTTTACTCTTGGCTTTCTTGACTTCTAAGGAACACACGGGCAAATGGAGGAACTGGACCTATTTGAAGAGCTGAATCTATTAAAATTGGTAGAATGGAGAGTTGTCTTACTAGAAATATATTTATAACTCTACTTCAAAGAGAAAAGATGAGAAAATTCTTAAAAAATGAAAATGAGGACTTAAGGTGGTATAATCGTGTTCCTGTATAGTTGCTCCATGTATAGCTGGAGCAGGACCCAGCACTGTTGACTGTCATTCAGTTGATCCTAGTCTGTATATCTCGCTGTCTTAGGTGCATAAAAGCATTTATATGATGTGAGCAATTGAAATGATGTCCAAGAATACATCATTTTAGATTTAGGGGTGTTTTATGTTATATATTTTCACTCTTCATGGAAATGAGACAGGAAAAACTCCTATCTCTGTTTTGCTCATCAGACTGAATTGGGCAATAACCTGAAATCCATCTGTAAATTAATTCTGCTGATTTTCACAGTCTGTGAATTCAGTAGAGGAAGACACTGAATGCAAGGCTTCTAGTGGTGCTTCCACACAGAAGTATGCATATGGCTTACCCTACAGGTAGAAATGGATCTCTGTGTTAATCACATGATTCATGAAATGGAGGCAAACACTGGAGAAAAAACTACAGCACTTTTTTACTGGCCCTTTTAAATGGATGTCCTTTCGGTCCTCCCCAGAGATTTGTAAGCATGTGCCAGAAATAAACAGCTGACCTAAGGAAGAGAATTCTCCCCTGTGCATCTGCTTGGGTTATAGGTTTATGGCAGTAATGAGCTGCGGAAATCAATCTTTTGTAATCTCTGCCCTTTATGCTTTACTCAAAGGGCTGCTGTCACATCTATAAATATTCCATTTGTGGATCTGTTTGAAGATAAAAAAGGTCGGCATGCAAAATCTTTGCTGTGCTCTCCAGTTGCTTATCCAAAAATATGCAAAACCTGGGGTGTTTTGGGTTCACTCTATTGATTTAGATGTTCCTTTCTACAAAATCCTGCTAATGAAGTTTGCATTTTCAAGACAGGACTTACAGCACAGGCAAGACTTAAAAATTTATATTGCCTATAAAATTCTAACAGAATAAACCTGTTCAATTCTATCTTGTAAACAAGAACCTGGTGAATAGCGGCAACACAAATGAACTGTAACAACTTACAGGTATAGCTGTTTATGCGTGTGTACTATATTTCCTCAAAGCTGTGCAGGACAAAGGAAGAAGGAAGGGTGGAAACACTGTTATAATTACTATATCATTCTTAAAGTTTGATACAGCTCATTTTTCCAGCTTCATCCATGTTGACTAATTGAAAACTAGCAATCCTAAATTGGAAAAAGAAAAGAAAATAATCTGTTAACACTGATCCCTTTCCAGAAATTCTTACATTATATGATGAGTTCATTATCTTTTTTACATTAACAGCACATATTTTGAAGTCTGTTGTTCATTTGCCCCGTTGTGCTCTCTTCTCCTTGTGCTCCAGTGGCAAAGTCACTTTCCCTTAGCAGTGGCCTATCCAGTGAAAAAATAATACGTAATAAAACAGGTTTCGTAGGTGGGACTGCTTCTCCCTTGCTGCCTTTGCCGTGTTCTCCTGGGAGAGCAGAAGTTTTCCATATGTATCTTGGCAACAAGCCATGGATGGAGAATATTATTTATGATTTAGCTGCTTTTTATTCTCCCTTATCTTTAGGGACAAGAGTATCCTATAGTCAGACCTCCTTGTCTTTGCAGTGAACCACAGAAAGCTGAAGAGCCTTATATCTGGGTATGGAGTGGGGGGAAAGACTATTAGACTCCAGAATTACAGCTCTCCCCATCTAGGTGGTGAAAGGCAGGGAAGCCTTTATTCTCACTGTTGGTTGAACTGACCTTCTGATGAGTCTGTGTTTCCCCTTGTGCTGTTTTCATTATTCTGTCCACTCCGGATGTCCGTGGAGACAGTATTTGCCATTTTACTGAGGTGATAGGGACTTCTAACGATGTAGAAATCCAACTGATCTCAACCATTTCCTTTGAGACTCTCAGCTTGCCTGTTTGATTATCCTCAAATGCCTTGTGTTATCATTTCCTGACTTAGATCACTTAGGAAGACATCCTGAAAGCTATCCTAATACAGGCTATCTGATTTTATTATAGGTTACTTCTGTGAGGTATGAACTTGTATTTAAAACCAAAAGCAACAAAATTGACAATGGAGCTGCTAAATGCACCTCTTCCAGTAGTGGGTAAGGTCTGGAAACACCACATAATGAAAGGCTGATGGCTTCTGTGAGTCACAGCAGAGAAGAGACTGAGTTTGAGCCACAAATGCTGCTGTTAGGTACCACCTCCTGTTTTCAACTTGGTTCTTATCTGCAGTTTTGGATACCACTCTTGTTCTCAGCACAGTTAAGATCAGCACTTTTAATTAAGTGGATCTCCTCAAGTTTCACTGACTTCTGAGATTGGGGGAGTTTAATTTTTGGGAGGATCTTCTAGAAATGGAGTGATTGGTGTAGCAACAAGGACAGAAAATTCTTTACTGGATGAGAAAGAAAAAAAGAAACAGGTATGCCTTTAAGGCTGACACAATGAAAAATATCATGTGGAAAAATGGTTAGTACAGTGCTGACTACCGTAAGGATCCAAATTATTCAGGCTGATAAACCAGCTTAAACTACACTCTGTGCTCTGTGAAAGTGTATTGAAAGCATGCATTTGTTTCTATTATCCTAAGTCCTAATGAGAGCTCCATAGAAGTAATTGGATTTGCCATTGTTAGGATGGCAGCAGCACTAGCTACCACCCTGCATAACTATTGTGTTTAGCTAATGTTGTGTTGTGATTACCATCTTGTGAGGGTGGTCTTTCTTCACTCACAGCATTCTTCACAGCAGGCAACTTCAACCAAGTCTGATTTCAGCTTTCATTCCAGTTGGATTCATGCCCCTCTTTAACCTTGTCAAAGTCAAACCAGAGTGCCTGACATACTGCACGGGTGGTTGCCTTCCAGCGAAGAGTATTGCAGATGCATTCCAGACTTGGACAAAGCATTCCTGTTTGAGGAGAGGTCTGAAAATTAAAAATAAATCTTACAGAATTTTAAAGAAACTTTTAGGAGCTATGGTTTAAATTTTTTTGCTTTATTTCCTTACTTGTGGACTTGTTCCTTTTAACATTCTCAGGAAACATGAGAATAGCCACTGGTCACACGACTCACCTGTAGAAAACACTCTGATGTGCTGAACTGTGCAATAGCAGTGAAAAAAAACCCATTAGTGTCCTCCCCCAAACCAGGAATTGTATCTGATTGGAGCAGCTGAAACAGTAATGAAACAGCTGAGAGAAACTGGGTAGTGCAGAAGGAATTTACAAAGAATGCACTCTCTGCATCTTCCTTTGGTACAATGAATTGAAGGCCAACGTTAACACCAGAAGCGACTCCATATTGTAGAAACTGTCTGCGAGTCTATTTGTGTGCAAGCATGAAACTGATAAGCAGGCAAACATCTGCTAAAATTGAACTATTTGTAGGAGCTACAAAATGCCTTCATAAAACTTCCTCCCCCTGATTAACCAGTTATCATCCTTCCTTGCTGAGTATGTATGGGTGGCTGTTCTAGGTTTGCTAGCTTTACAGATATTTAAATATCAAACGTCTCCCAAATGCTGGAATTAGCGGGTTCTGCTAACCACAGTTCTGTATAAAGCTGTCAGGAAGCTTGATATCGACTTGAGCAAAATTGGAACTTCAATCCTAGTTTTCAGCCACAACAAGAAAGATGTTATTGCTATATTAGGATAAACTGCAGATACGAAGTGCCTTGAAGTATTTGGTGTTGATTTATAACTGATACTCCCAAACCCTGTGGAAGTTCATCTAGCTTTTGCCTTGACCTTTCTGAATATTTAGTGTAGTTATTGGTTTTAATGGCACACACACTCGAAATAACTGTTTAGAGACCTCATTCTTCAGACACTGTATAATACCAATAGTACAATAGCATCTGGAAATAGAAGACAACTGTAAAGGCTTTAGACAAATGTGTCTTGCTTTACTGTTGACTTAATGAAGAGAGACATATGGATCTTCATGTTCCTAAAGGAATGTGTTGGACTGCAAATAGAAATGCAAAATGGAGAAATCCAAGCAGTTAATTTCCATACTACATTATGAGATTAGAAATATGCTGATCTGAATAGGAACTGTAAAAATGCATAATGCCTTTTGACAGAGATCATAAATCATGGGCTTTTCAAGGCTATTAAAACAAATTCCATCCACATTGGTAGAGCTGTTTTTAAAATACTTGTGTTAACTAATGGCTTGTGCTATGTTTTGAAAAATATGGCCTCCCTTCCCAAGTTATTCAAGTTATTTCAAGAACTTAATTTCATTCTCAAATGTATAAAGCCCCCCCTCAATTTTCTGATGTAGTGGTTCTAAATTTATTGATACATAAAATATAATGCTTTTAAAATCAGGATGAAATACTGAAGGTAAAACCTGTGTATGCAATGATATTGTGATAGTATCCACAAGGCAGTAAAACAGAGATGTAAAAACAAGTATTTATGTGGGGTTTTTTTTCCTTCTGGAATTAATAATGTGCATTGTTTTGATTTTGTTTATGTCTAGATTTAAAAATATTTTCAGATAACTTATCCTGGAAAGGCTACATAAAAAGTTTGGGATATATTAGTTTTACTTGTTCAGAATCTTCTGTTTAGTAATACTTTCCCCTGAAACCTATTAGTTAAGTATTAGCCAGTACTAAGAGTATCAAACTTTTCTCCAATAACTGCATAGAACATCTTGCATGACTGAAGATTGTTTACATGAGAAAAAGGCTTGCAATGTTTAATTCCTTTTTCAGGAAATTGCAAAGAGCTCTGGGTAGCCTGAAAGCCTACTGAAAGGTTCTACAGTATTCAGCCTTTTTTCCCCTCATCAATGAAAAATTTAAAAAGTTTTAATGTAGGTTGTAGGAAAGGAGACAAAGTTTCTTAAAATGATAATCTGGGTTTTTTTGGGGAGTTCATGTGTGTAATAATAAAGACTTCATTGTAAAAATGAAACTTTGCTAACAAAACAAGAATAAACCTCGTATGTTTAGGGGTAAAAAAAAAGGAAGGAAAGTATGTTTTGGTTGGATATCTATATATATGAAGACAGCATTTACAGAGTTGGATTTCTTTCCTTAGAAACATCAAAGCATTTTACAAAAGCTTGTTCAACATAAGCTTGCAAATAAACTTCGAAAACCATTTGTGTATTAGTATCTCTGCTTCACAGGAAAATGAGAGAATAACAAAGCAGACACTGATTTTCCTGGTATCACGCACAAGGTCACTGGCAGAGTAGTGAAAATAACCAAAACAGTGCATTGCTTGTCCTTAGTTTTAGGCATGGAACCACAGCTTCTCCAGTGTGATTGAAATCTGAGGTTAAAAGTGGCAAGTGACAGACAAGGTGAAGAAGTAAATGTTATTTGTATTTCAAGAGGATGAAGTCTTACATAAGGGAAAATTTGTGTTGAAAAGTTGTATTTTGTGATTGGAGTAGGCTTTCTAACATGGCTCTTGGGGCCCTGAATTTGTGACACTGTTCAAAAGAGTTGCTGAGTTCTTGAAGGCTGCTCTACATAAAATATTCCATAAGATTATTTGGGAATAAAATAGTGTAGAAGACTATCCTGCAGTTGAGATACAGATTTATAAGACCATATCTGTTTTTCTAAACAAAACGAGTCAAACTGCAACAAAACTATCTGCTGGCTAGAAAGAAAGAAATGCTTCAGCTGGCAGGGTTTATAAAGTTGGTGACATACGTCCACAGTTTTATGTCCTCTCTTAGCCTGCAACGAAGTTTATAAACGCGCTTAGCTGAAGGACAGGATCTTAGAAAAAGCAGTCAGCAAATGCTGTATTGGTGGGATAGGCAGGGACCAGAGCAGCTGAGAGTCTCTGCTGCACTTACCTTTCTTGCATGATCCAGATCAAAGTGTGCCTGTATTTCTAGGAAAAAGAGGAAGGAGGACAAATGACAAAGCCCTCTGCTTTCCTTCCTCCCTTATACTTCTGTTTGTGGGGAATTTCATGAGGAAGGTTAAGCCCAGGAGAAATTTCTTGGTTAGTCCAAGTGGCTGGTGTGGCACATAGCAATGCAAATCCATGGATTTCAACCACCTGGTGACTGGAAACCTGGTGCCTACAATCCTCAGACTGAGCTACTATGAGAAATCTTATTGTCACTTTCAGATATATAACTTAATTTCTATCTTTGCTCATAGATACCACCTACATTACATTTGTGGTTGTTTACATTTTCCCCACTCTCCTTAGCCATCAAGTCGTTTGCATTATTTTTTAACAACTCTTTTTCAGCAACTACATCTTAAAAGCCTGCCCTGGTACCTAAATACATATGGCACAGATCCCAGTGTGCCTCAGGAGGAAATATCACCCTGCTTTTTTCATGTGAAAAGAGAAAATTGCTTGAGTGTCATGAAGCAGCTGGAGCTCACAAGAAAATGTTTTCAGCAAGGCCAGAGCTATCCTGCTGTCCTGGGTCAGATTAATACCCAAAATACCTCCTGTCAGAATAATCAACAAGAACTGCAAAGTCTGAGAGTCAACACCTGAACCCCCCCAATCCAAATGATCTTCCCTACTTCATCCGGGGTAAGTGCTACTGCTAGTTGCTACAGACTGGTTGCTCTTTTTCAGCTGCCTCCTCCAGACTGGTGAGCTGCCTTCATCTCCAGTTTGATTTAGTGGATACTAAGGCACTTTCAGGCCTTAGGGTTTTTCACCTGTTTGGCAGTTACTGCATGCACAATCTTTGACTTCTTCAGGGAGACTTCTGAAAGGGTTAAAGATCCAAGGAAATGGAAGTTTAGAGGTTTTGTATCACTAAGCTAAACTTCAGTGCAGCATGCATGTCGTTTAATTGATTATATTACTGTCTATATGTTTCCTAATATGTTCTGTCTTATTTTTTAATACCTCACGATGTATTTATTACAGTCTTGATAACTGAAAATATTCTTAGATTTAAGGTTTAAAAATTACATTTAAATAAGAATATAAATTGTTTAGGGGGAGAGAGTTTTCTCTGATATTCTGTGATTGTAGTTTATGACTTCTTTACCTCTAAAGCTGATTTTAATATTTTTCATTAAATCTAGTATATTCTTTCTTCCCAAGAGCCCTGCTTCTTCATTATAACCATTTCCATCAATGACAAGATCAGAGAGCATTTTTAATGTTAAATAGGATAGAAGGGTAGAAATTAGTACTTAAAGGGTGAAACCATTAGTATTTCTGAGTGCTTCTATGTATTCATCACTGCCTGATACAGATCAGTATTAATAATGGGAGCAGCCAGACATAATCCATCTGCTGGATATTCCTTTTCTCTCTATGCAGTGACTGCCTTGTCTTCTTTCTCAGACACAGCCTGCTCTGGTCTCCAGACAGGAAATCCAGACATAGCCATTCATCAATGCTGCTATAATCTGTCTGATTTTATTAGCTTTTGAATTTTATCACCAAAATGAAAAGGAAGGTGGGGGGTGGGGGAAGAAGAACCCAGCAGTATGATTCTCCCATATCTATGAATTCTCCTCAGTACAGCAGATTGGGACTAGGCAAAAATTAAGAAGTGAAAAGGTACCTGGCAAATTGATACACACCCCACCACCCACCCACCCACACCCCCTTTTATTTTTAAGAGCTTGATCTATTTTGTTTTTTCTTCAACAAATACATGTGGTGTGCTATAGTCAGGGTTTCTGGTTGATTGATCTTTTCCCTTCATTTAAGATTTCATGGATACATATTGAATATTCCATTTTACTGTGAGATCCCATCTATGACTGCATCTTGTTTTGGAGAGCAGACCCAACAACAGCTTGAAATTGAGTTGTTTGAAGGTGCCGTATGAAGCATTCCAGTGCCAGTTGTCCCAGTTGATTAAATCCCAGCTGGAATAGCTGGTTGAGGCAAGGAATGTTAGACTACATAGAGACCACCCCTCTGACAAATGGAGAGAAAGCAGGAGCAGGCTAAAGCCTTTGATCTTTTCTGGCAAAATGACACAAACCATTTTAACCCAGGGCATCACAACGGGAAATCACTGATGGGGTTTGCATATTTTGGTTGCATTTGCCCCCTGTACCCAGTTCCTGGTAAGGCAGAGAGAGTAACTTTTAGGTTGTGAGAAAGCATCTACCTTGGAGCTGTGTGGAAAAGATTTTCTCAAGGAGAGTAAGTTCTTTGCAGACTCCTGTGGATATTCTGCTGTGGCAATCTAGCTGGAAGATGCATGGACTCATAGAAGTGTGGTGTGTGCATGCAATGAAGGAATTCCCTACTCAGTGCCTTTTGCAGGATGGGACAGAAGTGGAGTAGTTGCCTGAGTTGTTCTTGTTGTATCTTGTACTAGGCAGGAGAATAAATATAAGCACTTCATGCTCCTGCATGATTTTCCTACTGGATTTTTAACACTTATGAGCCATTCAGTGAGCTGTCTCTCTCAGTGTAAACATCAGAAGGAAATGGCCCAGAGGTGCTATGATACTTCTTCTTTGACATGCTGAGTTGCTGTTAGGTTGAACATGTGCATGGTAAAACTTCAGTCTTGTGTTCTGTTCATTGGCCTAGTCTTCTCACCTGTGTGAAAAATGTTGCTTAATATATACTATTGTATATCTTTGAAATATTATTTTTATTTCATTTTATATTAGGTTTTACATCACCCTTTTCATCCAACAATGTTAACCAGGTATGTGGATATACAAATAAATGGAGTGTTGAAATTCAGTTCATAAAGGATTCCTCAGTACCAAAAATATTAGTACAAGCTTAACACATTTTATGGAATTTACCCTTCACTTAATATTTGACCAAGGCCATATTTTCTTCAGGTAGCCTAGATAACAGTTTCTTCTTTGCTTTCCGACGAGAGAGAGAGTCACATAAATAGGCCAGTAACGTATCAATAATTTTTATTATTCAACCTAATCTTTAGGATTTCATGCATGTTAATTTTCTAAGCAATTCACAATAGTTTAAATAAGATCTATATGTATTACTTCAAGATGGCAATTTAAACTGCTGCCTCCCAAGTTGCTTGAGCTACATCTAACTACAATTAACTATCATTAAGGCTATTAACACTTCATTATCTCACAGGTTTTCATGAGTGTCGTAGATTTTAGGGCAGAGGTTTTGCTGTATTTTTGACGGCTTGCACAAATGGTTTTAGGTTCAGAAGCTCATACAAATCATAATTTGGGATTTGGCAGAGTAGAGTGTATGTACCAGGTAGCAGAGATCTAAACCTTTCATTTTGCTATAGAAAAATGTTATGCCGTTCTAGATGAAGGTGGATTTAAATGCTAGTCTGTTTTTCAGTTATATGTAACTTTTAAAGAGTGGTTATACTTTTGGAAGAATCTGGAGCTTTTTCTTAGCTCCCCAGCTCCATTTAAAGTATTTTCAGTAAATTTATATGCTATTTGCCTGAGAGAGAAAAGGTGGTTTTAGCATTTTTAGTGAGCTGCGCATTGAAACAAATATAATTGTCTTTATTTCTTTGCATATGGAGACATATGGATGCATCTAGATAAATACAGCTGAATAATTAGGCACTTCAATACATGTAAATAATAAAGGAAATTGGATATTTTGATATTATGTGACCTGTATGTACAATGTAATCAACAAAGCAATATTTACCTTATTTTTCACTCAGAAAACAAAGCATGAGGCTGTACATATTAAATATAAATTCTTGGTCGACTTTTAGTATTTAAAGGTAGTTTGACTGCTCATAAATGCTCCCAAAATTCTGTACTGTCACTTATTTGTATGGCATTTAATAGATAATACATTTAGCTGAATGAACGCTGCTTTGTAGAGTAAACTGTAAAGCAAGGGACATTCCTCTGGAAAATGTTTACTCTGTGGAGTTGTCCATCTGTTTTGCCTGTCAAGATGCTCACTCAAAATCTTGACCTTTAGAAGCAACATAAGAGTAATACATTAGCTTTCAAGAACATATTTATTCAGTTGTCCCTCTATAGGGTATTTGAACACCAGCCCAGTACACATCTGCTCTCTTACGTGGAGATTAGAAATGTGAACGTTATGAAACAGAATCTGGAAAAGGCATCAAACTGATGTCTTTGAAAAGAGGCCGATTAATTTTGGAACTTCCTTGATTTCATTATGAAATTATAGCATTCAAAAGTGGAATGATGTTAGTGGTGTTTTTCCAGAATGCTATACAGCAGTCTGTAGTAGCAGCATTGCTATGTGGTTTGCTGGGTTTTTTTTAATAAATTCACTTTGTATTATAGTGTTAAATGCCATTACTGTGGCTTTACAGATTTTGCACTTTAGTGTGGTATGTGGAGCAGAGCAGTAAGTATTCTATCAGTGGAGATCAAAGCAGCTTTTTCAGTACTTGATGTGTCTGGCATCTTGGTATGTCTGTAAATCTGTAGAAAAATGTGTGCTGAAGCATCAGTAGAGTCTAAAGTTTTGTATTGGTATAACATAAATCTACAGGGAGTGGAATTGTATATTTATATAAGCCTTGCATAAAATGGAGCCTATCAGAGAGAATTCTTTCTGTATTTCCAATTCCTCATTCTTTGAAATGCAAGAGCTGCTCCACTGCAGTTTACCAGAACTGGAAATACAGCAATTACAGTTATTTGGAGTACAAATCCCCATCAAGAGAATGAGGATTTCTTTCAGAAATCATACAGTTCAAAACTCTGTCTTTTTATGTTCATAACATAGCCACCAATGATCTGTGGGGTAGAACCTTTTTATACAATTACTTTTTTATACAATGACAAAATACCCATGCAGAAAGCGGGAAACTCGTATTTGATCTTTTTGTCCTAAAGTGTTCAAAAAGCTACTCTCCTGTCTTTCAGGAGTCAACTCTGAATATCATGCTGCAATCTGTTCTCTGAAGCTTGCAGAAAGTGTTTGAATAAAAGAAGGTAAGATTCATGGGAAAGGAAGAAGAGAAGAGGAAGAAAGTGAGTGCTTGTGCAAAAGAGCACCTGATTTTTAATTTGGTTGTCAGCAAAGCCCTCTATGGTTGAAGAGCAGTAGGTCACAGATCTTGCTCCAAGGACTGCTCCTTATAACTGAAGTAGCATCGCTGCTTTAGCAGCTTTATTTTGAAAAAGAACAGTGTTTTCTAAGAAACTGAATCTATCCAGGATGTGAGAAGTGTGCTCTGAAAATGCCTACCTGTTATTCTGAGTTCAGTAATTGGATAAAAGAGTAATTGTGTTACTGGAAAAGCTTTTAGAACTATAAAAATACATTACGGGATTACTAAAGGCTATTTGAAGTAGTTACTGCTTAAATGTTGGTTTTAAGCTGTAAGCAAAGAGAGATGAAAGATCAAGGTATTACAGTGCACACTTTTTAAAAATAAAAGATTGTAATTTCCATTGTTTTTGTTTTACACTAATTTAAAAAGGCATTGAAGTCCCTTTATGGGAAAAGGTATTTGAAGCAATAGGAACCTCTAATCAAAGTAGATGGACATTGTCATATATGAGGGAGCGTGTAGGACCGATTAATAATTTGAATTACTTAGGCAGAGGGTTTCTCAAGGTATTGTTTTGATTTAAGAAACTGCCTGGTTGTAGTGGTTTGACCTTGGCTGGCTTCCAGATGCCCACCCAGTTGCTCTCTCATTCCCCTTCTTCAAAAGGACAGAGGGAGAAAATAAGATGGAAGAGCTTGTGCGTTGAGATAAAGACAATGAAATCACTTACCAATTACTCTCACAGAAAAACAGACTTGGGGAAAATCAATTTAATTTATTGCTATTTAAAATAATTTAGATGCTGACAGACAGAAATGAAAACACCTTCCCTCCCCTCTCATTTTTTTCCCAGGCTCAACTTCACTCCTTTGTTCCTGACTCCTTGACCTTCTCCCTGCCGTGAGTGGCACAGGGTGGATGGGGAATGGGAGTTACGGTCAATCTATACCAGATTCTCTCTGCTGCTTCTTCTCTCTCACACTTTTCCCTGCTTTAGCATGGGTCCTCTCCACAGGCTGCAGTCCTTCAGCAAGTAGCCACCTTCTCCAGCATGGGATCCTCCATGCTCTGCAGTGTGGATACCTGCTCCACCATGGTCTCTTCACGGGAAGCAGGGGAATACCTGCCCCACTGCAGCCTTCTCCACAGCTGCTGGGGAATCTCTGCCCCAGCACCTGGAGCTCCACCTCTCCCCCGCCCTCCTCCTCCTCTGACTTCGATGTCGCAGGGCTGTTTCTTACAATTTTTTTTTCCTCACACCTTGCTGCCGTGCAGTGTTTTGTCCTTAGCTTTGTTTTCTGAGAGGCGCTGCTGCCGTGGCTGCAGTGCCCAGCGGTAGGTGGGATGAAGCCGGCTGGAACCGGCTGGAACTGGCCGTGCCCGGCCTGGCTGGGCCTCACAGAGGCTGCCCCAGCACCGGCACCCAATGCACTGGTGATCAAGAAGGAATAGCGAAGGTAAGTCACAGAAACAAGAAACTGAGGCCAAAGCTATATAAGAATACTTTTTTACAGAATCATAGATTCACAGTTTCACGGGGGCTGTCAGGCAGAATTATTATTATTTTTTTTTTACAATGTCCTTGGTGACATGAAGTTGGAGTGAGGTCTTCCACCAGCAATTTAACCTGCAGCAATTCAACAAAAGATCTAGGTTTAGAAATGAGTAGGTATGAAAATGAGTCTGTGATATGCCCATCTGGTAATTTCTATTGTATATACTTTGTGTTTTGGCGTAGAATATCAAGCACCCACCATTTTGTCTCCTGGAAAGGTGAAGACATGCACCATCTAAAGCACCCCACTTCCAGTGTGGAGGTAAGGTCCTCCACAGAGTGGTTAGCTCTTTGCCCGTGCATGGTGTTCATCTAGGATCAACAACTGGAGTAAACTTTCCTGGTTAATATGCAGTGTAGTTATAAGGGCCTAGAACCAGTGGATAACTGCAAATCAGCCTCCAAACCTACCTTCTTTGCACCACTCCAAATGCTGGGTCTGGCATTTCTTAGTGAAATCCTGTTGCTAAACAAAGAGTGAACATGGAATTCTCTTTCTGCTGAGTCAGTAAAAACAAAGCGAAAGCAATTATTTTTAGTCAGAAATCTCAATTCCAACATGGAGCTCTGAATCATGATACTTTATTTCTATCCTTTCCCAACCTCATTCCAGGAAATTACTGTCTAGCTTTTCTTGGGTTTTCTTCCTACATGTATAATCAGTGTCCTCATCTCCTTTTTAGGTCTGTCTTTAGGAAATTTTCCAGCTTGAATGGCTTATTTTTGCTTAAGGCTACACAACAGGGAGGTGGCTTCCCTTGTTTCAAGCTAACTTGCTTAACAAAGGAATATAATTGCTGTGACCTACATACACGCCAGTCAGAGATTAGACAGATAAGAAATTCTGACTGAGAAGAAGTCAGCAGAGAGTAACTCGGGCTGATTTAAAGTAAGAGGGATAGAAAGGAAATACATACAAATGGCTGCTTCACTTTCTTGAAACAAGATCATTTACTTGTGTCAAACTGCAAGAAAATATGATTCTTATCTTGAGGAAGAGAAAAAACATATAGCAAAGAATTTTGTCTATATTCCAGCTGCAGATTCCTCTAGCTGGCTTTTAGTTACCATCTTCATACCTATCCAAGTGATATCTACAGGGCCATGACAGCGGACTTGAATAATCCCATATACTCCCAAAATGCAACAAAATACATCAAGGGGAACATAAACATATTGTAGCTGTATTGTTTCAGGAGAAAAATTTAAGTAGGTATCTGCTTCATCCCCTCTTATACACAATTTCGCTTCACTAATTTCATACCTTATGATAATTATAAGCAGGAATTAATCGAAAAAATTATTCTATTTCCCTAGCAGAGCTAGTACGAACGATGTTTTACAAACTTTCCTTATCATGGAATCATAGAATATTTTGGGTTGGAAACGACCTTCAAAGATCATAGTCCAACCCCATTGCCACCCCTGCCAGAGGCATTTTTCACTAGATCAGGTTGCTCAAAGCGTCACCCAACTTGACCTTGAACACTTCCAGGGATTAGGCATCCACAGCTTCCCTGGGAAACCTGTTCCAGTGACTCACCACCCTCATTGTAAAAAATTTCTTCCTAATATCTAGTCTAAACATGCCATCTCTCAGTTTAAAACCATTTCCCCTTGTCCTGTCCCTATAGACCCTGGTAAAAAGTCTTTGTTTTTCTCATAGACCCCTTTATATACTGGAAGGCTGCAGTAAGGTGTCTTACAAACCAGTCTCTGACTGGCATGTATGTAGGTCACAACTTCTCCAGGTTGAACAACCCCAGCTCTCTCAGCCTTTCTTCACAGGAGAGGTGCTCTGGCCCTCTGATCATCTTCATGGCCCTCTAGAAATGCTCTAACAGGGACCCCAGATCTGGAAGCAGTACTGCAAGTGGGGTCTCACAAGAGGAGAGTAGAGGGTGAGAATCACCTCCCTCAACGTGCTGGCCATGCTTCTTTTCATGCAGCCCAGGATATGGTTGGCTTTCTGGGCTGTAAGCGTACCTTGCTGGCTCATATCCAATTTCATTCATCAGTATCCCCAAGTCCTTCTCTGTAGGAATGCTCTCAATCCATTCATCCCTCAATTGTATTGACACTGGGGATTGCCCCAGCCCAGGTGCAGGACCTTGTACTTGGCCTTGTTGAAGTTCATGGGGTTCACCTGGGCCTGCTCCTCAAGCCTTTCGAGGTCACTTTGGATAACATCCCTTCCCTCAAGTGAATTGACTACACCACTCAGCTTGGTGTCATCTGCAAACTTGCTGGGGGTGCACTGAATCCCACTGTCTATGTCATTGATGAAGATATTAAGTAGTATTGATCCCACTATGGACCCTTGAAGGACACCATTTATTACAGCTTTCCACTTGGACACTGAGCCATTGGCTGTAACTCTTTGGATGTGGCCATCAACCTAATTCCTCACCCATCTAACAGTCCATCTGTCAAATCCATATCTCTCTAATTTAGCATCAAGAATATTGTGAGGGACTGTATCAAAGGCCTTACAGCAGTCCAGGTAGATGACATCCATAGCTCTTCCCTTGTCCTCTGATGCAGTCACTCCATTATATAAGGCCACTACTAAAGAAGTCAGGCACCCCACCTGATCTATTCTACCTAGCCACTGGGTAATGTCAATTTATTCTGACATTTTTTTAATCCTTGTATGGGTAAAACTAAGTGTTAAAATACAGGATTACCTGTAGGTTGTAATTTTCCATGTCTAAGAGACAGAAATAGTTGCCACAGTATCTGTGAAGAAATTTGTGTGTGTGTGCTTATCTGAGGTGAAAAGCTCACCTCTAGACTTCAGGCAAGTCTTTAGAACAAACAGAGGTATAATTATACGACAGGAAAAAACCCTGCTTTGAGTTTAATCTCATCAGCATAAGTGATTATGTGGTATCTTGCCTGGGATGTAGGCCATCGACCAGCAAGGGTATCTCTGTTGCTGAAGCCTGTGGTAGCAACTTTTCATTACTGTTATCTTGTACTAGTAAACTTAAACTTGGAGTGGATATGTCTTCTTATATTCAAATGCAGCCTCATCTGCAATGCAGATAAACCTTTGCAGGGAGACATTAGTTTTTCCTAACGTGCTCTCTGAGAGTTAGCTCTCATCTATGCTTGTTGCCTCAGCTCCTTCAGTAGTTAGTGGAGATGTAACTGGAATCTCCCCGGGGTTATTCACTCTACTGGGCTGAGATGTCCAACCTAGTAAGGTGCAAAGCACTCTCCAGAGGGATCAGTCACTCTCTCAAACCTTTATAATGGTATTGAGAGACTTCCACCTTTGATATCAATAGACTAATCTTACTGAAACTGGTTTTTTTTTGTTTTTTTTTTTATTTTTTAGATTTCACTAAACATTAAGGAAGCTTTCTGACTGTATGAACAAGTGTGCTTTATGCCCTTAATCAGCTTTCATTGCCATTTTTAGTGAACCGAGGGTACCTTTGTGTCAGTTTTACCTGTATATTTCACTTAGCACCAGTCTTTCTTTGCTTTGGTCCTTTTCAGAGACAAGGAGTTCTTGTTATTACAAACCTTTTACCCTTAGTTAACAGCCTAGACCTGTTTAAAATGAAGTGTATAGATTGAAATTTGTATTAACTACCATAAGTCTTTGTAATTTTTTTTTCTCAGTAATTTTGAGACTTATTAAAATGTAGATGACAGTATTGGAAATGAATCATGCCTAATGCATTTTATTATTACTGTGCACTCTAAAACAGTGAAAAAAACGGTAATCCGAGAAATCAACATACAGACAGAGCTGCTTATTATATATACATACCTGAGTAGTCTAAGCATGGATTAACTAGTTCACATTGGCTATAATGACTCACTTTTGTGAGTCCTTGTTTCTAATAAGGAAATAATTGTAAATAAATTGAACTTTCCATGGTTGATATCTTATTTCAAAGCAGCTTTCAGTTGCAGATGAGACTGGACAACAGGCAAGCAAAATTAAGGAGTTAGATTCATGAATGTTCACAAAGGGAAAGTATTATTAATGACCTTAAGTCATGGTCAATTAGGTTTTTGTTTCAGTAATTATTATAGGAATAATCACCTTCATAAATTTGACAATGCCTGTTTTTAGAGAATAAATTATATGAATCATTTTTCAGAACACGCTATATGGAAAAAAAATAAACTAAGTTAATTTGGATCTATTATGAGTCCAATCAGCAAGACAAAAAGACTTACACTAGTATAAATAGGTATTGTGTTCATTTCTGGAAAGCATTTAAAAATATTTTTGCTACCTGGCTGTCACAATATGGTACTATGCTTAGTCTTTTTAAATTGTCAAAATGTGCGTTAGTAAGTTAGTCTTAAAAGGATTCTTCATGTAAACATGCTAAATCTCTTATTGAGTATGGCCTTCATTAAGCATTTGGTAATAAAGCAGCTCATTTTCTGTTGACATCTCTTCACTGAATTCTGTAGCTTAGTAACTATAGTTATGTAAAAGTCAACAGCAGTTTAAATCATGCTTTGCCTTCATGTCACTATTTATACAGTAGATGAGACTTTCTCAGCAAATAAAGACTTAATGTGAACTTTAGTTGAAGAAAAAAACCAAAACTCTTACTGACTTCAGTGGGGATCAGAATTTTGTTTTTGCCTTTTTCTAGAGGCTCCTGTCATTTAAGTACCTGAGCCTTTGGATACTGAGTTTCAGATCACTCTGAGATTAACATGAGCAAACAGCATTGTGCACTTAGTAGAGCCAGTCCCCAGCTACCAAAAAAACATGTGGAAACAGCTATCACAAAACATTGCTTTGTGCTACATTTATCTGAAATGAAATGCAGAATTTCCAACAGATTATAGGAAGGTGCTGTTGGAGACAAAAGGGGAGGCAAACCAAAGAGTATTTTAGTTTTTACCCATATTAGAACATATTGAATGGCAATGTGAGGTTAAGTGGTCATCAGCTGAGCAAAATTAGTGGGGAAAGCAAACTAGAGAAGGAAAAATTAAGGAAAATAGAAGTGTTTTGTTGAATGAGAGAGAGGTGATTGCAAGAACAGAGGGGAAATGGAGTGAGGAAATCAGTAGCTCATATTGTGTATTGAAAATAAAAAATGATGTAGTAGTAACTGAAGTGGAAAGACAGTCTGTTAGCAGCTGTCAGAGCTGTTTCATGATCACTTGCACCAAAACTAAGTTGTAATTCATTTGGCAATGACACACAACTACTTTGTATTTTGTTAGCAAGCCCATATACTGATACAATCACTGAAAAATTTAATCTCAAAAGGAAATTACCTTGCCTTGTTCATTATGTATCACATCAGGTCAGCACGTTCTTCCTGAAAATCTCCAGTGTTCTGTACTTCTTCCTCAACTGTAATTTCCAGACCAAGGTAAACAAACACTAGGGAATGCTCCTACTTTTCAGGAATAACCTTGGTCTGAAGACATAGAGTCTAGATTGACAGGTTGGTAAATTCATAAAAAAACAAGTAAAACATAAAGCTGCTTTTTAGGTGATGGAAACTGAGCCAAAATTTTATTGCTCTTTAAACAGAAAAATTAGGTAACAAATTGGAGTAAAAGTTAGTTTATAGTTCATATGAATATCTGTTCCTTTGTTAATGATGATTACCTCTTCACTGTAGTCTTAAAAGGTCAGGGTTGAAAAAGGGCAAGATGGTAAGGTCATCACATCTTCCAGCAGATGAAATATGCATAGCTTGGCTGGCCTTTGCCCTGCAAATATAGAGAAGTTTAAAAAATGTCAACATTAAGTATGACAAATGCTGCTGAATTTTCTTGTTAGATGAACCATCTGCCTTTTTGATGCTAGGATGAATTACGACTACTGCTTGTCAGTAGCAGTGGTGGTATTTGGGCTTTTTCCTTCTGATGCCTGAAAATTTGTCCTCACTGAAGGTTTGCATTCCTGCAGCACTAGAGGTTTCTGTAGCCTTGTGGCATGGACAAACCATCTGGCTTTGCTGGTGATAAAGGTTACTGCCCTCAGCTCCTTGTTTCACTGTCAAAGTTGATTGCCCTCAGATCTGCCTGCACACTGTTCATGTGAGCACTCCCTAACCTTTTCAAAGAAAAATGAACTAGGATAATTTATATAGTTTAAAATAATAGTTCTGCTGGTCTGTCTTCTTCTTTGACGAGTGACTGCAACCTTTTAGAATCATAGAATTGTTTAGGTTTGAAAAGACCTTTAGGATCATCAAGTGCAACCATTAACCTAGCATTGCCAAGTCCACACTAAACCATGTCCCTAAGTGCCACATGTACACATCTTTTTAATAACTTCAGGGATGGTGACTCAATCATTCCCTGGGCAGCCTGTTCCAATGCTTGAGAACCCTTTTGGTGAAGAAATTTTTTCCTAATATGCAATCTAAACCTCCCCTGGTGCAACTTGAGGCTGTTCCCTCTCATCCTATCACTTGTTATTTTGGAGAAAAGACTGACACCCACCTCACTACAGTATCCTTTCACATAGTTGTAGAGAGTGATAAGGTCTTCCCTGATCCTCCTTTTCTCCAGGCTAAACAACCCCAGTTCCCTCAGTTGCTCCTCATAAGACTTGTTCTCTAGATCCTTCACCAGCTTTGTTGCCTTTCTCTGGACACGCTCCAGCACCTCAACGTCTTTCTTATAGCAAGGGGCCCAAAAGTGAACAGAATATTTGACATGTGGCCTCACCAGTGCCAAGTACAGGGGACAATTATTTCCCTAGTCCTGCTGGCCACACTATTACTGATACAAGCCAGGATGCTGTTGGCCTTCTTGGCCACCTGGGCACACTGCTGGCTCATGTTCACCGGCTGTTGACTGACACTCCCAGGTCCTTTTCTATGGGTGAGTTTTCCAGCCACTCTGCCCCAAGCCTGTAGCGCTGCGTGGGGTTGTTGTGACCCAGGCACAGGACCCGGCGCTGAGCCTTGTTCAGGCTTGTGCACCTGGCCTCAGTCCATCAATGCAGCCTGTCCCGATCCCTCTGCAGAGCCTTTCTACGCTCAAGCAGACCAATACTCCCTCCCTCAACTTCGTGTTGTCTGCAGTCTTACTGCGGGTGCCCTCAGTCCCCTCGTCCAGATCATTGATAAAGATATTAAAGAGAACTTGTCCCAATACTGAGCCCTGGGGAACAGCACTTGTGACCAGCCACCAGCTGGATTTAACCCCATTCACCACCACTCTTGGCTCTGCCATTCAGCCGGTCTTTTACCCAGCAAAGCGTACACAGGTCTAAGCCATGAGCAGCCAGTTTCTCCAGGAGAATGCTGTGGGAAATGGTGCCAAAGGCTTTACTAAAGTCCAGGTAGACAACATCCACTGCCTTTCCCTCATCCTGAGTGGGTCACCTTGTCCTAGAAGGAGATCAGGTTAGTCAAGCAGGACCTGCGTTTCGTAAACCCATGTTGGCTGGGCCTCATCACCTGATTGTCCTGTATGTGCTGGATGATGGCACTCAAGATGATTGGCTCCTCCCTGGCACTGAGGCCAGCCCGACAGGCCTGTAGCTCCCTGGATCCTCCATCAAGCCTTTCTGTAGATGGGATGTCACATTTGCTGACCTCTCTGGTTAGAGAGAACTGCTGATAAATGACTGAAAGTGGCTTGGTGAGGACTTCTGCCAGCTCTCTCAGTACCCCTGGCTGGATCCCATCTTGCCCCTAGACCTGAGGGTGTCTAAGTGGTGTAACAGCTCCCTGTTTCCCCTTGGATTATGGGGGCTTCATTCTGCTCCCTATCCTGTCTTCCAGCTCACGGGACTGGGTACCCAGAGAAAACATATTAAAGACTGAGGCAAAGAAGGCATTAAGTACCTCAGCCTTTTCCTCACCCTTTGTCACTGTGTTTCCCTCTGTGTCTGCTAGAGGATGGGGATCCTTCCTAGCCCTCCTTTTGTTGCTGATTTAGTTTTAGAAACATTTTTTATTGTCTTTTTTGGCAATAGCCAGATTAAGTTCTAGCTGGGCTTTGGTCCTTCTAATTTTCTCCCTGCATAACCTCCTGACATCCTTGTAGTCCTCCAGAGTTGCCTGCCCTTTCTTCCAAAGGTCATAAGCTCTCTCCCTTTTTTCCTGAGTTCCAGCCAAAGCTGTCTGTTCAGTCAGATGAATGTTTTTTGAAAGACAGCAGCTCTCTGTATTCTTGTGAAAGGGGACAGCTACAGGCATAGTTTACTCTTCACCCAGAATTTAACTAACTTGTTTCTTATTGAAAAGAGTATGTCAATATAGCTTCTGGCAACGTCCTTTATCTCTGCTATAGTGTTTTGCAATCTCTCCCTTAGAAAAAGATGCACTGACACACCTACAGCTCTGCTGTAACTTTGGTAAAGTATAAGCTGCCTTTTGAAGTACATGGGCTTTATGCATTCAGAACACTGCAACATGATTTATAACATTGAATTACTGTAACTTGCTCAACATCAGTTTGTTGTAAACAGATCGTTTGCTACCTCTTATTAGCACAGTGGTCAGTATTGTCATAACAAAGTAGTCTGGGTGCATATAATTATGCCACAGTGGTATAATGAATATAGCAAACATAAATAGAGAATTTGATCAAATAAACACTTTATGGAAATTTTTTTAAAACAATTTCCAGACTGCTGTGAGGAATTAAATTTTTCTGCCTTACTTGGCTTAGAGAAATTGTCATACTACTCGTACTTTCCCACTGCTCTCTAATAAAGTATTGAAGTGAAAAAGTGAACTGTCATAATTCTTGGAGCCCTTCTGCATTTGGGATACACCAGGGTGTTTAGACAATCTCTCTGAAGTCAAGGACTAGGCTACTGATGGACTGCTCTTACAATTATAATTTTCTATTTATCTCAATATTATAACTGTACGTTTAACCAAGCTATGAGTCAATGCTACGTTTGCTGTACACTTGTTGGCTCAGGCATTCTTGATGTTTTATAGCACATTGAAAAATAATGTTAATTGTTGCAGAATTTTATTCTTTATAATGAATGTAATATTTTTAAGGAAGAACTATTTCATTGAAATAACTCAAACGATTTGAAATACTTCCTCTTCTGTCAAATTCCTTCTTTCTGTCTGAACACCAATTCCCTATCACACCAGGCTCTTGAATTGAAACTTTTGCCTTTGACTAGGTTTATGTGAAGTCTCGGAGAAATGTAAAGGGAAAGAACTTTACTGGAAAAACTTCACAATGCCTGAAAAGAATGATAACTGTTTTTTCACTTTAAGCCTACAGTATGAATGTCTATATCAATCTTTTTCCAGCTAATGACCTTTGGCTTCATAATATCCTTTTCTTCTTAAGAGAATTGGTTTAAAAAACTCTCTTTAATCCATTTTCATAAAGCAATTTCATTGGAGGTACTATCATATTACTGCAATGAAAAGTCATCAGCCCACTACGTTCCTATATTCTCTCATGCACCTGTGGTTGTTATAAAGTGTGGGGTTTTTTTTTCTTTTCTTTTTTTTTTAGTTCCCCTACTAGTATTGGATGACTCAAAAAGAGGAGACTTGCATGTTTAATTGTGCTAAGATGATACAGGTATTATCAATCAATATATGACATTAACATAAGTTTGTCTTTGATGGGTTATTTTGAACAAAGAAAAAAACCAGGAAAAGTGAGTTGTCTCATAGATCAGGAGAAACTCACAAGAAATCATATTTATGTCATGGGGGTTTAAAAGGAGTACTCTGAAGTGATTGACACAATACAGTGGTGGAGTAGAAATGAAATTATATTGGTTAGCTGTGCAATGCTTCCACGTCCATCAGGAGATGGCTGTAATTATTTTCCAATAGTGAACCCCCTCCAACTCATAGAAAGAGATAAATAAAAAATTTTCTGCAATAAATGGAAAATTATTTTTGTAAGCCACAATAGAATACCCCTTCTAAATGTCCCAGCCCCAATTTTTTCTAAGTAATGCTTGAGATAAAAGTATTGTTGTCATGAATGAAAGTACAAATGTCAGCTGAATTACTGTTTCACATGTCAGTTGACAACAAACCAGTGTCCACTCAGGAGTCGCTTTTTATTAGATTAAAAAGAAAAGATAGCAATATGTGAGCAAACTTTTACAATCCTTTGTTATGTATTTTTTGTGATTTTTTCTTACGTATACTTCCTGAAGAACTTCTGTAAGTAGAGGTACCTGAGACCAGAGTAGTTTTAAAATCTTGATTTCTACTGAGACATTTTACAGGTTTTCATATTTAGCAATGCCTATGCAAGTATATAAAAAGCAGCTGAGGGGCCCAGACCCTGAGATTCTGGTTCAGTGGCAGTGTAGGACGTTCTTGGACCAAGGGCTGGCTCTGAAACATTGTGCTTAGTAACAGCTGCTAGCACTGTCTTCTTTCAGTTTCTTCAGTGATGGGGAGACCCCTTGTATTTTTCAGCCATCGTGTGGCAAAGGGTTCAAAAATTTAACTATGTTCCATGTGGAAAAAAGACATATCCTTTATTGTATGTCTCAGTCCAAGAAACAGTATCAGTTTTGCTTTCCTTGAAACCAGAATCATACATCTTACGTTCATGCATTCAGTGCTAAGAAAGCACTGGGTCAGAATTTAGATAGCAGTTTATACAAGCCTTTCTAATATCTTTTTCTGAAAAGTATAGTTTGTATTTTTACACTCTACCCAAGAGGATTGGGTTATGTACTGTGTATGCTGGCTCTTACATATTACCTGAAATCTCAGTCTGGTGGATCTTGAGAAGCATTGCCTACCTGATTTTGACATGCTCCAGTTGCTGGCATCAGAAAAGCTGCCAACTGCCGTTTCATTCACGCTTTTGCAGACCATTACATCTTTGATTTAGACTCAAGTTTGGATGCTCTGACTGGAAAAACAGTTTTACAATGTTATTTTTTTTTTTAACACCAGCTCCCTCACCATCTTCCATCATGAGATCACTGCTCTAAGTGTAACTGTGAGTGGAGGTTTGTACAGCTGCACAACAGAGAAATGCAGATTCTTAGATTTTTCCATTCTCACTGAGCTTCTGTGACAGGGACTCCACACATGTACTCCTCATTTTGCTGCTACCTTTGAAATCCTGATAGTGGCTCCAGGAACTCAGGCAGCCATCTGCTTTAGGGAGTGCTGCCCTGTGGAGTCCAGGGCCAGTGAGGGGACATGTCAAAGGATATATGCAAGTGCTCCAAGGCTTGTCAATATGTGCCGTTTCCACTGTGGTTCTAGGTTTCTAGCGAATGGGTGGAGTATGCCCATTGTTCTGTCAGTCCTCTGTCCTTCATTGATCCCAACCGATACACAGAAGTGATCATATCACATGGCCATGAGCAGCAGAGTTTATGTCAGATACACAGACATCCTTCTTTCTGCTCGCCACTAAAAGCAGGAGAGGCAAGTAAGCAAAC
This sequence comes from Falco peregrinus, assembly GCF_023634155.1. Classification (NCBI taxonomy): domain Eukaryota; kingdom Metazoa; phylum Chordata; class Aves; order Falconiformes; family Falconidae; genus Falco; species Falco peregrinus. The sequence continues at coordinate 7,766,423 of NC_073726.1, read as the reverse complement.
AGAAAGTTGCTCACTGAGACATCTGTTAAAGAAGTGGGAGCGCAGTGGGAAATCTATTTTAGTCAGCTGAGTGATATTCACCTCTCAGCAATGCCTATTAGGACCACACGAATCTGCTAGCTGAAGATGGTTTTAAGACTAAGAGAACCAATGAACCGGGAGCAAACTTTGTTCCAGGCAAAATCATTGTGATTTGTTTACTAATTTCTGTTCAAAATGACACTGAAAATGTAGATGCAACATATTTAGATTTTCTTAAATAATTTTGAAGCGTGTGCCTGGGTAGTCCCCTTACTCATATGACAAATTGAAGTGCCTTCCTATTAAAGTGGCATTTTGATGTACTTTGTCAGGACTCTTTATTGGTTGTTAGCAATCTTCTTTGACATTTTGAAAATATTAGCTTTTACTGTTATTATATATCGCTAAATACAACATTTTACGTTTAAAAGGACTAAGGTTAACAGATTTCACTTTCACACTTTGCTGAAGTTATTAGAAACCAACTTGCTAGAACTCAACATCTCTTTGTTATGCCAGAAACACATCAACAATTATTTTGTCTGCTTTTGAGTCTGACTTGAAGGAATCATAACTTTAACACAAAGATTCCATTTTTTCACTGAACAATTTTGTTTAATAATATTTTGTCATTGTTATAATATAGTGTTGTATAATTGATGTTTACAATTCTGTCAGGAAGCCACACTATTTTCCTAATGAATTTGTTATGTATTTTAATAGTTAGGCAAAAGTAGCTATAGAGCTCAATTAGTGTGCTATAATGCAATCCTAAACACTGTAACTTCCTGTAATACTTGCAGTGCCTGTGCTACCCTAAAAGCTGAAAGGTTTTAAGTGATCTAAGTCTTTTAATACAGATTCTAGTAGCAGTTCAAGTCAGGATGTGATTATATTTTAAGGTAGTCTTTTAAGTGAGGTGATGATTCATGGTCATGTATGATGGTGATAAAAAGTCAATGATTACAGAATTTGTCATCTGTGAATTAAAATATCTTTGGAACAGTAGTGGCATTGTGGTTGCACATAGCTCAGGTCCAAAACAAAGACACCTTTCCAGACCTTGCTCATCTTATGGAAACACAATAGACTGATACATATAGGCTTCTAAATGACCATTTCCAAACAGAAAGGGAGTTGAAACAGAGATCCTTTTGATTTAGCCCTAAAAAAGAATTCAAAAAAGTCAGACACCTGGCATTTTGAGATTCAGCTCTGGAACTTTATATCTCATCCCTAACTTTATCTTAACTTTAAGTAACACATTTACTAATAATTTTAAAGTATCTCAAGAACAGGTTGTTCTAGTTATTCTGTCATCATTCATTTCTTTCACCCCTTGCTGTGAGTGTCACATGGGTATTTCACAAAAGAGTGATTTCCTTTTTTTCTTCCCTTTCTCTTCATCAGCCTTTTGGAGAAACAGCTTGACTAGTTCCCATCTCTCTTGCTACTTGCTTGTGGATTTGTTCAGCATACACATGAAAAGATTCTAAGGGAATATTAATTTTAAAAATTACTTCTTTTGTGTGATTGTGGTCTCAGACAGGAACCACTTCACAAATTTTCCTCTGGAGGCCTTCAAGGGCTCTGCTCTGCCTGCTCCCTACTGACTGCATTGAAAATGTAAGCATTTGCTCTAGGAGTACCACCTCATTGAAATTCCCTTGCCACTAATGGATTCTATAAATAAATGAATCTATCTGTAGATCTGTAAATAATAAATAAATACAGTGGTTTCTCTGATAAAGACATTTGTTAAATATGGAAAAGGTGGTAGGATGGCTTGTTTGGATGCTTGATTTGGAACAGGGCGTTGCAATTGCTTTCCTGATTAGAACTTGAGCACATGCCTGCAGCCTTTTAACAAGTGCCTTTTTAGTAACTAGAACGGAATGTAAAAGCAAATGCCTGAAGAATAAAGAGAAGTTGCTTGCTTTTTTATAAACATAGCTCTTTGAGATCTTCTGTCTACACAGGTTCAACAACCCTCTGTCCTTTTTGGTGCTGTAGTCAAGTCTGTTATCATCACCTCTTTGGGTGTGAGGGGACACAGGATTGTGTTGGTTTTTTACCCCTTCCTTTACACGCTTTGTAAAGGAAGTACATTATGTGCTGTAAATAATTACGTGCAGACAGGTGAATAACTTTTTTCTCTCTGTTTATATGTGAATACAGTAACCAAACTAGTCCTCCTTCTGCACATACATTGGACACAATTACAAGAGTAGCACAGCAAGAATATTACTTGTTTGAGTACAAAGAGAGTCAAATGGCTACTTTGCACCAAAATACAGCATCTATAGATGTATGTATAATGATTATAATGTGAGTAATGTGTGAGGCATAAATGGGGCTGTATTGCGCTTGTAATGACAGTCTGATCTGATATGTAGAAAGGGCCAAATAATGAGTGAGCCATATAATCATGTCTGTTAAAGCCTTGCTAGCCCTGCCTTGGTTTCTGTGAAGAAAGTAGTTACTCAGTTTTGGGTCCACAGGGGCTTAGTGTATGCAAATTACCCTGGCTGCATTTAGGTTTCCCATATCAAAGAACCACTGTATGCAGACTCTGTTTCAAAATGATATTTGAATTTACTTAAAAATTTATAGTAACTGGAAACTAAAGTAAACCTTAGTTTGGACAAAGCTCCTTGGATCAACTAACATAAATTACCCCATCCCTGCTTGCTAGGTTATGTGATTAAAGGCTCATCTTCACGAACACAAAGGAGTCCAGAGGAACAATTATATGCAGGGAAACCCCAAGAACTTCATCAGAAGCCCCTGATGTGGCTCTTCCCAGGACTACCCTGGGAGGATGATCAACCCCATGGTCCAGAGGTGACACTCACCAACTCAGGTTAATGGGAAAGGTTTTCCCTGGGAAAACTTCATAGACAATGATATCAATTTTGCTAAACAGCTTTGTATGAATTGTCAGGAAAAGTTCGCTACACAATGAGCAATGTAGGGTATCATCCTTTGCTCTGTAGGTAGTTTTAAGGGACTAGGGTGAACGGGACCATTGTTGAAGGTGTTTAGGTGTTCTTATGCAACAGCAAGAGACCGTGGGCACTGAATATCTTATGATCTTATAAATGAATTCCCCAAATGCCAAGGAAACTAAGTAAAATCTACCCAAAGATTTTTCAAGCAGATGGACTATTGTGTTCTCCACTCTCAGTCTCCTAAGAGTTGAATAATATCACTGAATCCTGTTATGTGTCTGCCAAGAACCATGTCACAACAGGCCTTGTTAGGTGAGAGAATTTATTAATATAGAAAAAGGCCTTTTAAAATACTATAGACTTGTTTGACGTGAAAGGTGCTATACATAAAAATCACTATTGTTAATTGCAGCGATTTTGCCAAATTCCTTTGGTGTTGCTCTTGGGGGGTGGTGTGGGGTGGTGTGGGGTGGGGGGTGTGTGTGTATGTGTGCACGCGCGTGTGTGTGTGTTTTGGGGAGCAGAGGGAAAAGAGAGGCAGAGAGAGAAGAAGAAAGAGAGAAGGGAAATGGCTTCCCTTAAAACGGCTGAGACTATTTGCTGTAGAGAAAATGTATTAGCAGCTGGTGAAAGGTACATTTACTGAAAAAATGATGCTGTCCTCTTTTCTACAAGTTTTTTAGTAGGGGAGAATGGCTTTAGTATTTGGTGACTAGTTTTAGAATAATGTTGAGAGGCTGTAATCTTGCATAAAATACAGCTACTTTGAATGGACAGACATGTGGAATAAATGGCTTATAGATAATCCCCTGTGAATAGACGTGGCATGTCTAAGGCTGGTTATGGATCTGCTATGTTAATTGGTGAGAATGAAGTCGAGTTCTCCAGGAATAAATCAGAGCTGTCAAACAGTATCTAAAATGATAGTCATTTCCTGGTTGGCACAGATAATAATGCTAATGGTTGTCAGTGGAATCTTTGTACAAAAGATATTACATTTCCCTACTATTTTATCTTACTAATGTCCTTATTTTCTTTTCACTGGTTACAATCTTGAAAGATGCACACTATTAAGCCTCAGCTATTCACAATGGAATCCTCTACCAGAATCCACTAGTTGGCTGTGAATAAAGCAGTGACTCCTCCTAGACTGGTTTCTTTGTGAACAGTTTAAGAACATGTATTGTGAAGTGGAGTTAGGCTGAGCCAGTTTAAGACCAACATATGCTTCTCAGCTCTTGAAAGCTGTTTTCCCAAGCCATTTCTTCGCTTTTTGGAAGTGAGTTTTAAAGACCTCCGGCCTGCAGCATGCAGTAGGTGTACCTTGCACTTTCCTAAAGCCCTGAAAATGATTGGATATTTGATTCATCTCCGAGACAAGGCAACGGCATCTAAAACTGAAGTGGGAAAGGACAGATCATTCCTGTCAATGTGGCACAAAGTTATAGTTTAAGTGAAACATAAACTCCATAGAAACATAGAAAAGTGTAAGTGAGCTTACGTTTTATTCAGGATTCTTGCAGATGTAAACCTATGCATTTTATTTTGTCCATTACAATTCATTACTCAAAACTTCAGGTTCTGGTTTTCCTTATTTCATGATGTTTTGCTAACATGGCATTTTCTAATGTGAGTTCTTCACAGCCTTCACATTTATTTCTTCATTTGGTTGTCTTGAACTTCTGCGCAAGTTGTGAATAGAAATTTGTGTCTATTTACTGCAACCCTGGGTAGACAATCAGAAAAAACTCCAAAGGATTGAGGAAGAAAGTTCTCATGGATTTCAGTGAGACGTCGCCTCCTAAAACTTTACAGACTTTCCCAAATCCCTTTTTGCCTCTTGTAATACGTCCAAGACCCTGGATTTCTTTCACTTTATCAACTACTGTAACTTGACCTATGCTATCTCATGATTACTAGCAGTCATGCAGGCTTGGGCTAATAAAACCAGATTTGGCAAAAGCTTCACCTAAGCATTCAGAAATGATTTTGCTTTACTGATTTTTACTTAATTTTTACTGATTTTTACTCAATTGCCTCAAATTAGATAAAAATTCAGACATTGATATTTTAAATATATCTGAAATGCAGCCATATAAAATTTGAAAATGTCTTCAGCAGTCTAAAAATATGTCAGCTCATTGGGAAAGAAGGAAAATAGAGTGAACCTTCACCTCATTTGTGTAAGGCCTCCATACTAGTCTGGATTAAATAGAAATAATGTGATTTAGATAACCAGTTGCTCAATATGAATAGGAGATAACACAGTTACAGATTAAAAGTTTGATTTAGGATATCTCCATTTTTAGACTCCCTTAATTTCCAGACAACAAAAATTCCGCAGCTTCTTCAACAAGCAAATTTAAAGAAAAAAACTTTTGACCAAGGACAGCAATTTGCTAGCCGTTTGCGTATGGAAATGTGCCCCAAACCTACTTAGGATAGAGGGGTTGCAATTAAGATGCCACATGTGTACCTGTAGGAGGAGCCTGTGTGTGACCAAGGTGTTAAAATTCTCATTACAGTCAATGGAGACCAGATCCCAGGTGCTTACTGCCATATGAACCGTCTAAAACGTGTTCAGATGTTACATGAGGGAAGCTGCACTCTTGGGGAGTGGCTGCTAGAGGCCAAGTAAAATAACTTAGACCGTCTTGATGGGACTATGGTCCTATATCTGGGTAACTGAATTAAGCTTGTAGTCAGTATGGTGGAAGAGGAGGCTGCAAATGGCTCAGCTCACCCTAAAATAGATCTGTGTTTGTATAGCATCTAGTAAAAGGGAGTTGCTGTCCACCACTGGGGATGCTACATACTAGTAATACTGATAATGTATTAAGACCATTTTGAATGCAGTGCTTTGTAGACTAGTGTGTTATGATTATAAATGTGTATTAAAAGACTGTGACTCGCTCTGCTACTATTTGTAATGGAGACTACACAAATACCTAAGTGAAGCAGATCTGCAAAAATCAGCTTGCTCATGAACAAAAAGGAGCTACATTAGCTGAATAAATAATTTGCTGAAAATAGTTCCCTTGGCTCTTATACCAAAATTGATTTACACAAATAATAGAGCATATTGTAAGAAGATGTTGTTCTGTTCTGCCACTTACCCAGGAAAGCATCAGAAAAATATTTAGAAATTAAATACTTTTCATACAGAATGTCTGACTTCACTCTAGTAACTGCAATGTGATTTATTTGAAGTTCCATTTAATAGAGGCATTGCCTTAGCATAGGAAGATGAAACAAATATTTTGAGAACCTCTCCAGGCTGTTTACTTCTGACCCTTCTGGGTGTGCACCATGAGTCTTTGCTCCTCCGTAATTAAGGTCTTGTTTCTGATAAAGAAAGCCTGTATTACTCTCTGAATACTGAGTGTTGTGTGACTATGGATTCTTTTTTTCCATATCAATACTGGAAGCAAATTTTTGCTTCCTCAAAGGCTAGTGGGATAGTGGGATAGTAGTGCAGCTGGGCTTCAGCAGCAGTGTCCTGTTATTCACTCAGCTGTAGACAGAGCTCACAGGTAAAATGGCATATGAGACAGTATTATCCTTAACATGTCACAGACTGATAGCACCATTTTTGCAGCAGTGTTTTACTGAAAAATTTGAATTCAAGCCTCTAGACTTCACTGTAGGAATTGTGTGCTGAACTTGTCACACATTAGAGGTACAGGATTGCTTGGACTGCTATGAAGAGTGTAAGCATCTTAAACACTGGGAAAAGCTGTAATTCCACTGAAGTCTGAATTCAGCCAGGGTAGAGCTGAATGAGATTGGAAATGGTTTCTTTGTGATAGTATTGGTACCTCTTGTGTTCGATGGATGTTTTGTAAGATGATCTCTTTATGACTACACCAATGCAATTATAGAGGCTCAGGGTATTCCAGTGCTTTGCATATAGATACTTACGGTTGATTATCCAAACACAGCAGATCCTATTTGGGTTTTCACCACTTTACCACCCCTTTTTATGGAAAACCAGCTAAAAGGTCCTATAACATTTAATTTTATTTCTTTTCAGGCTAAGAATTTCAGAGTTGAAGAAAAGAAAGATTTCAAAACATACAGAAAATCAAAGACATAAATACCAAAATTCATAAACCTGACAAAATCCATTATAGTTATAGTTTATAACTTTCTAATATGACATATGTGAAATATGAGCTTGATTTTAACATTAATTTATTTCTAAAGAGGTTATGGAAGTTTTATTCAGACAAAATCTGGTCTTATTTACAACTGTCATATACATACTTGTAACTATCACATACCTATTCGTTCATTAAAACATTTTTTCCTCACAGAGATTTTTAATTAAGAGTTGGGATTTTTCCTTTGAATTTTATAATGATTATCATATAAATATACATACATTTAGAATGAACACAATTTGGAAATATGTTCTTAATTTCACTGTAGTATGAATTACTGACTTCAATAAGGTTCTGCTATAGCAGATTGCTGATGATATGCCTTTATTCATTTTGGCAGACAAAATGCTATTTTTGATATTTGACTTGACAAATTTTTTGCTTGAATGCCTTCATGCAGTTTTCAATCAAAAGCTACCCTGTGCTGTGCAAATTGCAACAATTTGAAAAGATAACACACTCCATCAGGAATGTACTGTAATACACCCAATACTCTTGAAGTGAAGCCATGAAAATGAAATGTCATTAACCCTAAATCTGTTCAGTTAGATAGAATTCTCATTTGAAGAAAAGAAGTTATCATAATCTAACATTATTAAACATATATTCTTATGTTACCTTCTGTGTAGGTATTTTATGTGTGTGTGCACATCTATATGCATGCATATTGTATTTCCAGATGTAGCTTGTAAAGCTGGAATTCAATATTAGAATATTTGTTGGAAACTTTAGTGTATAAACATTGTAAGAGAGCTGTAATGACTCCAGAAGGGAATCTTATTATTACAAGAAATTCAGAGCATAAAATCTAAATATCTGAAAGGTGGAAACAGGGATATTTATGATGCTGGTGGCAGCAGGATTCATCCCTGTCAGACCTTTATAAACCTGTAACAGAGCCTGAGCCTTAGTTCCTTGCTGTGTGAAGTGTGATGGTGCGCTATAGCAACACCCAGCCAGTCACCGTGGCATGGGAAATACGCTGCAGCTACACTGTAGCCCACTGTGTGGGCATTCACCCCAGCATTAACCACCACTGAGCAGATGGGTGCGGGCAAAGAACACAAAGTCTGTAACACCTATTATGTAGAGGTGGTCCTTTTAGTTAAAACGAGCATGTTTTAAAAACTTGTTTCAAGTTTCCCTTGGAACGTCACTGAAGTTTGAGCAACATAATGTATAGGGTCACAGGTGGATTTTGTTGACTTGAACCACTTGCATACCTCATACATGCCTTTATTGCTTTCAAATATGGTATCATAAACCATAAGATGAGCAGTTAATGTAAATCCTTGGACAGCCATGCATACTTTAAATTAATGCATTCCTAGATCTATGATTCAAATATGGTACTATTGTATTGTTCATTTTCTTAAAATGAGTAATAAATTTGCAACTGTAATTTCCATAACTATGCAAATATATTAATGCACTTCTGGAAGACAAAGGTATAAAATTATTTTCAAATACTAAGCATTTATATATCACTGATTAGAAGTTTTGTACATGATTAAGACCATATAATGAATTGCTTAATTATAAAAATGGCTTTAAATCCATGTATATTAGATGCCTAAATACCTATATAGTAGAACTCAAGAACTTCATTTCAAACCATACCCAGTTTCTTTTAGTCCTGTTTCTGGAAATACTTATGTATACCTTGTAAATCCCACGTCTTACTATGTACTCAAAATACTGAAAGATAGCTGTTATTTATGTTTTTATTATTCAAGACAAAAATGAAGTTATATAGACATACATTATGTTTTCAGATTCATGTATAAACCTTTAAGATTACAGAACATAACTGAAAGTGTCAAATTCTCCAGTTCAGAAAGAAAATTTAATCGCTATACTTTATAAAGAGATGAGTTGAACTAAGGACTAAAAATAGCTCTTAATGTTGAGACATTTTTTGCTAACAGATATTAGCTAAAGATATTAATTAAACGGAAGTGAAAGCTGCAGTAACTTCCCCAAAAGGTGATTTCTAGTAGAAATATGAACGCATAGAGAAGAAAGGGACTTTTGCAGCTGACCATTTTTTAGTAATGCTCTGTTTCAAAGGTTGCATAGATTGTGCTAAGGTTATGTCGGTGAGTTTTCATATGAATTAAAACATTATTTTTTTTCTGCATAGATAACTAATATTGAACTAAAAATAATGAAAGTGCTTCATGTAACTGTTCCACTTAATTATCTGTAACAGTTGTGAAATTTACACAGAAGTGAGATGAAAATTGAGTGATGACTTCACATCACCAATTTTTAACCAGATTTCAGATTTTAAAATTTTCTGGAAACTCAGAATCAGCTTTTCAGCTATGAAAAGTAGATTATGACATAACTCCACCTGCATTGTGTATTTCTTAGTTAAGTTATTATGCAGTAGGATTTGGAAGGGAGTATATTGCTGTGTTTTAAGGTCTAGAAGTGAGATCAAAGCAATCTGAATTCTATCTGTAGCTCTGCCTCACGTTTGTGTGAAATAGGACTTTGTTTCCCTATTTTTAAATACCTTACCAAAAATATTGTAAGGCTATATTAACTAACATGGGAAGTTCACTAAAATCCTGAGAGCCAGTAGCATATAACAACTACTTTTATGATACTTTTATGCCCAATAGTTTACCAATGTTAACAGCTGCACATGCGATATTGTATGACTTGGAAGTTTTGGGCTGGTAATCCACTCACAGGCTGTCACCTGCATTTAGAATTATACATGCATTTGTCTGTAAATTGACTCCTTCAACTTCCACTTAATTCAAGGGAGATGTAGGGCCAAATTAAATTTCCCATTCCTTGATATCTGAAACCATTTGAGATAACCTAGTGCATCTGCTTAACCTCTAGCTTCTGCTATAGAAGGATGAAGATCATTTACAGGTCCCATTTCATATCTGCCAACTCACTGTGGATCCCCAAAGGCATTTCAAAGGCACTAGTCAACGACTGACCAACTCGAGCGAATTCAGTGTGGAGCCACCACAACGGCTGGTGGATGAAGCACTTGTTCTGTGAGGACAGGCTGAGGGAGATGGGGTTGTTCAGCCTGGAGCAGAGGTGGCTTTGGGGTGCCTGAACAGCATCCTCCAGTGCCTAAGGGGAGGCCATCTGTAGGAGAGAGGCAGGCTTTTCACTGTGGGGCATGGATGAAAGACAGCAGGCACGAGCTGAAACAAAAAGCGGTTCAGATCATATACAAGGAGAAAATTTTTCATGACAGGAGTTAAGCATTCAAAGAAGCTGCACAGAGGGGCTATGCAGTCTCTCTTCATCCTGGGAGGGAAGTTTAAGATCACAGTGGACAAAGTCCTGAGCAACCTTGTCTGATCTCCTGAGGTGCCTTCCAACCTACACAGCCTTTGACATTGTGGTCAGAAGAGCTGAGAGCTATTCAGATCACCAGATAGGTGGGCCTGGGACTCATATAATCTACTTTGCATACCTTACAAGATACAGTACCTATGAGGATGCTTACATCTTTTGGTTGAATAGGAAACTAAGGGTGATTTGCTTAGATGTCTAGCTTAAATGTCTCCTTTTTAGTTATATAATGGTAGCTGAAATAAAGTCAACGTATAGTTTCTTAGTTGTAATTTTATTTTAAAGAAAATATAGAATAAACTCAACTCATTGCCCTCGGTTTATTTACATAATATGTTGCCATTTTAATGATACAAATGAAGAAAGATGGAAATAAGATGAAGAGAAATCTAGAACATTGGAAGAACAACACCGAATAAATTGGCCGTTAAAGTATTTCAGAGTTCTCATAGCTGCCTAAAATGGATGCTGCGAATAAACTATTTGGTAAGAAAGAAATTAAAGTTGTGTAGAACAAAACAGAAATATCAAAACAGTCACCTTCCTGGAATAATTCAGTTTGATAAGTGACTTAGAGAATTTGTTGCTATTTATAAACATAAATACTTAGAGTATTTAGAGAAACAGAAATGTAACTGTCTTGTTTGCCATAAAAGAAAATACGATCTGAAATGAACTCATTAATTTTACTGTAATATCTGAGATTATTTGTTTAATTGCAGAGTAATACTGATTAATTATTTAGTTGCCATGAAGGAGACTCCTGTATACAGAGCCCAAGAAAAGTTTGCAGCCCCATTTAAACTCATTAAAATGCTATCGTGTAGACACTTTTGAATGAACCTCTGGAGACAGCACAGAGAAACAGAATCAAGGTTTTCACCTCCATAGACTCCAGTTCAGGTCTGTGTCCACGATGTCCTCTGGAGCTCAGCAGGAAAAGCCACCAATGGCAATATTCTTGGCTTTGGTATTTCCTAGTTTATGCCAGTGCAAGTATAACATGCGAAGGGCAGGATACTGCTCCAGACAAAGGCATGAAATAATAGGAGTCTGCTTGGCATTTACACATGGGCTGGGTATCTGAGCTCTCACTGTAATCTATGGCAATCTATGACAATCGATGACAGCTAATCAATGGACCCTAGAAAGAGATTCAGGTCATGCTAAAATAGACACTTGGTACTGCATTGCTTTCCCCCACAAACAGATGTATAGAGTAGCTTGGGATTCCTTCGGGTACCTTGCCTGGCTTCCAGTTGCCAGTCCTGAAAGATCCAGAAGACTTTCTGCAGATCCCATGTCTATCCCATATCTGCTAGTTTCATGTTGCCTGGTGTTACTCAGTGCCTTGTGGTACCCTAGCTGCCTTGTCACGTTCAAATTTGTAATGTTATTTGTGAAAAAAAAGAGCATAGCCTGTATGTGGATGCAAGAATTCATTGCCAGTCCAAGTAAAATAGGACCACAGCAGGGGCTAGTCCAGTTAAAGGACACATTTCTGCCAGTATGTCCTAGTTTTGGCTGGGATGCAGTGCTGTGTTTTGAATTTGGTGTGAGAATAATGCTGATAAACTCACTGACGTTTTTAGTTGTTGCTAAGTAGTATTTATACTAAGTCAAGGACTTTTCAGATTCTCAGGCTCTGCTAGTCAGAAGGCTGGAGGGGTACTGGAGATGAGGAGGGGACGCAGCCAGGACAGCTGACCCTGACTGGCCAAAGGGATATTCTATACCTTATGGCGTCATGCTCAGTAGATAAAGTGGGGGGAGTTGGCCAGGGCCTGCTGATCACTGCTGGGGGACTGGCTGGGCATCGGTCAGCAGGTGCTGAGCAATTGTGTTGTACATCACTTGTTTTTTTTCTTTTGGGTTTTATTCCTCTGTCCCTCTCATTTTCATTACAATTATTATTATTGTTTTAATTATTATTAATATAATATTTTATGTCTCTTATTAAATTGTTCTTAACTCACAAGTTGTACCTTTTTTCCTATTCTTCTACCCATCGTGCTGTGGAGGTGAAGGAGTGAGTGATCAGCTGCGTGGTACTTAGATGTTGGCTGGGGTTAAAACACAACACAATAATATAAACTGTTACATTTAAATAATTTAATCTATGGGGATGAAGTTAATAATGCAGTTAAGACATACAGGCTATATCTGTTGAGGAGCAGCAGGGCCAGAGCAGCTCTGTGAGGGGGTACAATCCAGGTGCCACAGGTAAGCCCATCTCTGGCTGTGCCCTCACTGAAGGGTGCCATCCTGTAGCACCTGAGCAGGGTGAGTGGAGCTGGGGTGGTGACAACAGAGTCCAGACTGTAGTAACTTTGCAACTAGAAGAAGCAGAACAAACAACTTCTTGCAGTGTATGAGCTGTTGCAGTACCATGTTTCCTGGTGGTAGGACTATGTGTGGGCAGCAAAATAAAGCTCTGTATCTCAACTGACAGCACCTCGTGTAGACTCCTAGATTTGGGAGTCTTTATTTAAAGACTTCTCCACCCAGTGTTTCCATGTGATGGTTGAAAACTCTCACCCAGCAGTAGGACTGAGATAATTACTAATACTAGTAAATCTGACATAATATAAGCAAAGTTAGGAATATTTAGCAAACGTCTTGAGCGGGCCTTTGAATGAATTTTCTTAAACTTCTCTTGCCACCAGTGATTAAGTGGAAAAAGAATTTTTACATCAGATCTAAGAATGGAGATCAAATACTTGAAAATGTATGGCCTATTCAATTTACTAATAGTCATAAATCTTCAGTGTAATTTGAAAGGCAGTCCCATTTCCTTGAAAAGACATTCCAAATTCTAGATGAATTAATGGTCTGGACAGAAACGTGTGATTCTGTAAAACAGTGTAATTATACAGAATGTGAAATTCAAGAGCTCTTAATTCATGGAACAATTGTATTTTACTTCAATACGTGGTTGTTTGATAAACACACAGCATGTGCATAGAAAAGGAATGTGTGAGATGTATATGTATTTGCATTATGAATATTGTGTCACACATTCAGGGAATACAGTTAACAAAAAAATAAAATTGCTGTGCCAACATTTTTCCTGCCCTCCCAGACTTAGCCAGGCATGTATTTTTATAGTTTAACAAGCTTTCCTATTAGATTTTGAAAAATGAATCTAGTTATTGACATACTTGAAGCATATTCAATTAGTCTTGATTTGGTATATTTGATTTAAAGGTTTTTGATTATTTGTTCCATGTTCTAACTTGACAACTTAGAAATGGAATGAAATTAACCTGTCAGGAAGGATTAATGAACTGATTTTTTTCACTAGTTTAGATGATTTACATGAATTCCACTGCAGCTGATCTTGCCACTGAACCAATATTCATTTCTGAAAACAGATTAAAGGTTGGTGTTATGATATCCTATACTTTCATATACTAATTAACATTCATTTACCAGAAGAGTGAAAAGAAAATATGTATAGCAATTAACTGCTCTGGAGTTTAATTAAACCCATATTGTTTCCTGTGTTAAAGAATGAACATATTCCTAGATTATCATATATGTTAAATACTGATAAGCATAATTGATGGATAAAATAATGAATTGAGTGTTAGTTAAACCTATTTTTATTACATTAAATATCCTGTAAACCTACTCCTTACATGCAGTACAGAATTATTGATCGACAAGGTGTGTTTCACTGAGAGGCTTAATGAGCCATTATTAATATAAAAAAGCACATCAATATGCAGCAGAAGATACTTCTGTGGTCTGCTGGTAAGCTATGAATGATTTCTTAATTCTGAATGTTCAAAATTTTTCAAATTCAGCTCTCTTAGCTTTGGAAATCTAATAGCATTAGTTAGAAGGACCGTGTTTGGGTGTGGCTGAAAAATGCCGTCATTCTTCCTCATCTCAGGCTCCAGCTGACAGGGAATGGGGGGAAGGCGTAGGCGGTGCAGTTCCTTTTGTTATAAGACACATTTGCTCAGATTGCCAAGGAGGAAGAACTTTAAGTTCTAACTTCACTTGCAATATTTTTCTTCCACCATAGCATATGTAAATGTGGATAATAATAGAGCAGAAAATATTTATAATAAATTTAATCTTCTGTAAAAAGACATTAAAGTACTTCGGTTAAATATTAAAAAGTGAATTTTCTGCCTGTTCATATGAAATATGCAACATCTGGCCTCTATATGCAAATAATATGCTCCTGTTTATCTATCTAAAATCTAGCGATTGCATGAAATTTGTTTTGCAGTCTGATTTTGATTAAGGTAACTGACTGGCTTGACTGAGATGCTGCCCCAGTGATTTGGAATTGATTAATGTGAAATAAGTATGTTATTTCTGTGCTAGAATGAGTTGACTAGAGAGGTCTGCTTTCGCTGGATGGACACAATCAACCGGTTACATGGGTTTGGCTATTAATGCCAGGACTGAGGCATAGATTTTATTAGGGGCTCCATTGATTTGGTTGTGGTGTGGAATCAGGTACAACTGCGGTATAGAAAGGTGAGGAAAAGAGGGTGGAACTGGGGTGAAGAAATTGTTTGGGAAGCAAAATGGTGGACTGGGACTAATGCTAGAAAACAAAAGAAAATGGAGAATAACAGCTGAACTGTGAGATCTGGCTGAGAAGCCAACAGGGAGACATTTTATCAAATAAAGGCTATTTACTGCTGTTTCTCATTACAGCTGTAGTATTGCAATTACTTTGATTTTAACAGAAATTATTATTTTGGCATTTATTATTGTGACACAGCCATTGCCTGAACTGTGAAAATGCAAGCAGATTTAATTGTCATAATTTCTAAGTAATGTAGAATTTTACCTAAGACAGAGATCAAATTTGCATCCATTTAAAGTGAAAGGCTTGTACTGGTTCTCTAGCTTTTAAAAGTACCAAGCAGATATTTTTCAATACTTTAGAAAGCACCGTGTGTACAGTGACTCTGTTTAGATAATATTTTTTGTTTTCACTGTTGTAGGGTAGTATATCCTCACCCTTAACTTGTTCTATACAGTATGTTTTTGCTTTTTCAAACCATTGCTGTAAATTGTTAACAAGCTGCATGTCAAAGGTGATGTTAACTTTCTTTTAATCAACACAAGAGTGAATGTAATTTTGTATGCAGTGCATTACATTTTGTATTGGAGTAATATTTTTTTAAAAAAAGTTCATTAAGTAACGCCAGTTTATTGACAAATAGGCAGGATTAAAGTCCACCAAAACAATGGCTCTTCAGTGTATTGTTCCCACCACAATACATTTTAGTATTAACAGGACAAGTCTAGTTCTCTAATTAGGGTAATTTTTAGATGTAGTGATTTCTCCAGGACTCTACATCTTGTGAATATATCTTCACTGGCAAGATCTTGAAAGTTTAAAAATATAAATTATCTTGGTTATTTAATTGAAAGACAAAGTAACATTAATAATACTGGGAAAGAAAACGCTTACATCTAGTGTATCTCTGCACACTTTCCTTATGGAGAAGACTTTACCTTTATCCAAGACAGATTCTGTGACTTTTCTTTAATAAAGTGTAAATAGAAGAGGCAGGAACTCAGTAAGACTTGACCAGCAATTTGCACATAAGATTATGAGTGTATTTACATTATAGGCACTTTAATGCTAGTGTTTTATCTTGAGTAACCGCAGGCTGCTAAATGTTGTTGGACAAGGGCAAAAATAAGCTCCTTAGAGCCTATCTACTTTGCAACATAATGATTTCATTTTTTATTGAATTAATAGAAACCTTTTCTAATCCTGGTGTGTTAACCCCCTGTGTGTAATCCTTTATCCTACAAATGATCCAGGTTCCCCTGGTCTCTCTGGTTACTTGTGTTGTCATATGGCCAAGCAGCTTCATCTTTTCTCATGTCCTTTTAAGTGTCTGCTGAATAAACAGCAAGTGCAGAGCACGGATGTGTGCACTGGTAACCCTGGATCAAGCTTAGGCAGTCAGGGAGACCCGAGGAAGAGCTTCAGTTTATCATTTTCCTCTGTAAGCCACTCTGGGATTGTTATCTACAATTTAACTGCAATTCTGTGTACCTTTAGGTACCTTCATTAATCACAGTGGATCTTGCATGTATGTATTTCTGAACCAGAAACTCCTTTCAGTTCCCTTTTTTCCTGTACTGCCTTTGCTAGCATCGTTACTATTACTTATTCCCATTGTGGTAGTCCAGTAGTGCCCTAAAGGGAAGTTTATGCTAAATATATGGACACACAACATCATGTTAGTGCTCCCTGAAGCAAGGCCTGGACAATCCCTTCTTCCATTTGCCATCTTACCTTCTAATTGACCTATATTTTTTTCCACTCAATAGAAAATTTATACACCTTAAAGTGTTTCTTATTTGCACTGACCACTTCTGAAATGGTGGAATAATTTGTATTGGATAACAAGGCTCAAGTTAAAAATGTGTGGGTGATTGATTTTGTGCTTATTCTAGTACAAAGAGATGGTTTTGAAGTTCATCAGATTTCTATTTATAGAAAATTAATGATTTCAATGTGATTTTACTCTGGAACTAATCAGAAGTGTAAAGTTAGATATGTCTGAAAGTGTCTTTCATAATCAAGGCCTTGCTCTGATTTTTTTTTTGTTTGTTTTTTAATTTCACTCATTTCTACCTTTTCCTACCCTAAAGCTCACTTAGCATCAGGATTATGAAAATGAGGGTCATGGCCATATGCAGGCAGCACTAGCAAGGGCTATATTACACAGCTTGACTTTCAGCGTTTGTAATTCATAAAACAGCAACCAAAAGAGCATTTCAATAGTGTGATCTTTTTGCAAAGGGAAATAATCAAAGTGTTTACTGTTCCTTAATTTTTCTTCTTTGGGATCTGTAAGAAGACAATGCAAGAACATAGGTAGATAGATAAAGCTTCTTCATTAAAATTGCAA
Source organism: Falco peregrinus (assembly GCF_023634155.1). NCBI lineage: Eukaryota > Metazoa > Chordata > Aves > Falconiformes > Falconidae > Falco > Falco peregrinus. The sequence goes on along the minus strand of NC_073726.1, from coordinate 7,749,050 downwards.
AGGTTCCTGGGGCCAGGAAAGCAGTTTGGAAAGCACAGAGGTAAACATTTTGTACAAAGGAAATTAATAAAATGTTCCCGTATGGTTCTGAAACAGGGTGGCTAAAATACTTTCCTCGCTGTGCAGGGGATAATGAGGTCACCATAGCAGAGCTGCACACTTGGACCACAACAGCACAATGGTTCAGGGCTTTCAGCAGCTTTCAGCAGCTTTTTGCACCTCTTCCCAGGGCTAGAGTGGCCTTCAGAATGACTGTCCCGAGCCCCAGGCCTTTCCCATGAGGACGCTGCCGTAGTTACAATCATAGGAATTGGGAGCTTCCTTCCATGGGTACGCACCACCAGAGTTTTACACCTGGGAGCCAAAGGTATTACTTGCATCTAGGCTGCAGTGGGGAAAATGTCTGTCAGGCTTCTTATTCCTGCCACTCCAGGTATCAGTATATTTTCTTCCATTATCTGCTTACGTACATGTGCAAGATGAATCGTGCATTCTTCTAAACAGATGCTCGCCAAAATATTCACGACAGCCCAACCAAGCAAAATATGACCACCTGTATAAAATTCAGCTGGTAGTAAATTTTAAAGAAAAATTGTGGAATAACAAAAACCCATGTAAAAATATAAGAAATTTCAGGGTAAAATAGCTTTAGTCCTACTTGCTTGCTGTCAAAAGCTTTCACAACATGTATGTTGAGAATTGAGGTTGCTCAAATACATTACTTGTCAGTATAGGTGCTAATAAATGAAGAAACTTAAAAGACTGGTTTTAAATTTAAATCTTACCTTCTAACACAATTATGCCACAATTGATGTTCTTTTTTGCAGAAGGTGAGTAAAGACAAAATTTGTATTGTCTTAAATTTCACACATTAACATGTGCTTAATATTGCATACATAGAAAGAGAAAAGGTTATTTTCCTATTAAAAAGTGCAGTGTTGTTATTACTTTAAAATTATTATACTGTAAGTAGGCTACTGCTAGCTGGGGAATAGAAAAGGGAGAAAGATGGATGGAAACTTGTAAATTGGATGAAAAGTCGACTTCTCCTTTAGAGAAAAATGATATAAAAACGAAAATAGAAGAAAACTGCTAAGTGGAAAAAAAAGAAAGTAAAAGGGGTGTGTGTGTAAAAATGGAGACAATGAAAGATCTGTTAAACAGAAAATTTGGAATACACGAGCATGAAAGCTTTGATTGTTTCTAACTTGCTGTGGAACCAGTCTGCTGGAGATCAGGATTTAGCGCTCTGCAGTCTCCCTTTAGGTTTTACTGAGTCTGCTTGGACAAGCTCAGAATGCTTTACGAGTCCAAGCTTTCTCTGCAGTCATGTTCACTGGAATAATTAGTAAATCACATCTCAGAATTCCAAAGCAGTAACAAGTGACTTCTTTATTCAGTATCCTTTTCTATGGACATGCTAAAAATTGTGCAGAGGACTTTCAGTTTTTTCTAGAAGTGAGAAATTTGGCTAGAAATTGTTGAAATGTTTACCCAATCATCTCTCTTTTTGCTTGCCTAGCTGCTGGCCAAATCAGTGTTAAAAGGCCTCTTTGAAAACTGTAAAAAAATTTTAAATCTGTTCCTGTTCTACCAAGAGGACACTGAAATGTGAAGATTGTCAAGAGTATGCCTCCCTTAATATAGAATGCTTAATTATCTTGTATTTTTACTTACTTCAAAGAAAAACTATTGCAACCTTAATTGTGATTCCAGTGGGTGTGAGGTGAGAAGGTGTTCAATACTACAAATCTATTACGAGGCAGCTGTTACATTGCTGTGGAACATGATAGCACAGTACATATTTCTAATCAAAATGTTTGGTTAACAAGAGGGTCAAAGCAGCAATTAGTGGCAGAATATAGTTCTATCATGTGCCGCGTACTATTTGGCTACAATACAAACTGACACCAGGGCGATTGCTGCTATTGGAATCACAGAGGTGACCTAGGGCACTCTATCAAGCTTAGTTTGACCCTGACAGCTTTTGACCAGCTATTTGTTGTCATATCTTTCTGACTGAACAAGATGACAAATATACACAAGACCTCATGCTCAAATGCTGCATTCTGTGAAGTGAGACAGATTTTGACCTTTAATTGGTAGAGGTCCCTGGGTCTTGTGACTCCACATCTGCTATCTTCATTGTCTTGTAGTGGACAGAAATTCTGTTAACTACTGTAGCAGTATGTGCTCCTAGAATGGGAAAAATGTAGTTGCAGTTAAATGGCATCAGAAGATGTTATTCCACAAGACAGTCCTTTTTAAAAAAACACAGAGATTGCTCTGACTTTATAGAAGGAGAGGTTTTGCTCTGAGTAATAAGTCTGTAATGCTTCATGTTATTCAGTACTGATGCAGGGACCTAATGTGACAAAACAAAAGAAAGGATTTGGGCTGAGTTTGAAAACAAATGAATAAATAAATAGGAACTTTGACCAGAGCTAGAATATTTGAATAAATATATATGAACACATTTTGATGAAGTAGAAGTCTATGAGCAGTTTCAGAATTCAGTCTTTCAAAAAAGGAGAAAGAAACTATTGATAATTTTTTTGTGGCAATAACCAAACTGAGAACACTTTTTTTTTTTCTTCAAAGGATTAGAATTTTTCTGTTGACCTTTAGGAGATGTAGATTGCACAGGGAAAATCCTTTATCACAGATGTTTTCATTTACCATGAAATAAAAGTTTTCTAAGCCTTGAAATATAATTTCTTTACTTGATTTACCTCTGTTTTGTGCTTGCTTACATATTTCCATGCACATCAGATTGATAACCTGAGTATGTTCAGTTTTTTGTGGACTACTATTCTGCCTTTCTGAATCCTACCAGTCTGTAAACGACAAACTGAGAAAAACTGCCTTAGAGGAATTAAGAAATGTAGAAAGGCTTTTCACTGGAGAGCTGACAGGTGGAAAGAGGGTAAAAAATCAGTGAGCAAGGCAACAATAGAGGACAGTTTATACATTAGCACACAGAGTATCAATAACAGTCCTCTGTGGCTTCTTGCTGCTCTTGGCCTGCTTTTGTGAAGCCTTTAATGGTGACGTGGCTAGATGAATGTCCTGTGATCTCAGTTCCTTTTGTCTTAGCCCTTCCACAGGGAACTCCAGGAAGGTGTGAAGAGGGTGAATTCATGGGTCCCTGTTTAAAGGCACCAGACATTTTCACGGTAACACTCAGCTGCTCTTCAGTACCAGAGTTCCTGGCCTCCTGCTCATACCAGATCCTTTTGCCTGTAAAGGCCATCATCGATAAGTATTATTTGACTCTTTCCTCTGCTTGCTCTTCGCCAATTTTGCTGTTCAGCTGCCAGCTTTTATTGGTCCTGCTTGCAGCTACCTGCTGCCTGTTTCCCTTTCCAAAGGCTATTCCTTCAGCATCTGTGGGTAGCTTAGAGGCTCATCTTACACTCATTCCCATGGTTTTTTTTCCCCCCTGAAAATCTCCATCACTGGGTTGCTATTTCTTCCCTGGATCAGCAAGCATAGCCTAGAATGATGCTTCTGTCCTATATATTCCATTTAGAGAGGATGACAGGACTACCAGTATATTAACATGTGTATTACAATGCATGTGGAAGTATTTAGACTTATATAATGTGAAAATGTAGCTGCATTATTTAGGCTGTGGTGAATCATTTAAGAAGTTCTCATAAAACACTCCTTCTGACGTTAATAGAGATCAAGACAGATTTTAACATCTTCACATTACTTCTTATTTCAAGCTATTTTAAAATAAAATATATAATGATTAATGGCAATGACTTACGATGGGGGAATGTCTAGTGGGTACCATGTAGTCAGCACTATTTTTCACTTAGGAGGATGTAGATCCTCTACAGAGTCTTTCATCATACAGTTGATTTTAGCAGGCATATACATGAGGACTATTGTTTAGCAAGGATTTTCAGGTCCAGGCCGGTTTTTAACAAAGTTGTTAATGATATAAGGAGGATATAAAATCCTTTGACAGTAAAACTAAGTATCAGTATGAGAGGCATTACAAAAATTAGTGTCAGCCAGGTAATACAGAGAGATCTGCAGAGAAAGATACTCGAAATAAAGAAGAAAACTGTAGTGTGAGACTGAATGAATGCAAGCAGAAAGTAGCCTATAAAGCAAATGTTTAGCAGAATGTACAAACCCAGAAAGCAGAAAATAAGGCATTTGTTTGCAGCATGATAAGGACTTGAAACTAGATTTGTGTCATTAGAAATACTACAGTTCAATCTCTTATTCCAAGTGAAAGCTGTGCTAAAAGTCTTGATGAAGTGTATGCTGATGAACAGTCTGTAAATAGTAACAATTTGTAATTATTGCTGGTAGTTGGAGTTTGTGTCATTCTGGTTTATGACTGTACTTGGTTCAGGAATGATGTGAAAGGAATCTTCTATTCCAGCAGTTTGGCTCCTTGTCCCGGTTAAAGCTGCATGGAAATAATTAAACTCCTCAAACTTTTTACAGCTAAAAAATGTGATTTGGATGATTTTATTTTTTGAAAAATGAAATCCAAGCAATTAGGCCATTCTCTTTTCTGAATACACTACCTGCCTGTGGTTGAACACTAGGGATTTTTGTTCTGAAATATTCAGGGCTTTATTCAATTGTCTAATGATAGATTTCTATTTAAGATATCCTGTCTTAGCCACATGGGGCTGGTGGATGCCATAAGACCGGTGGGTTACCTGTGCCCCTCTGAAAAGGCAGCTAGAGTACTTCATATGGTGCAGTGTCTGTATTAGGCAAATAAGTTGTTTGATCAGAAACGTTGAATGTGGAAACAATCACATCAATGATGTTTCTTCAAGCATAATTAAGAATATTTTTTTATACATTCTGATTTTGCTTTCTATTAAAATGCACAAACTAACACAAAGGACCTACAGGAGTAAGGATTCCTTGTGTAGGTGTGGAAGTGTATATGGAAGCATGCAGGTCATGTGGTGGAGCAATCTCAAAAGATGAGTCCAAATTTGGCTTTTGCCAGAACACTTTATAAAAGTCCATTTTCAAATTGCCCAGAAGAAATGGACTATTGAGAACAGACTTCATGGCTAATTGATGACCTATTTCCCAACCAATCTCCTCAAAGCAAAAATATTTCTGTACAGATGCTGTGGGCAGCTGATATAACACCTGCCCAGGGGTCTTGCAAATAACTGGGTCTACAGTGCCTGGGCAAGTAGAACCCGCTGTGATGGAATGGGAATAATGTGGTCTCCGCAACAGTAAAAAAACAGGTCACGTGTTTTGGTAAGGCAATAAATCTGAGTCCAGCACATCTACTTGAAATTATTGGCCCAAATATTCTCATTGGCACAGCACAAACAGTGCCACATTTCAAAAGCCGTGTTTTTACACCATTGTCACTGAGATGTTCATATTTACATAAGGTACGAAGCAATGACAAATTGCACTTCTAGAACATATCAGGACAACTCCTTACCTTCTAGTTGTGCTCAGATTCATACTGAAGTACATCACTATCTGCCGTTTTGTGCTTTCTTCTGGGTCATTGTTAGGTTTCCTGCTATATGTTAAGTACAGAATTTTAGCAATTGCTACAGTTCTAGTTCACACAAGAGTCCTAGGACAAATTTGCCATCTGCTGTTCAACATTTTAGGTGCAAATCTATGTTTTGTTGATTTTGTATTATACACCTGATTATAGCAAGTTCACCTAGATCCCAGGAATAATAATTCTTTCTGAAGATATTAAACTGAACAAACAAATTTGCTGTCCTTTGGTAATGTTAACAGAAATACAGGCACCTTCCCCACCCCCTTCACCTCCTGCTTTTACCTTTCTGTTGGATGTAATTTCCCGGTCCTGTTATACCATGTGCCAGGCCCTGCATACTCTGCTCTTTAGACTGATTCCCCCTCCAATAAAAACACGGAAAACAAATAATTCTGCCTTGATGGTTCTCAAGAGCAGATGGGTTTACGACTTAATATTCCAAAATGTACTTTAAAAATGTATTTTTCTGAGACACCACTGTTAACTCTTTCATTTCCCTTTATATTCTTAACATTACTGTTCTGTTTCATTTAACCCATGAAAATGAGTTGCAATAAGAGAGGCTGCCCTTTGACTTATGACTTGCTCCTGCTGCTTATTCCATTTTGTCTCACATTTTACTTAGATTCAGCAGAAATCAGTTTAGCAGCCCCAAATGGTTTTGATTTAAGAACAGCATTCAGAATAGAAGTGCAGAAACAAATTACAAGTATATTCCCAAACACTTAATGCCTTTTCTTTCTGCTACAAGAAGTAAAATGTCGCTTCTTGGCATTCCCCACCAACTAGCATTTTACAACTAAGCAAGAAGTGAGCAGAAATGTTGCAATGTTACTTGCAGTCAACATATGTAAAATCAGATTCTGGCTAGTCAGGTTTAGACAGCGCAATAGACACCCCTTTTGGCTGTGACTGATACTCAAAGATTATGCAGTTTCGTATTTATCTTGTTTCTTTTGCTTCGTGCTCCAGCTTCTGCTCTTTCCCACTTGCTCAGATGTTTCCAAAGCAAGAAAGCACTATATTTCACTCCAAGAGTGATGTTACTTACCATGATAAAGGAAGTTTACAATGGTTAAAATATTTGGAATTTCCTCAGTAAATGTTTTCAGCTCATGGTGTAGGATTTTGGGAGCTTAGGGCCTGGCTCTGCTTGCCCTGCCCATGGGCAGGACTGCCCTTAGGGTGGGGAGTGGGCGCTGCTGGGTGCGAGCCCCTGGCCTTCCCCAGAACGGCTCTCTGGTCTCCCAGAGGAAGGCTCAGGGGGCATCAGAAGAATGCATATTGCTCTTTAAATGCTATGCGCAATCACATGTATATGTATGATTTATTTGGGATTCAGAGCCTCTTAGGCAGAACTGAAGTGGCAAATAAAGAGAAAGACAGGAAAAACAGATGCTTTACTCACTCTTTAATACTACTCTCAATCTCTGGCTAATCAAAATCCCTCAATAAACAAGACCAATTTGATGCATACATCTGTTCCATATCCAGCCTATATTGTCAGTGGTGTCTTGTTGAATTCTTTGAGTCTCAGAGCCTTCACCACCTGCAAGATCAGATCCTTGACTGTAACCAGATGGTGGCATTGTAGCATTACAGCAGTTTTCTAAAGTTGCCATAATTTCACTTGGGGTAATCCACAAAGCTATGAAAAGCAGAGACTACATTTCAAAATGGAATAGCTGGAGAATTTTGCACACTAAAAATGATGCTGGTGCATCTAGAGCTGAAAGAGGATGCACAAGCAGAGGATTCTTTTAATCACCACCAATAATACATAAAATGTTACCTTTAAAGAATAATCAAAGTGTAGGAAAATCCAGGCAAGCAGTGATATTTAATTTGTTCATGGACATCTTCAGTATTTAGGAATCTTTATGAGCTATTGGTTGAAAATGAAATTTAAGAAAATGGGGGAAGGGAATTACACTGCAAATGCCTAAAAATGCGTTACATCTGAAAATGTCAAATTACAGACATAATGTAATTTTATTATACCTCTCATAATATTCTCAAAACCAGCCTTTCTTTTTTACTGTGCTTTAACTTTGATGAGAACTGAAAACATGCTACAAACCTCAAAACCCTGTCTGCAGAGAGAAAGCCATTTTTTCCAGGTCTGAGAGTGCACATGGGTGTAAACCCAGCAAAGCGACACAGCAGGCTGTGGGCTAGGCACTTATGTCACCACTTGGGTAGAGTGGTGTCTTTCCTAAGATAATTTTCTTTGAATGTTTTCTAAACAATAATTAAACTGTAGCTATACTGTGTGAAGAAGTCACGGTTGCCAGCTCACAGGGGTTTTGTGAATGGTGGGATTTTACACAGGGGCTTGATAAGAGAAGGAACTTTATCTCTCCCACTCAGCTACAGCCCTACCCATCTACCCTACTCATCTGCTGCCTGCATCACTTGCCTCTTTCATGGCAGTGGAGCACCTAATCAAGGATGCACCAAATCAGGTAGTACACTGGAGGGAAAGAAGGAAAATGCAGGAGGGAAGTACTAGAAAGAGCCCAGTAGTTCTGAGCAGCTCAACCCGCTGTTACTCTCTTTACAAGGTGCACAGAGGCTAAGGAAAAGATGGGGAAATCTTGGTTGCCAGCCTCTGAAAGCTGGAGAAGAACAATCATGGAGGAGTGGGACTGAACTGAGCAAAGGAAATAGCTGAGATGCAGGCTAAAGGGACAGGGCTAATTCTGAGCTTGTGATGTCCTATAATGAAGGGCAAGACATGCTGCAGCACCAGGGACTCAGATCTGCTGTCTTAATAAGTCTGTGAGAGGGGACAATGAAAGTTTTTACTTGCTTACATGGGTACAGGCAGGGTGGACAGGAACAAAAGGAAAAAAGAGGAAATGCAAAACTTTATGAGGTGAGATGAACTTCTAACTGAGGCTACTGAATCTGGAAAGGACCATCTCATCAACACCACTTTTCCTTGAGCTTATTTGTCCAGAAGTTGAATGTAGTTGTTATGTGTACCTTTACTATAGCTAACTTGAATTACAAATGAATAGTTCCTCTTAAAGAAAATTAGAGTGAAAACAGTGTCAGTGTGAAATACCACCAATCTTCATACTGGGAATACAGCCACTAATGTATGGAGCCTCTGAGATCTGCAGGGTAAATCCCACAGCTTTTTTCAGATGCCATATGCTGATTTGCTCTATAGGTTACTTCCCCGTGCCCCGTGGCTCTGACTTGCGCAGCCAATCTGAATTTGCATGGTGAGTGTGGGGTTTCAACTAAAAATTAATCAGGCAGAAATAACCTCTTAAAGATCTGGCATGTTAGTGTGATTTTTAATCCACATCCTCTGTAGAGAATGAGCTTATGTTAAACACGTTACCTCACCAAGCTAAAACATTTACTGTGTGGAAGAAACTTGATACAGGGACTACTATAATTCAAGATAACTTTGAATCAAAGACAGTCCTCAGTAATGGTGATTTTGGCTAGGATCACATTGTAAGGAATTGTGGCAGACCTGGCTAGAAAAACTGGTAGATTTGGCCCTGGCTTCTTGCTTTAACTGGAATGCGACATCATTCTCTCATAAATCATTCTAAAAAAAAAAAAAAGACGTGAAAAAAAAGTGGTAGTTTTTCTGTCACTTTAGCAAAAGAAGGAGTTAGCATATGGCTTGAGTTTTGCCATTGATTTCAACAGCAGCCCATTGAGCCTATGGAGCTGAAGGCTCACCACTCGTTCAGCTTTTCGTTTCTTGTGTTGTCGGTGCAGGACAGCGTTATGTGATGTGAAGGCATAGACGGGGACCCAGGTGTTGCTTCTGACTAAAAGCCTCTCTGCTGGAACTTCCTGACTCATTTCCCTGATTACGAAGACAGCAGGTGTCAAACACATCAGAAAAAAGAACAAAGGACATTATCTATCCATACTTAATTAAAGGCAGAAATGCACTCAAGCCTGGCTGGCTGAACCAGAAGGCCATGAGGGTGATACTGTTTTAATTTATTTTAACTGTGCAGGAAGAAATTTAAGATGATTGCTGAGGACAATGTAATTAAAGTAGAGAATTATTTTCCCAGTTTTTGTTTGCTCCTGTTTTGATTTTTTAGAAAAGAATTATATTTGAATTTCCTTACAGTTACAGTATTTTCATAAGTACTTTTTGTGAATATAGCACATGACATACATTTAAAATATACAAGGTAGCCTGATAAATATGCAGTCTTATATCATCTTAGCTTCATTTTAAATGTCATTGAAGGAACAGGCTTTCAACTCCATCATCTTCAGCAGTAACATTATTGGATTTTTTTAGCGGTTTAAATTTTCTATTACATGAATCTTATCTATTCATCAACCGAAAATGTGGCTCACATATCTTATGTTTCACCTTGCTACTATATGTTCTACATGAATTCAGTCACCCTTTTGGTTTTGCAAAGATTTTCAGTATAAAGGATTAGGAAAAGATATGTAATCTCTGTTTATAAAAGGCACTTGGATACATTCCAGTGAAAATGACTGTCATGTGTTAGTTGCTTAACCATATAATAGTTGCAGTGGAATATTAGTGATTTTCATATCTAGCTTATAAAATTTATAAAAATTATCTTACAACAGAACCAGAACTATGCCTGAGCTAGAAACATTCTGGAACTTATATAGTTGTACTATATTCATACTATTTTCTTGTATTGGTGTCATTAAAAGAATTAAGATTGCTGTGTATTGTGGTGTATGCCATTTCCCAGTAAATAATTCAGCACCCTTTATATTAGAGAGTGTTTTTATAATGTTAAGTAAAATATAAAGGATCTCCTAAACACCAGGGGTTTAGTGGGGGAGCAAAAGGAGATACTGTTGCAATAAGGGTAGCTAAATAGCATGAACTGACTAATCAAGGGCATAGAACGAACTGAGGTTTCAGGATGCTTTGAAAATGACAATTAGCTTACAAATGAAACTGCTTAGCCTTTAGATACATTACTTTACTAGGCTGTAATAATCCCATAAAGTCTTAGATTCTGCTTCCTGTATTTAACTTAAATAGTTCTTATTTCTATGAAGCCCTCTCTGAATATTTAGTTTCTTCATGATTTTTAGTATGCTAAAGAGTTTAGTACCAGTACAAGTCACAGACCAATATCCTGATTTAACCTTCAGTGACCATGTGGGAAGGGACCTTGACTGGCTTTGAATCAAATTCCAATGTTATAAATTAATGATATAAATTAATGAAAATATTTCAAGTGTATCCTTAAAAACGTGCTTGTATTAGATCCTAGTAATTTATATGGGCCTCAAACACTTGCTGAGCTTATTTTCCAGGATTAAACCTTAACTCACAGTTATCCCAAGTGATATTTTATGGCATCCTCAATGAAAACTTTGCAGTTAGGTTCGGCTACCATTGGTTAACATGCAAAGCCTGAAGCTTTCAAAGAGTTGGTATAGATGTCATTTAACTGGGCTAAGTTTAATATGCAGTTGTAGTTATGATGCATCCGAAATATTTTTGGTTGCACCTCACCACCACTTATGGGAATAACTAGCATGAAAAAAAATAAACTTGTCACTGAAGTAGTTAAGTGAGACATAGACAATACTGTTAAAGAGTCTGTTTTACATGTAATAGAGAATGCTACGCTTAAAGTGTTGGGGTTTTTTTGGGTTTTTTTGAGATGGCAACAACACTAATACCCCTGAAGTCTGTTTTTCAGCAAATTTAAACAGCTGGGCTATTTCTTGATATTGAACATTTACAAAAACCCCACTGGATTTCTAGAAGGTGTGCCTGAAGTAGAAAAATTTAATGTAGGCTACATAGGATTGTTCTTGTGTAGATGAATGTCTCTAATAATAAAATTTCTGATTTTGTATTTTCTGCCCCCTTTTAATAATGTCACTATTTAGGGTTCTTGATCCAGGGCTTAAAACACATAAATGGTGATGCACACTTCTTTTTTGAGTTTGTCATGATGTTGAATGCAAAGTGGGCAAGTAAATAACAGCAACAGATTGCCCTAATAATTGAATGCTACTGGTATCCATATTATAATAATCAAATAATAGTAACCTACATGTCAAAATAGCAGCACAGATTGCCTAGAGAAAGAAGGTGAATGCTGTTCCTCAGAGATGGATGAGGAAAGCAAATCAAAGTGTTCTACTTGTATTCAGAATAGGAAAGCTGTGTGAAACTACAATGGAGAAAATGGTTGAGTTGCCCCTCACTTGGAATAAATTTCATTCCTCTGATACTTTGGCTGATGGCACAAAGTGACCACAGTTATTAAAAAGTAAACACAAACCCCACCAGATTCACAAAATATAGTTCTAAAAGAACAGTGTGAGATCAGCAAGGCAATAAACAACATGCATTAAGCTATACCAAGATAAAGGTTATGACTAAATTTTGTCACTGGGGTGCCTGTGGTTGGCCAGCTGAAAACATATTTAAGTTAATCTCTCAGGCTACAGTTCAGGGAAGCTCTTCAGTACATGCTGAATCAATTCCTATTCAGGAAGACCCTATGCACAAGACAAAATTTAAGCATGCATTTGAATCCCGTTGATCTCAATGGGATTTAAGCACAGACATAATATTAAACATCTGTTTAAATATTCCCTTAAATAAGGACATTTTCCCTAACGAGTAGTACAGTTCAAAACTGTTAGGTTTGTGTCCTTTAATTCATTTAAATTCAAGAGACAAATATGGAATTTTCCTTGTGTGGAGTGTTTTATGATCACATTATATCATAGTCTGTTCCAATATATAAGAGTTTAACTGTTTTCCATTCAGCAGTTTAAACGCTTGGTTGTGTGAAGCTGAGCAGGACCCTGGAAAGCAGTTGTGGAAGCATGGCTGCCAGCCACATGATTGATGCTGTCCAGTGCATGCCTGTTCTCAGATCTGCATTTCTGTAAGGAAAAATGTCTGTATTATAAAACTTTCTGAGTAGGTTTCACCTCAGTCACCTTTAGTTGAAAGCTGTATGAAAAGGCATAATGGGTCACCCTATGCCCCTCTTTTAACAAATGGAGGGATGTAGCTGTCCTTGGAGGATGATTCACCTGATTTGCCTTAGACAGGCATTTTAGATGTTATAAGTTGCCCCTGGGAGGTGGGGAGCATTTAGCTATTTTTATTTGGAAACTGGGAGGAATGTAAAGGTGGTGCATTTAGACACGCACTCCTCAGATGTCTAAATAGGGTCAGATGACTCCCACCTTATATGCATATATTTATATTCACACAGCATTGTGCATTTGACATGGTCATTACCTTTGAAATGTCAAAATAAAACAATTCTTTTTCGTTAATTATATATGTGAAACATCTGTCTGGGTTTAATTTGCTTGATGTTTTTTGAATACTACAAGTTGCTAAAATTCCAAATGCTGGGAATTTCTATAAATTCATCAAAGGTAAGGAAACATCTTCTGGTCAGCTATAGCTTGACTTCTGTTGAAAAGCCAAGGTTTTTGCCTTGGTTTTCCTCTTTTCCCTGAAATATTTTGAAAAATAAGTTTTTTTTGTTGTTGTTTTTTTTTTTTTTTTTTTGCATTGGCCAATCCTATACAGGGATGGGCTTAGAAAACTGGGCCCAGATCTAGGCTGGATCCTCCCATTTTGCTCTCTACTCACTGAAACTGTTGGTGCTCAAGTGCTGCGAAGTACATACTCCTAAATATTGTTGGGAGAAGTGAATGGTGAAAATGTGCCACTGAGGTGAACAGGTAGGCATGGACTTCTAGCTGTTCATTGTCCTTTACCTGCTAGTCTTAGATTAATCTTCCCTCTTTTGACTTGTCCTGATGTTCTTCAAAATCAGAGGACAGAGTATTACTTGTACGTTCTCTGATCTGTTATAATGATATGACAATTTCTTGTTGGAGTCTTGCAGTCTAAAGGTGATAAATATATTTACTTTCCCTAAAGGAATCAATTAATCATAGAAGTCAGAGAACAGTGACTATTTTCCTTACTCTCGCAAGCATGGAATATATTCACTCGTAACCAATCCCACAATAAATTTTAGACAGAAGCTCAAGGAGTAGATAAACACTGATAAATTTGGCAGACAGCTGAATAGTTTGGTCTTTCAATGTTGACATTTTTTCAGTTAAACACTGTTATTGTCTTAAGGGAATTAACTATAATACAAGAAAATGATGAGAAATAATGGATGAGAAATAAGTGAAGCTAAGCTTAACTTGGCTTCTTCAAGCTTGGCTAACATCACACAGGGTATATTTAAAACCAAGCCATTTTGCTGTTGCCTTTCTAGTATATACATTTAATCTGTATTTTCTGTATTGAGTTTAGATATATGCCTTAAAAACAGTGCGCTCCTTAATATCTTTGCATCCCTGCCTATGTAAGTATCAAATGAAACCACATTCCCTTTGATTTTAAGAACAAGTACATTGCTTTACTTGAGCAGTGCATAATGATGTGTTACTTTTCTTGGTGATGGATTGCCACCTGGCCCTTTCTGGCAGAGTATTGCATTCTCTGCTCCTAATAGTTAAAATGTATTTTCCATTTTAAATAACTTGCATGTTCTACAAGAATAAGTAAGAAGTATGGAGGCACCATAAAGGAGTATGTAAGATGAAGGCTCCTTTATGTGCACTTTTTGTCATGAAAAGGTGGTAAAAACCAACCAAAATGTAGAGAAAAGAAATAAACATGTATTTGTGAACAGTTCATGGAAAGAAAGAGTAGCTAAGATTAGCAACGGGAGATACTGTTCCTTAATGTATGCAGACATGATCCTGGAAATTCATGGTAAAATGTAGCTGAGCAGTTTTATGACTAGGAATAATAGATGTCTGAAATCAGTGCTTTAACAATGCTGCTGAGTTTGGCTGAAATAAGGTAACGTTTGGTTGCTATCAGAACACTGGGCTGGTGGTTTCTACAATTCTCTTCTCACATCAACTGCCTCCCAGAGAAGAATCTTGCCTTCATGAAAATAAAAAAGGTTAGTATTTTTCAGGATTAGGCTCCCATTTTGTCTGTTAACTTTCGTGTGCCAAGCACACTACTGGTGTTCTCACTGGCAGACTACTCAGTGCACTACAGACCCTACGTGCTTTTCCTACCCCAGTATAGGGAATTTTGAAGCTATATTTGTCATGTGGGATTAAGCCCAGGTTTTACACATACTAGTAGGTTGGCAGGACCAGATAATTTTTGCAACATCTCTTCTACTGGTATTGCCTCAACAACAATATCAACTTTTTCAGACAGAAACTTATGAGTGCCTTGACCACAGGTAGGTGCAACAGCAGAAAGCAAGATATAGCAGGTCTCCCTAGAAAGAAAGACTGGTGTTTTCCCACATATCTATAAATAAGAATTGTTTTAAGACTTGATTCTGACATGCCAAACCCCTGGTTTTCTTGCAGCAAGGCAGTTTTGTAATTCTAAGGCTTTGTGCAGTTCAAAGAAATATTCTTGGGAAGCAGGCAAGCTATGATATGTTTCTCACAGATGTGTGCGTCTGACTTTCCCTGACCCTGTTGTATTGGTATCCCACCACCCAGAGCTGGTAGCTGGGAAGGGATGAAAGTTTCCCATCCAGGTCTGGCAAATGCTGGGCTGACTCTGGCAATTTCAGCATGCCTTTAGCAACAAAGGTGATATTTAATAAAACAAGAGAGCTGACTAGGGTTATGTGTAAAAACAGGCATTTTTATCTCTTATGAACAGTGTGAAAGTGTGGAGAAATACGTGAGACATGACTAAAAAGACTGCAGCTGTGGAGGGGATGGACTTTCTTGTATGGAATGACATCTCTTCTAACCGGGGACTGAACCTGTTTCATATGGAAGTCTTAACTCCTTGAGTGCTTAGAACAGCAATGAATCTTTGTGGTGTAACATAAGAAATGTTTGTATTCTCATTTTCTGACTGTTGACACATGATAAACAGTACATGGCCAGAAAAAGCCCATGTCAACTACACAGTTACATGCTACCGCATGTAAGTATCCTAGATAAGTATTTATGGATAGAATTGTAAATGAGCAAAAAATATTTGTCTGGATCATCCCTTGTTTAGTTAAAGAATATTTTAATAAGGTGTCCAATATAACTGTCTGGTTGAGCTATGGGTTTTCCTAACATGACCAAGGAAACGTTCTTTATGATAGATCTTGTCTGAAACACCTCCAGGAACCACAGTGTAATTCTTGTAATTTCTAGATTCTTTTGTGTCTGCTTCTACAGCTTCTCTTGTGAAAATTTTAAAGAATATTAACTTAGAAAAATCTTTTATGCTTTCTTTAAAACATCTCAGACAATTCACGAATCCCATATCTGAAGAGGGAAAAAGGTAGACCTTGTCAATAAGATGATGAAAATTTAGCTCTTGCAATCCTCTGCACTTCAGTAATTACTTGCTGAAGGTAATCTCTTCCTCCCTGTTGTCCTCAGGAAAAAAGAACCACAGAAACAACCCTCAGGCCCAGTGACAACTCCTTTCCACTCCAAACAGATAATATTTATGGATATAAAAATAAAAAGCAACTGGGGAGCGGTCTTTTTTCTGGGCTTTCCCAGGTAACCTTGGCAACAGCTATTCCTTCTGATTTCACCTATAAAATCAATAACAACTATTAAGTTGCCCAATGTAATTAAAACTTCTGATGGAACTTGCCAGCTGAGCATGAAAAAATTTCAACAGTTTAATAGTAATCAGATATTTTTAACCAAAAATACTTGGGGTTTTTATTTAGTTTCAAAAATAATTACCTGCAAAATACAGAGATATGTTTTCAAGTCTGGTCATTTGATGTATACTGTTGTGTTCATTTAGTACAATTAGTTCCAGTATCCTTTCTGAGAAGAAGGTATTGACAATGAATTTGAAATAACATCTCTGCCTAAGCAAGCTGATAGTGAGATTGCCATGCTTTTTTATGCAAAGAATCTGGAAAATATAATCTTAAATGGAGGAAGCAATAATGTTGTGTAGAGGCATTCTAAGCAGTTGGCTTAAGCTGCCAATTACTGTGGATGCTAATTTTGCAGTGCTGCCAGGATTTTATGTTAATGTTATTGAACAAAAGGCTAAAGTATTTTTTAATTTAAAACTACTGAACTATAAAATTGAACTATTAGACTTTCCATGGGTTTAAGTGGACAAAGAGAATATTATGTTAAAGGCTCAATTCAGTCACCTTCAAGCCATTACACCTTTTGAAATTTGAAGTAGTAACTTGCTGTGATCTATTATTTTAGGCTGAAGTCCTCCCATGGTTCCTACTACTACCCTTAAATAAACTTTATTCTTCATTGCATTCAATGTCAAATATTAGCAGAGAACTTCAAATGAATCCATCCCCTTCTTCTATGCGGTACTCTCAGCCCACTCAAAGAACTTGTTTCAGGGTAGCCTGATCACATAAAAATGGAGAACTTGGCCATGGACCTTCACCTTGTGTAACCTTGCAGTTCTCCACACCTTAGCAAGCACAGGATTACAGCACAAGGTGGAACAGGCTGCTGACACTCTGTCCTCTTTCTTTCCCTCTGGGTGGAGAGCAAAATTAGAGCTGTGCCACCTGGGCATTTTGCGGGTAGGTCTGCTTATTGTTCACAAAACAGACTACAAAGCAGTAAGTGTGCCAGTGACAGTATCTTACCTGTGAACCCAGTTATGAAGGGCGATGGCTTAATGACCTTGTGCTACAGCTGGAACAATGTAAGAGTAATTGAGTAATGTAAAGAATTTGGATATGACCTGGGGACTAGAACTGTTCACTTCAGCAGGTGATACACTTTTCAATGTGAGCTAAATCTAGGTCTTTTTCACAGTTTGAGAACTATTGTTACATCCCCAGAAACCAGGGCAGGAAATTGAGGAGCCCTCAGTGATGAAAGCCAGGGCACTGAAGATGTCTCCAAGTTCTGCAGCAGACTCTGAACCACAATAACGAATATAGATCCCTTGTTACGAATTTAGGCAAGTGTGTATGCAGTTTTAAGGAGCTATGGCACTCTTGTGGAAGCAAGCTATGCCTCATTGCAAACATCGGCAGGCACCACCCTTTCCCCATCTGGCAGAACTGAGCTATCAGGTACATGTGTTGTGGTTTAATCCCAGCCGGCCACTAAGCACCACGCAGCCACTTGCTCACTCTCCCCTGCAGTGGGATGGGGGAGAGAATCAGAAGAGTAAAAGTGAGAAAAGTCATGGGTTGAGAGACAGTTTAATAGGTAAAGCAAATGCCACACACACGCAAAGCAAAACAAGGAATTCATTCACCACTCCCCATGGGCAGGCAGGTGCTCAGCCATCCCCAGGGCAGCAGGGCTCCGTCACACGTAACAGTGACTTGGGAAGACAAACGTCATCACTCCGAATGTATACCCCTTTCTTCTTCTTTCGCCAGTTTTATATGCTGAGCATGACATCCCATGGTCTGGCATATCCCTTTGGTCAGCTGGGGCCAGCTGTGCCAGCTGTGTCCCCTGCCGGCTCCCTGTGCACCCCCCAGCCCACCCACTGGTGGGGTGGGGTGAGAGGCAGAAAGGGCCTTGTCTGCTGCTTGGCAGCAATGAAAACATATCTGCATTATCAACACTCTTTTGATCACAAATCCAAAGCACAGCCCCAGACTAGCTACTACAAAGAAAATTAACTCTACCCCAGCCAAAACCAGCACATACATTAAGTGATTTTTCTGGCCTTTACATGTGTCAGAATTTAGAGACTGTAGCTGCAACAAGAAATATAGACACATATAAAATTTTAAGAGCCTATCTCATTCACTGCTGCATGGTAAGTTTAAAAAGAGACCTAGACAGATTGCAATGCACTCACATGTAAAGATGGGACTGCGGACTGGATCAATGCTTTAATCAAAATGTTTGAGGCTTTTATTGCATTCCAATGGAGGAAAAATGCTTTTGAGCACCATGTGTTCAACACTTGCAACCAAATAGCAGATGAAATATTTGATTCATTTGCAGCAGACCTTTGGTTACTTTCCAGAAAATGCTTGACTGTTTTTTTGATGAGATCACTGCTAAAGTTGTTGAGGACATATTGTGGTAAAGGCTGAATGTTATTCCTACTGCAGTTTTGTACATTTTCTCCTCTTAAGGAAGAGTAGACTAGAAATCTTCTTTTTCTAGCCATGTAAATTAATGTTTGAATTATGTGAAGCCTGGTGGAGGGGATAAACCCTACAGAAAACTAACAGGCACGAGTTGACAATTCACACAGCACTGGATAATCTGGATAATTTGTGTGTTCTCTAGAGAAAGACCAGGCCCCTGGATATTTTGGCTGTTGAATCCAGTTCTCCATGTTGTTAGGAAGTGTTTTTCAGTTCTGGGAGAAAAATATTTAACCCAGGCTTTGTACCTGTTCCTGACATCAACAAGAATTAGTTGTAGATGCTGAGTGCTTCATGTGACTTGGACAAGGAATAATGCATCTCAGCTCCCTCTGTGAATCCTACCCTGGGCTGCCTTGTCCTTATAAAAAAAGCGGCATCTCTTTCCTTTAGCTGTATGAGCCAGTGCATGACTTACATGATTCATTTGGGGAAAGGAAATAGGATAAAGAAAAAGTAGGGCAGCAGAAAGTATGAAGTAGATATAAATTCTAATGATTACACAACAAATCCAGTTAAGAAGAGATCATATGATATGACAAAATTAAACTAGGCTGAACAGCAAGTGAGTCTTTGATGAGGAACCTCCTTTGTTAAGAATTTCATAGAGAAAGCTATATGTGAGTCAAGCAAAAATCAGCTATGGCCATACATGTCTTATTTTTCTGTGAGAGGACAGATTTGTTGTTTTTTAGGCTATATTTGAAACAGGCATTTTGGTGAGTTTTGTGAGATAATGATTTTTGCAATGAAGTTTTCTCACATGCAGTTCCTGTGTCAGAGTTCTGGCAAGGTGACTCTGTATGTCCCCCATTCCTGCCTGTCTTTGGTTCAATCCCAGCAGGGAAACCTTCAGCAAGAAGGGACAAAATCATAGAATCACAGAATGGTTTGGGTTGGAAGGGACCTTAAAGATCACCTTGTTCCACGCCCCCCCCCCGCCATTGGCAGGGACACCTTCCACTAGACCAGGTTGCTCCAAGCCCCATCCAACCTGGCCCTGAACACTTCCAGGGATGGGGCATCCACAGCTTCTTTGGGCAACCTGCTCCAGTGCCTCACCACCCTCATCATAAAAAAATTCTTCCTTAGATCTAATCTAAATCTACCCTCTCTCAGCTTAAAGCCATTACCTTTGGTCCTATCGCTACAAGCCCTTGTGAAAAGTCCCTCTCCAGCTTTCTTCTAGGCCCCCTTTAGGTACTGGAAGGCTGATATAAGATCTGCCCAGAGCCTTCTCTTCTCCAGGCTGAACATCCCCAACTCTCTCAGCCTGTCTTCACAGGAGAGGTGCTCCATCCCTTTAACCATCTTCATGGCCCTCCTCTCGACTTGCTCCAATGCAGTTCCAAAATGCAGTTCCACTTGACTGCAGCTGAACACACAAAGTGCCACAGATCTATTCAGAGGTAAAATGTGACATACTGGTACCTACAGGATCTGCTTTTCTCTCCTGTGTCTCTGTAATCTTGTATTCATGGATCTGTGTACCCGTTGTCTCATGCCCCACCCAAGTTCTTGGGCACAGTAGCTAGTAGGGATCAGACATTTGTAGCCATTTGGTGTGTCTTGCAAAGCCACGGAACTGGTAACAGCATACCTTGTCTGCCCTACCTGTGTATCTGTATATATTGAATACATTTCCCTGAGATATCAGAGCTTACAGCAGAAAAACATCTTTGTTGGAACCATAAGCATAGGCATAAGATTCAGTAACATTGTAACCTGTGGAAGAAGGTGAACAGAGGAACTAAAAAGCGTAATGTTATTTCTCTACCAAATAGCAGGAGGTGGCAGGGACTAGCAGGTCAAATTAGTTTCCTGTTGGGGAAGAAAAAATCAATGATTCAGCGTCTTAGTACTTACTTATTTCAATTACAATTGCTGGTTTCCAGAGAGAGTTACTTACATGTAACTTGTTGGCCGTCCCCTCTTTCAACAATCTCAGTAATCATGTTGAAGCAACTCAGCTCCAAGAATGAGGTTAGACCTGAACTGCCTAAGTCATTCTCAAACCCAGCTCACCTTGCCTCTTTGTGTAACAGTCTCTACCCTTTCTTACAAATTGAGCTCTGCAGTGAATCTTTGGCTTTTCGGAAATATTTGACCCAGGTCTGGTTCAGAGTGCTGCCATGCATTCTTCTGTTTCATTGATATAATAATTACCTAAGTACTCAGTATCCTAAACATGTGACAGTCAGAGACACAAACCAAACTGCTGGGAAAAACTTCTTTTTTCTCCCACTCTTTATATCCTTTTGTGCACCTATTTAAATGAAATTACCACTTCCTGTGCATAATTTTTATAGAGCAGCACTATTTCTAAACATCTTTGTCTTTTTTCTCTTCATTGCATTTTCTGTAAGATTTCTTCACCTACTGTTTCAAAACTAACCTTCATAGTGGAGATTAAAGAAAGAAAGAAACAATTTCCAGTTCCTCTGCAGAGCGGGTGTCCCTCTGTGGCTGGAGGAGTGCTGCACAGTGCTGCTAGTAGAAGGAACGTGCTGCAGAACGCAGCCAGGTTGTCATAGATGGTGGAATCACTGAGTGGCTGGAAGGGATGGGTATAAAACGAGCAGTGTCAGGAGAAAGATAAGAAGATGAAGGCAAGTTTAAGTGTCTGATTAATCATTTGAAGTTCACGATGTACAACTGTCCTGTACACAAAGTATTAAATAATGGAAAGCTTCCCTAGCAGAGAAAGTGAGTCATGAAGGTTGGATAGACTTTGTTCTATAAAGGTGAAGCATGGAACTGAGCTCACCGATTAAAACATCTAAGTTCAGGCATCTCCGTGTAGGCGAGATGTCAAGGTCTCCATTACAGTTAATAGAGATCCAGTCAATACCATCCAGGCAACCTTGAGAGCAATTTGGCTGACTGGCTGACCTGTTGGTTTCTGGTTTAGAGTGAGTTAACAGTATAGACTAAATCTCAGTTAACTAAAATCTCACTTTGGATGCCCATTCTAGGCTATGAACTGAGGTCTCTTTGCTATCAACAGGGAGCAATCAGGCTTGCACGAGATCTCTCTCATTCCTAAAATAGGCTGTTGCCCCCTATTTTAGGCTACCTGTCTCACTCAAACTAGAGGCTTGATTCTGTTGTTCACCCACAGGCATTCAGTGCCATTTGAGATACATAAAGCTATCTTGTTTAGTTGCCAGCCACCATGCATGAATCTTCTATAGCTACTGTGTCAAACCTGCCAGATTGAGGCATTTCAAATGGGACTAAATACCTATTTGTAGACAACAGAACTGAGCCTGAAGGTCTAATTTTAAACTATTAATTGAAGTGACCCTTATCCTAACTCCTCACAGTTTGTTTCATGACATGGGTGTTAGGATTATACAGTGCTGAAGAATAGTTTTCTGCTTCCTGATAAAAATGTCACTGATAGACATTTTTTCTCTGTGTGTATCAACTTAAAAAAAAAAAAGACCTTTCATCATAAGTAGAGAGATCACCCCTCTAGAAGATGGTTTATAAGCAATGGTACGGTATAGACACAAGTTTGGCATAACTGAAAACAGATACTGGTCTCAACTTTATGTCAGGTTCATGTAAACACAGCCCATACAGTGAAAGCAGAGTTACTATTTGCAAAAGTGTCTCAAGAAAAAACTCAAAATAATCTTTCTTCAAAGGTAGTACTATACTAATTTAGAAAAATAACTTGTTTTGGTTTGTTATATACTCGCTGATCTTGTTATAACACCACTAGATGCAGAAGTGTTAAATGAAAATACTGTAGTGTGCTTAGATTGTATTTTCCGTAGACAGCATACTGGATATGCAGCAAAAAACGGCCTCCTGAGAATCTGTGCGCATCCCTGTTCTAGAATACCCCTTGGTTTTAGCAATGAAATAAATGAAAAAGTTTGGTTTCAGTGTGTTAGAAAAAGATACTGCAAAATGATGAAAATAAAAGTGGGCAACCTGTTTTAGATAAAAAGTAATTGCATCACAACTTTAAAATGACCAGCTCATTCATGAAATTGAAAACCTCAGATTAGTACTGGGCGTAGTATAGGGAACTATAGATTATTTTTCTTAGTACCAGTTAGTTGAAGAGAAAACCCCTAGTTTTGATGGAAACGACTAATGCCACAACCTTGGTGTTTTAGATGTTGAAAGTCTTGACACTGGCAATGGATCATGTTCATAATGGCATTCTTCAGACATAATGGTACTGAGAGCAGAAGATCTCATCAAAGAAATAATAAAAAAAATACCACCAACCACAAAGAACCACTTGGATCAGACAGAAAATATTAATTTCCCTAATAAGTTAGTGTATTCCAGGCCAAGGAGGGCTTAAGGACATTACTCTGCCTGCTGTTCCATATTAGCATTTTATGATATTATTTTGCCTGCAAGATAACTAATTTATTTGGCAAAGATATAGCACTATTTTTCCCCACCAGACATCTGAGAAAATAAAAATCAAGGCGTTTGGGGCGCTTCTCTATGACAGTTACAAATAAAGCTACAGCCACTAGAGGTCTAAGAAAGAAGTGGGTGACAGAGAGAAATAAGCAAATTAAGTTACACACTATTAGATACTCAGTGCATTACGCATTAGTGGATAATGATTGCAACTAACAGCTGTTTTGAGACCGCAAACACTATAGACTCTCTCCATTTTTGTTTTGTTCTATGAATAGGTCATCAGGTGTCAGAAAACACAGTACAGTCTGTCTGGATTTAGAAATGACTATACACTTTCTTATATTCACAGTGCATGACTTGCAATTAAAAATCATTACTTCTGTCAATGACAATGAAAATAAGATGTATATATATGTTTTTACTATCAACAGAATATAAAAACATTTTTTCTTCAGGATTGGATAATCTACAGAACAAGACCTGATCAAAAAGAAAAGATGACTACTGGTCTTTTTTATTAAACCATAAGTTGGAAATCATCCAAAGGTGACACTTGCATGGTAACTGACATAGGGGTTATGATACAACTAGCCGAGGAGTTACAGAAAAGGTTGACACACCCATGTGCAAACTGTATGGCATGTTCTGTTTTCTGTGTTAAAAGAAAATTCAATAAAGTATTCCTGAAAAATACTTTAAAAGACAAAGGGAAAAAGAGACCTAACATACCTCACTATTATGTATTCTATCTTTCTGTCTCTTTGTCCCAGTGTCTTCAATCAGACTATCACAACATTTCCATAACTTCGTCATTATCATACACAACTGGAATATCCAAGGTGACAGAAGGGATAGAAATAAGATGACTGCAAAGTATGCATGTTATATGGTCATGTCAGTAGTTGCTAATTAACTTACCCCATGTCTTATCGCTGTACAGTACGTGACATACGTACAGCCCAGTGATGAGCTGTTCATCACATATTCTGTTGAAATTAGCTGTGGGATCTTAAACCACAAAATCAACTAGCTTGAGAAGAGAATATTCCAAACAATTAGTTCCTTCCACCATTGCAATTACTGATGTGTGCTGATAACCACCCAAAATACTATGAGCCACATCCAATACAACTTGCTTGCTCTCAGTGCTTCTCTCAGTTCTGCCCCCTGCAACGACATATCAGTATATTGAATATGGAACTCTTGTACTGACCAGGTTCTGTTTTATTGATTTTTTTAAAATGTGCATGCTTTTTGGTAAGCCTTGTAGTGTTTGCTCTCTGCTGTCTCCTGAACAAAGAACATCTGAGATTGTATGAACCTATTTTCTTTTGTCTGAAGAGATCATAAAAATAAAGAGGTTTGAAGATTATTACATTCTAAAGTGGGAATTTCTTCCTTAGAAGAATAGTGAGGGAGTTTATAGTGTGAATTGAATTGAATAATCCGTTTCTTACTGACACAATTGAAACAGCATGGAGTTCTCAGAAATACAGACTCACCTAATCATTCTTATGAAGACCCTACTGGCAAAATAATTGGGCTTTAAAATTAAAGGATAGTTGTCTTTGTGTGAAATATAACCTCTTAAAATATCACTGTGTTCATAGCCCATGTGGTTGTGCCTAAGGAGGGAGCAGGGAGTCATGTACTGGGACTCCTAGCTCTGTATGTATCCAGAGGCCTGGCAAGCACATTTGTGTCTTTCCATCTAGCACCTCATCACATGTGATTAAAACTGAACAAAACATTTCTGATGATGTCTCTTTTGGGCAATGGTAGCTCTGTAGAATGAAAAATTTTTGGTAAACTGTGCCAATTGCGTCAGACCTCTGAGAAGGGTCAGTATCTGGGAAACAGGACCTGGTGGCCCAGGGTCTCCACCTTCCCAGCAGCTGTGGTGCCAAGGGCCCACCCAGGCAGCCACAAGCATGTTTTGCATGTTCCCAAACTGTAATTTTTAAAGTTCCTGTTATGTATCCAAGTTCTATATATTCTGCTCTTTGATTATTTTTTTTTTAATTTTTTTTCAGGGTGTATCTGTGCTGATTGACATGGAGTTGCTGGGTTTAGAAGGAGAGTTTGCACACAGCTGCCATTGGGCTGTGCGTGTGCAGTGGTGGAGAGTCTGGGAAAGCTTGAAGCCTTGTCACATCAGGAACTGCAGCTCTGTGGCAGTGTCTCAGTCTTGGAGTCAAACCAAAAAATGTCTGGTACTTCTGAATCAAAGAATGTCTTAAATTTTCCACTCCATTATAAAAGTATCCCCACAAAACCACTCACCATTTCACCTTTTTCTTAATGATTCTCTCTGACAAAAACATTAGTATCAATCACAATTTTTCCAATACGGTGGAGAGTTTTTATTTCCTCCCCTGTTAATATAACATTTTCTACCTCAAAAGCATAGGCACGGTAGTCTAAAAATGTGGACATGCAGGTAAATAATGAGCAAAATCACCCCTCACTGCTAAAATCCTGTCATGAGAGTTTTAGTGGAGTGGGGAGATGCTGCTGGGACAGTCACACATGCTCTGGCCGCTTGCTGTTAAGGTGCTCCTGTGTGAGTGTGACAGCGCCAAGAGCATTTGTTACCATGATGGGGAAGTTTTGCTAAGCAGGCTGAGGAGTTTCTGAGGCAGCATCAAATGACTTAGAGGTTCAGAGTAAATTACCAGCAGACAAAAAGCCTTAATGAAAGTGACATTTCTGTTTCCTTTCATGAGTGGGCTACAAGGCTGTGAGATCCAGGTTTCCTGACTCTGCTTCTCATGGCTGACTGAAGGGAGAGTTAGGGGAACTGGAGGATTAACTGAGGTAAATGCACTCATGAACTGATTACTCAGACTGCATCCCCTCATAAATGGGTTTTCATTTGATACCGGATGTCATTCAGCTCCCACTGAAGTCAGGGGAGAGACGCCCTTTGAATTCAGCTGCTGTTGGATCAGACTCTGGGTGTAAAGCACTGGCACCTATTTCAGCTGTCAAAAATTTCAGTCCCTGTCATACAAATGACAGGAGATAAAGCAGGATTTAAAGGCTGAGAAGGAAATTTAAATACGTTTCAACATTTGCTGCATTTGGAAGTGGAAACGCTGCCAGCAATTTGATGTGTGTTTTCATATGCTGTACAAGCTTACATTTTTGTTTGTTTTTCACAATAGAATAATAATCAACAGACTGTGGCCTTAGACTCGGGCTCTGACAACTCTTTTCCGCTTCCACTTTATGACCATGTGGCACTCTGGCTTTGCACATTTGGTATTTCATTCTTATCACAGCATCATTATTCAGATATTGGTCTGATAACTGACAGTAATAATGCATTCTGGCATTTATGATGCTGTGGTTTTGCCCCATTTCTTCTTTTCCCTTCTATTTAATATTAAAATGATGTTAACCTCTGGCTGCTGATCCATTGTTCTAGGTACTACATGCAAACGTGTGTATATATATGTGTCTACTTATAAACACATAGTGCAGGAAACCAGTGTATGCACCTAAGGTTTCAGAATGAAACTATAAAACTATGAGGTAAAAAAGCTGGTGGGCACAGTGAAAACATGGATGAAGCACAGTGTGACACAATTATTTCCTCTTTTTCACTCCTGTGCAAGGAAAAATGGTCTAGCTGTTTTGCTTATAGGAAGGTGTGACATCTTTCAAAAAGGTACAACTATCATCTATTGATTTACAGAAACATTAAGAAGCCAATTTACTTTCCAGAAGCTTGCAACCCCTAAACCCAGGGGCAGATGCTATGGAGTTTCACACAAGATACTAGAGGCTTAGCTTAGGGAAAGGCAGAAATATCAACATCCTGATGACCAATACAGCAACAGGTTAAGGTCAAAAGAGTAAATTAGACACCAACAGCTTAGAATCATAGAATAGTTTGGGTTGGAAGGGACCTTTAGAAGTTATCTAGTCCAACTCCCCCTGCAGCAAACAGCAACTTCTGCAACTAGATCAGGTTGCTCAGAGCCCCATCCAACATGACCTTGGATGTTTCCAGGGATGGGGCATCTACAGTGTCTCTGAGCAACTTGTTCCAGTGTTTCACCACCCTCACTGTAAAAAATGTCTTCCCTATATCTAGTCAAAATCTACCATTACCCCTTGTCCTATCACTCTATGCTTTTGTGAAAAATCCCTCTCCAGCTTTCTTGTAGCCCCTTTTTAGGTACTCAAGGCCACAATAAGGTGTCCCCAGAGACTTCTGTTCTCCAGGCTGAGCAACACCAGCTCTCTCATCCTTCCTTAGGAGAGGTGCTCCAGCCCTCTGATCATTTTTGTGGCCCTACTCAGGACCTGATCCAGAAGATCCATGTCTTTCCTGTGCTGAGGATGAGCTGGATGCACTACTCCAGATGGGGTCCCACGAGAGCGGAGTAGAGGGGCGGAACCACCTCCCTCGACCTGCTGGCCACTCTTCTTTTGATGCAGCCCAGGGCACGGTTGGCTTCCTGGGCTGCAAGCAGACATTGCAGACTCATGTCCAGCTTTTCATCCACCAGTAGCCCCAAGCCCTTCTCCATAGGGCTGCTTTCAATCCCTTCATCCCCCAGCCTGTATTGATACTGGAGGCTGACCTGACCCAGGTGCAGGACCTTGCACTTGGTCTTGCTGAAACTCATGATGTTCACATGGGCCCACTTCTCAAGCTTGTCCATGTCCCTCTAGATGGCATCCTATCCCTCAGGTGTGTCAACTGCACCACTCAGCTTTCTGTTGTCCTTTGCTGTAAAAGAGAAGAGGGAAAATAAGTAACAAAGATGACATTAGCTCCTAAATAGAACTACATTGATAAAGCTCTTCTCCTTGTTTTGAAAAAGTAGAGGTAGATCCCTGTATAATAAGCTTTCTCAATTTGCATGCAGATTAAATTGACCCATTTGCCCCCAGGAAGCTGAGTGTAATCCTCTGCACACAATGTTTGGGAACTCCTGCTGTATTGAATGTGAGGGAGTGACAGTTGCATACTGTGGAGCTTTGGAAACTCTTCAAAATGTACCTTCAAACTACTGCAGTCTCTTTCACTAAAAGATATATAAATACGTGTTCCTAATTAAGACATGTTTGTAAGAAAGGAAAGCAAGCAGGTAGGTAATATGTTGATAAATGTATAGCATGTGTCCCTATTGCATCTGCATCTGGAGTTCCAAAATGGCCACTGGCTAAAGTTTTTGTGAAAATGTAATTGCCTCAGAGCTGTCAACATATTTGCTTTTATTTCCTTAATTGCGGTAACTTGCAATTGCCATGTCTTTATGGTTAAATTTGTCACTCCCTCTTTAATACTGTGAATTGTTAACTACCTAGAAATTGTGGAGACTTCAAGTCCAATCAATCCGTATTTGAGAGAAGAAAAATAGTTTAGAGGGAATTAAAATTAATTTTGTGAAATAAAAAATAAAAAGATAGTTGTTTTAAAGAAGGTCTGAGTATGGGGGTTTGCTGGAAGTGGTAGCCTGGATACTATTTTAAGAAAATTCTATTGTAATTTTATTTCTGTCTGGAGCAAACTCAGAAAGGATTAGAAATATCAGAGAAATTGGACCCCTGCCAGCTGGGAATTTATTAAGAACAACACTTTATTGTGCTCACATAGCTTTCCTTTGGTCTTCTAAATTATATTTAGAGACAGATTGATTTAAGATGCTTTCTTTAGAAACTAATGGTACGAAGCTTATTTCATTTTGCCAAAAAGTTTTGTGTGTGGGAAGAAGGGGGGGAATCTTGTAAAGTACAGAGACCAATGTATTGTATACAAGGACCACCCTTCAGTCAATGAAAAAAGCAAAAGTTTAAAGCCTTTCAGGCCTTTCTTACACAGGGTATGGAACTGTCAGCATTGTCAGTACAATTTATTCACACTGTTCAAGTGCTTATGAAAGCTACTGAGCAGCCTGATCTATAAGTGATTGAACAGACAATACTCTAGAGCTTTGAGTACAAACAAAAAGCCACTATTTCAGGCTCCATGCCTCACAACCAGTGCTTTCTAGGAACACTGCCAGTCTAAATAAAACACAATCTTGCTGTAATTTTATACAACACTTGAAAAGAAGACTAAGGCTATGTTGGGCCCTTCATAAATGCTTCTCTACCACATTTTTCTGTAACCAAGTGATAATTTGACTTGATGATATGCATGCCAGATTTAATTATGCTTTCATATTCTGGTTTCCATTAACTACTATACTTTCCTTTGTTGATTATGCTACAAAATTTCACTTTATAATGCCAGGATTTCCTGATGCCTCATTTACTCAATTGATTTGAAAAAACATCTCCTACCCTAGGTGTTTTATCCATTACGCATGCAGGAAAGACATGTGATATCCAAGACACATTTCGTTAATAGAGCCTGACCATCACTTCACAGTATAAGGCTGAAAGAGCAAATGTTCTTCAAGGCTGAAACTAAGACACCAATGCCTATCCTTATATCTCTTTTGGATGCTTATAGCACTGCCACTTGAGGTGAGGCTGGAAGGAGCCGTGGAGGACACATGTTTAGCCCTCATTCACCTATACTGAGAAAATAACTCTCTCTGATATACATAACTTACTCTTTCTGTAACACCTTTCTGGTCAGGAAAGCCCTAGCAGAAAGTTTTTATCAAACCGTTCAGAGGATAGTAACTTGGTTGATGACATGCAAGTTTGACAGTGAATGAATTTGATATATGTTGAAGCTGTCTATTGGAATCTCCCATAACCTCCTCACGGGTAAGCTCAGGCAGCGTGGGTTAGATGAGTGGGCAGTGCGGTGGGCTGAGAACTGGCTGAATGGCAGAGCTCAGAGGTTGTGATCAGCAGCCTGGGGACCAGCTGGAGGCCTGGAGATGGTGTTCCCCAGGGGTCAGTGCTGGGTCCAGTCCTGCCCAGCCTTTCCCTCGGTGCCCTGGATGAGGGGACAGAGGCACCCTCAGCAGTTTGCTGGTGATACAGAACCGGGAGGAGCGGCTGATCCCCCAGGAGGCCGCGCTGCCATTCAGCCAGGCCTGGACAGGCCGGAGAGCTGGGTGGAGAGGGACCTGATGGAGTTCAACAAAGGCCCGTGTGGGGTCCTGCACCTGTAACCCCAGCACCAGCACGGGCCAGGGGTGACCTGCTGGGGGGCAGCTCTGCGGGGAAGGGACTGGGAGTGCTGGTGGGCGGCCAGTTGCCCATGGGCCAGCGGTGTGCCCTGGTGGCCAAGAAGGCCAGTGGGATCCTGGGGGCATTAGGAGGATCGTGGCCAGCAGGTCGAGGGAGGTGATCCTGCCCCTCTGCCCTGCCCTGGTGAGGCCACGTCTGGAGCGCTGTGTCCAGTGCTGGGCTCCCCAGCTCAAGGGAGCCAGGGAACTACTGGAGAGGGCCCAGCGGAGGCCTACAGGGATGGTGGGGGGACTGGAGCATCTCCCCTGTGAGGGAAGGCTGAGGGAGCTGGGCCTGTGTAGCCTGGGGAAGAGACGGCTGAGGGGGGATCTTGTCAATGCCTACAAATATCTTAAGGGAGAGTGTCAGGAGGATGGGGCCAGGCTCTTTTCAGTGCTGCCCAGTGACAGGACAAGGGACACCGGGCACAAACTGCCACACAAGTAGTTCCACCTGAATGTGAGGAAAAACTTCTTTACCTTGAGGGTGACAGAGCACTGGGACAGGCTGCCAGAGAGGCTGTGGAGTCTCCTTCTCTGGGGACATTCAAAGCCCACCTGGACGTGTCCCTGTACAACCTGCTCTGGGTGAAGCTGCTTTAGCTGGGGGTTGGACTAGATGATCTACAGAGGTCCCTTCCAACACTAACCGTTCTGTGATCCTGTGAATACAGACATAGTACATGATATTTTTATTTCAACTGATGATACAAAGACTTCACTTGTATACTTACATACATTTCTATTTAATTTATTGGAAGATCTCCTGAGGAGAGGCTTTATGAAGCTGTGAGATTTTGTTCACTTACAATTTATGGCCAGGACTTAGAATATTGTCAGTGTCATGTAAACATATATTTTCACTGTTAAAGGAGAGTGTATCTGAATAGTACACTCTTTAGAAAAATATTCTAATTCTAGTATCATGGACATTCCAAAGTGCCAGGGTTTAACTTGCCATATATATTCTTATTCTAAATACAGGTCTTCAGCATAAATAGTTTAATCTGTGAACTAATTTATGATCATACATTGACAAAACCAACACATTCTTAAACTGCTATTTCCAATTGCAATGCCCAGCGTTAAAATGTGATCATATTGTCTTAAAAATTGTAAATTGAAAATATAAACAAATTGCAGGCTCTTTTTATTTAACTTTTGTGTTTTGAACACTTTAAATTCATATTTTTAAGCATTTTCTCTGAAACCGCAAGTGTGGATGAATCATTTTGTTTTAACAGAACAAAGATGAGAAAAGAAAACCATAATAACATGACTCCAGGAGGAGAAAACAACAATTCTCATAAGGTTAAGATATAATCATGAAAATTTGCACTGTTGGATTCTCCAAAAAGGCTGCTTTTTATTATGATGCTGAAATAAAATTATTTAACTGTAGCAGGAATATAGTTTTCTCTGTAAACCAGATTAAGCTGAAATTGGCTTCCATTAAAGTAAGCAATGAACATCAAGACTTACTGACATGAGAGTTAATATTTTGCTGAGGTAAAGCCAAAGTCTACATTTATTTTGAAGGACACTAAATCTTCAGTTTTCCACAACACTGTCAGTGAATGTCATGTATTAATTTCCTTTATTTATCTTATTACTACAAATACTAACTAAAAAGAAAATACACAGCAAAATGGAATCAGGTATTAAAATACATCACAGACATTGAGCAAAAGTGAAGTAAATAGGTGGTCTTTGGAACAACTAAACTAAAATCTGATTCTGCTATACAAATTTGCACGTAACAGAGCCAGATTTTCTCCACTGGGGCTTCCTAAGATTGATAGCTGTTATCTATCAGTGACAAAGCATTTCCTTATGTTAACTTCTTTATGTGTGGTGCTGATGACAGGATATATCTCAGGCCATGAGGAACTGAGTGTGCATGCCGTGGTGATCAGTAACACAAGTATGCCAAGAGGAAGACGATGCAACTTATGGTGGACTCCCATCCTAGTTAAGGGAGATCCAGGCAGCATCTGAAGTAGAATCCAGACAGTAACTCTTAGGTTAAAATGGGTATTTAGAGTGGCTGTAAAGTGTGTCCATTATTCCTACCGCTTGTAAAGGGAGCGTAGAATAGCTGGATCATTTCAGAAGTCACTTCTTATGCAGTTACATGTATCAAGTCAGTTAAGATGAATCC
The DNA here is from genome assembly GCF_023634155.1 of Falco peregrinus. Taxonomy (NCBI): domain Eukaryota; kingdom Metazoa; phylum Chordata; class Aves; order Falconiformes; family Falconidae; genus Falco; species Falco peregrinus. The sequence goes on along the minus strand of NC_073726.1, from coordinate 7,716,701 downwards.
CCCTCTAGATCTTCCCATTCTCGGTCTCTTTTGTTATGGCTTGAGTCTGGAGGTCTCGTTCTGAGCAGCTGCACTAAGTTGCCCACTAGCTAACTAATGTAATATCAACCTGGCATGGCTGGGCTAGGACACCAGCTGGTATTCTGCATTGTTTAGTGTTCTCCTGTTAAATTCAGATTTCTCATGCATTCATTTATTGTTCAAGATTGACTGAAAAAAGTCAGTAGAAAAGAAAATCTATTGAATGCCTTCTGAATACAGCTTAATAAAGGGCAAACAAATGATTTCTGATAAAAAATAGCAAACATTGACATGCTAATATCAAAATATCTCTCCCTCCCCTTTTAAAAGAGAAATGAATTATTTACTGTTGACTTTTTAATTCCTACAGCATGAAAATAATGGAATAATAGGAGGTATTGTAATATAAAAATATTCAGACTGCATTATTATGAAAATAAAAAAGAGTTCTTTAAGACACTATGATAAAATGGAAAAGAATGGGGAATATGACATAGTATGATCTTAGCTTTTTAAGTGGCATTATGTTTTCATTGCAATTAAATTCTTAAAAATCAAAGGACCTTATGGTGATTTTACCTAGTTTATTTCCACACTTTTATAGGTGTCTGTATTTTCACTCATTCCCTTCGCTGTAATTTACACTACCTATATACTACTTCATAGCCTGGTCCAAAATCTGCTTCTTTGCTGTCTTTCCTTTTTCTCTCCTCCCTAACCACGTCAAAAAATATAGACCACCCATAGTATAATTCAGTTACAGAAACTATGAAAAGTACAGATAATGAATCTGATGTAGCAAGTTTTAGACCCTGAACTCTCGGAAACAACTGTGTAGCAATATGCAAAGGCATGAAAACAAGTCTAATAGGCTTCACTGAGGGGAAGATCCTGAAGTGATGGAAAATATACCATTGATGTTGAGAATGAGTCCATCTTTGCTATGGGAATAAGCAGATTTATATAAATGTTAATGGAGGATTACCATAGTCTAAGTTTCATCACTGATATAAAAATTGTACGTACTGTAAAGGGTTATACTTTGGACACAAAGTGACCTGTGAGCACCTTTTGAAGCAGAATAATTAATGGGTGGGAGGGATGCATTCCAGAATTTAGTCAAACTGCTGATGCTTGAGTAAGCTGACTGATGACATCCTTTTTCTCTCTGAGGCTTGTTACATCTATCTGAACATCTGTCTAAAGCAGTTCTGGGAAGAACCCTTTTCTATACAGGGAAATAGATGTATTTTTTGCCCTCTAACCGTGTGCTTTGTGCTTTGTTTTTGATATCTTGAAATCCTTCATGTCTGTTTCCTTCTTTGTCAAGTAAGTTTCTCCACTACAGCATAAAAGATTTTGAAGACTGGGTGTGTGTGAAAGAATACCATGTATTTCCCATCTTGCAAAATTAGTTTTGGAGAGGTCTAGAAAAAGAGAAGGAGGTTTGAAGTGAGAAGAAATCTGAGAATAGTAAAGAGGCTTAGAGTAATAAAGGATTGCTGAGAAGGGCAGCACTGAAAGGAAGGAATTAAGAACTGTGGTGGAAGGAGGAGGGATGTCATGGGATATTTCTTGGCATAGGACAAGAAAAATGATTTGGAAGTCTTTTCTTGCTGGAAGTACCAGAAATGGCTTTGAGAGAGGGAGGTTTTAAAATCCTCTTCATCAAGAAGACTTTAAGATTTTGAAGAAGACACTAAGACCTGTTTTGATTTGTTTGCTTGGAAGCATGTGGATGATTCAAGTAACCTTGGTTGATAGACTAGACCAAGCAAACCATGAAAGTGCTGAGGCATAACCATAGGAATTTGTGTAATGCCTGTTTCAGATGTTACTCAGGGACTGGCTTAGGGTAAACTGTACTATAGGCTGTACACTCAGAAGGAAGGTTTATTGTTACAAGGTAATTAAAACCATGCTATCTTCTCTAAATTCAGAGGGGATATATAAACAAGCTGATTGAGAATATGATTAGAGGTGACCATCTCTTGCTAAACACTCATGAGGCTGTGGCTCTTAGTGCCATCAGACTAGGACTTCAGATAATGAAATATTCCAAGGGAAGAGGAAAAACAAATGTTGCAGACAACCACACAAGCTAATTTGGAATAAAAAGAAATCTACTAAAACAGGCATGGGTTAATAAGATCAGTCTACTACGTGATGTGAGGGCTATGGAAAAGCTAAACAGAGAATGGTTATTGACTTGTAAGATGGAAATACGTAGACTATTCAATGCAATTGTAAGCCAGCAAGCCTAAAATAAAAAGCAAAAAGAAGCACTTTTTTCCCATAACACGTGATTAAACTGTGGAACTTGTTACCATAGCATGTTGTAATAGTCAGAATATAAACCGATTGAAAAGAGGATTAGGCAAATTAATGGAAAAAAATTTAGCCACAAAGGTCTAGATGAAACATCCAGCTCAGGAACTCATAAACCTCTGATTTCCAGAAATTGAGAAAGTAAATCAGGAGAAGGAGCCTTCACTACTTATCAAGTTTCTGATGATCTTTTGCTGTGCTTCTGCCACTGGCTCGTGTGAAACAGGATATTGGACTGAACAGGCAATTTGGTCTTGACTACTTTAAAACTCATTACACATTGAAAACAAAAATGGTAGAATACTTTTCTCAAAAGGATACATTTGTAAACACAGAAGCAGGAAACTCTTACAGATGAAACAAATGTTCTTTTACTCAGCAACTCTTTTTCATGAAGAAAATGTTCCATTAAATGTTGCTGACCTGCCAGTGTATAATTTTTCCTGTCCTCAACTGTGGTTAGAAATAGTAAAGCTGAGATAAGTCATCAGTTAGAATACTTTCTATGGATTTATTCTCTTCTGAGAAAAGAGAAATGGATTGCTTGTGTCTGTTACAAAAATACTGGTCAAGTAAGATGGGTAGCAAAAAGTGACCATCTGTCACATGTTATTTTATTGTTAACCTCGGCCTCATAAAATGGGGCCTTCCCAACCCTCCTGTGGCAGTGTAAAGCTATTTCAATTCTATTCACACCCTCTGGGCATCAGCGTGATTTGGAAACCTAATAAAGTAAGTCATCAAAGAACAACCCATGTGTCCAGAATTTGTATTACTACACTGCAGGGAAGCCAAGCAGTGCTATCCTTTAAACCATATGTCTTCTAAAGCTCCATTTAAAGACATAGAAATCAATGTGATTTTGGTGGAAAGTACTGAATAAGACTAAGTAAGAAATGGCACACAGGATGCTGACTGTGCAATGAAGTGCTTCTCTCAGAGGAGCTGAAATGTACTGGGAAGCTCTGAGGGCCAGTTGCTCCATCTTCTCAAATCAGAGGAATCAGCCTCTGTTCATTATTTCTATATTCAAGAATGCAAAAAATGAAACAAGGCTTTTCCTTCCCTGAGCACATTTAAACTTATTTCTAGGAAGGAGAAAAAAAAACCCTTGACTTATGCCCTGCAGTGTGGCAGAAGAAGCTTTGCCCATTAGCTGCATAGAATACCTTTGGCAAACCTGTTAATAAGAAATTTGACTTGTCAAAAAGAGACCTGAGATAATCCTGTGCCTGGGCAGTAGTTATTTAATGTCAAGACATAGACTTCAAGTGCCTTGATAGCCGTGGGGACGCAGTAATTTCAGTCAACTGAAACCATCTTTTTTTATCCTGAATTAGCAGTTTACTAAAGATTAGATTAACTACATCCTGAAGATATTAATTTTCCTTCATCAGGGTACAGCTGATGACTAGCTCTGATGTAGCTGTGTGCTCTGGACATGTAAGAGCAGGTGAGATGACTTATGTGTACTGTCCCCCAACTTCCCATCCCCACCTCTGGAGCAGGTGAAAGCCTTCTTGTATGACTGCATAAGGACTCAGCACTAATTTACATGAGAGTTCCTTGTTGAGCATGAAACCAGAGAATAACGGGTTTAAAGATATATCTGGAAACAAAAGTGAGTTAATTTTTGGTTGACCAGCACTCTCCCTTTCTCTGACCATTGCCCACCATTTTATCCAGTGAAATGTTAAAAATTGTAACATTTGGAAGACGCTTTCTCTTCCTGGGTGCTTCTTCTGCCACAGTTGCTATAAACAGGAAGACTTAATTTCCTTAAAGGTGATACCAAAAATCCTCCATGCCTTTTAACCATGTAACAAGAGGTCCAGATTCACAGGAAGATCACCTGTGGCAGCAATGACAGATATATCAGTACTTGGACACAGTCTGTCTCAAATGAAGATTTAAACTAATTGATTGAGAATTGAGGACGAGCGTAGATCAAATTAATAGGTAAATAAGCTTCAACACAGCCTTTAATTCAGTACAATTCTGAGATAGTCCTCAGAATGTTGTTCCACTTTCATTACAAATTCAGTTTAAATCTTTAATGAAAATATATGCATTCTTCAGATTGACATTAGTATACCTAAGCTCTTTGAATACATTCAAATTATATAAAAGATCTAATTCCCAAGGACAGCGTTGGAGCTCTTTCATTCTTTTTGTATGGTACACAAACATTTCTGAAGCAATATATTCTCAATTTTCTTCATAAATATTAAATGCAAATATGGAGCATAGCTGGACCTGCGTGAAAATACAAACTCAGCATCTGTTAGCTTTTGTTTGAACTCCCATGGACTGGCAGGTTCAACAGTGATTAGAATAGGAGACTGAACGTCCAAATTTATAGGCTCTTTTCAGTAACGTTTTCTTAAATTCTTTTGTCTCCTATGTATAAATATAAATTATGTAGCCTCTCAGGATAAGCAAAATGCAGAGAGGAGGAAGCTCTCCCAAGTTTGCCTCAGCTTTCAACTACAAGAAAACCATGTGAGAGAACCTAAAGATGGTGCTGAGTTGAAGTGCTGACTCTCACTGGAGTTCACCATTTTGGACCCTTCTTTTATCTTCTTATGTTCAATGAATCTAGAGATATTCAATATGTGCTCCTAGGACAAGGACAGGACCTTCTCCCTGTGGACCTTCAGAGATGCCAGGGTTTCTACATTCTCTACAGGTGGAATTGAAGCAAGCATTTTAGAAGGTCTGGAACGTTAGATCCTAAAACTTAAGAGAAAGTTAGGTGTCTATGTTAAATGAATTGGTTCCTATTCTAGAAGTCCGTCTCACTTAAAGACTTTGAAAATACTGCTAAAGGAACCTTATTGTTACTGAAATGCTAAGTCATTTCTGAAAATCAAACTTACTTACATAACCTTGGGTCATTTTAAAATGTTACCCTAAAATGTCTTCCAATATGCAAAAGAACTGAAATAGGAAAACATCCAAAAGAATTTCTGAGAATAAAAATGGTTGTTTGCAAAATTACCTGAAATTACTCTTCAGTATGAATTAGGGAACCAAGGGACCTTTTTTTAAAAAAAAAAAAGTGTGAAATTATTCATTCTTATCTGCTGCTATGATATTATTGATACTCAGAATAGGAAAAGTAACAGTGAAGAAGATGACACAATGGAACCTTTATTCCAAGATGAGGAAAGGTTGTGGCATTAGTTTTATTACTTTTACATTGGAACCAAGACATTTTTTTTGTGATTAAAACAAAGAAAACTAGAAAACCTGTATGTCTGTGGTGTTTCTGTTTTCTGGTTTTATGCCAGAAAACTCCCAGTGATACAGGATAAACAATGAAGCTCTGACTGAACCGTCACTCCTAAGCACTATGTTTCCTGAGACCATAAACTCTAAACATTTCATAATCAAAGCAGCTGACATACAATTTATCCTGGCTATTTTATCCCTCTGTCTGTGGAGACAGATTACCACGAGCTGATTGAAAGCCTGCTGAAGTCAATACAGGTCTTTTAAATGACATCAATAGGCTTGGAATAGGTTCTTACTTCAAACTATGTGTGGCTCAGAGGAAAGTGTTTACACTTTATCATCAAAAACATGTCACAAGTTTGAAAATGACGTTTGGCCAGAACTAGATCTTCTGTGTCACAAGATAGAAATTGTGTTTATATTTGGGAGGAAATGCACAGACTGGAAAAGAAAGAAAAATGTTTTTCCAAGAGAGGGTCTTTTTGCTTAAGGAAGGGTTTTTTTGACTACTAAAATCAGTCTGGTGGAGGTTGATTGGCACAAGGGGAAAAGGAAATAGAATAAAATATAGTATGTTGTGTTTAATTAAATTTATGCTATTTTTTTATAACATTGTTTATTCTAACAGCGTCAACTTTGAGTAGCCATGACTTTTGCCAGCCAGAAATGATCAGAAGTTTGTTGATAATAGCAATCCATTTTGGTATGGATAATAATAGCAGTCTGAGCTGCTGGGAATAATACAGTTGAAACTAGATTAATTTAAATATAAACATTTTCTCCATAGATGAATCCTGCAAAATACGTCAGAGCTTAAGAGTGCAAGAGATTTTATGACCCTGACAAGTGATACTGCCACTGGCTTTGGAAGGCTGATCCATAGGCTTTCGGCTAGATTTCTTCTGTGGGAGAGAATGCTTTTTTATAATTATTCAAGCGAGGCAGTCAACCAAGTGTGAACCGTTGGATGCTCCAAAGACTCATATGTTATACAAACGATGTGCAAATTATAACATAGTCTTAAAATGGTCTCTGGGGTTTAATCATAATAGCAGTACAGGAAGCAACAGCCTCTGCTCTTTGTTTTCAAATCTCCTTAAATCTCTTTCAGTAGTCTGCAGTATATGACCAATACAAAGTAATTTGTACAGTGACAGCGACAACCAAAGTGAAGAGGGAACTCTATTTATTACAGGGGGAATTCCTTCTACCACCTTTAGAAGCTGCAAACAGTGCTGGATAGATGCCATTTAACATGACTAAGTTCCTTTTAATTTCAGCTTGATGTTCACTGTTTCTTAGATAAAAAAAAATTACTGAAATGAAGTGGTGAAGAGATGTAGCTTGTGCCCGAGATAAGTGACATCTTTTAGCTTTCGTTCAGAGGAAGCTGAGAAATCTGCCTAAATTCAAGGATTTAAAGTATAGGTCATTAAAAATGGTAAATTTTTGCAGCTTTCTTTTTTTTGTATCCTTTCTCCATTTAATTAATCTGTTGCTTTAAAAAGATATTTTGAAATTTCATTATAATCTAAAGCAGACAATTAGTTGTATCTCCGTAATTGTATGAAATAGTGAGTGGGAGAACAAAAGCTTAACGTTGTTTTGGGGGAAGCAAGCCAATTGTAAATTTAGCCCTTCAGCTGATTCCTCAAGGGCATTGGCACGTGCCACTGTGTATAGCAAAAGGAACATGACCCACCTAATGCATGCATGATCTCCATAATGGAAAAGAAAAAAGACTAAGGTCTAGTGAGGTCTAACAGAGGGCAGGGAACAGAATTTTGAGCAGATGGTATTCTGGGGCCCACTGGCCCCTTGAAAGCCAGGGAGTGGAGAGAATAGGCAGATAGTAATTAGCAGAAGGTGATAAAAAAAAAAGGGCATCCGGATCCCCCAAACATCTGTTTAAAAGAATAAAGAGCCTGGTCTGACCCTGAGCCTTAATGATCTTAAAGGATACAGTTTAATTGCTTGGGAAAAAAATACACACACGCCCCACACTGAGCTACAGTGAATCCTGTTTTGGGACCGTTGCAGGAGTTTGTGTAATTACTAATTTTGTGTATTTGTTTTAGAAAGGTTCTATACAGCATTAAGCCAATAAATGAAGTGGTTGTAATCAAAATGCCAACTGTCTTTTCTTGGAATCAGCAAGCTCTTAACAAAAATTTGAATTTCAGATAGCTTACAAATTGATATTACTTGCTCTGCATTTTAAAATGGCTATTTTGCCTGCTCGTCATGTATTTATATGGCTACATCTGTCTTTTTTCCTTTTTTTTTTTTTTTCACATGGAAAGAACCTACATTCTTAGTTTGTTTATCTGAACTGAAGTATTTTGAGCTCCACAAATAGCTGCTAATTGCAGCACCAGAGACCTGACTGCAGTTGTCATCATTTACTAGTGACCCAGTCACTTAAGAATTACTGCTGAACTTAACCAAGGAAAGTGCTGATTCACAATGAGGTTTCTCCTATTTTTCCCTCCATTCCATTTTAGAATTAATTTGATACCTAAGTCCATGAAGAAAGTGTCAGAGTTGACATGCTAGTTCTTTATTTTAGACACTATATTCAGAATGTCATTTATAATAAGTTAAAATGAACTTTTTTGCTTTCCTTGCTGTTTCCCAGAATGAATAGCATAATTTAATATTATTTACATGAAAAAAATCCTAGCACAAACTTCTCCTTTGCAAACCAGTGGTAAGCAGCAGTGCACGGGAGTAAAAAGCTAGAGCTAATGATTTTCTGGAAATGTGTGCTTATGTATCAGTGTCAGCACATATGTGAGAATTAGTCGTATGGAATATTTCAATTTGCATTCTGGAAGAGAAGCTAAAAAGTGTTTTCAGAAAAATCACAGGTGATGCTAAATTGGAAGGTGCTGTAAGCACTAGTAAGGACAAAATAAGTCTAAAGGTACCTGAAAGAGATGACAAACATGAGAAAATAACAGGGTGTGCCCTAAGGAGTTAGTAGTATGATTAGTAGATGTAATGCAGGTGAAGTAATTAAGTGTGCATGGGTAAGGCAGCTACCATATAAAGCACTGCAGAGGGGTGCTATTTCTCCATTCAATATAGATAAAGGCACCTTAGTACTGCACAATGGTAAAAATCAGTACATTTAAAAATAAACATTTCAGAAATCTAGAAAATCTTCAATGGCATACTTGGAAATAGAGGATTTCAGCAGTTAAACAAAAAAACCAAGGTAGTAGTTAAAGGCTTCTTCATTAAAGCACTGTGCTGAAAATACTATTTATTCCTGTTTCAGAGCTGAATTATATTAGAGATTCCATACAAAACTTGTTTCAAGATCATGGCATATCAGATTTATTTATTTAATCTAAGCCTAGATTTAAATGAAATTTTCATTATAAGCACATTGTGAACCTAAAAACATTACGATTGGTTTGCTGTTGATGACTCAAACACTTTTTATTTGTTAATTGCTAAATCCAGGCAAAAATAATGCAGTAGGTTTTGCAAAATTCTTTATTGAAAGCCTAAATATATTGAGGAAATGGCTGCGAATGTGAGTGGCCTGCTTGAAAAATCTTGACCTATGCATTGTTTCTTTTGGATTATATTTCTGAAGTGAATGGAATAATGGAAATAGAATGGAATAATGGAAATAGATTTGTGGCTACAAACTGATCTCAGCAAAAGTTGAAGATCCCACATTCTGCAGGGTGCTTCTAAATGCAGAGTACCATCAAATATGAATGGAAATGGGATTGTGGTAATATTATTTTGCTCTGTGATTCATTACTTTTGTAATAAGTCTTCACCACATTCAAAGGGGAATAAATGGGAAATTTACCAATATAAAATGTTAATGAACTGAGACCTCAATTTTGCATTGTCGTCTGTATGGATACATTCCACAGAGCATCCTTTCCTTCCAACTCGGGAAGGAATCCTGCTTGGGAAACTGTAACTCTAGACGAGAGGTGCTATGAAATGGTGTGAGCCACACATTGGTAATTAGGTGCAAGTCAGTCTGACAGACTTTGTAAAAGAGCCCACATCAATATAATTTACACTTTCTTGTACTGTGCCCTTTGGCTGAATTAGCTGCGGACTGAAGTGTTAAATGTAACAGCACGGCTTTGCACAGCAGTCAGTGTAGGAGTGCATCTGCACAAAACGCAGACTTGTTTAAAAATTATGGGTTTTGTTTCTTTTCATTTGAGATTTATTCTTTGGGGAAATTTTAGTCATCTCAAAGGACTAGAAATATACTTTTTCTTAAGAAATGAAAACTGCAGTTCTTATGTGATTACTTGGTTGGGAATCCAAGGCATAAAGAGAAATATTAGGAATGGTGAAGCTTATTAAGCTGGGGAATCAGACCACAATATATACATTGTACAAGGGCTAGAGGAGAACACACACCAGCTTTTTTGTGTAAGTCCTTTGAATTTTCTTCATATTTTATGAAGTCTTATTTTCTCCTTATTTTAATTTTTCCTACTGTTTCTGAGAATTATTAAATCTTTGGCCTGCAGTCCTTAAATATTCAGCATTTAGAACATAAATATAAAATGAACTTAAAAATAGAAATTAATTTGTAACTCTAATGATATTACATTTATTTTTTCCTATTACAGTTCAGTGGTCTAAACGTTTTTCATCACTTGAAAGTATTTGCATAAAGCTTCTAATTTATCCTGGAAAGTGGCTTTTTGTGATGTGCTTGTACTCTCTGAGCGTGCGTGCCACAAGGGCGTATTTCTCACCTCCCCAGGATCCAGGCAATGGAACTGCAGGTACAATCTTTATAAACTTTGCAGTGCTTACGTAATGATCGATGTTTGTGGTGAAAAGCACTTGGAATATATTTTGCTAGTTACAAGAATACTTCAAATGTTGAATTGCAAGGCTTTGATTAAAACAAACAAAAGAAAAAGTAAGAGCCCCTGATTTTCATTTTGCATATGCCCTCCTGTATCACTTTGGCAGTGAACAGTTACTTTCAAGCCCTTCTGCTTCTAGAGCACTGGTAAGGGGCATTGATGTAAATCAGCTTCAGACTACCCTGGAACTCTTACTTGTCTGGAAACACAGGTGAAAATGTGGACATTGCACAGTGTCAAAGGCATGCATCCCTATGTGGGTGTTGTTACTCTAGCTATGGTTGAAAACAATCTCGTCATTGGGCTTGTGTGTGCAATCCTCGGCTCAGTTTCAGTCAGACCCGACCTGGGACAGGAGCGGAAGGGGTTGGAAGGGATGAGGAGAAGTGGGGTTGCACCCCCTACACCTGGAATCAGGCTGCAGAGACATGTTAGCAGCAGGAGGAGGGACATGCCTGGTCTGAGACGGGGTGGAGGTTTGCTCCTGTGCCACATAGGAAGAGGCACAGCTGAGGGAGGTACCCAGAGGGCAGTGGGACATTTTTGGAGAGAGCCCAGGCTCTGCCAGCCAGTGTGGGAATGAGTGAGAAGGATGCTTTGTAGGTGCTAAGTGGACCACCTGGGAAAAAGACTGAAGGCTGAGGGGTGGTCTGGCAGGCAGCCAGGCAAGACCCATGGGTTGGTGAGGGCCTTGTGTGCCCCCAGGCTTTGCCCTGAGCCCGTGCTGCTGCTGCTGCCTGCCTGCAGCTTGCGCCCTGCTTCTGCCCAGCAGTCAGCAGGCAAATCCCTCTCCAAGGTAAGTAGTTTTTCAATTTACATAATCCTCTTGGCCACCTTGGCGAATTAGACACACCTAATACAAGCAGGTGAAGGCTGTCTCAGACTGAGTGGATCAATTTACTGTCATTAGCTAATGACTCCCCTGACTTCACCCTTTCACCTGCTCTGCCACATGTGACGGGGAGCCCCGTGGTCAGAGCACCCCTGGCAGTGTGGGCAGCAGGGAATGGACTCATCAAAGTTAAACACAGGGTGATGGTGTTCTGGCCCCCCTGGTTAGGTGAAATGCCATCAGCTTAAAAAGTAGGTCGCACATAAACTGTCTTCCCTAAACTCATTCAAAATCAGTGGGTCAAAGTCAAATGTGACAGGTAAGAGGTAGAACGAGTATAACACATGATGAAAGGAGTATCATCTGAGAGACCAGTTACTGTAGCTCATCTGTAGATGGGGCTTTTAAAGGCTGTTTAGTCCGCATTGTCTCAGTGCGGATGGGACCCAGCACGACCTATGGGAACAGGCAAGGAAGATGCTAACAGTAAACATTATTAAAGAACAGATGCTGTTTGTACTGTAGCTCTACAATTGGAGCTGGCATAACACAATTCTGCTGTTGTTTTATACATATATATGCTATAAATATATATGCACATACTTACACACAACAGCACAACCTTATATTTGGCTAGATAGCAGAAATATATCTATATAATTTCATGTCACAGATGTGAATAGTGGTTAAAAAATGCTGCATGTATTAGGCCAGGAGAGACAACCCCCAGTCTGGGCATCAGTTATCCTTTCTGGGTGAGGGACCAGGATGCTCCAGCATTCCACAATCCTGCTTAGGAGGTGAGTCACTACCTTTGCATGTCAAATTAATTTAAATGCAGTTCCTGCTTACTTGTTATACTCAGTGCTTGGGCTTCTGTGTTTTCCCCACACCTGCTGATGACAGTATTAGTTCACCTTAGAGGAGTTAAAAAAACCCACATCAAAATGCCCATACTCAGATTTGTTTGGGATGTCATTAGTCTTCAGAGGAAAGTGAAAAATCTCCCAGAGTGAAGGTACAATTTTGATTAGTCCTTAAATAATCAGAGGAAAACCTAGCAAATTTTAAATGATATATAAACAGTATTAGGATGCAGACACAGGTTAACTTCAGGGTTTTAGTGATCTATGATCTTTAAGAGTCCAATTATGTTTCCTTCATGTTTATTTTCTCCACCTTGCATTTTTTTAACCTGTCGAAAGCCATGTAATGCTGAATTGCAGTATGTTCTAAGTAACCTATGGTAGCACATGCCAGTACTTTGTGTAGCTGTGTTCAGGGAACCCGTCTATGCATATGACCTTGGGAATGTACTTGGCTGAGTCCTGTTGTGCTGGGTTTATGTGGAAAAAAAAGACAGCAAACCCACCTCACCTGCCCTTGGCACTCTGTAGAGAATGACTAAAGTCATGGTCCCACAGTTGTTGACTCTAGATGGAGTATTAGTGACCACAAGCTTAGGTCTTGCCATGAGCACACGTTTTCACAGCGGTGTATTTCTGTTGAATTAGCCAGGGTGCGTGATGTATATCTATGCTGGCTGATAATATGGCTGCCCAACACGCCAGACTGAGTTACCTCCTAACTTCGGCTCACTTTATTGCTGCATCGCTCGTGTAATTGAGAGACTAAATATGCACTGGGACTAATGAATCTGGCAGGCATCTGACCATCGAGGTCCACAGGAGTTTGTTCCCGAGCACTGCTGGCCCTTGGCCACTCTCAGCAGCAACTCTACTTATTCATTAGGCCCCCAACTTCTCTCCTCTAGGAATGGAAATAGAAACTGTTTGACAAATGAACGAATAGTGTATTTGGTTCAGACCAAGTAGTATTTTTATGTATTGAGAAGATATTATCATCCAGTCTAAGAAAGTAAATTTGCAGGTTTTTAGCAATGAAGAATAAGGGAAGAAATACAGGGAAATAATGCATAATAAGTAGCATAAAGGCAACATACTTTTCAGGGTTCATACTAGAATTAAGGAGAAGGAAATTTTTTATTCACCTCTGAAGTGGCCTAATGACTGTTTAAAAGAACAGCAGAAAGCTGGGGTTCTCTACAGAAACTATGAATGATTATAAATGTGAAAAATATTCCATAGTGAGAATTACTTTAAAGTACTCCAATGCATTTCAGAGAGATGCTTCAGAGAAATCATAAAATAAAGTCCTGACTCAAGAATTTTAGAGGTTTTCTAAATCATGTGCTTAACAGTAGCCACTTTATATCTGCTGGCTTAGGAACAGACTGGATATTTGCAGGATTGAGGCTGAAGGCCATAGTTCTGCAAATGTTTATGCATGAGTACAGACTAAGGACTGGGTCCTAAAAATCACAGTATGCTATGGGTGAGGAAAAAAATGTTGAGGAAAAGCAGAGGAGAGTGATATTTTTCAACCATAAATAACATGTTATCCTTTAAGACAACTCTTTCATAGAAGTTATGTGTTGAAAAGAAACTTATATTTTCATAAGTTAATAGAAATATAAAAATGTGGAAGAGAAAAATCTGCAGCCATTCAACAACTCTACAATGTTATTGAAATAATATTTTAATTAAAAAACTAGTGCATCCACCCCTTGCCTGCCCTACTCTCATCCTGAAAAGCACTCTCCTTGCTTTCATGAGCAGAAGCAAATCAACACTCTGTTAGCACAAGGTAGCTCTTGTTTGAATTGTGTACCCTGGAGATGCATAATGAGCGCAAAGGAACTGTTCCTAGGGGTGTTCAGATTCGGAGAAAGGAGAGAAATTAAAATGCCCCTCATATGCGGTCTGGATCCTGTGAAAGGGGTGCGTTAAATTAAAAATAAATCAATTTTGTGAATTTGAACTTGATATGTAAAAGTTGGGCCATGAAACTATAATTTCCTTGACCCAATATTTTTTATAGCTGAAATTTCCCTCTGTGGGGGAGAATTTTTATGGATAGATGGCTAATGACATTCCAAAAAGATTCTATTACTTCCAAAAAGGTGCATTCAGAGCAATGTGTATAAGGTCCAAAGCAGTAATCTACGAGTCCTCAGAATTAGAGGTAGAAGACTATATAATTTTTAAGTCCAGTAAATGAGCCAGTAGAAAGAATAAATTTCAGACCAAGGTGAGGTGAAACAGAAATTGCCAAATTGTTCTGGCCAAAACCTACAATAATAAATTTAGTTGATCTGAAACCTTTAATTTTAGCTGAAGTACATTTTTTGGTGATAGGAGTTATTTAACCTTTCTAACCTTTACTTTTCTTTAGATTTATGACACTTCCAGGGGGAGAAAAATAACACTGAAATTAGAATTCAGAACTTCATTTAGAAAATGCTATAGTATAGAAGCAATATATATTGAAAATAAAATACAATTTTACTTTTTTGGAATCCTTTTGAATTTTTTGTTTTAAGGTTTTATATTCACTGATAAAATAAATACTGTGTAAGTGATCTGTAGGAAGAGAAGTAATGTATTTCTGATAGCTGTATTTAATATTCTAAAATCTTTTAACTTTATTTGAAGCAGTCAACAAATCCATGCAGTTATTGCTGGAATTTGCCAGAGCTTTCCATCTTGAATGAAATCCTGGCCCTTTTCGGTGTCCACAGTAAAACACCGATTGTCTTCAGGTTTTAACCCTACCACTGCACCTGCATACCTGAGACAAAGATAATAATTTGTATGTGACAGTTAGGCTAATTCTCCCTTGAAGGCAGAAGAAACAGCCACCCAACAAATGCAAGTCTGCCTTTCTACCCTTTACTTGTTCAAAGCTCTCTGTTCTGATTCACTGTTCTTTTCCTCACTTTATACTGCAAACTATACTTTATTTCAAAGAAACAGGTACACCTTCACCAGCAATCCACTCCTCAATTCCTTTGGTTGCAATCAGCCTGTGCCATTTAAGACACCAAGTCCAAGAGGCCTGGGTATTAATTTGAAAGCAGTCAGCATATGATAGATATTTCCCGAGGAAACTGTTGCAGTCTTTAGATTTAGAATTGCTCTTCCCTGTCTTCTCTCGAAACAGCCCTCTATACCTGTCCTAGGGACATCTCCTAGCCCAAACAGTGCAGTCCTGCCTATGGCTCGTTACACCAGCGACTTCTTATAGACTGTTCCCAATAAAGCCAGAGGGCATTTAATAACTTCAGCCTGAAAGAAAGGTGCCTAGAAATTTGTTGTCTCCTAGAGGTGTGGATTGCTTCTAGGCTGGAGAGCATTTCTGTAGTTTAATCCCTGCAGCTTGTGTTGGCTACTTCAGGCTAGTGTAAACTAGCTGGCCAGGGCAGTCCCTGCTGTGGTTAAAGGCGTGCATCCAGCATGCTCAGCAGCTGCCGTAAGTCCTCAGGCAGTGGCCCTGCACTGAGCCCTGTGGTGTCATGAGCGAGTCAGCTACTGCTGGAGAACTGCTGTGAACATACTGACAGAAACTACAGTCCCAGCAGTGATACTACCCACAGATCCGATTTGTGGCAGTCAGTTATACCTTGCAGTTATGTTTGTCGAGCAAGCTGGTCTCAGATCACCCTCTTAAATATCAAGGCTCTTCTAAGTGCCTAAGCACCCCTCCGGTAACTTGCACTGGCTGATGCAGCCACCGTCCTGTTAATTACTGAATTAAAGTCATGACCAATACACTTTTTTTGTACTAGCATAGCAATGTCTGTCGTGGGTGGAGTGGTGGGTATGGTGCAGTGCTGAAGGCTCATGTTTTAGTCTGATTCAGCGCTCCCATGACCCTGTAGATCTCGCCCTGACTACAGGTATAAACCGAGCAGAAAGAGCAACGGTGGAGTGTATTGTGAGAAACAGATTTGGCACTGGAGACTGAGCAGGTGCCATTGCAGAAAGAATATATCCTTTTTTGCCCTCCCGCTGTAGTCTCATCTTTGGCCATACTTTCTCCATGTTTAACATTCGCTCTGCTAAGATAATATTTTAATGTGTGTCCTTAATAGCGACTCAGTTTTCTCTTAAAAAAAAGTGTAGTGAGTAAAAGTCCCTGTGGTCAGATTCTTAGCATGAATAAACATCCATACATTTATTCATTCCACTTTGGGATTGGCAAGTGCCTTCTCAAATACTCAGCAGCTGCCTGAACACTCCATGGCCAAAAGTTCAAGGCGATGACCCTGTAGCTCTTAATAGATTGACGCACAAATAGCAGTTCTGACTCTGTTGAAGGTTAGAGTACAAAACACACTAATTGGTATGCCACAGCGTTGCATTTCTCAATATTCTTTTAATCTGTTTAATTTCACTATTCTCTATCACTGAGCTTGTGATTTAAAAAAACGATTTCCTTGCTGTGAAACTGCACATTTTTATTGCTCACTTCTACGTGGAAGAACCGGGGAAGCTGGTGATGTCTCCAGGGTTTTTGTAGCCCTCAGCACACTGGAAAATGTCTGCTTCACCCAGCTTACGGTCACACAATAAACAGTCTCTAAATATTTTGCTGTTCCTAACATTTTGCTGCCATAGGCAACCACTTAATCTGCCTACACAGTAGAGCTAGCCCTGAGGGGATGCAATGTGTTGGAAAGGATAGATTTATACTAAAACATTAGTTTTCAGGTCTGGCAGAAAAAATAGCTGTTCATTTGAGATTTCCTGCTATATTCTCAGCTGTTCCAATAACAGAAGTGTTGAAGATTTCTACAATCAAGGTTTCACGTGGATTGCTTCTATAAGCAGATTTGTTTCCACCCCACAATCAGTACTGTATTTCTGCTTTAGGTTCTACCCTTTTATCACATAAGCATCTTCTGTATAAACCAGACTTGAAAGGTACCCTTGTGAACCATGAGGAGACCAAAGTGAAAACCCATGACAGGCAGTTGGAAATTAATTCAGCTCTAGTGGTTTGACTCTCCTTTTTGTTTACATTTGCATTAAGTAGCACAGCAGAAGGAGGCACTATGCCCAGGGTAGAGGGGGAACCCCTCTCCTTTGGGAGGCAAAGTAGACACTGAGTCTCCATTTAAACCTCATTATGACATCAATTCATGTGAAAAAAGAAAAATCACAGGTTTGTGGTTCATGCCTGTAATAAGCCTTTTAGAAACAAGCTGCTCTAGCAACGTAATTTAATCCTTGCTACTTCCAGTTTTTTTTATAATTATATATTCCCCTGTCGTAAGAGAACCAGGATTTGTTGTGAATCAGGTCACCCTGTAGCTGTTTTACTTGAATGAAGAACTCACACTGCTTCTTAGAGTCTGTTACACTGCTTCTTAGAGTCTGTTATGACTCCTCTAATTTAAGACTATTACCTGAAACAGATGTATTTTATTTAGCTTTTTCCATGTTGATGGAGTGTGAAAGCTTGCAAAATGATCTCCAAGTGCCTCTATAGAATAAGACTTATAAGGTTCATTGTGATAAGTGAGAGCAAAGTTACTATAGAAGTTCTCGGGCTGTCTGTGCTCCACATGAGATGCTTGGGTCTCAGTGGAACCGAGCGCCCCACTCCTCCCACCTAGTGAAAGAAGAGGAGTTTGCTAAGGCTCTTTTATAAAAGATAGATTTGCCAGGAAAGCCTTGTTCTCCCAGAGGTATATTAAAACAGTCGTGCATGGCCAGAGCTACTGCATTCCCTTGTCTTAAGAAGAGGCATGCTTCTTGGAAAAATGAGAGCTTTCAGCTTCACAATGTTTTATATGCTCTATTCTTATCCAAATCAATTATTATTATGACAGCTAATGAGCATGCAGAATGAGCAGGAAAGGTGTTCATTGGCAAAAAATAGCCTGTTTCAGGTTTTGAAATGAGCAGGCTTGAGCTCTGAGTAGTGAATACACTTCTCTTCCCCACTCCACAGGCTGTGGGCTTCATTTGTAGCTCAAGCTGAGATCCAGTCATTGCAAATGAATGAGAGCAAGTGTGGTTTTAGGTCATCTTTGAGTTTTGTTGTATTTGCACTCTGGCTGTTAATGGCATTGGCCCGAATTACAGCAGCTCCAAGGCTAATCTAATTTACACTTGGATTGCCAAAAATTGTTCTGACAGTGGGAAATAGTAACATCTGCCAAGGGTACTGCCCTGTGTGTTTTTTTCTGATCACGTTGCATGGTATAAAAGCATATGCCACATCAACTGCTACTACTGGAAGCTAAAGCCATCATACTTTCCCTTCATCAGCAAGCCTCCAGTCTCCCAGCCATCTCTTGATGCACTTTTTACAATGGATGTAGTAGTCATGAGGTGCAAAGGCCTATGCTGCCTTTGTCTCATTCAGTAAAGTTTCGCATAAACGGGATGTTTCTAATGTTCACATTTTTTAGGCATGTGTCCTCTTATGTGATCAAATTAGCATAAAGAGGCCATTGAGACTTGGACAGCTGAGAAATCATACTTCTGTCCTGAATCTACAGACTTAGGAGTAAGGTGACCAGTTCTCTTATATGCCAGATAAAGCTGTTTATATGTATTAAAATACATTGATGTAAAAAAGAAATTGAAATCCTTTCTTCAAAGAATATTGTTTCTCTTTTATCTACTTCTCGTTTTTAATTCTCCCCCCAAAATCTGGGAGTATACTTTTGTGATGTATTTGTGGCTATCTGAGAGCTTGCTTTGGTCATTCTGGAAAGTTAATGCACCCAAGCTAATAAATGCTGCTAACAGCCATGGTTCAAGCTTAGCATATGTGTTAATACAGTCCCCTTCATTTTCTGAGTTTGGAGATTTGGCAGAACAAATTAGTGTGTAATATGATAGACATCTGTGAAACCATGAAAAGCGTGAAGAATCTGTGTTGGGACCAGCCACCTCCCCTTACAATACCAGAACTGGGGGTCATTGCATTAAACTAGGAGGCAGCAAACTCTGAGAGAACAAATGAAAGTCCTTTCTCACAGTGTCTAGCTAAGCCGTGGAAATCCTTTCCACATGATTCAGGTGTTCTAAAGGCTTCCAGAAGTTCAAGGAGAGTCTGGGGAAATTCACTGGGAAAATAATAAAGCAAATTACTAAACACATAGAAAGACATCAAGCTCAGGAGGTCATTGAACACTTGGTAGCTAGAGGCCTGGAGGTTGCTTAGGTCAAGTGTCTTTTCTGTTTTCTTGTACTCTTCCTTTGGCACCTGATTTTGGCCACTTTTACAGGCGGGATATTGGATTAGATTGTGGCTGCTCTATGTTACATTGCATTATGTGTTATACTACAGATGCCTGCAAGATATTTGTGAAATACCCTGCATTCCTGTGTAAGTGATATGGAATCTTCAGAGGGCCTACTTCTTCCAATAGAGTGTGGGACTAGCCTAAGGTGACAAGCTGAAATATTTAACTCTTAATTACCAAAAATTAGATGAAGTGAATCCTTCCCTGCATAACACAAACGTTTCACAGGGCAAAAAGTGTTTCTAGTTAAGGGAGACTTGGCAAAGAAAGAGATTGTCCTCTTGCTCTGCTCATAAAATTCATTTGCACTAATAAAGTTTTGCAAGCAGGAACCTTCTCAAAGAATGAGCCCTAAATCAATCTGAATAACCTGGATCAAAACTTATATTTTAAGTTAGCTAACTGTTCATAAGCAGATTTATATACTATCCAATCGGCTCTAGACTCCTCTGAGCTTTTGGATTTTGGGCGATATGAGGGATATATAGATATGAATGTTTTTAATTTGTCTATGTCAATATAATACCCATCAGACAAGACATTCATCTAGCAATGTGAAGTCATCTGAACGAAGTTCTTGGGAAGCTTTTTTTATATATATATATTTAACAGTCCTCAGAATTATAAACCATTTTATATTAAAGAAATAATAGTGTATAATTTACAGTAAATTAGAAATTAGATGAGGCTACTAATATAAATCAGAAAAATCCCCTCTGCTATTTTATTTCTCGATGGGAATATGTAATAAAAAGTTCATATGATAATGTAAGGGGGAAATATAGTGTCTTTGCATACCTTGATTGTCATAAATGTGTGATATTTAATGTCAGCTAGGAGCAGAGGAGCACCCCAGATTGTAGAGCATCTTAGAAAATGCCTTTTGATACACCTGGCTGACTCATTCTTTGCTAGTGACCCTAAGTGACAGAGGAGATAATACTATTACTGTTTTCATTAAAGGTCTCATAATAATGGTTGAATGCTGGCATATTAATGAGGTTTAGATGTAGGTGGAAATACCGCAGACTTTGGAGGCAGTGTGAAGTGTTACTGGCTAATTAGGACGTGTCTTCCTATAGTCATGCACCCTTAAAGCTGATGCAGGGCAGATCTGAAGTGGGATAGGACATGTTTCCGTACAGATTTTTTTGAAAGTAATATGCTTTTCAACCATTCCAGATGGTTCACAGCTCTTGCTCTAGCTCTTTGAGTTTAAAAAAGTGTTGGATTATCAGAGAGTATTACACATAAAAAGTATGTTAGAATCCTGTTAAGAATAGAAGCCAGGAAAGACTCAAAAGTTCGGAAATGCTGGAAATAAGGTTGTCTTGCATATTTTTACTGCTCTTTCTCTGTGTGCACATTATGCAGTCCTTAATTATAGGAACACATTATGTTTTCATAAGATCCCAATCTCACTTAGTGTTCACTGACTGAGCAGCTATTCAGTATATTGTTTTCATTCTTCAATGTCTGGCCTCTCATTTATTTCACACTACTGAAAATCCTCCCTGGAGTTCCTTGTGCTTATCCATGTGATATGTAGTGTTCTCTAGTCAGAAATAAGTCTGTTTCACTGTATCCGTGCTGAGAAAACTGACGCTATTCTCTGTTTTACAGATGAAAATCTGAGCATAGAAGCTGTATCTGAGATAGCCACTCCTGAACGTAGTGTGTGCTCTCTAGTTCTGTATCCGTGACTTTGTATTGCCTTTGAAGGGTACATGACGTCCTATGCAAAAGATACCTATTTATTACATTGACACACGAAACATCATAACCCTCCTAGAAGATCTGGGTGAGATTGTTACCACTCATTGCCACTCATGTGCCATCACTGGCTATGACTGTATTGACAAACGGAGCAAAACCAGAACATAAAGTAAAGCATGGGCTTTACTTGGGTCCAAATACCCAGTCTTTCAAGGACAGAGGACTTCTTACCAGAGAGGTTATCTTATGGTGGGAAGAAGAGAGTTTAGCTCTATGGAAGCAAGTTGCACCTTGCCAGTGGATGTTAGGGTCAGGCAATGGGCCTGTTTTTTCACCAAAGTAGATGAAGGCATTGAAAGGGAATCATCTCATCTATCTTAGATACATGTAATCTTGTAATGTAACTTAGGTTACATCTGAACTAGTCAGAAATATTAACTTTAAACATATTCTTGGCAGGAAACAAGGTAGATAGTAACAAGACTTGAGGCCTTGAGACTGTTCAATAAAGGCAATGGGTATAGGCAGGGACATTTGGGTAAAAAGGTGTATTGGAGAAAATTATTATTCTTGGAAAAAAAAATTATGTAGCACTAAGTACTTTTACATCATTTTCTCTGTACAGAGTATAAAACCAAACTCCTCTCAGAGGTGCATACTGGTAGGATGAGAGGCTATGGAACAGGTTTCTTTCACAGCACAACACTGAGCTTTAACTGCCACGTGATGCACTCCTGAGCCTTGCACAAGAGTGTGACCGTGAGGAAAAGCTAGGAAATCCAGGTATGACTGCAAGCACCAGGGAAAAGAGTGCTATAATGCATGCCTGGGATGTACCTCTTTCAATATCTTTCTTATTCACATTTTCATTTCTCCTCGTAGTTCCATTGTCCAGCTAACTCTTGCCCTCATTCTCTGCGTACTTAACCAGATAATAAACCAAATGTCTTCTTCCCCTTCCCTACTACACCATCTCAGCAATATCTTCCAATAATTTCAGGTTTTTTCCTCTCATATTGAGATTTTTCATTATCATCTTTATCCTATGTGCTCTCTTACATCCTAGGTTTCTTGTGTGTGTTTTTTTCCCATGCGCCACACCCTGGACTCCTCATTTGATCCCAACCTAATTTCATTTATCTTGAACATCTTCTAAGCTGCTCTAAGTTTTGAAACTTGGGGAAAAGGCAATTTTTCATCGTAACAGGAGAAGACACAGTTTGTGACTTGCCTTGCAAACTGTCAATTCAAAACTTGGATCACCCTCAGCTACTCAAGGACAGTTTAATAAAGGTTTTAGCACAGGCAAAATAATACATTTTTTTTCCTTTAAGAAATACTTGATGTACTCTTAGAAAATTTGAAGTCATGGTTTGTTTGCTTTTTTACTGAAACAGACACTCAGCAGGGAAAATTTTCAACTTCGTGGTTAAAAACTGGCAAAATTATAAGCAACTTAAGATATGGTCTTATAATGTGGCATGCCAAGTGATTTTAAATCTAGAGTTACCAGGGTTTAATGAGAGATACCATGCTTTAATGCAATGTTTATGTCACCCTGTAGAAGACTAAAGTCTATTGAATCTTGTGCATTTATAATATGTAAGGCATTGGTGATAAGTGGAAATGGTGTGCCATTCCTCGCTCTGGTGCACAGGGGGAAAAGCATGGTACATCATATGAGCAACTGAAAATGTGCCAGGCAATAACTGGGAACAATATGGCCCATAATCCTGCCGCAGTAAGACTGTTAGTTCACATTTTTTTGGCAGTTCTGATTTTCCTTTCTTACCATTTCTTACCTTTCTTACCTTCTGACCCATGGCAAATTAAAATTGTTCATAAAATCTCCATAATAAAAGTGTCTGAATCTTTTTCGTCTGGCAGTATGCTTCAGGAGCCAAATTTGGTACTAATCTAATTTACAGATTAAATTAATGAGAAACAACTTTTCAAGCTTGGAAGAAATTTTCCCCTGGCAAGTTTATTACATATTTTTCCATCATGGAGCATTTATACTTTCTTAAGGAGAAGATGGTACTCCTATTGGTAACACAATAAGCTCTGTTTTTTAAAACAAGCTTACCAGATGAAAACTGCAGCACCAAATATTTCTGTTCTTCCTCAAGTTCCAACTTGGACATCAAACACTACATTTAGTTGCTAATCTTTGATGTCTTGTTTGTAAGTACGAAGGCCTGCTATTTACCTTCCTAGCTATTCGTATCTTCTTGAAAGCTACAATGGAAATATTTTAAGGCTACAGGAACATGAAAGACTACTGACAATTTTTGTTTATCATTTTGCTCAGGTAGCATGAGCCATCAAACAGAACAGTCAACTAATTCCTTAAAGATGAATTGAAGATATGGGTTGATATATGACACACAGATCAAATTGCACAGCACTTGTTGGACAGTAATGGATCTGAGCATCAGTAATGATTTTATACAGCCCCCACAGAAAATTCAATTTATGTGTAGTGCTTTTGGAGTTAGTTTAATAAAATTAGAATGTTAAAGGAAGACAATATTAAGGTATTTATTTCAGAAAGTATTAAAAAACCCATCACAAAATGATCACTCCTGTTATCTTTCCTTGGGTAATTTTTTTCTAAAATATAAATCTTAAATAATGTCTAGACAAATACCATGCTGAAATGCCCTGGAACATGGCCTGTTTATTTGTATGCAAAAAGAGGTATGTTCCCTTCTTGAACAGTGCACAGTTTATGTGTAATAACTTCATAACAAATCAGTAGTTCATTGAAATAAGGAAAAGAAAGCAGTAGTGTTCTGTTATATAAGAATGATGGCAATCTGTTTCTCCAAAGTTTGTGTTGCTCCTATGTTTCAATTACATGATTACTATATTTTTTTAATATGGGGCAAAGTGTTCCATAAAAGGACATGTGCATTTTCACAGTTGTGTTTATGTGTGCCCACAGCTCCTAGCTCTAACTTACTGTTTACATGGTCAGATACTAAACACGTGAATGTTATTGAGCATGTCTTTGAGCACAGTTAAATACATCTCAAGTTACTTGGCCTTTAGGAAAAAAGTCTTATACTTTTATATATTGGTAGTTTATT
Organism: Falco peregrinus; assembly: GCF_023634155.1. NCBI lineage: Eukaryota > Metazoa > Chordata > Aves > Falconiformes > Falconidae > Falco > Falco peregrinus. The sequence continues at coordinate 7,692,482 of NC_073726.1, read as the reverse complement.
GCTAGCATTTAATATGATTTAAATTATCTTATATTAATATAACAAATTGTCACTTCTTTAACTTACCATCTTTTAATAAATATTTCTCTCCCTGAGGCTTGATTTCCATCCACACTTAAACACTTTTTATTTCAGCTCCTATACCCAAAGTCCACAGTGACTTTGTCCATCTATGAAAGAACTAAGGAGTTCTGTTGTGGTATATTTTACATACATCTGTGGCAAGGTGGCATTCTTTGCATAATCTTTTGCATAGAATAGACCAGATTTCTCCTTCATTAATCCCAAATCAGGTCCATGTAGCTGGTGTTGACCCTTCTTGTGTTGGTATGTGGAAAGGGAAAGGAGCAAGTATCGTTGTAACAGAGTGTTCATGACTCAATTAACAGCCCATTTCCACTTTAGATTACTCTGTCCAATATGAAATACCCAGACCTGAAAGACAAGAACTGAGTTTTTTTCTTCCTCCCACCTTTAGGATCAGAGCTGCCCTTGCAATCTCTTCAAAGAATAATGCAAACAGTATGTTGCATCTAGCTTGGATGTCGTGATTTTACACGATTTACTGGAAAAACACATAATATATACTAGCACAAAATACTGATCTCATACAAAAATAATTTCAAAATAGCAAAACCACAGCTTTGTCTCGGGGATTTAGAAGTTTTTCAAGACAGTACAAAGAGGTGACATTTGGAAAGGCAAATATTGAGAGTGTTGGAAATGGCTATAGAAGATGAGGTTAAAAAGATATCTCACTATCACTCAGCCTGTGCTGTGTCGTTTGTGTTGTTGGCTCTGCCAAGGAAATGCAAGATACACCACAGCTCTCTCCATTGAGGGCTTTGCTCTGCAGTGTTTTAACAAAAGGCTTCCAGGAAATTCTGTCTCTCCTGCTGGCCTGTGATAAACTCCATGTGTCAGAAGTTGAAAGGCTTCTAAAGATGATAGCTGTATAGATCTGTATGATCAAATAAGGATTTTCCTATGGAAATGAAAATTGTTTTTTTTATTTTTTGCAACTGTAATCAACAGGAGTGGCAAGTCACCTGGTAAACTACTTTAGAGCAGTTCAAACTTAGTAAAAAATGTTTCAATTTGATTATGAAAGAAATTAATTTGCTATATTGATTAACGTGCAGCCTTCATTACATGCATCTGCTGAGTACCTGCTAGTACCAAAGGATATCTTCCTCAGTGGAGGAAATTTCTGCATTTTTCAAAGCTCAACCAATCATTCAGGAAAAGCTCCCTGCTATGTGGAGTTACTTGTGAGGACTGTACACCTCTGGGGAAGTGATTTATCTGATTCAACAGAAGTAGTGGGCTTCAACAGAGGGAAATTGCTCTAATATTTCTCTTTTTATTTAAATGCAGAATTTTAGTATAAGACCTGGAGAAATCTAAGAAAAAAGGACAGATTATTGACAAGTTTCCAGATATGATGGCAATGAAGACTATAAATCCTTTGTCAGGGAATGTTTGATGCAAACATATGATGCAAAATAATGAGAAGTGTTTATTTTATATTAACTGCTCAATGGTACTCATTCTAGAGAAAATTGTTGATGCTTTTATTCTTTTTTATGCCTTCTTGGAATAGACTGATATGTAACTACTGCATCCTAAGGTATAGCTTATTTGTCATCTACAACTTAATGCAGCAGCAAAATGATGTAGTGACAACAGGAAGACGATTAAGCATTTTTTACCAGCTAGAATGTGGTAGTTCATAATTTATCCACTTTCACTTCCTAACTGGCTTCCCCAAGATAAATAGAGATTTGCACGTCATGCAATAGATTTTGAAGTGATTGGGACATTCTTCACTTATCTTGATGATAAATTTCCTCCTGTTTATGGATCTACCACTTGCACAGCTTTCAACAGTTTTGTTCTCCTGTGGGACGAAAAGTTTATTTAAGGGTACTAAGAACAGTCTATAGTCCTTGAGTTTCATCTAAATAAACCACAGGATGATTTTGTTTACTGCCTATGAAATTATAGCTGAAGTTCTTGAGCTTTCTTTTCAATTATGTAACATCTATAAACCAGTAGGAGGAACATGAGTCTTAGTCAAGTCAGGGTCTTACTGAGAGAGACTATTCAAAGATTCAGGAAACATTCCTCACATTAGGGAGTTTAAGCACAGATGTACAAAATATTTAAATGCTTACTTCCCATTAGAATCCATAATAGGTGTCAGATCTAGCTGACAAATTAAGACACATAAATTTATATGTCTGCATGTACCTGTCTTCCTGTGTTCTAGGTGCCTCCAGCTCATTGTAATTGTAATCAATGGGCACTAGCTGTATGTCTTGACTGCCTGAATATGGAACTGAAATACCACTTGAGATGATCTAGACAATTCCAAGCAGACTCCAGCTGACAATGCAGAAGGACTAAGACCTCCTGTAGGAAGCGGCATATTGCCAATGTCTTGGAAATTCCAGGGAATCTCAAATGTGTTAGGTGATTTTGTTCAGCCAACTGAACCAAGTCCCTAGTTATCACACCCAGAGGAGTACAGAGTTATTCAGCTGACCAGATTTTGGTATCTGCTTTAAAAACTTAAATTTAAGCACCTACATACCTTTGTGGATCTAGTTCTGTCTGAAAAATGCACTTCATACCACTTTTCTTTAGGTTGTATCAGCACATGGAAATTTTTTTCAGCTCTGGTATACAGCCATTCCTGTTACCAGCAAGTGAGACTAAGACAGTGAACAACAGAGCTTGCCAGAATCCTCAAAACAGGGTCACCTAGGGCGGGTTGTTCAGGGACTTGTCCAGTTGGGTTTTTAATATTTCCAAGGGTAGAGGGTCCACTACCTGTCTGGATCATCTGTTCCAGTTTTTGACCACCCTCACAGTAAAAAATATTTTTCTTATGTTTAAGTAGAATTTCCTGTATATATCAGCTTGTATCCATTGCCTCTTGTCCTTTCAACAGCCACTAAGAGTCTGGCCCCATCTTCTCTACTGTCCCCCAGGAGGTTTTTATACACATGGATAGGATAACCCTGAGCCTTGTTTCCTCTAGTCTGAAAATATCCCAGCTCTCTCAGCCTCTCCTCGTTTGACAGGTCCTCTAATCCCTTAATCATCTCTGTAGCCCTAAGTCACTAGGAATTTGTTCCTTCTTTTTAAAGGGAGCTGAATTGCTTCTTTACACTGCATAGTTTCAAAACCTTTTTTTAATTTAAAATTTCCTTTCAGTCTTTGTGAAGAACAAACACAATTTCCACTTTTACTTATTGCTTATCTTCTCTGATTTTCACCTCTAACCATAGGTTCCTAGTTGCCAAACAATCCAGGGAAGCTGGAAGCATTCCTGAAATACCTGGCTGATTTTTCAGTGTTCACAAGCCAAATTATTTTGTTTTGGGTTTTTGGTTGTGGTTTGTTTTGTGGTTTTTTTTTTGTTTTTTTTTTTTTTTTTTTTTTTTCCCCAAACCCCGTTGTTGAACTTGGGAAAATAATTAGTGTTTTTATGTCTCAATCTGCAAATAAGATTCTGTATGTAATTTTGAAATTCATTCACATGCTCTCTTTCCTCCCCAGTCCAATTATTACCACCTTTGCCACCAACTAAGCTGGTATTTGAGTGGAGGATGACAAAGAAATAAATACATAACACTTGCTGATGATTGAATGGCAATAAGATAATTTGTGTAGGTTCTCTACAAAATTACTTACAAATAATTCTTTGAGTTGTAAAGACACAGTCTTATTAGGTAACCATCCATCAAAGGCCATTAATAATACAAGAAATATGTTAAGCTATCATTGGAAAGGCTTGTCAACCTTTTGACCAAATCATGTTTAATCAAGTTGAGGGAAAATTGTTACTAGGTAAATGAAAATCACTCAGATCCCACTTTCCCTACCCAGGATGGCCAATGAGCTTAACGCATAACAAAAGGGTCTAGCTGTTGTGCTTGTGATAGACCTCTAGGATCAAGAAAGCAATGATTAATTCAGGCTGCTGTCTACCCAAAGTCTTGAAATCTATCTTTTCCCACTGTCAGTGGAAAGGAATTGTCACAGCATCTCCCATGTGTACAGATGTGTAAGGAACTATTCTAGGGGGTTGAATGTGCAAAACCAGATATGTATATCAGCATTTGGAGATTAGCATCAATAGATGATATCTGTGAAAAATGTTCAAAAAGTTTAAAACTTAATTTTACAGTTGTGTAACTTCATGTTGCAGTTATCAGCTTTTTGTCTGACGTGTAAGTAATCTAACACTATAAATAACACTAGTGAATAATAAAATGTTTCCCTGGTATGCATACAAACAGACTAATTCACAGGTAGTTAGCCTGATTAGTATGAAGTCCATGTAGTAATGATGGAAACACTGTATATTCTCTGGCATCTCTCTTTCAAGCAATTATATCAGAGCCTTTTCTGGAATCTAATCAATATTCTTAGCATCCCTATAAATTACAAAGCATCTGTTTTGCTGATGTAAGCAATTTTTAAATTAAATTAAAAAAAATGTAAGCAGTTTTTATAGTATGGATAGGAAAGAGATGGGAATAACTTTTTATAAATGGTGAATCTAAAAGATGTGTTCCCATTTATTTATTTGTGATTAGCTGTCTTTGATGGGGAAGGATTTGCAACTTGTTTTGATTTTTGCTTCAATAGGGCTTCTGTAGACTTCTACACCCAGGATAAGGCTCTTCTAAAATGTTAATATTAAATAAGTGACATTAAACTACCCAATATAAAATAAATATACAAGAAATGTGCAAGGTGCAAGCTGTTCAACTGATCATTCATTAGGCATAAAAATAACTTATAGTTAAAATTAATTACTTCATCTAAAACCGGTTTGTTTCTTCATAAAATATGCCACATGCAGCTCAATAAATGACAGTGGAAAACATAGTTAGTTTTACGTTTCAACATTTAGAGAGAACTTGTTTTAGAACTTGTCCTGTGTTGTCCTGGTTTCAGCTGGGACGGAGTTAATTTTCTTTTTATTAGCTGGTGCAGGGCAGTGTTTTGGATTTGATGTGAGAACCATATTGATAACACACTGATGGTTTTTTGGTTGTTGCTGGGTAATTTTTGTACTAAGTCAAAGACTTTTTAGTTTCTTAGATCCTGGCAGCAAGAGGGCTAGAGGGGCATGGGATATTGGGAGGGGACACAGCCAGGACAGCTGATCCAAACCAGCCAAAAAAAAGTATTCCATATTATATGACATCATGCTGAGTATACATATCTTCAGGGGGAAGAAGAAGGAAGTGGGGGGACATTTGCATTATGGCATTTGTCTTCCCAAGTCACTGTTACGCGTGATGGAGCCCTGCTGTCCTGGAGATGGCTGAGCACCTGCCCGCCCATCGAAAGTGGTGAATGAATTCCTTGTTTTGCTTTGCTTGCATGCGTGGCTTTTGCTTTCCATGTTAAACTGTCTTTATTTCAGTCCATGACTTTTCTCACTTTTACTCTTCTGATTCTCTCTCCCATCCCACTGAGGCGGCGGGGGTGTGTGTGTGTGTGAGTGAGCGGCTGCGTGGGGCTTGGCTGCTGGCTGGGGTTAAACCATGACATGTGTATACTTATACATACAAGTAATATAATTCCCATGATTAGAAAGATGTGTGCGATTTTTTAAATCGGATTCAGAAGATGAAGAATTTAGATGTATTAAGTTTAGAACAGAAAGAGAATGTGCATCTAGAAGCGTCTGGGTTTGTTTAAGATAAGTATGAATTAAGGTAAGCCAAATAAATTTTAGCAAGCCTATTTATCACAGATCACAAATAAATATTAGAATGTTATTTCCTGAATCTTTTATTTGTAGTTGGCACCACCATATTACAGAAGAAGCTCTATGTACTTGAATTTGTCTGTGGGCTGTAGTACTATTTAGTGTGAATGATCCCCCTTTCCCCAATTTCACTTTTAATTCTTTTTGTTGATGCTGAAACATTTATTCACGTGTTTTTCATTTGGAATGTTCAGTTGGTTTTAGTTACCATGATGTGACTGCTGCATATGTGTACATAATGACAGACTTTGGAGTCTTTGAAAAGTTAAAAAAATTCTTTAATTAATTTCAAAATGACTGTTAGAATGAAAATCTCAGGACAGAGCTTATTCTAAAAAGATTGGCAGTTATATAGCTATGCTAAGCTAAGCTTTAAAGCAGTAACTTCCTTATAGCAGACAGAAAATCATCAGTTATCTTGGACTGTGTCCTCAGATCATGTGGATGCCCTATATCCAACCAGTCCCAAGGATGTCTCATATGTTCTTTCACATAATCCATGATAGGTTTTGCAGTCCCCATAATTTTAGACTTTGCTTTAAACTGCAGTGCCTGAGTAGGTTGGACTGTTATTACTGTAGGTTCAAATGAGCTCTAGTCTTTGAGCCTTTAATACAAAATATTTTGTCTTTATAGCAACTGCCCCCCCCCCCCCCAAACCAACAACAAAACCCAACAAAAACAAAACCAAAAAAACCATCTGAGGGAGAAATAAAAACAACCCACTCAGAGTCTTTACAAACTTTTGTATCTAAAGCTTGCTGTTATATGATAAACTTAACTTCCTCTGTTACAATCACGCAGTTTACTGTCCAACACCTAGTGCAGAAGAGACTTCTGGTTTATTGTTTAATTAAAGAACTTGTGTTCTTTAACTTTCACTGCTGTGCAGTGCTGATCCAAGGATTTTCACTTTCTATAAAATTAAAATTAGGGTAAATTTGATTTTTCTATTTTTTTTTTTAGATTTTTGACTGCTTCTTTGCTTGTGCTTATGACAATGTGGGTCTATATTTTATTTGGCTTTTGGTAAAAAAAAAACCATCAGATTTCACACACTGATATTTTGTGGACCACCTATTTGTGTCATATGAATATCAAGAGCTCATTGCACTCTAGTTTAAGAAATGCACTGTAGTGTGATTGTTACAATTTACAATGGAACCATTAAAGAAACAAGACTGAAGTCATAATGAACATAAAAATAACAGAGCTGATGATTGTTATAGAATGCTATTCAGGATCCATAGAAGAAAACCAACATCTTAACAAGGGCTAACACACTTCAGATTTTTATTTCAGAAATTCTAGATAAGAATTATGTTTATATGTATGATAGCATATTACCCTATGCTCCAAAGAAGGAAACTAGTAGCTTAAAATAAGAAGCAAATGAATAAGTGTCCTGTTCTACTGATGTGTATGATGAATTTTACTATGGCAGGAAAAAACCAGAAAATTCTTCAGCCAGATGCTGGCAAATAAAATAATTTTTAGTCTGCTCCAAATATTTTATTTTCACTCATTAGAACTAATTTGCAGCATTAAACTTTCAATCAATCCCCTTCTCCTTTATTTTCAGGAAGACGCTGAAATGGTAGATTCAGAAACTAAACTATTCACATATTGAGTATGTGTTTTTAACACAGGCAGTAACATTATTGATGTCTTACATTTGTCTGGGAGTAAGCCCAACTATTATTTCAAACAAAATTTTTCCTAATTTAGAGTTGTGGGGCTGTGCTTCCCCCCACCCCTCCAGCCTTAGTTTCTGTGGCAATGCGCAAAGGGCAACCACCAGTAGTGGTCCAAATGGCTGCATCTGGGCGTGATGGCTGTTCCCAGTGCAAAGTGGATTCAGGAGAGACAGATAACAATGTGATAGCCAAGGGCTAATTTGAACAATGCACCCACCAAAACACAGGGCTGGTCAAGGTCCGACTCAAGCCAAGTTTGAAAGAAACTAACCTCTGTAGTTGGTGTGCAAATATGACTGTAAGTCAATCGTCTTACTCCAGAAACAGTGGACAGCCCAGGGCCCGTGGAGCTCTCCTGCATGGCAGTAGGTTGCACATGAGGATCTCCCCTTGAGCTCAAGGTTACTCCTTGAGGTTGAGATTCCTTGCTGTAATAGGTTCTTGGTAAGTGACTCATAGCATGCTAAACTTTGAAGTCCTAACTAAGTGATATAAAGGATTGATTGTGCACATACAATCCTTTAGCTATAAACCATAGACCAAGCCTGGGACTAAGTCTGGATCTAGCCACACCTAAACTCCCCTCTGAGAGGAATCTAGAACACAAGGGGGTCCTCTCTGAACCTCATGACTCAACGGATCTCCCTGAGTTTTGTCTGACCCTGTCCTCTGTGCAGTAAATAACTGTGTAACTTGCAGCTGAATCTCATTAGACCACTGTTGCATTTATTATCAGACTTTGTTAAATAGCTGTTTTATACCCATAAACATACCGCTGCTTCTCCTTTAAGAGTGAAATGCCTCACTCCTTCCTATGGCTCAGCCTCCTTGGCTCTTCTGTTCTTTGCCTGTGTGCTGAAGCTATGAAAAAGTTTAACTGATTAGAGTCATAATAGCACCCTTAAATTTTGGGGAAAAACATCCAGCATTTTTTAGTTTAAAGAAGAAGCGACTTGTTCACATTTATTGAATTTCTCCTGAGACAAGAAATGACAGGACTGAAATGCGGTTTTGTGAAAAAATCCTGTCCCTGAATATTTGTGTCTTATCTAACTTCAGAAGATAAGAACAACTCTTATAAAATAGATTTTATTCAAAACTGAAGACTATTAGATATCTGCTCCAAATTCTTGACAGCTTTTTTTCTGTTTATTGTGTCAATTATACTGAATTCTGTTCATTTCTACAACAGTCTCGGGCTTCAGTTCACTTTTTATGTGGTTTTGGTCCTGGAAACATGCAAGGGTGTTAGCACCTTATAAGAAGCAGAATTCTTTTTTGAATCCTACTTAATGCCTTTTCTCTATGGAATTTTTTAATGTATTCAGCAAGGCAGCAAGTGAAAATAAAAATAAACAAACTGTACCTCAAGCATTTGCTATTAATTTATTAATTTGTGACAGGTTGGTGACATTTCTTATATCCTAGAGTAGCCTAAAAATACTTTGAAAATATTTCATTAGTTCTTTGGTGGCTGAAAGGTTATGTTTTATGGTGGTTTTTTTTTCCTCAGTTAGTTGGCATAACAGATTTGACTGAGGAAATTTTCTCTCTTCATTTCATGTATGTGTAGATTCAGCTCTTTTAGAGAAGACAGTTTCTTGGGAATCAATGTTTGTCACCTTTCTACTAAACCAAACTTTGTGTTATGTGTTCTGCTGTGAAATTATACCAGTTAAGTTTAAAGTAAGTGGTAATTTTTTTTTCCTGCTAATTCTTATTTGCACATTAAAAAAAGACAGAGTAGGCGTTTCAAAGATTTTCCAGGTGAAATTCACTAAATTGCAGGAACATTTGAGAAATTACTGGGAAATAATGTAATGACAGTGAATTTGCATGTAATGGTACAGCAAAGTTACAACAGTGGAAATTGTATATAATCTCGTTTAATGATTTTGATCATTTTACAGGAAAAATATTTCAAAACTTGAAAACATATTTTTGCTTTGCTTGCATTAATGGTCAGTGAAAATTCCTGGAAGCTGGCATTAAATTGTCCTTTTTTTGCGTGCCAGAGATCCCATGGTAGCAATCACCAAATCTCAAAACATGAGAATGGATGCATGTTAAAGACCTCATGCTTTTACTATTTGTCTATCATTTGAATCATAGGTGCTCCAAGCTGGGATAAAAATAAATTTTGTAGCAGTGTATTAATGAATCTGTCCTGAACAATTATCTTAAAATGATGAGGATATAAATTAAATTCTTCTCTACTGTTTTGGAGGAATCTTCCACTCAATTCAACTGTCAAATCAAGTCAAATGTCAGCATAATTGGTTGCAAAGTAGTCCTTAATAAGTCCTTAGTAATCAGTATTTCAGCTGTCAGTCTAATTTAGTATGACTGCAATGTTCATAATTATAAGAAGTTTTAAAGCTGTAGTTAACCACTGGAGAGGCAGGGGGGCCCATAGAATGCTTCGGTGAGCTGTCAAGAGATCAGAAACATTTTAAAATTTGAATGTGCTTTTAACCACTTTACTGTGTAAAAGGAGTATGTTAAATGTCATCTTTAAAGGCATCTCTGTGATAATAGCATGGACCCAACGAGATGTGAATAATACAATAATTTGCTGCCATTTTACTAAGTGATATGATAATAGCACTGTGCCATTACTTGGAATACTTCTTATTAAGTGCTTGCAGATTAAATATCAAATGCCCTATTGTTCTACCTAAACAACTTATCCGTCAATTTTCTGATATTTTTATCCAAAAGAAAAGAAAATTTTAAATGTTACCATAGGGTTCCTATAGTAACAGTTTTGAATGGAACACATTGATTGTGCTGATAACAGGAGACAACAAAACAAAACAAACATTGCTGAATTAATATAATAGGCACCAAGTGCCAGGAAGATTTGCTTGTGTGACCTTGGAATCCCTGACTGTAACTTGTCTCTTATTTTAACCCAGCTCCAATTCAGGGAAATAAAACATAGCATTTAGTATAATCTTAAAGGTTACAGACATGATTAATTTATAGGACTGTCTGTCTCCTCTTCCTTTCTTCTGGTATTATTTAACGCTGTTTAGCAATTGCATGGGATAGATGATTTGAGTAGAATATGCAGTTGTAATTCCCTGTATGCATTTCTGCAGTACCTAGAACAGTCAGTTAACTGTTGTCACATTTCACCCAGTTTTGCTGTGTTTGCAAAAGCCTATTGGCTATTTTAGAAAGCCCGCTCAGCACATCTTCTTCAGTGTTTAGGCCTGCTGGTTCCCAGGCTGCGGAGAGAATATTAATAACAAGGTCCTTCTTAGGGGAAGATAGTGAGGATTCATCTGACCAAACTTAGACCTCTACAATCTAGCACCTTTAGGTTCTGAAAAACAACCCACAACACTTTTAGGTTGTTTTTAATCTATCCTCTTTAGGTGTCTGCTCGCAGATGCCATAGATAGTTCTTTAGAAGTACATGTTCTTTCCATCAACCACAAGTTAGGTGAGATGAGTCCTACAGCGACCTGTAATCTTCGTGATCCAAGACAGTATTTTGATTGGTCCAAGCCTTAGTTTGCCCTTTGGCTAGCTCCAGAGTATACAGTGCAAAGATTGCCCGGATTGCGTCACAGAAATACAAGGGGGCATATGCATAATTTAGAATTTAGATTAAGCTACCTGTTGCTGGATAGGGTGTGTTGTGGTAGAGACTGGTATCTTTAGAGGAGGACAGAGAATGGATAAATTAGGCATCAGGTCTGTCTTTTTTTTTTTTTTTTTTTTTTTTGTCTCTGAGCAAACTTTTCTGACACTATTGAGAAAAGCCTAGAGATCTCATTCTTTCTCTGAGTTTAGATACCTGGTTCACGGCCATAGGGTATATGGTGCCTCCTGAATTAACAAGTTAGTCCTACATAATTGCAGGCATCTAAGTTGCTTCCAGCATTCATACAAACACGTTCTGTGTTGGAAGTAGATCTTACACCTCACTGGAATTTCTGAAAAGAAGGTAATAGTAGGAGATAAACATGGGAAAAAACCCCACAACCAAACCTCTGAAGAGAAAGATTCAGCTGTAGTGTAAGCAGGATCAATACTATGGCTGAAGCGCTGACACAAGGCAGAGGCTGCAACCTATGAATGTGGAAGACAGGTTTTCAGTACTTGCTCCCTATAACTTACAAATTTGAAATCAACTTTAAAAAGAGCTTTCCACAGTTAAAAGTGTAGATACAGTAACTCTGTGTATATTTCAGACACATAGTAGTCACAAGCTAAAAATAGGCAAATAATTCAAATTGTGCATTCCGTTCCAAAAAACTTCTTGAAGAACTTTAAGATTTGAGTTATGGTGTCAAGAAAGTAAAAAAAAAAAAAATCCTTCTTACTTTAATAATTTTTTATATTACCTATTTAATGCCATTTTTTTTTAAAATAGGTAAGCAAACCCCCATGAATTTCTGCTAATGACACAGGCTGCAAATGGGAATCATAGCAATGTGTATTGAACTGATGAGAGCTGTGGATGAGTTGTGAAGATACTGAGATGCCCTGCCAAAGTAGAAGAACTTTCCCTTTAAAATCTGACTCAGCTTCTGCAGTCGTGATGGTAATTTCCAAATGAGAGCATCAACACCTATGAAGTAGAAGTACGAGCAGAAACTGGCTCATCTCTTGCTTTTAAATATCTCAGTCTTTAAAAATTCCCAGAAATGTTTGTTTTAGCCTCTAAATTTGGTTTAGTTCCTCTAACTTCTGTTGAATAGGCTGAAAAACTAAAATTAAATCATTAACTCCACTAACATTTCATAATTAGTAATGTTTGGAGCATCTTTTGATGCTTTTCAACAGTAGGTCATGTTCCTATTCGAGAGCTGTCAGAGCAACTTTAGCACATATAGAGAGTAGTAATAATTATAGTGCATTACAGAACTCCATTTGCTCCAAGAAAAAATCTCACAGATTGTGGAATGCACTTATCTCTATTTAAAAAAAAAATTACTTTCTGTGCTTTACTTAAAAGACTTGACTACTTTTTTTTAGACAGTAGCGAAAGGGTTTTATTTTAACTTGTAAAGCCAAATACAAATGATAGTTTAGAAACTGAATCAGATTTAATTGCTTTCAGTGCCAGATGGTGTAAAGCTGTCAAGTTTATGTTTTTTTTACAGTAGATGTTTCTTTCAAGCTGATAAGATTATCATGTGAAGCCATTTTTTTTCCCGATTGTCGATATATCTATCAAGACTTTACTACACAGGAGGGTATTCTTCAGGCAGTGTGGGGCAGAACCAGCGTGGTGGGGGTCTGTCCATGCAAATACAACTGGCAGCTAAGGAATGTCTTTTTCTAGCGCTGCTTTGATGCATTATAACAATTCAGGCCAAGACGCCTACATCATACCACTTACCTTTTTTGGAGGCGAACATGCAGCATATAATTTCCAGCGGTGAATCTGAGATTCTCTGTGAGATGGGAAAACAGGACAAGGGAACAAGGTGGGAAAAATCCTCATATATGATTTTATATTAGTAAGTTTGACATGTAAATCAGAGTTTAAAAAAATCAATTATATTATTTTTTTTTAAAAGGAAAAAAGCCTTCTTCAGGTGACTATGTTGTATAGATGCAACAGACTTTTTTTACCTTCTTCCTGAACTTTCTGTTTAATTTTAGATTTACTAAGGACTTTACTATTTTGCTTTATTTGAATACTTGGTAGACAAGGGATTCTTAATATCCTTGAAACTGAGCAGTTGGCACAATTATAAATAGATTTATGAATGTTGTTCATATGAAAGTATGATCTTTTGTATCTCAGTTAGATATTAATTGTCTATGACTGTACCGTTTTACTGCAGAAGTGGTGTTTCTCAGGTGCATTTTATTTGCCATGTCTTTGTGATTTAAATAGCTATATTTATGCAAAGTTTTACATGGTGAGATTATGGAGGGATTGTTTTTTCCTAAAATCAAAATAATAAGTCACAGGAAGCAGAAAAGCAAAACTCCAGTCCTCTGTGGTGATTCATGCAAGTGAAAGGCTGTATTTGAAATAAATCTTACTGAAGCCAAGAATATTTTTATGGTCAGAATACAGCCCACGTGGTTCTCAATGTGAGATTGTTTTGCTAGGTTTTTAGCTATATAAAATGGCAGTGTTGTAGAAACATGAGCCTTTTACGATTAACACTGTGTAGTATTTATATACAGTTTTTACACGTAATGCCTTAATTAACTTGTTAGTCATAATTTTTTTGCATGCATTTTTATTTGTTTTTATTTTGTGCCCTTTTTATTAACATGTTTTTGCAGACAAAACTAGTCCATTATATAATTAAGAATGGTACCAGAGTTCAGACGTTAGGGTGTAAGAGCTTTTGAGTAACTTTACAACTTACAAGTCCTTTCACTTCCATCTGAGGATTTGCAGGCATTTCTATCACGCTACTTTGAAGATAATCAGGGTGATGCAGTGGGTTACTGACTATTTAAATGGTTATCAGGTAAAGCAAGGCATAATCGGGGTATATTTAGGGTTAGGTTTGTTCATTCTCAGTGTTTATGGACTCCTTTGCTAGAAAACATACCAGTAAAAAAAGTTGTGGCTAAGGCAACAGGCCCCTTTGAAGCACGTGGATTTGAAACCGTAGGGTGTCCTTCTTCCACCCAGAGCCACAGCAGTGCTCCCGCCCCGGTGTCCTGCACGAAACTCCCTGCTGAGGGCACGGCCCCCCCAGGCAGGGCTGGGGGGGGACGGACACTGAGGCCCAGCACACAGCACGGCACTGCAGAACGCAAAAGCCATATGCCTGTTTGTGGGGGGACCTGAGGAAGGGAACATTCATGTGTATTTTGAGGTAGGCATTTGACCAGTGGCAGGGGACAGCCTCGGAAGTCTAGCACCCAGCTGGAGGGACTATTATGGACTCAGGCCTGAAAATCATCGCCACTTTTCTCGTTCAAGGGGATGGTAGGATCATGGGTTAGTTCAGATTGGATGGGACCTCAGGAAGAGTCAGTTTGAGCTTATACCCAGGTGACTCAGGGTCTTATCCAGTTGGGTCTCGAAAATCACAAGAATGTAGAGAGACTGAACAGCCTCTGTGGGCAGTTTCTTCCAGGTTTAACCATCCTCACGAGCAACAAAACTATCTAGTCTGAACCTCTCTTGTTGCAACTCACGCACATTGTGTCTCATCTGCCCACCACGCCCTGCTGTGAAGATCCTTGTCTGTTTTCCTACGACCTCCTTGTGGGTGCTGGGGGGCTGCCCTTTGGTCCACTGGAAGCCACCTGCTCCAGGCTGAACAAGCCCATCTCCCAGCCATCATGGCAGCCCTTATGCTGAACCTAACCAGTCTATGCATGATGTGTTTGCCTTGTATCGGATGCCCCTCATCGGGCATGGTGCTCTAGCAGAGGTCTAAGGAGTGCTGAGCAGAAGGCGATAATCCCTTCCTTTGAGGTACTGGCTGCGCTTCTGCTGATGCAGCCCAGGGGGCTGCTGGCCCTCTTTGCTGCCAGGGCACTACTGGCCCACACTCAGCTTGCTGTCCACAAGAGGAATTTAAACAGCAAGACAATACAAGCTGGGTTTTTATTTTTAACTAAATAGCTTATTTTTAGCTCTCTCCCTTACAAATGTGGTCTTGCAAATATGAATTAGAGACAAATGATGTCTGGAAGCTGAACAGAGGGATCAGATAGCGTCATTTTTGCCTCCAAAGCCTGGGCCGTGTCCTTTATATATCTATTTAAATGTCTTCCTTTGAGAATGAGGTTATATGTCACCCCGTTACCTATATGTTAATTAACTTGGAGGCTCATATTACCCAGCCATCACTCTTCCACTGCCTTTGTGGCAACTTGTGCTAGTGTCAAGAAGCCTTGTATATGAAGAAAAAATGGTAGAAAAGTAACTTCCCAGACCACCCCCAAATCCTCAGACCAGCTCTGCTCTTTGGAGCCTTGATCTGGGACAAGGAAGAGAAATATCAGCTGTCATGAGAGTGCCCTGTGTCACCTCAAATTCATTGAGTCTAGTTATGTAACTAATATTTTATATTTCAGTAGAATTTAAAATGACAGGAGCATTTTCATTTTCTTTGTCTGTGCTGTTTTTACAACTGCTATGTGTGACTGCTATCTTTTTTGTCATATTTCATAGTTTCATGTGTCTTCTGGGAAAGCTAATTGTGTGGTAGTAAAGAGTGCTAGCATATATATCAACTAAACCAAGTATTTTGGAGATGAACCTTTTTATTTTTCTGAATGACATGGATTGTTTATCACAAGCTTTTAAGACTTCAAAGGTAAAATCAATATTAATACCCCGCTGGAAATGAGAAGCATCCATTTTGTCAAAGGGTCTAATCTGCCAGATTTGACACAACTGCCAGTTTAATAAGAAAGCATCATTAATACCAATGCGAACAGATGATCATGTGTCTCTTTAAAAAATCATGTCTTGAATTGATAAATGTTCATACTTTGGAGGACAACACTTATATTGCCATATTCCATGCTTTGGACACAATTAAAGCTTTGTTTTTTTATTTGAATCCTGTTGCAAAGCAAATTTAAGCTACGTCAGTAAAGCATAAACTTTTTTTTTTTTAGTTCTATATTTTAAAATCTTCTAGCTTCTTGAAAGTGATATAACTGCATCATATCAAAAGGTACAAGTTTCAGAAATTACTTTTTGCATACTTATGAAACCTCTTGTTTCTTAAATTGTTGTTATGCTCATTCAGCGTGTTTTTTTAGCTCTTCTTGGGAAAGGAAGAATTTGTGAATGTTAAGGATTTGGGGATTTTTTTGGATTTGCAATACAGATTACAAAATCATCCGCAAATTTTTATGTCTTTTTATGTTGTCCTTTCTTTTAGTATAAACCAGGGATGCAAAACAATCTTTTTTATTCCTTATTAATGTGTGTGTTTCCCCACTACTATGAAATACAGCATTCTGATGCCTTCAAATTTAAATGCAACGTTTATTTTTATATACCAGAAAGTTTTACATAGTTACCTATACAAAAAGTAGCTAGAATTATTTAAAATAATAATTTTTCAGTCTCACAATTAATGCGAAAGGTAGAATATGTTTTCTTAGGAACCTGTGAAGTGTGTGACTCATAGTGTAAAATATCAAATCAAAATACCTGGAATAACATATTACTGTTTATTGAATTTTAATAAGATCACTGATCTAATCTAAAAGAAATGAATAAACGCACATTGGCATCCTCTTTCTTTGAATCCTTTTTAATATTTACATAATTTTTAATATAAAGACACTTGGCAAATTATTTTCAGGTATAATCATACAAGACTTTTGTTCCATTACAGCTAAGGCTTTCTGAATCAAGATGAGCTTTTGTCCTTCATGCATTTTGTTGAACCTGCAGGTTTTGTGTTTAGCTAACAGAATATCTTGAACTATTATTTTTAAATCCTATCATAACACTGAAAAGTAACACTTACCATGCTACTTTGCACTTGTGTTTAATTTTTAGTCTTCCCAGTGTCAGTGGAGCTGTACCAAGCAGTATAGTTCTTAAATAAAAAACAATCAAGTTAGAACAGCTTTCAAATGGAAATCCTAAGTGATGGATTGCTGCTTGCATCCTTTCTGCACAAATGAGAGTAAGACATCCAGGGAGTCTGTGCAGGCATCTTTTAAGCTTATATTAACGGCCTCAGTCTGATGTCTTGAATGGTTCTAATTAGATGATATACAAATCATGTGCACATAAGAGCGGCAGAACTTTTGATAGAGGAAAACGATTACCAAGCTTTAGGTAACTTCTCTAATATGAACAAAGTATACCATGAAAAAACAATCAGTCTTACTACTGGAGTAGGAAATAAACTGGGTTTGGTTGGTTCTTCATATTCAAGAATGGTTTTAAGATCCCTGTACTAAGGACATAAGAAGTGTCATGCTTTTTCTAGGTTTATAGTCTGCTTTGCTTATACTCAGTATATAATGAAATATCAATTTCAAAAAGTGCCTGATACACACTGCTGGAAGAAAGAACTGTTGTGCATTTTCAGTGGAGTGGAGTAGGCTATAGAAAACTAAAGGAGACCAACATCTAGTGTGAGGAAGACTCCAAATACCTGTTCAATCTTTGGCATTCTAGAGCTGCATATTTTTGTCAAGGGATCATAGTCTTTTCTTTACGAGCTTCTGAAATGGTTTTGTAGTTGGTAAGATGGATCATTTGGTTTGTAGTTTTTACTTTTTTTTAAGTAGCAGTAGAAGAAAAAATCAATACTGTAATCAATCAGAGAGGGACTGATTGATTCCTCTGGCAGTTCCCTACAACAGCAGTTGATGAGGTCAGATAAGGACATGACAGACTGTCAGTGTTGGATAAACCATTTCTGCTGGGTGGATTAATACGATATTTGTAGCTGCAAGGAAAGACTGCCATTTATGAGTGTTTCTTGAAGGGGTTGGGAGGAGGGTCAAATAAAAGTTATTTCAATCAGCCCTATAGTCAAATTACCAGTCAGTTAGGTGACCTTAAGTCAGTCAAGATAGAAAAAACAACAAATAAACAAAAAAGCAAATATGTGAAATTCTGGCTTCACTGAATTTTGTCATGCCCTTCTTTTACTTCTGGTACTCTGTTTTTTGTGTGAAGTGTCTCTTTGCCAGTTATGAAAGCAATGTGGGAGCTGCATCAGTCAGTCACATCAGCTGTAGGCTTCTTGCTTTCCCCACAATCTGCCTATTATGCCTTGAAATGTAAAGATTATATATTAAGCAGTAAAGATATCTTTATTATCTTCCACGTTTGATAACATGGATCTTTCCAAATGATGATGATAAAAATACAGAATCATCTCTCCCACGTTATGACTGAACCTACTCAGAAGTTCCTTAATCTGCCAAACCCTCTCACAGAAAAAAAAAAATAAATCCTGGAGTGTAAATGGGAGAAGGCTTTTCTAAAACCCTGGCTATACATCTACAGCTTTGCATTCCCGTTAACCTTTTTTTGTTACATTTGTCCATTTATTAATGTGTGACAGAAAAAGAATTACACAACAAGCCAAAACTCTGCAGCCGTGTGTGCTCTATGGAGTTGAAAGGGTTGCTGTGGAGTTAGAAGGCTTCTGATGGCCCAGGTGAGCTGAGCACTAGGAGAGGGGCATTATCACAGAGCTGTTATCCCTCAGATCTGTGGTCATTACCAAGTAGAGCCCTCTTGTCCCTAGTTCAGTGAAACCACCACTGCACTCATGAACCTTCTAGGTCATTGGCATCAGCGGATTAACCAGTGAGATATGATTTTATCCTCAGCTATCTTGCTTAGTGTAACAGGACATAAAAGTAGTAGATCACCTCTCACTCTAAGAGCAGGTGTCGCAGTCCTGGTTATATGTAAATGGTGTCTATAAGACCTTTTTGCATCTTTCTCATTGGTGAAATTAAAATGTGTGCTGAAGGCTTGACAGAAGAGCAGTGGGTTTAGGTACTTGGGTTTCTGAGACAGTAAGGACACTGCTGAACTGGAGTCTTGCTGCACTGAAGAGGTTTGGTTTTTTTTTTTTTCCCTGAGAGACAAGCTGTATTAAATATCTACACTACGCTAGAAAACTGTCTCATGCAAATGTTTGCCCAAAAACCACTGCCCTGAGATCACTTCAATGTATGCTTAGAAATAAGGATCAAAAAGAAGCAACAAAGTAAGTGTGCAAAGCTGTCATTTAAAATTACTGCTCTGCATTCCCTTATCTCTCTGTAGAAAGACCTAAGGAAATTATATCCTTAGGCATCTGAATTCTGGAGATATGAAAACCCGTATGTTGGTGCCCAAGGTGGGGATTTCTGTCTTCTGTCAAGGACATCTTAAAATGTGGGGGCAAATCATTAAGTTCCTTTCAGAGCTAATAAAAAAGCCACCTAAAAAGAATGATCTATCTTATGCTACAGCATCTTACTCTAAATTAAGCTGGATGAACCATCCTCTGGAGTTTACTTTTTCACTGATTAAAATGCAGTGAGGTAAGTCCCACTCTTGAATCTGACTTTACCTAAAACCCCCTGTTTGGCTTCACCTAATTGTGGCTGAATATCTGATATCTCCATTACCTGAGCACTCTCCAGGCATCATAGTTAGGTATTATATACCTGTACTTGTGCCTGTACATATATCTCAGCTTGATCCAGACAACTAGGTTCCAATTACGAGAATCTTTAAAATCAAGGGGAACTGTCGAAGTCCTCTGATGCTCCACATAAGGACCACCGATGGCCAAGAGGGTATGCCCATCTCCTTTTTTGTAGAAAGCTGAAGTGCTTTATTCCTGTCTACTCCAAAGCTGGCCTTACCTCAGATTTGTCTCTTGGATGCATTTAGATGCAAGTGAATCGCAAAGATCACTAAGGTTTATATGGGAAGCACACTGAGAATCCAGAGCATCTGAGATCCCATGTCACATCTCATCCTGAAGCCATTCTTCTTCCTTGCCTGTCATTCAGAGGGGAAAAACAGATAATTCCTGGAGAGGTCAGTGGTATTCAGAATGGTATTTCTTTTTTTTGTTAAGAGTTGAATTCAAATATCACCCCAAAGGTCTTGCACGGCATTTGGTGGTTAAAATTCTTAACTGAGTACAGGGAAGAAACGTGCCCTTCTTTGTCAGCTAGAATAAGAAGTAGTTTCTAGTACGTGACAAATTACATGAGCTGATCTAAGTAGCCCAGCAATGAGGAAGTGCTTGTTACAATAAGAGAACCTGATTATAAATCAGGAGAGTGTTTTCTGCCTGTCCCTCTTGGTACCATAATTTTGCTGCTGTCAGCCTTTCCTTCAAGAACTGAGCTCTAAGCTGCCCTAGAGAAAAGGGTTATGCCAATACTAATGAGAAGGGTAGGACTGTTTGGGACTAACTGGGGAATAATTCCTTTTTGTTTTGTTAGCTTGTGAAATAATGACAATAAAGATAATGCTAATGAGGTACAAATCTTCCAAGCATTAGTCCTGTTTGACCTTGGCTAATGAAGAGCAGACAAATCCTCTTGAAAACTGAGATATGGAGATTGCTGTGAGACAGTGACCACCCCAGTAGGTTAGCCTGAGCAGTCACACACTAGAATGCAAATAAAATGTGTGAGACAGACTGGGTATGAAGCCTAAACATTTTTTTTTTTGCAGGTTATTTATATCTCATGCAATATCACAGACAGAAAACAAAAGCATTCAGACAAGCCCAGTTGCACATCACTGTAAAGCTCAAAATCCCACTGTAAAGTGGTGCACAACATTCATTTCTGTTCTTCAGGATTCATTAAACACTTGGGACTAAATATAATTTCAGCTATCTTGGCACTTAAGTAAGAAGAATAGGGAGAAGACCATAGAATCATAGGATCATAGACTACCAGGTTGGAAGGGACCTCAAGGATCATCTGGTCCAACCTTTCTTGGCAAAAGCATGATCCAGACAAGATGGCCCAGCTGGCACCCTGTCCAGCTGAACCTTAAAAGTGCCCAGTGTTGGGGAATCCATCACTTCTCTGGGGAGATTATCCCAATGGCTGATTGTTCTCATGGTGACAAATTTTCCAGAAGCAGCACACTATTCATTCATACTGGGCTTGTTGTCCACCAGGATCCCCAGGTGCCTTTTCACAGACCTGCTCCCCAGCCAAGTAGATCACAGCCTGTGCTGAGTTCCTGGATTATGTTTTCCCACATGCAAGACCTTACATGTGTCTTTGTTGAGCTTCATAAGCTTCTTGTTAGCCCACTCTTCCAACCTGTCTAGGTCTTCCTGCGGGGTGGCTTCCCCTTCCGAGGTGTCCACATCCCTACTCAGTTTAGTATCACCAGTAAACTTCACCAGGGCACACTTCATCTCATCATCCAGGTCACTTATAAAGATATTAAACAGCATTGGGCCCAATATTGATCCATGGGGGACACCATTTGCGACAAGTTGCCAGTTTGAAAAGGAGCTATTTACCCCCAGCCTCTGGTGCAGCCTGTCAGCCAGTCCCCCACTCACCACACAGACCACTGGTCTAGACCATAACACGTAGTTTCTCTAGGAGGAGGCTATAGGAAACAGTATCAAAAGCCTTGGAGAAATCCAGGTAGACAGTATCCATGGCTTGCCCCACATCAAACCAGCAGGTTACTTTGTCATAGAAGGCCATCAGGTTTGTCAAGGGTGAATTGCCCTTGGTGAATCTGTGCTGGCTTTTCCCAGTTATGTGCTTCAAAATCCTCCCCAGGAGGATTTGTTCCATAACTTTCCCAGGGACTGATGGAAGGCTGACAGGCATATAATTTCCTGGATCCTCCTTTAAGTCCTTCTTGTAGATGGGGGGGTGACATTAGGCCTCTTCCAGTCTTCTGGGACATCCCCCAGTCTCCATGAGTTCTCAAAGATTATGGAGAGTGTCCTTGCAACAACACCAGCCAGCTCTCTGAACAGCCTTGGGTGGATAATGTCGGGGCCCATCAATTGTAGGGGTCAGGTTCCTGTAATAGTTCCCACACCAACTTTTCCTCCACTGACAGTGGCTCTGTGTTTGCAAAGATGTAAGATTGCATTTTGGGATAAGACTGATACTGCCAGAAGATGCAGCAATATGTTTGGAGGACTATCCCAGTGACAGTTTTGGGTAGCTTTTTTTAGCCCTAGCGCGTATTTTTCCTGAGCATGTTCCTGTCAGTCTCAGAATGATATCTGAGCTGGGCTTGCTGTAGTTCAAGGGAGTGTGGATAAAAGAGAAGAGTCAGTTCTAAAATGAAATTATTACACTTTGGTCCTTGGCATAAAGTAGCAGAGCTGTGTCCTGCTAGAACTATGGCAGTATTTTGATACCTTGGCCATGCCTTCTTTTTTTTTTCTTTATGACCTCTGTCTTTATGTCAAGGTAGAGAAGTAATGTTAAAGTCATGCCAGTGATATTACATGTTCTAGTGATTCCTCCAAAAAGAGAACGTTTTTCTGATCAGATATACTGGCTTCATGATTTGCTGTATCTGTTGCAATTAAAGAGCCATTTTCTGTCTCGTCATGTTTGGATTATCTCCTTTCTGTTATCATTTTGGTTAGAGATGCAAGAATTGGTGCAAGACATCACTAAGCTTTGCCTGTACTCCATGTTGCTTAGATAGGATGCAGAAACCATGTCCCTAAGGTGTCTTGTTGGAGATCACTCTTGATAGTTTCAGTTCACTTACTTTGTGAACTTACTTTAATTCTCCTTACCCTTGAGAATATAAGCATATCTGAACTCAGGATGACTGAGACTGGCTATTTATAAAGACATACCCAGAAGTTCATGTTTAGACATATATTAGGTTTTCATTTGTTTGCTGTGTAGAAATCCTTTATTGTACTTGAAGAAACAGAGAGGATGGGTAGTCCCTTGCCATGTGTCCTAAAGCTGGAGTTCCCAATTAAGCCTGACATTATATGTGATTGTCACTGAAGTGAGAGATGGGAGCAGCAATGTGGGTTCATCGAATTTCCCTAAACTTTGTGGATTTTACGCTAAGCACAGGGATTTTCTCTAACAGTTGTCAAAAGAAAACATTTCTGCATTGAAGAACTGCACCTTTAAACCCATGGGATAAACCATACCCACTGAAAATTTAAATAAATGTAGTTCCAGACAAAATGCAGGCTTTAGCCTATGCTCACAGAGAGCTGAATTTTTGCTTCTTTTCCTGGCAGAGAAAATTATCTAAGTAAAAGGGCAATTACAAGCAAAGAAAACTAGAAACCAAGTGCAAGGAGAGCTAACTAGTAACTATGTCTTGGTCAAACCTTTTTTCTCTTAAATTACTTACAATGACTTTTAGCTCATTCTCTGTTACTGTGAGGGCTTGCTATATCACCATTTAATAATATGAAATTGTAGAATAAGGAAGACAGAAATGCCAATTGACTCACCATTGTATATCAAGGGTAGTGATTTCAAAACGACCTCTATCCTATTTTTCCCTTAATAATTTTAGCCTTTGCTAAATCAGAAATTTCATTATGCATATTCTTTATCAGTGATTAATTTCACAAAAGGATACACTACAAAAGGATTTTAATCCTTTGTATACGGATCATCACATATCTTAGTGTTAAAAGGCAGAATTAGGGAAGTGAAGAGAATCTTCCAATTATTGCTTAATCATGACACAATTTGAGGAATGAATCTTGTGAAAGGAAATATTTTAAATCAATGTGACACTTGAAAATTGCTTTAAGTTACTTCATGAATTTTGATGTATGAAATTCCTCTTGAGGCACAACAGATGAAAAGAAATATTACATTAAAAAAAAAAATTCAAGGAGCTTATTGTTTCATTAAATATTTACCAGCCATTCAAACTTTAGTGGATTTACTCTGCAACTGAACAAGAGACCTTAGGGTTTACATCTGTAAATCTTTGTGCTGGTGCCTACCAAAAGTGATTAAACCCAAGGCAAGCCTTTGCCATGGTTGTAAGTTACTTAATAGATGAATTTAGAGTGCAAATGTTTTTCCTGTAAGTTTTGTTGGTTGAAATGATAAAACTATACATGTTAGATAAAAATTAATAACCAAACGCTTGAGCTCACCAGAAATGACGCATGCACTGTATTTATATCACAACAAAAATATGATAAGCACATGTATGTAATTTGTCACTGGCTTTTCAGGGTCACCCACTCCTTGGAAAGGGAAGAAGAAGAAAGAACACAGGAAAGGAGAGAACCGTTTTGCCCGAGGCTCAGTTTTTCAGATGGGGCTATCCTGAACTTGTCAAATGTCTTATATTTTTGGTTCAGAATAGAATACGCTTTTCAATTGTAGTTAAAGATACCACATTTGCTTGCTTTAAAAGATCCCAGCACCTAATTTTTTGATTTTTTTTTTCTTATCTGGAGGATCCAAGGACTAAGATCAGCTTCCAGATCAACAGCAAATGATGTCTGGGCTTAAAAGGCTCTTCACATATACTGTTAGTCATATTAGGTGCATAATATTGCATATATTATAAATGCACACAGGCACACACTTGTGTGATCATGGGACTATTTCTCTGCCATTAAAAACTTTCTAATTTGATTAACTGAAGAAAATCAACTGGACCACGCAGGATTTTTCCATATGTCTGGCAATTGCAGAAATCCTGCTTTTATTTTAATAAGTGTGTTTTAGTATATGTTCTGTTCTTCATTTTCATATCTGCTGCTTGATCTCAAACCCTAGAAGTCACATGCTATGGAAAAGTCACACTGCTTTACTCACAAACCATAATCAAAGTCCCATAGCAGGCCATAACATAGACTATTCTGTCAGTTTTCTGTCTTACACCACTTCTGCTTCTTCTATTGCTAGATACATTAATCTAAAACACTTTAGTGTGGATCACTATATAAATATTTAAGATGTCTAGTTATATAAGCATTTGTTTCAATTGTTGGATAATTGATTGATATCAACTTGAGGTAACTTTTCTTTATTGAAAAATAGCTTTATTTTTCATGAAACCTGCTATGATGAGGAGTGAACAGAGCTGACCAGAAAATAACTTGTTTTCTTTGTGAAAAGTTTAGACATTTATAAATTCCTTATATTCCTCAGTCTTTTCCAGAGATTTGGAACTTCAGCTGAAGGAATTTTTGAGATGTAATTGTCTATTTTTCTGAAAAAGTTTAATTGGAAACTTTTAGGACAACTTTGAAACAATTTCATTTAAAAAATGAGTGGAAAGTTAGTGCTGCTTTTGGAGAAATACCATGCTGGGATAATGAGAGAGTACTCAGTTCTGCTAGCAGGGGAGAGTGCAGTCATTGCACCAGCACTATGGGCCTCGTGGTGTCAGGGAAACATTCCTGGAAGGGCCCTGTGCAGGTGCAGATGTGTGTAGCATCCCCATCAGCCATGCAAAAGAGTCAGATTAAAAACTGACAATAGATGGGAGGGAGAGCAGGAGTTCCTAATGTAGCACTAATGAAGTCTGGGCAACAAAAGAGTGCAGCAGGTATTAGAGTCCTGCCCTAATCCTTCTTACCCCGCTTTGAGTGTGAGACAGGCAGGGATCTGCTGTATATTCCTGTAATATTACAATGAAAAATACATAGCTTTTGAGTGACTCGTCTAAAGGCTGGCTTGCCTTCTGTGTTGCATCGCATCCAGATGCAGAAATGGTCTCGGTCTGGATCTGATCCTTTATGTGCTCCACAACACAGACAGCAGCTCCTGTCTCAGGGACACATGGGAGGGTGTGTTCACTATTCTGTCTGTTCTAAAATACCCACAAGCCCTTCAGCTTTTCAGATAAAGTTAAAGGATGAGATGCACTGAGTATGGCATATTTTTTTGAACCTATGCTTCTACGTAGTTTGTCCAGCAGTGATGCTGCTCTGCTCACATGTCCTGTGGTTAGGATTCCTCTGTCCCTATCTTGTCTCCCAATACAACTCACCCACTTTTAACATGGGGTTATTCATCTCCACTTAAGACACATATATAAAATATATGGACTGAGTCATCTTTTGAAGACCCCTTTTTATATTTTTTTTTCTTAATAATGAAAGTCTGAGGAAACAAACTCAGATATAGTCATACTACTTTTTGTCATCTGAGTTGTCTCAAAGTGATTGCCATCCTTTAGCTGGGACAGCTGGCATCTGTCCTTGGCTCTGGTCCACAGAAAGCACTATGACTTACCTTTATTGGCTGGTAAGCAGGACCATTTAACAGAAAGGAGCTTCCTGAGCCATCCCTCTTCATTACAAGGCCTGATAAAGTTTGCGTCTGGTGAGCTTTTGCCCTGTTTAGTTTTGTCCCACCTTCAGTCAAAAGTGATTATCACTGAAATCCCATTGAGGTTCAGAAGTCCAGTGCCACAGAGGCAGAACAGTACTTGGATATGATGCCTTCCAGCAAAGCCCCATGCTCCAGGAAATATTTCCACATTATCGTGAAAGGTTGCCTTTTTTCTTAATAACGGGTGCATTGCAGGCAGCAGTGCTGCCCTGAGTGTCCGCAATACATCTCCTGTTATCTGCAGCGTTCAGCCGCTTCACCTTGGCTGTGTGGCAAGGGGATGCTGCAGGCTGGTGCTGCAGCGTGGGGCTGTGGCTGCGGGGCTGTCCGATTGCCAGCGGTGGGTCAGGCAATAAGAACTCCAGTGGGCTGAAGAGTGCTAACGAGAAGTGCAATCACCATAACTGTGTTTCTAAATTTTTGTTTCACAGCTGCTCTAGAAGGCAGGCCATGGAAATGCAAATGTTGTGATAACAGTTCTGTCCAAGCTGATGAAAGTGTTCTATAAATTTGGTGAATTGCAGGCTAGTCTTTATCAGTTGACATCCTAAGGCAGAACGATTTTTACTTTTCCCTCTCCTTTCAACTCATTTTTTCGCATGTACCCTGTGATTTTATTTCAGTAGTCTGCTTAAAATTTCTGGTTGACTTTTCACTCTTCGTTCATATTAGTCTTCTGAACACTACAGTGTGTGCAAGCTGTGGTGACAGGGACTTTGGGGCAGGTTTAGAACTGTAATCACATTTTCACCTCATCACGTCTTCATATTCTCACTTTTGCAGTGTGTTGGCCCCTGGCAGTTGATTCATCATGCGTCCCTAAGCACAAACATGGACTGGGACATAGAAAGCAATAATAGAGTAGAATAAATCATATTACAGACTCATGTCTGGGGGAAAAAGATCAGAGGAGGCATGACAGCTGTGAATGTAAATGTATTGTATGGCTTCTGGTTTGTCAGCTCAATGGTGTAGTCGTGAATTTATGGAGTCTGGGTTTTGAAAAATGCAATGCTAGCTGCTTTGGTCAGAATCAATACCAGTCAACAGAATGAGCCAGATTTAACTGGTCAAATACTCTGGCAAATCATTTAATGTGTGAACTCAGAGAAATACTGTATATGTTGCTCACTAAACCAATGATTACTGATCTAAACTGAAATATTAAGTACGTGCCCATTTCACGGCACATGCTTAATATTTTTATAGTTAGTACAGGCAAGAATATGCTATTAAAAACAGAACGAAGACAAGAAATGAGTGTGCAGCTCTAATGTAGTTATTTATTTAAGCATTTATTTGTTTGGGTTGTTTTTTGTTGAGTTTTTTTTTTTTTTTTCAACACAATTATGTGTGAGAAGACCTACTGGATTTCCATGTATGAATAACAATGATTTATTGAAGAATGCACTTGCTCTAATCGTTTGTGATACATCTTCTGGAAGTCTCACGTGAAAAACGGAATTTACAAATTGTCTTGAAATAGTTCACAATTTAAATAAATAAATAAATCCTTCTTTTGAAAATTCCCACCCATCAATACAAAAGTGTTGTAGATGTAATTAGTATGAGACAGAATGTAATTGTAGATAGTATGGTTAACAAACTGTTTGTTAACTGTGTCTGTCTGATATGGTACAAATAAATTCATTGCAGTCTTTACATATAATATTTTTATTTTAAAAAAAAGCCCTTCATGCTATACTTCACTACTAAAATAGTTACAAAAAAACTCCAATATTAAAAAAAAAAATATATCTATATATTCTTGCATTATAGATACTGCACATTTGCTTTGTTTTGGAATCATAAAAAGCAAAGATCTATCTGTCCTCTCTCCCCACAAACATGTATTTCATGAAGGTTTGACAGCATACTATAATACTTAAATTATAAAGAACACAGGCTACACAAAAGTAAAATGTTAGTATAGTTTGTTGAGGTGATATTATTTTCTGTTCAAGTAAGTAAACATAACTAAAGGCTAGAAATATGCAGAATTGAGAGTAGCCCTTTTATGAATATTTCACCCTTTTTTTCAGCTGTAGGTTTGTGTTTTGTTTTGTTTTGTTGTTTGTTTGGTGTTTTTTGTTGTGGGGTTTTTTTTTTTTTTAGTTAGTTAGTAATTTCTTAACTAATATGGGTGGCCGAAAGTACTTATGCAGCAAATGGAGAACACGACTGTGAACATGCTATGCTAACAAGACATACAAAAAAGATGGGCATACTGGAGACAATCCAGTGAAGAGCCACAGAGCTGATTAAGTTGGATCCTCTGGCAGAGGAGGAGGGGCTGAGAGAGCTGAGGTTGTTCAGCCTAGAGGAAACAAGGCTCAGAAGGACCTTATCAATGTATTTAAGTATCTGATGATTGGCAGTGAAGACAGAGTCAGGTTCTTTTCAGTGGTGCTCAGTGACAGGATCAGAGGCAATGGACATGAACAAAAACACAGGAGGCTCTATTTGAACATCAGGAAACAATTTTTAACTACGAGGGTGTCCAAGCACTGGCACAGGTTGCCCAGAGAGGTTGTGGAGTCTCCGTTCTTGGAGATATTCAAAAGCATCTGGAATATTCAAAAGCATCTGGACATGGTCCTAGACAACTGGCTCTGGCTACTTCTGCTGTGAGTGGTGGACTGGTTTTAATGATTTACAGAAGTCCTTGCCAACCTCAGACTTTCTCTGATCCTGTGATTTATCCATCTTTTCCACTTTTCATTTTCTTCCAAGTGTGCTTGCATAACACTCTGGATTTCTCTATCCTTTATTACTTCTTTACATGCTTACTTGTGTTATGTAGATGAATGTAAATTTTTCTGGGGAATTATACATGGGTCTAGGGTATTCTGATGTCTTTCAATCACTCTGTACAATGTAGAAGAGAATGGCGGATTTTGTCTTCTAGATTTTTTTATAATTTGTTAATCTATCATTTTTACACTTCAAAATCAATTTATTTCTCCCAAACAAAGCTGATATGAAACAGATGCCAGAAGTTACAGGGCAGGGTCTTACATAACATCTTTGATTCTGGGAAATTCAAAATAAGTGATTTGCATTTCCTGAGTGGAACACAAATCCTGTTTTTACTATTACCCTTGAAAATATTTACATTTTGCTTTGGAAGAATTAGCAGTTTGTATTGTTTCAGTATTTGGCATATTGTCTCTGGAAATGTCCTATGTGGGTTTTAATAATCATTACAAATAATTATAGGATTGCAGTTTTGATGGATGAGGGAAGAGCAATTGATGTCATCTACATGGACTTGTGCAAAGCATTTGATACTGTGCCACACAACATCCTTTTCTTTAAAGTGGAGAGACATGGATTTGACAGAGGGACCACTCGGTGGATAAGGAATTGGCCTGGATGATCACCCTCAAAGAGCTCAATCAACAGCTCGATATCCAAGTGGAGACCAGTGATGAGTGGCATTCCTCAGGGGTCTGTACTGTGACTGGTGCTGTTCAACATCTTTGCTGGTGATGTGGACAGTGGGATCAAGTGCACCCTCAGCAAGTTTGTCAACACCACCAAACTGTGTGGTGTGGTCCATGCACTGGAGAGAAGGGATGCCATCCAGAGGGACTTTGACAGGCTTGAGAGGTTGTGCGAACTTGTGCAAACCTCATGAAGTTCAACAAGGCCAAGTGCAAGGTTCTGCATGTGGATCAGGGCAATCTCAAGCACAAATACAGGCTGGGCAGTGAATGGATTGAGAGCAGCCTTGAGGAGGACTTGGGGTTGCTGGTGGATAAGAAGCTCAACATGACCTATCAATGTGCACTTGCAGCCCAGAAAGCCAACCGTATCCTGGGCTGCATCAAAAGAAGCATGGCCAGCAGGTCGAGGCACATGATTCTCCCCCTCTGCTCGGCTCTTATGATACCCCACCAAGAGTACTGTGTTCATCTCTGGAGCCCCCAACATAAGAAGGACAGGGACCTGTTGAACTGAATCCAGAGAAGGGCCACAAAGATGATCAGAGGGCTGGAGCACGTCTCCTGTGAAGACAGACTGAGAGCGTTAGGGTTGTTCAGCCTGGAGAACAGAAAGCTCCAGGGAGACCTTATAGTGGTTTTCCAGTACCTAGAGAGGGCCTACAGGAGAGCTGGAGAGGGACTTTTCACAAGGGCATGTAGTGATAGGACAAGGGGTAATAGTTTTAAACTGAAAGACAGTAGATTTGTATTAGATATAATAGAAAAAAAAATTTTTACTGTGAGGGTGGTGAGGCACTGGAACAGGTTGCCCAGAGAAGCTGTGGCTGCCCCATCCCTGGAAGTGTTCAAGGCCAGGCTGGATGGGGCTTGGAGCAACCTGGTCTAGTGGAAGGTGTCCCTGCCCATGGCAGAGGGAGTTGGAACAAGGTGATCTTTGAGGTCCCTTCCAACCCAAACCATTCTATGATTCTATGAATCTCTTTTCTTTAGGATTCTTTCCTTATTTTGTTCATGTTTCATCTGTGAAAATTTGGAAAGGAAGGTAAAGCAAAATGTTCTTTAAAGAAGGTGTGTTTCAAGTTTCAGGCTGGAAGTTGTGTAATGTTCATGTTAAAATATACAACATCTTACTGGGAGATTTAGTCTTGGACTGCACCATTTATTTAAATTTTGTGATAAGCTTCTTTTGCAAAATTGACCGATTCCTCTGTTTGAACACAGTAGCTCAGAAACCAAAATGCCTCCTCTATGATTTCATAATCTATATGCAAAAAGAGCATGAATGGAAGTTATAAATACCCATTTGGTTTCCTGGATGGTGAAACATTCCTTCAGGCTCTGCTGCTTTAATCAATGGATAAAATAGATTACGTTTGTTTATGGTGGTGATAGCCTGACTAATGCATTGACTTCAGTTGGAAGGAAGCATATATATTCAGAAAAAGAAATACCCAGAAATACTTAGAGAAAAAATGGTTAACCCACCCACATTAAAAACAGCAGTGTGATTTTAAAAGAGCTTTGAAATTGCCATGTAAATTTTGTACGTTACTTAATGTGCAACAAATAATACATGTTTTAAGTTGTAATAAATAAAATGCGTTCATAATAATGGCTTGCTCAAGTATTGAAAGCATTGTTTTAAAGGGTTTGCTTTCCATTCCTATATTCCTTAGACATGGCTAGATGCAGAAACTTGTATGCTTATATTATTTATCATCTGCTGATGAAGCATGGTGGGGTTTTCTGATTTATTTGTCAAGTGATTAGCCAAAACCCTGCGTTATTCATGGTTGCTCCAGTTAAGGAGATAAAATGATAATTATTTCTGTTTCAGGAAACAGAGCCAAAATTTTTCTTTTTCAGTTGGTTCAGGTGTCTTTGAAACTGATACTGTTTTTATTAGGATGCAAGCCAATAATATTACTTTTTGAACTAGTCCATCAGTTCAGAACTGGTTTCATAATGGAGATTACAGTATTTTGATTTCAAAAGGCCCGTGTGGTATGGTCAGGCATGCTGCTTAGGCTTCAGGCAAGCAGGGATTCCTTGTGCCCACTGGGAAATGGGCAACATTTCTCACCAATGGCACATTACAGCCTCTGTGAAGCTCCCTGAGGGTGGCATACAGTCTTGGGGCAGCTGAAGGAAAACAGTATAATGTTGCATTTGGAACAAGAATAGCTCTGGGAAATGGCATTAAAAACTTCTTAGGCCATTCTGCCTGTCCCCTCCACTAGATTTACCCCTGAATATACACATGCACTGAGAGATACATTAATGAGTGCATGCACTCCTGTTCAGGCAGTGAGGCTAAGCCATGTGAGATTGCTTCGGGCTACTGGAGTAAGGAGAGGAATTGGCTTTGTGTCAGCAACTGGACACTGGTGTCCACTCTAGGAGAACAGGAATCAAAGATCCCTCGTGTTAGAAGCAGTAAAAAGCTGCTTTAAATACCTCCAAATACCTCTGACCTCATTCTTAATGTGTGTAGAACCATAATGAAGAGCAAGAATAGTGCAAAGGTGTTAGCTTTTGCCCACCCATGGATGGGTTGAGAGATACGGATTAGGGCAGGGAGATCCCAAGGAATACTGACAGGGTGAGAGCTGAAGAGATGCCTCTGCAAAGATGTCAGCCCTTGGGCAATCCATTCTTCTGAACTGCAAGTTAGAATTTTCTGGGATGATGGGAGTGTTCAAAAGTCCTCAAAGTGATGCTTGGAACTTGGTTCAGTTCTTGTTTGAGCTAGAACATGGCTTTGCATGATATGATAAGCCTGAGTCTACTTCATGTCCTCATTTTCTTTTTCCAGAGAATATACAAACTTCATTTTTATTGAAAATGAGAAAAACAAGAGCCCGTGTCTCCACTCACATTTTCAAGTCTCTTTTGTTATTATTCTATGACAAGATGTATTTTTCTTTAAGGTGTTTTCTCAGGGGTCCAAATTAGCAACCTACGCCTGATGATTCTCTGCAGAGTATTTTCCTTTATTTATTTATTTAGTGTTAAGTAAAATTCTTCCAAAGCCATGGGTACATTAAAAAACCAGAAGCCAATGGAAAGCCTTCTTTCCTCATGGTCCCTTTTTTCTGAGAAACAAAATACCTCAGTTGAAAGCTTCTATAATCTTGTAAACCAACCTTTTATTTCACAGCCACGACAAAGTTAGGTTAGGATATTACATACGTAGTCCACAGGTATTCCAGCTCCCTCAAATTTGTCATGTAATATACAGCGAGTTTTACACTCAAAGAGGTGTCACAAGTATCCATATATTAGACTTTATGTATGAGAGCTATGCGATATATGGGAAATGTTTATGCCTTTTTAGTGGAATCATTCTGTTGGACATTAAACTGTAGTGCTGTGGGAACAGTTCAGGCCTCCTTTGAGCTGTATCTACAGTCTCCATCTCCTGTGACGCTTCCATGAAACACCGTGCAGTGTGTACAGGGAGAACACAGTATATAACACTGCATGATGTCATTGTCATTAGGCTCGCTGATGGGAGGGGAAGGGGACCTGATGTTTGTGAATACTGGAGCACGTCGTGGTACCATAACCAGTTTAATATCACATTGAAGTGAAATGGTTCAGTTCAGTTAAACTAATGAACATGTTTTTATATACGCTCCAATAGAATATTAGAATAATGCAATTTTTCTTAAGAAATTTGACAATTGATTTTTATTAGAAGACTAATTACCATGAAGAAAGTATTATTATTATGTCTGATTTAAAAGCCGAATTCTGAAGCAAAGTGACGGCATAATTCATAGTCAGCAAGGCATACCAACAGAGATGGTTTCCTGGCTTTTTGGGGACTTCTAAGCGTACCACCACTGCAAATTAGATCTGGTGAGTTGCTTGAAGGTCAGATTAAACAGTTAGGGTAGCTACAAAATTTAAGAGGACATATGGTTAAACTGAGAGAAATATATAGAAAAGGGTAGGAAAAAGAACTGTGCTGGAAAACAAAAATAGCTGATCTGTTAACAGAAACTTAGGGCAATTTATGAAATCTATTATTATTGAGGATGCTTTCTGAGCTTTTGTTTTAGATAGCAAGCTCCATTTTGGGTATTTATTGGTACCTGTGCCTTTATAATGACGTAGAATAAAAAAAAAAGAAAAAGAAAAGGAGAAATTTTTGCCTCTTGCTAAGAAAGGATGATTAAATTTCGGTAATTATTCATTGAAATGGAATAATGAAATATGGCTATAACCAAAGCTTATGAAATGGGAGATAACTCCCCCCCCACCTCCACTCTGTAATTTCAGTTTAGTTTAGTCTCAGGGGCAGGGAACTCAGCCAGCTGATAAGACTGACCAGAAAGGCATCTCCAAAAGCAATGCAAAGGAAAGAGAGAAAAAAACAGAAGCTGTGACAAGGAAGAGAGGAACGACTTCTTTAGGTGGCAATGTGGAACCAGAACAGAACATAACAGTTTCTCTCTTTAATGCTATTGCTTACTTTTAGGACAGTCCAAGGAAAAAGAAATCACATTCCATGTTCTCTAGCTTCTTTCCTACTCCAAGTGCAACTCAAGAGAGCTGATCTAACGTTGAAACTTGGTAAAGTCTCTTGAATATCTTTTACTGAACCAGAGCACCATACACATGAGCTTTCCTCTTCCAACTTACTACTAGTGGTTTTGAGAGAGCTTTGGTATAGCTCTGGGGTTTTTGAAGGATTTGAGTGTAATACCTCAACAAGTAGTAAGAAAAAGTAGCAAAGTAAAAGGATTACTATAGAGAGAACCTCCCCAGCTGGGTGCTCCTCATACAGTTTGCATTCTCCTTGTATCCACAAAGATTGCCAAGGAGAACAAAGAGGGCACGGGTTTTGCAGCCTTTTTTAATAACATTTTGTCTTCCAGCTGTGAAATCAGGGCCCTGCTGGTGCAGTCAGCACATGCTCAAGAACTAATCCTAGCCTTCTGAAAAGCCTGGGAGCGCAAACAGCAGATATCTCAGGCCGAGCTGGGACAGCACAGCTTAGACCAGTTTCAGAATGGGTTTGTGTAAATAGTACCAGGAGCCTGTGTGCACATTCGTCTGCTTGCAAGGCTGAAATATACAAACCCCATTTCAGTTCAAGTAAACACTTTCTAATTTATGGTGAGCCTAGAGTTCCGTGAACGCATGTCAGCCCATGCGAAAGCTCAGGCTTTCCCCTGGGAGGAGGGAGTACATAAGGAAAATAGAATATTAGAAATGGAACTTCTATTGGGAAATGGTGCTCTGGTTGTAATAACAGAGAGCATGATGATTGTCCTCATTTTAATCTTCTCTTTCTGCCACCCTCCTTCTCACATCTTTTCATGTAGATATTTTTCATGTAGATATTCCCAGTCTCCAGCTCTGCCTCTTGTCATTTTGCTCTTAATTTACTCTATTAAATTACAGCTGTTGCTACTCAACAACATTGTCTCCCCACGACTCTCCTTTTTTTGGTTCCTCACACCTGTTGCCACAATACGTTCCTTTGGGGGATCTTCTCTGATATGAAAAGCTTCTTAATTCCTATGGTATGAAATTTTCTGCTTCTGTTTTCCCTGTGAAACCCAGCTCCTTCTCAGAATATTTTTATTACTTTGATCCTCCCATTGATGATACATATTCCCATCCAGAATTGCTTGTGTACTATGCTTTCCTGATTAAATTACAAGCTCATTAGGATTGGCAGGTTATTTGGTTATGCATTATATAAAATACCACATGTATCTAATATTTGATTTGGATTTCACCCTCGTTTTCCCATCACAATTTGGCTAGCTATGCCTGCTTGATCTGATTTACTAATAACTGTTATTGCCACAATATAGAGTTACCAGAACAAAAGCACCTTTTTTTTTTTTTTTAGACAGATGTGATCTTTTGGAGGAATTGTCATCTGTCTGTAAGACCTCAGATGAACCTTCTCTTTGCACAGGGGGAAACCTGAACTGTTCTAATCCTTACAAGTCAATTATCATCTAAACTGCTCATTTCCTGCTGCAATTCAACATTCATAAAAGCTGAATGGGGTATGCATTTTTAATGTTATGGCAGGAACCATAAATATTGTTGGCCTTGTTTGCCAGAATCTTAATACAATAATGACTATAAAGCTGCAGGAAGGAAAAATATCTAAGATGCACTGATTCAGTTTCATAACCCAATAATTCTGACAACCTTTTCAAATGATTAAATAGGCTTGGAGAAATCCAGGCCCTGAAGTATTATCTCAATTTGTGAAACCCTAAATGTTTTGTTTTGTTTAGGTTTTCTTTCTTTCTTTCTTCTTTTAAATAATGCAGGAGCAGGTGCTGGCATTTCAGTTCGACTAATTAGTTTCTAATTTACTGTAAACATCTTAGAATTCCATGAACACGTCTCAGCGGTATCTGAGAGGAAACAATCTACCGGTTCGATAAATCTTTCCTGAAATACTGCTGAGAATTGACTACATGAAGTGTATGGCCTTACTTAATATATCTGATTTTTTTAGAACACACTGAAAAGCGAGATAACAGTTCCAGGCTTTCCCTGATATTATCATTATCTGTGTAGATGTACTCTGTAGGAACTTTGTATTAATGACACCATTGTTTTAGTTTTAAAAGCAGTGCAATATTGCCTTATATTTCAATGGACTACTGGAATTCTTCCAGACATTAAATGTGTTTGTAGTGATATCACCACAGGAATCTTGAACAATGCTTTGCAGTACTTCTGCATGCATATGATTTGTGTATCTAATTTGGTGATCAACATGTAGAAGTAAGTATTGCAATGTATCTTTTATTTTTAGGTTATTGCCATCATAAAATGGTTGTGTTTACAATGAGAAAATTTAGCTGTAACCATTCATTAAAATAAACCAGGAAATCTATATAAATAGATCCATTTAAAAAATGTTATGAACATGTTAAATACATCAAAATTTAGTTTTGAGGTTTTTCAAGCTAACTAAAATTGGAAACAATACTGACTTGAATTTCCATATTAGTACTTTTTAATCACATGTTGATTATAATAAAACATTTTAAAACCATCCTGTCTGCTTCTGTTTTTTCATCATTAATTATTAATTATCTTTAAACTAAGATAAAAGGCACTCTAAAGATACAGAAGGGTACTAAAAGACACATGCTTATTTTTTCTGACTTCATTGAAAACCAGAGACAGTTGTCTTAGACAGGTAAGTGGGAGGATTTACATTTCACTGTTTGGTTGGAGCCCTAACTTACCTCTTGGCATGTTAACGTTGCTTTAGGAACGTGTGGGAGCAGCCTGGCTGACCCAGCACTGGTGACACTGAAATCCCTTTCAGTATTGCTACACTTACAATCCTGTTGGTACCCATGCCAGTGTATGCATCTTCCCTTTCTCACGTGGTCGTCAGCATTATTTGTGTTGGTTCAACTTTTGTGGCACTGTGCAATGGACTGAATAAGGAATTGGCTGAAGCTAAACATCTTTTGTTGCTGTTGTTGCAGAGCTATTTCTGGTATTTTTCATGTTCTGGAACCAGAAAGAATTTTCCCAGGGGAGTCGAGAAGGTGATGATGAGACAGAAATGAGCTACTTAAAGCTTCAGTGTCACCAGAGGAAGTGCATTTATAACTGTACTTTCAGAGAGGACAGAAATAGACATGCAGAGTTCTGCTGCAATCTTGGCAGGGCCTATTAATACTGGAACATACCAGGATTTTGGTAAAGTATTGCTTCTTGAACTTCAGAGATACTAACTGTTCATCATATTTGAGGAATTCACTCTTTTAAGACTGACATTTTTCCGATATGCAATTTCCTTAACTTTTCATGGAATACTATGTGGGGAAAAGTGAATGTTGGTCTAAGTGCTTAGTGTGTGTTTTTACCCACACACACATGTTTCATAGTTTGTTCTCCTAATTAGTGTAGGAAATTTAAAAGTACTTACCACAGGTTATGTGGGTGGCTAAAATGTTGATACCAGCTGGAAAGGAAAAATGAATAGGAAACTCTGAGGCTAATAGTACTATTTCCTATGTTTTTATGCAGGTTTTTTCATCCCTACACTCATTTGATACTTAATTTCTTTAAATAAACTATGTTTTGCTAAGTAGGAGAAAATTAACATTATCATTACAGGAATGTGTGTTGAGAAAAATAAACCAGCTGAGGGGTTAGAATCTGTTTGGAAGAGGGCTGAGAAAAAAACCAAAACACAAACCCAAACAAACCACTTATGTTTATGTGCAGGAGAAAAACGTTAACTGAAAATGTTATTGATATACAGAGAGGTAAAACAAATTGGTCTGGAATAGGAAATGATGTAATTGCTACCCTAAAGTTCCTGGGCTTTACACACAGACTGATCAAACCCTCAAGCCATTTCAGCTGGGTTTCCAGTTGCCCCGGAGCAGGAGCTGCTACACAGTGCAGTGCCCACGTCCTCGTGCCAGCAAAGGGAGCCTCAGCTCTCTGGCTGAAAAAACTTTTGCTCGTGGGATGGCTTGTATCCTTGTTTCAAGGTTTTCTTACCAGATAATCCCCTGTCCTATACCCTCATATAAATTAGTTTAGCTGTATTTAACAATGCTAATTGTATTAAACTAAGTGATGTGTGTTCTCAGTGCATATTCCAGGTTAAAGGAGGAGCCTCTGTCCTGCTTCACAAGGCTTAAACTTCCTCTCTGCTTTGTCACAAGAACGAGAAAACAACACCTCCCCTGCAAAGCTTAATCACATAGATGCAACTGTTTATAAGAGGATGTTTTTTCCCCTACAGTTATGATATTTTCGAGATTTTGTTTTTAATATCCAGCCAAATTCCCTGAGCTGTTTCCAAACTGAGCTGAACTGTCATCCAAATAGCCTCAGGGAAGTTTATGACTACGTATCTTTATACTGGAAAAATGCAAGTCTTTGGTTTTGAAAGGAGGCAAGATTTTATTTCTCTGCATAAAGGACCAGACCAGGGGGTCAGAAGTTCCAGCTCTTCTTCCTAGCATTACCATGGATGCTAGGAAGTAATGATGTTTTTTGTACAAATCTGAGTCAGAAGGAGTGGCACAATCAGCCTGGGTAATGTTGAACAAGTTACTGAACAGTGCCTGCTTTTCTGTTTGTGAACCTGGGACAACTAAACCTCATTTTAGGGCCAGTAACAAGCTATTCATTAGCATTTACAGAGCTACTTCTTGTTCTCATAAGGAAGATTTTATTGACATAAAATGATACTGTGATTCTCCTAATGTCCCTTTTTGTTTCTTATACCCAATTTTCTTCTTTTTGTAGCCAGGGAGTGGAGGATTCTGGAGTGTGATAGACAAGTTATATCTTTATGGAGAAAATAGGAGGGCCTGAGTTTAGGCAAGCCGATTCTTACATGCACCTTAATAAAGCTGCCCTGGAAAAAGAGGGCTTTGCAGCACGGAGATCTAACATAGCCATTTAGCAGAATGCTGATGGATTGATTTGGTGCCTGAGACTTAGCTTCTGTATCTGACTGCAGCATTTTTTTTTTTTTTTTTGTGGTGCTGGTTGTCATTCTCTCCACACGACTAGCTTTTGGCTACATGTACCTCTGTTATTAAGTCTTCAAGTTATGGCTTGATGGCAGTGGACAGAACAATTCCTTAGCAGAAAATTCTTAGCAAATGCAGAAGTGGCTGCTCAGTGAAGCATTGTAATTAAAGAAGTGATGGAATACAATCTACTAAATTACTTCAGTCTGTCAAGGTGGTAAGGCAAATGCTGGTGCAGAGTAATAATCTGAGCAGTAAACTCATGAAATACCTATTCTTTGTTCTGACATGGATCGTTTAAATATCTTTTTCTCCTAATTCAGTAGCTAGAGAGAATCCCATAAGTAATCTGAGTAAACGTAAAAATGTTTATTTAATATAGAACTATTGGAGCCTTTTACAGGAAGCAGCAATTGATAGTTGTTCATAAAGTACTCAGTATGCATTCCTAATTATGATGATTACTAGTAATGGGATACAGTGTTAACCCTAACACACTGAGTTTTGTGGTATGAATGTGGGAGGCATGTGTGTTCAAATATTAAAGATTTTTATTACACTGGGGTCAGTGGGCATTGTTTTTGTGTTTGTTTGTTTGTTTGTTTCTTTTACTTTCTAATGTATTATTTTCCTAAAAGTATCTAGATGTATGCTATCAGTTCATTCATCATTCACAAAGCTATAACTTTATTACTGTTTTTTTGATAATTATGTATTTTTCTGTACCAGGGCACATTGGAGGAAGAAATTAAATCTTTTAGGCTTAATTTTCATGCAAGTTTGTTCAAACACTGTCCATACTCATTTCTGATATATTCAATATAGCAGAAGTTAATGAGCACAGAGTGATCCGAGTGATTGGATCAGAATCTCTGCCATTCATAACTATGAATGTGTACTGGAGATTTTTTAATCTGTTTTAAACTGATGGTGAGTGTTGACGAGAACAGAGGAAACTACTTCTCCCTCAGGACATCCATTTGATGTTCTATATGTTTCTGTATATTTGAACTTCTGGGCATTGCATTTTCATCTTTTAATACTATTTAAAGTTAAAGCTTTTAGCACTTCTCCCATATTATTAAGGAGTCTGTTATCCTCTTGGGTGCCATGTAGGTTTGAAAGCAGAACAACTATTTAATGAACTGATGAAGTCTTGGCTCCCTTTCATTTTTGAGACCTCCTGGAACTGTGGCAAGGTTTCATCTGTCTCATATTTATGTCTAAAAACTAGTCATCTGATTCATATCCTAGGTTACCCTCACAGTAAAAGCTACAGAACCCTCCAAAAGGTGAGTCACCTTATTTTAAGAGCAGAAGTGGAATTAATCTGTTTGGTTGCCTGTAAATGTTCACACAGAAAGAGGCAGTTCTAGGGCAAGATTCATCTCTCTTAAAGTAGACATCTAAAACAAATCAAATGAATCCACATTAGGAGGGAAGTCTGTCCTAGCACAAGAAAAAATGACTGTGTCTTGGCATTGGCTGTCTGGGGGCTTAGATGATTAACCTAGATTAGAAATCTAGCTTTGAGACACATTAAGTTGATTGATACTTGTAACACAGACTGGCTGTAAACAACCAGCTCCGCATAATGTGTTAACTGGTTGGCATAAAAAAAATAGAAGTCCATAGACTTCAAAAGGATTCTGAATTTACAGTGGTGCCAACTCTTTCATTGGCATAAATCAATGCAGCTTCACAGAACTGAAAATGACTGTGCTGGTTAATAACTGCTGAGAGGTTGACTTAGTAAGTGGATCGCACATTTTGCTTAAACTATTTAAAAAAAGCTTAGAATATGCTTGCTGTGTCATCTAACCAACCATTCTCTAACACAATTATCTAAATTCTGAAAATTTTGAGCCGTATCTCTAACATCATCAAATAGTCCTTGAAATCTGTAAATGCATACTGATTTAATTAACTTTACAGTAAGGTGTAAAATACCGTGTAGACGGATACTCAGATTCAGGAGTTCTGGAATTAGCACAGACTACTACTTCCTTTCTTTTATTGAAACCCACAGTATTCTGCACATTGGTCCTTGTGTAGCTGATAAAGGCAACATGAGCCATATGTTTAGCAAGGACCTCTACTAACATATGACACTAACATATGTCCATGTTCACTATTTTCTCCCTTCCTTCGTACTATTATTTCTTCTTTTTTCCCCCCAGGTTTTCCTGAGATGGACCTTTGTGAGGCTGGCTGCCTCCAGAGAAGATGCTGTCTTCCAACAAAAGGTAACTAGAAAAACAGGCAACATATTACTGTCATTTCAGTTTAGGCTCCCTAATTTATTTCTGGTGTGTTCTGGGGAGATGTTCACAGGCACCTTTTGGCTCATTTGTGGTAAATTCAACACACACAGGGCACACCAGTCTCCCTGTACATGCACAGACCACCTGTGTGGTGTGTACTCACTATGTCTGAGACCACAGAATCCTCGCATATCCTACAAAGCTCACATGCACATGAACAGTGAATATAATTCTGAAATTCCTGGGGGTCTGGCAGTACAGTCAGACTCACTCCTCTGACTATGCTGCCCCACAGTCTCAAAAACCCAAGCCTCAGATGCAAGTGTACATTTGCCACATCATATGGCAATTCTCTATCCTACCTCCTGGTAATTCCAGTGAAACCTTACCAAGTTCAGTTAAAGCCTTCCTTCTGGATTTCAGCGTTACAAAAATGGTCCCCAATAGTGCCCTTTTCCTTTCAGTTTTTGGCTGACAACTGCTTCTCACCTTGCTGTAATTACCTTTTATCATGCCCCATTCATTTGAAAGCCGTCTGAAGTTTTGTTTAGGATGCATCGAAGCTACTCTTCCCTTGAGCAATAAATGAAGAACATAATATTAAACCTGTAATCTAATCGTACAGTGCCTGCATTTTTCTTTTGTTTGAAGAGCAGAACATACTGATATTTACCCTGGGAACAAGTTTTCTGGAACTGCCTCTGATGAACTGACAGTTACAGCATCTCTACTAAGGACAATTCTACCATGGAGCAAGAGAACTGAAATGAGGATCTTTAGGCAAAACTTATTTTTAGACGTCTCTGTTATACTCAGTTAGGACCTGTATCGTGCCAGACCTGTTTCCTTTCATTCTATAGCATAATAAACTTGTCTTTATCTTGCATTTTAAATAACAGAGCCTGACTATATTCTGGGTTTTCCCTTTAAAAATTGGATAAATTCATTTATACAAAGAAAAGTGTTCACTGTTGTTGCTTTTGAGGTGTGTGGGACTCAATTCAGCTTACATTAAATTGAATAAAGGACATTCAAACATAAGCACAACTAGTGCCTTAAAATATTAGGATACAACATGCTTGTCTACTTTATTCCAAGTGACATTGTTCATGACAGAAGTGCTATACCTTAGGCCGTATTTTATTTTATTTTATTTTTAATTGTGTTAGCAGAAATCATGACAGTATATTAAAAACTGGGTGGTTTTTTGTGGTTTTGTTTTTTTTTTAATTTGGATAATGTATATCTTGAAACATACTGTGCAGTGACAAATATGGACAACATACACATATGTGCCAAGCAGAGAAAGCTTCACAGGGTATGCAGAAAAATTTGGTACACTGTTTTTTAGTAAGATAAATCTTTTCATATTACATCATTATATATTCTTCCATATGTTTAAAAATATTTTCATGTACAAAATGGTCACAAATAATTCAGCTTCCTAGTTGTAAAATGGTAATATAAGTTTTATTTATATTTTAAATGTAGGAATTATTTAATTTAAAGGAAAGATTAATCTTGTAATTTGTATTTGCCGCTGATGTCTTTACTAGTCAACATTGATATATTTGTTAATAACATCTTTTCTTTGAATCTATTTGAACATAAAATTGTTCATTCAGACCAGCTTCATGTAATTTAGCAACCTGCATCATGTTCAGTCCTATGAAAGCTCCCAGACAGCCACATAAAAATATAACAGATCATGTACAGGGTGAACACCTCTGCTATTGCACTACTGACAACAAAAAGTTATGACATACTTTTCACTGCAATAGTATTAGTAATGACCCGAAGGAGATACATTCTCTGTCAACACACTATGAAGTCTAGTGAAATGTCATTAAGATGGGCAGTGGTCTGACTGCTATCTAGACAGCTACACAAGCATATATGCTACTTAAGTGATGAAAAAGTTAAACTAAAGCTTTAAGTAGTATATAACAATATCCAGTATTTCTGCAGGATAAAATATGGCCAGTGATGTAGGATCCATGCCATCTCTTGACACATAAATAAACTTTGTCCCTTATAAATTATCCATATCTTTTCTTTGAAATGAGATGAAGGATCCTG
This sequence comes from Falco peregrinus, assembly GCF_023634155.1. Lineage (NCBI taxonomy): Eukaryota > Metazoa > Chordata > Aves > Falconiformes > Falconidae > Falco > Falco peregrinus. Next base: position 7,648,949 of record NC_073726.1, on the reverse strand, counting down.
GTTATGAAGCAGCCCTTTCCCCATCTTTGCACTGTTGTTCTCACTATGCAAAGATACAGTCAAAAAATTTCCTCTTTAATTGCTTTGTCTATGGAGAGAAAAAAAACTTGCTATACAGAGGGCAAAGCTTGTTCAGCTGTAACTGTTCTCTACTGCCTTCTCCTATGGGCACCCAAATTCTTCAGGGAAGGAACTCATGCATGCTAGGAATAATCTACCTTGATTTTCCTAAGCACACATGAAGTTACCCTTACTATCAAATGCAGATTTATACCAAGTGCATAACATTAACACCTGCTGAATGCACTTCATATTGCACAAGAATGCTCCTGCAGGCAAGTCCCAAGCACATAAAAGGACGCAACAGGTGGAGATGACATGCCAGTGAGGGAACAGAAGGCAATAAAAAAAGCAGCATTGGTCAGAACAATAAATAATTGTCACTATACACCATCTGCAGAAAGAGTATCAAGAAATCTGCAGTTGTAATACCAAAGCAGAGTGTTTGTCTCATATATATGTTGTTCCTAGTCACTCAATATCATCTGCAAACTTGGACATCCTTCCCTGTAAACAGGAAAGTTAGGGTACAATTTTAGGTTTTGTGCATTGACAATGTAGCCCATCTCTCACTCTCAGTGGTGTGTATTTCTGTCTGATCACTGAATCTCTGAACACAAAAAATCCCACAGAGATATTACACTTGTGTGAAGTGAGGAGATGTAATTTTACTTTCATTCATTAACTCATGAAATAAGGATGGAATGGTATTTTTTTAAATTTTTTTCCCCTGTGTGGCCTGGATTTTGTTGCTAAATTGGAACAGCTTGTGCTTAAATCATATAGTTCACAAAATTAAACAGGGCAGCTGATCATGTTCTATGTAAAGCTAAGCGCTATAATTAAAAAAGTTAAGCTGTCAAGCTTTATCTGAAGTACAACAATAACGAGACTGAATGAAGAAGAAATTTACTGAACTCTGATCACCCAAGGATGGTGTTCAGCTGAGCTTGGGAGCTATGTCCGTTAGGGTGATAGTTTGAATAACTGGAATATTTACTCAGACCTCACTGATGACCCATCAAGTAAATATCCACCTTGACAGGTGAGGTATTGTCTGATTTCTTAGGGATGAATGTAGTGAGAGCACTGACGGTACTTGAAGCTCCTCAGTCTTCCCTGGTTCACACACACCAGAATAAAATTAAATCCTTTACCACTGAGGTCACCTCTGGTGTCACTGAAGACACGTGCAAGAGTTCACAACATTAAGTACCTAAAATATTAATTTTAACCTTGGTTAAGCTATTGGGCCTAAATTGCTGAGTTTATCCTGAAACACCTGTGAACTGTGGCCCACACGGAGATGCATCTCTGATGCAAGGAAGCATCTGGAAGAGTAAGAGCAATGTCTGTATTTATCTTGTCATCGAACCACTTCAAGGAGAATGCACAAGACAAAAATGGCATTAGCAACAGACTTGGGGAATTGCACCCCATGTAGCATAGGAAAAGGTCCTGCCTATGACATTAGAGGCAGAAGCACTTGTGACATACAATGGCTTCTCAGTTTCCTCCTCACCAGGAAATCCATAGGTCAGGAATATCTTTTTAAAAATGTTTCAAAATTATGAATGTTTAAGGAAACTGTCCTTTGAAGCCCTTTTTCTTTTCAGTAATTTGAATTAAGTGTTCCTGAGGTGCTGATCATGGCAAAGTCTGGTCATTATGGTCTTTAAGTTTCCCAGTGCTTTCATTTCAAAATTTAAAAATGCATTTAAAATTACTTAATACTGTGAAAACCTACAAAATATAGATACATGACATTGTGTAAGCATCCTATAACTACCTGGGCCTTTTAGAATTCAAATTTTACAATTTTTTTTTAACGGAAGCAGCTGCTCATTATAATACCGCAAGCACTGCGTGACATCAGGAGAGAAATTATTTGCTTTTTTTAAAATTTATTTTCCATTCCCTGCATTATTTGCTTTGTAATTAAACTTTTTTCCTGCAACTGAATACAACTTATGGCTTGAAAATTTTCAGTGTGGTAGCCTACTAAAAAAACAGTAAAGTTTTTTAGAGTTTGCAAAAGATTCAAATGGTACTAATTTGCAAACATATCATTTTATATATATATTGAGCTTTTAGAACTGGAACTGTAATACTATAGAGACCTTAAATATGGCAGGTTTTCTGAATACTGAGAAGAGGCTAAGTGAAAGACATTGTTTTCACTTTAAAAATGGATCCGACATCATCAGCTACATATGCTCTCTTTTTCAAGAGAAATGAATAGGCATGGAGTTGCACATCTCAAGCACAAATCCTAACTGGACATCAGCATCCCTGGGATAAGTGTTTGTGCAGACTGTTTCCATATAAGAACTCCTTTTCTGAGGTAAGGTTTCAGTAAGAAATGTGCAGTCTTGCACAGATAAGAATCTTACTGCTGATAGCCATCCACAAGCCCATACTTGTAAAGGCGGGAGGCAGGACAATAGCCTTGGCTCTGCACCTATTTATCAGAAAATCTGTTCTGACAGCAGCTGAGAAGGTAGAGTTTCTGGGATAATTATGTATCACTAAGGTTGCGGGTGGTGAGGAAGCCAAGTCCTGTTATTCATTCTCAGTCATGGGAGATTTTGTTCTCTGTGTTTAGCCCTTCTCAAGAAACTTTTCCGTTTTAGTCTTGTACAGCGAGAGCTGATATATTAACTTGACCCTGTCCCTAAGAAAGCTGTTGTCTATCCCATTGCTGTGAACTGTCTGAACCATGACTTCAGTACGGTGCAGTCACGGAGAATATAACTTCATTATATTTAGACACCTTGCCAAGCAAACATCCAAGCTATCACTTTTTCTTTTTTGTTTTGAGAAAAGGCATCCCTTTTTTGAGACTATAAGATAATTGTGTAATGAGAAATAAAACCTTTGTTTTTGTGTGCAATTTTAACATGTAAGGCAATTTGTGTATAATTTCATCCCTCTGCATGCTAGGTTACCAATTTTAAATTCCATTTACACATTTAATTTTCCAATCCCCACCTTTTTCTTTATAATCTTGTTCAGTTTTTTAAGCTGTTATTGCAAATCAAGCTTTTAAAAACATAAATTATCAGACACAATTGCTTTCAACCACATTATCAGCAAATGGCTAGAGTGCAATCAAACTAAGTGCTCCTTCCTGTTGTCTTTTACACACACGCGCGCACACACCCTGCAGATGAAATCACACTCAAATGCACTCAGCTAAAGCAGCTGATAAACCCTTTTTTCTGCTTTTCCCATGTGGCAAGCAAAGGGAAAAATCACACCCCTGTGCAGTGGTACCATCACTTCCCTTGTGCCACTTGCTTTCCTTTGCATGACTGGGCTGTCAGTCCCACTCAGGGGACTGAACACCGCTTTAGAGGGGTCACGTTTCTCTCCCACAGCAGCTGCTGTGCTTTCCCCCTTTCACTCTGTATCCAGTGGTCCTTTCATGAGTAAAGGATGTCAGGCACCCGAGAGCCCTTGGCCATACCAGGAGGTAAGAACGGACACAAATCAAAGGACTTGGCATCTCGGAGCACAATACCAGGGTCTCGCATGCAGGACACCTCCAGGCAATGCCGAGAGATGTTAAATGATGTTTGACCATGAGGCTCATTTTCTGTGTAGTATCATTGTGACAATAGGCTGCTATACCGCAGGAATCTGGAAAAAGCAAAAAAGACAAAGTACTTCTCACCTTATCTGTGAAAAATCCGCACCTGACATGATACTTCAAATCTGACAGAATACTTCAATTTTAAAAGTGGTAATGTTTCAAGAACAGGCTGGCTTTATTCACTGAGATGGGAGCAGTAAAACTCCTGTGGGTATTAGTTCATTCTGTTTCACTGGACGCTGATGATTACAGTTAGGTTTGTATCAGACAAATGGTTTGTAACCATTTGTAATGATCTCAGCCCAGTATGATTCTCAATGGTGGTGCTGATCTGATCCCTAGGGAAGTCCGTAGTTAAAGGGACTGGGATAGGATGGTTACATCCACAGAGTTACTTAAGCATGCTCTACTAAATATTGCAATGCTTAACCCCCAACATAGCTCTTTCTGTTTAAATCCACAATAGATGCTTGTCACAGCACTCTCCAAACTATCAAGCTGCAACAAAGTCTTTTACCATCTCATACCAGCATACTCTTCATACCAGTGCCTCTGCTGCCTTCTCCTTGTCTCTCGCCATCCCAGGTGTGCATTCTCTCTCTGCTTCTTTCTCCCCTCTCTTCCTCAGCCACTCCCTCTTCACTGGTTACCCAACCCCTTAACAGAACCAGCCACAGCTGCACCTTATCTACATCGGCCAACCCGCCACCCCTGAAGCCAAACCACAGCTGTATATTATCAATGCTAATTAACCCAGCTTCATTCCTCTACAGATGCTCATGTTTCTCACATGAGACATCCTTTTTATTAATTCCTGGTGATCTGGGGTAAACTTTTCTTACTACCATGTCTGTGTTATCCGTTTAATCTCTCCACTCTCTGTAAAACCAAAGCTGATGACTCTTTGTGAGGGTGATCTGGATCCTTTTCTTAGAAGCTGCATTCATCCTCTCCTGCAGAAATTTTTCCATCTTTGATCTTCTGTCCTTATCCAGAACGTGGACATGTTGTGTCTCCTCTTCCAGCACCTCCTTTTTGCTTTTCAGGCACTTCTCTTTGTCTTTCCTGCTCCTGTACTTCCTCTAAAAGTCACAGATGAAATTATGTTTGTTGTCTTGTCTACATTCTCTGTTTGCCACTCTAACCCTATCCAGTTTAAATCTTCAACTGTCTTCTAGTTCCTCGTTAGTTTTCAGATGCTCACTTATTTCTGCCTTTCTCCATGAGTACATCTCCCTTTAGCCTTGCCCATTTTTGAGACTGTATGACACTTGACCACAGTTGTTTCTCCAAGTACAGCTTAATCTTTACAATTTTGCCTCTAAGATAATGCGTGACTCCGGTGTCAGGAACTGAGAGGCGTGAGGTGATATTTAGAATTGATGTTTGCAGTCTGGCTGTAGATCCTTTGTGCTGATGTATCTTGTATGGAAATGACAGTTCAAGGTACATCTGAAGTGCTTCTCAATCAGAATGAACTTGCTTCCCTTGTTTTCCTGGGGAAATTTTTGCTTACTGATGTGGTAAGAAAAGGTTGCTTACAGATACAGTAAGCAAAGCAGTACAACAGTTCAATGCTTTCAAATGCAAATTCATAGTGCCTGCAATGATGAAATTTTCCCAAATTTTTTAAAAAAATTCCTGCTTTATTTCTTTTGCCAGTGTAGAACCTTTTATTTCTTTGCCCTTACACTTTCTGATACCTATGCCATTATTCTTTTAGCAGATAATTAATTTCATTTCACAGGGTCAATAGAAGTATTTTTATAATTTATAATAGAATTATTTTCAATTCACAGATAGGTTTACACCACCTGGGTTGTGTTTGCTGACATGTATCCAGTTTCTCAAAGAAACAGCTCAAAAAAAAGCAGTAAAAACTGTGGAACAAATCTTCAACTGATACATCCTGTCATTATTTCACTGAATTGAAATCAGTCTGAAGGAATCTAAATTCATGACTTTATTTCCATTCTTTAGTTAGCAACACGGATGACTGGACTTGCCAGATGCTGTGCAAGGAAGATAACTGTGTAATATTCAAAATGTTGAGTCCCATGTTGATGCCCAGTCACAAGCTGAAGCTTTGCATCTGTTCAATGGCCTTATAGGAATTCAAGCCGCGTTGCCAAAAATGACTCAAAAAAGTTAGGCTTTATCCGTTTTTATTGGGGGACTGTAAATGCATGTATGCCATGATCTTGCTTGAGCCTGTATACACTATGGGTTTTCTGGCAGTGGTTCCTGTCTGAAAGCAGTTATTTGAGAGCATCCATGTTATGGAAGCATGCAGAAAACGTGACTTTATGCTACTTTATTTAAACTGGGCCTATGGAAAGAGCAAGTCTGTACTAATCAGTCTATGCAAACGGGTACAACGAAATGTTGTAGAAAAATGTGTGGCCTTTTCTTGATAAGGTGGCCTGGGTAAGCAGAATAGGTGGCAAAACTCCGCACGTGTGTGTGAGGAGCATCCCAAACTGCTTGTTCTGGTAAGGGCTTTGCACCAAAACTGATAATGCCAAAAGGAAGCAAACAAATATAAAATTTTCTTAAGCTGACCATTAGTAGAATTAAATAGTAACCAGGACCAGCAATAAAATTCTGAAAGTCACCTTGAAGAGCAATGTAGGAGAAACAGGATGTTCTATACCGGGAGGAGAGACCCTGGGAGGAGGGGGGAGCGGAGGAGGCGAGGCACCGCCGGGGCTGCCTCACCACAAGGGTGGCAGGGGGTACCTTTTGTGTTGCTGATACTTACCCTGAATGAATAGTTCTCAGATTGCTGGTTAATTACATCATTAATAAATCAATAAACTGCTTCCATCCTGATTTTGGTTCAACCGCATGAGTTAAGCAGTTTTTCCCCATGACAGAGTACCAGTTATCCTATAGCAACAATTCAACAGTGTCTTTGATGCTGGAAAAACTGATCGTTATACCTATAGATTGGACTTGCTGCATCGGTATGTCAGTGACTGGACACCAAGTCTGTTTTAAACACTTCTGGCAAGTCCATCTCTGTGATCAAACAAGTGCAGCTCAGTGTAAAAACACACCGCTAGCTTTCTGTTCCCCTTCCCCTCACCCAAAGGCCATGAAAGATATCCCGATTTCCCTGAGCAAACCTGGCCGCGGAATATCTGCCAACAAAAGACATTTAGCCTGACATTGCAACGAAGATGCAAAATATACAAGAAATAAAGGCAGCAATGCTGAGTGATGCTGGGGTGCCCACATATTTATAGCTGTGAAATGTGCTGGCTAGATGAAAGGCACAAAGGCGGCCAAGTGTACTCTAACAAAATTGCAATGTTGGCAGCTGTGTCCAGGGACAATAGGTACAAGTAAAAGTTCCTCATGTGGAAATCATGGCTCTAGCATCTTGATATTTGCTTTAATTCTTTCCCTGACCATTCTCAGTTTTCTACTGTCTTATCCAACTACCATTTATTTTTTTTAACTCCCTATCTGAAAAGTAGACTACATTTCAGTGCTGTGTCCATTAAAAAGTACACCAACAAATAGTTGCTGATGCTATGTATGCGCACTATGTCGATTCTATGCATTAGCAATTAAAAAATACTCTAAGGGTCTGCAAGAGAACTGATCTGAGGTAAAAAAAACCCTCACATTCCTCTTCGGAGTCTGTTTTTTTCTGAATGCCATTTGACATACATTATGCAGTTTGTAGCTAAAAATTTTTGTATGAAAATTTAGATATGTTCTTAATTCAGAGACTAAAGGAACCATCATATCTGTGGACATCAAAACATGTTATATATAATTCTCTCCATAGAACAAGAAGCATACTATCAGGTTTGTATTAATTTCCTATTCTACCCTTGAGCTGTGAACATGCCCTATTCTTCTGCTTGTGCCACTCACATCTTTTCTTCCTTTAAACTGCATTGTATCAGGTTTTACTTACTTTCTTGTTGTTGTTGTTCCCCACGCCACTCCCCACCCCCCCGAATCTTCTACTTTCTTTCTTTTTCCTTTTCTTCTACTATTAATTCTATTTCTCAACTTAGTGTCCCAGCTGAGGAGCCTTGTAAAATCATTCCATAAATGTTATATCTGGACTGTGGGGGCTGTATACCCAATGCTGGAATCTGTCAGCCATGCCATAAATATAGCATGTGATTGAATAGTGAGTCTCCTTGCGACTCTAAGCTGAAGATGTCAAAAGTTTAGATGGATTCCAAAACCAATATGACAAATGAATGGACACTCCCCCCCCCCTCCAAAAAAAAAACCCAAATACAAAAAACCCCAAACATCAAATACTGTTGAACAGAAGAGTATTTTATTTGGTTCAGGAACTCCCTAAAATGCAGGTTGTGGGAAGCTGAGAGACTTTAGCATGAAATATATCGTTGAATGCCTGCCCATTTCTTATACTGCTCCTTAAGCATCCACTACTGAACATGAGATACTGGGCTAACTGAATGCTTGTCCTGTTATCGAATGGCTGTTCTTACATAATACCACAATGGGCTGTGAAGACCTTGGAATATGAACTGTCTTTTATGTTGTTGTCAAGCTGAGAATTCATCCCTAACTGGAGTCCCATCAAGAATGAAATCTCTTGATACAAATATGATGGGTTTCTTTCTTCTTTTGCTTCATGTTGGCTGATCTTCCCTAGAACACAGCCCAATTTAGCACAGAAGTGTTTTCTCCTCCTATTGATCCAATTTGTTTGGTTACTGCTTTTTTAAAGAAACAGCTCTAACTCAGGCATAGTCAATTTAAATGTAGGAAGGTCTCAAAAATGTCATGTAAAATATAGTCAGATTCAAGAATAGTAACCAGAGTGAATTAATACCCTTTGCTAAAATTCACATGGAGCCAAATAAGGCTTGTAATAAAACACTAACATTATCTTACCAATGTTGTGTCCATAATTTCAATGTCTTTCACTCTTAAGAGTTTAAGATAAATAGATGGAGATGACATGAATATTGTTTTTCAGAGTTCATGAACTTTTATTCTTTTATTTGGGTACAATAGAAGTTATTCTCCTGAAACTAATAAGTTTTGTCTATATTTACAGCTGTTACAGATCAGAACTTCTTACAAGAGCAATTGAGTTGAAAGTGGGTTTTGTTCCAGAAGCAGCTGCTGAAAGGGCAATGGAGCTTTTGAGGACAGAAAGAGAGAGAAAACCCCTCCAAATTGCCAGTAAAAAAGAAATTAGTAAAATCCTGATAAATAGCAAGTGGACTGACTCCTACCGTGCCATCAATTGAAATGCATTTTAACCCAAAGTCCATGGCCAGTTAAGTTAGTTGACCAATTTTACTTGGAAGGAAAAGGTTACGGTTTGCAAACTATTTGTCTTTCTTTAAGAAATAACTTATCTGTGGAAACCGTATGTTACATATTTCCACCATGAACTGTGAGTCCATTACCCCTCCTTCTCTCCCGCATGCAAAATCTCCATTCTGGATTTCACAGTTTAACAGAAAGAGTTCATTGAAAGGATTAATTTTTTTTCGAATCTTTCAGAAGTTAATTTCTGTAGAATCCAACAGATTAAAGGAATCAGAGCTGAGAGTGAGAGCTTAATGGCAAATGTCAACAGTCCACGTCTCCCTGGCAGGAAAGGCTGACGCTGTAAGCTCACAATCTGAACTGGCTTTTTTCAGCTGAGAGCAACTCTCTGGCAGACGCTTGCTGCAGCTGTAGTTTTATTGACAATAATGATATTTCTGTTTTCAAATGACAGAAAATATGTGTGGTACTTTCAGATTTGTTTCCCTTTGGGTCAGAGGTCTTTTCACGCCTTTCATAAATGATGGAAAAAATACAAATTAACTTGTCTAAAGAAATTAGATCTACAGACTATGTTCAATGTTTGAGTAACAAGTTTATTCTTACCAGAAGTTGCTACTGAAATATTCTACACAAAAATTTTCTGTTTACGGGTAAAATAATTCTGTACTTCTCATTATTTGTTTCATATTTACAGCAGTGTAAATTATCTGTTTGTAACAATAAAGCACAGCTACTATGGTATTTAGCTGTTGTGCCTAATAGTATGACACTGTTAGTGAAATAATATAAATATTACCAGCTGATACAACATAATTTTGGATTGCCAAATAACAACATAAACATGTAATTTCCTTGACGGGGAAAAAAAAAGAAAATATGCTATCATATCACTCTAGAGAGTGGGGTTTGAAGCTTAGGTAAATTAGACAACTTAATTTTGTGAGGCAGGAGTTAATCGAGATCCTGTAGTGTAGAATCTAATGTCTGAAATCCAAGAATATGCATACATCACTCCATCTATTCATCCACCCAGCCCCTCAGCCACCCATCCATTTGTTTCCTTTTTTCTTTATAGGATAATAAATAGTGTCTGATTCACAAAAATATGGAAAGAAATTAAATTAGAGAAAAAGAAAAAAAATGAAAGAAGGATGGTAAGAACAGAATGATCTCAAAGACTTTTTAAGTGCACTGGTATTACTTCTTTGCAGGTGTTTGTCTAACCTGTCTCTGGAGTCCTCCTATGGTGGAAGTGCCCATCACCTTCTCAGGCTGTTCTAGTGCTCCATTATTTTTGCTGTTTGAAGATTTTTATAATATCTTTGTTGCAATCTAAGTGAATTATTTCTTTTCTGTTCTTCTATGTGTATTGAAAACTATTGTTCTCAAGTTTGAGCAGCAGCTTACACAGCTGAAGACAGTTAGGATGTCTTCTTTCTGTCTTGTAGGAAGCTTGTTCTAAAAAGAATGTCATAAAGTGACAAACACAGCTACCAAAGATGAAAACTATTCTTAAAAGATAAAAATATGCTAAAGATGAAAATGTTAAAATATTAGAAAGGGAACATATTTTTAAAATCTGTTCAATCACAGTGGTCTATAATGACAGTGAAAATCATCTGAACTATTTATAGGTGCCACTACTACACTAAAATGCAAAACATCTAGACTTTCCAGACAGCTGAATAATAAAGATAATCCCCAAGCCTTTACAGTTGCAAAGAGTTTGAATACTTACGGTGTTCATCATTGTAAATGAGGAGCAGTATTTTTAAAGAAATTTTAAAATGACAGACTCCTACGGGAATGAATTTAGGCTCAGTTGCATTGTCTGAGGAACATTCCTGCTGTGGCTAAATTTTAGTGACCATTATAATAATAGCTTTATTTATATGATTGTTATTAATTTAATATTTTAATACATAACCCTATTATTATGACAGACATTTGTGATTTTGAGGTTTGATTTGCATGAATCCCATATAGCATAATTATAGATTTATATCGGGAAAGCTGAGTTCTTAATGTGATTTTATAATATCATATAATGTGCTGAAAGGATTTCTTTGCAGAAATAATTTCCAAATGTTTATACGGGCATGATAAACTGGTATAATAAAAGCAGAAATTTTCTGTGTTCAGATCATAACACCAGTACAAGAAGAACAAATATTTTTGTGGTAGAAAACACAGCCAGCTTGAACTCAGTGTTTCATCTTCCCCAGCTAAATTTGGAGTAGAAATAAAGTCAGACAGAGCTCTCTTACTCAATTTACAAAAATTGGAGAATATTATGGTCCTGAACTTCTAGTTCCTCAGACGTATTTTGGTTTCAGTTGGTGCTGAAACGCTGATCTTCACAGCCTGTGCTGGTTTATGCCCAGTGCAATCTGATACTGAGAATTACTAGAAGGAATCCTTTGATTAGAGTCCCTCAGGTCACAGCTTGTTCCTCTGCAGCACAGCACTCTATTGCTCCTATTCAACTTGGACCGTTTTTCACAGCAGGTCTTGCAGAAGGAACAAACCCACACAAGTTGCAAAGAATAAGCGGACATTTTACCTCTCTGGAGTTTGTGATCATGTTGTAAATGAGACGGAAAAAAGAGGCTGAAAAAAGGTTACAATTTACTGTCAAGAAGTAGCTGAATACAACTGCCTTTGAAACAATAGGAATTATTCTCATTTACCATTAGATGGCATACATACAGTATGAAATACATGATTAAACAGAATTCTGGCGTACTAGGTGAAAGGTTAAGTAATACTTCTGTAGTATAATAGGTGCACACTAAAGTCTTCTAATAATACCTGTTTCCACTCAAAGCTGTTATGTCTAAAGAATCTCAGACTCTCTACATTGAATACTGCCAGATAACAGGCCAAATAAGTCTGTGCTGCTCAAAGTAGCTCAGCGGCTGTTAACACTGCAGCACTGCTCTGCATCCAGCTCCGGCATCCCTCTCTCCCATTTTCCATCTTCAACAAGGATTTGCCATCGCCTTAAGTTCTCTAACAGGCTCACAATATTCTTTCTCTCTCTCTAGTGGGTGTGTGAGAAAAGAAACCACAAAAGATAAATTTCTGTATGAGTAGTCTACAACGAACATGTTACATCAAACCCTAAGTATTTTGCTTCAAAAAAGAAATGCCTGAATTTCTTCTCCTACTGGAATGGAGCTGTTCTTAATTTGTGTACGTGTCATACAAATGTAGCTATTATGGTGAGGTGACCTGCTAACATGAGGAAGATAATGCTCTAAACTGAGTAAGGACTTTATATATATTTGACAGTGATCACATCGTAAGACATATGCAGCCATGGAGTTACGAGAAATTCCTCCTGGCTGGGTCAGAAAGGAGGGGATGCTGTTCAAGGCTGCAGTGGAGAAAAGAACATGCTGCTTGGTACTGGCAGGGCTTGGAAGCATCATCCCTCCTGCTCTGAAAGTCTGTGTGCAGGTAGATTTTCCTGGCACGGTAATCAGCTGTGCTTGGTATGTGGGGCTGAGAAATGGAGGAAACTCAGTGTGGTGCATCAGGTGTGTGAATCTCTTGGTTAAGAAGTGGGAAAGGGAGGAGGTTGATGTGCAGCCTTTCTTAAATACACAGAGACACAATTTAAGTCAGAAGAAGAACTAGTTCATATCAAAACATAGAAGTGACAACTTGTTCAGAAAAAAAGCACTGAATTTGTGGAAGTTTTCTGAGTGTAATAAGAGAAGTTTTGGGCTCATATGCCCAGAGGCTTAGATGTCAGGGATAAAAATAGATATATTCTTTCTCATGATCTTATTCTCTCCTGCTTCTTAGCTGGTGGTCAGATCATCCTGACTCATCAGATAATGTCTTAGTAGCAGATGTCTGAAGCACAGAATGTCATGATGGCTTAAAGTTGTCTCTAAACTAAACTGTTTCTTTGCCTATTTGTGCTGGAAACAAATTTATTGAAAGTTAAGGCAGCATCTCAGCAGATTCCTGTAGAGATGCACACAGCAAACTAACTGAATTACTGATGCTACAGGAAATATACGTGATATATATTTGTGTGTGATATATTGCAGAATGTCAAGCTTTAGTACAGCTTTATTCAGCCCAAAGAAGCTCTTTCAATTTAGAGGACCACGGATCTGAAAAATAAAATCTCCCTTTAATAAAATAACAATACAGTGAAACACATTCTAGACAGGAAAATAAAAAGCTACAATAATCTGGAATTAAAACGTAGGTGTAGTAGGGATGAATAGAGGCCAGACTGACCAGAATGTCTTGTTGCTTATTTTGGAAAGTTTTTTTCCAAACCACCCATCATTTTGCTTGGTTTCTATCACCCAGACAAGGATGTTATTACACACAACCTTGCAGACATTTCTGAGGTCTAGCACCTGAATTTCTGTTTTCCAGCCTGAAAAAGAGGTAAGCACAGCAGGTGTTGCACTTGTTAAGTAATGGAACGAAGGGAATCCTTCTAAGTGTGGGAATACTGGAAAACAGAGGTTGCGGAGGGCTTGCATGAATAAGAAATCTAGAAATATGTTTTTGTAATAGGTCTTTTTGCAGGAAAAAAGTGCTCAGTTCAGGTAGTTCAAGTGAAATCAGTATCAAAGCAATTTATTGATTTACTAATGACATGTAATTAGCCAGTAAGCAGTGGATAGTGCCCATTGGAGCGGCAGCTCTGCCCAGGCCAGGCACGGTTTAGATGCTGGAGGCAGCTTGTGCCAGCGTCAAGTTGTGACTGCTGCTATTTCTGGTAAAAGGTCTCTGCCCCCCATTACAAATGTCCATGCTTCTTTTCAAGTTGACTCCTTCTGGTTTTTAAAAGTCTATTTGTAATTCTCTGGTTACTGTTCAACTAGTTTGACTGGCATTTTCCTCTTTAACATGATCAGTCTGGAGGCAAATGACCTTCTAGACAATTTTGAGCATTTGAATCACTTGTATTGGGTACACTCCGTGTCTTAACAAGTGCTGATATCCAGCCATGTGCCTATCTGCAATCACCCACCACGAAGCTTCTAGCTAGTAGATAATTATGGTATCTTTTAATTAAATATTATGATCAGTGCTCCTTTCAGAGTTACCTTGGACTTTTTGTAGACATATGTAGTGTTTGTTTCTCTTCAGGAAAGTCTTGTCAATCTTCATTAAAAGCTGGGAGTAAAACATTCATAACATGTTTTGTGTTTTGGTTTTTTTTAATTGCTCACATAGACAAGGATGTTCTTACTTACATCATTGCACGTGTTTATATTAAACCAAGTGGAAACTGGAATTTCCATCTCCATCATCAGTTGAGAGAAAAAGGTTGGAAATATGCTTTCTTTTACTTATCCTCCTTTAGGAGCCATAGAGAGAACGGGTGAAGCGAAGATGGGAAAGTTTATTTATTTTCACTTGTCAGCTCCCATCTTGGCAGTACACTGCCTTAGGGCTTGAGGATCTAACGTATGAGGAGCTGAACAGTCCTTGCCCTCTTGAAAGACCTTGGTACTCTATGGTGTGGAAGGATACTGAATACTTAGGTACAGAAGCACACCTGGTAAGCTGCTAAAAAGCTGGGGAGTTTCAGAGCTCCTGCAGCGTGACAGTAAAGTTTTTGTGTTGTAAATTAATTTTGTGATGTGGGAGGAAAATGTCAGTGCTCATTAGTTCTGTTATTTGACAGAACTTGAACCATAATCCTTACGATGTTCATCTCACTCCAGTTACAAATTGTGTTTCCTTGGAGAGGGTAGAGACATTGAGATAAAATGGGAATTTTACATTTGTGTTTCATTACCCAATGAAAAGACAGATGAAATAGATACTGGACTAATACCTGGTCATAGCTGAGCACATAGATGAAAGAGGCTTTGAAAGATGAATGTGAATGGACCATGAGTCTTCACAGGGATGTAAAGTGAGCATCACAAGTAAGCTTTGCATCCCTGAAGCTGTTTCATCGGACAGTAAAATAACTTGAGATTTTAATATGATTGTCCAGAAAATAAGGGACATGGTTAGTCCAGGACAGGGATTCCACTCCATGCTTATTCTGTCCAATCTTCTGTAGCCTTCTGAACTGCAGCAAGCTAAACAAAATGTCTGTCACCTCCAGGACATGGCTGAAGGGTCTCCTCTGAAGCATTCTGGAGACACTACATGTGTTATGGATTCAACAATAATTGAAACTCTTGTGGTTCCTCCTGCTTTTCACTGTGTGCTTAGCATGCTGCCAATGAGGTACCACCTACCCTGCAGGAAGGCAGCCTTCCCTCTCTACTTCCCAGACATATCCTTTCTTTATCAAAATGTCTTATATGTGCACACAAAACCTTCAAAATCCAAATACAACTTGTATGCCTTCTGTCACTATAAGGGTGTCTTTTTCCTGAAGCACCACTACCTTTTAGCTTTGAATACCAGACTGCAGTAACCAAGCAGAAAGAGATCTGAACAGCAACTGAATGGGAAACATTGCCAAAGCAGAGCTCTGGGGATGTGACACCAGTGTTTCTGGAGAGGTACAGTTCAGGTCAGCACTAACCTTTTCAGCCAAGTGTTTTTACAGTGCTGTGGCACACTTAAGATTTACTACCTTTTAGTTGAGATGAAAATCTAATTCCTCTGGAAACATTTTGAAGCACATAATAATAAAATATTTAAACTATCCAAATTCCAACACAATAAATTGCATTTTCCTGCATTAAGCAGATTCCCTGTACAGTTACCCACCTTCCAGTTACCTAATCGCTCTTTCCTTTCTTCCCTAAATTTGTTTTTGGTACTGCTGAATGCTCTTCAGCTTTGTGTTCCCTTCTACCATGGTTTGCTTGTCTACAGTACATGGCACAGTACATGGGATGAATTGTTCTCTAAAGATATAAGAATATATATTATTTCCATCATGCAACTTTTACTTTTTCTTTCAAACAAAATATAATAATCATGATACAGAATGTTCATTTGACATAGCGTGTGGCCAGATTCTGGTGTGTGAATGCCCCTAGTTTAGAAGCATTCAATTTCCTAATTTTCTCTGTCTCCTTAATTTCCTTCTTCTTTCCTTGACCTTCTGGTACACCACTAGCCTTAGTTAGTTTTGCCAATACTAAACACTTGTAACTGAAATGAATGCCGAATGGAGTGCATCATTTAAGTGAACCCATTTATTTTCACATCAGCTCTTTTCCTTGAAGACTCACTGATTAGATTGTATGAATTACACTGATTAAAATACAATCTTCTGTTGTGTTTTCTGCTTTAGGGATACCCACATGCCTTGCTTTTGTGGTACTTAATAGCATCAATGGACCTTCTGGGTAGCTGCTCAAGAAAATGTAATGGATGAGGAGATTCCACTTTCTGTATCAAGTTCACGACGTCAGGATTAATCCCCTCCTTGCAGAAAAATAAGCACTCCCAGCCCATCTTGTATTATCCATTTTAACAGAAAATGCCATATTTTCTAGCTGGCTTCACTTCACTGAAATGTATTTTTTTCTACTTGTGGAAAAAAAGAAAAAGAAACATAATACTTATTTATGGTTGGTATGACCTTACTCTGATCACTGTAATTACAGAAACAGATAAAAGCATACTGAGTTGGTCTGATGTTATTGTGGGCTGCTTTAACACCTCCTGTTACAGTGATCCAAGTCTCTGGTATCCTTATACCCTCAACATCCTGGCCATGCACATTCTCCCTGGGAGAACAAGAATATGGAAAACCACTGCAGCTTACGGTAATCAGGGACAGATTGATGCTGAATCAAACAGGAAAGGACTTTTTCTTTGGAATATGAAAATGTTTTATTTCACTATTGGTTTAAGAACATTCTAATATTACACTTGAGTAAGTCTCCCCACCACTCTAAGCACACTAAGCCAACAGCTTAGACAAGACAGCCACACTTCTGCTGCTTTGAGCAAGGCTATGCTGCAGGTGAAGAGGAGGCTGAGATCCCTCCAGTGTAATGGAGTTGGTTAACAGAATAACGGCTGTCCCAGCAGTTATTCTGAGGTTCATATTACGTGCCTCATGGGTAACTGAGGAACTGATAGACCAGCTAATCCTGGAAGCTATTTCCAGGCACATTAAGGGCAAGAAAATCATCAGAAGCAGTCATCATGGCTTCACCAAGGGGAAGTAATGCTTGAACAACTTGGTAAAATTCTGTGATGAAACAGCTGTCGTAGTAGATGAGGGGAGAGCAGCGGATATTGTCTACCTGGACTTGAGTAAGGCCTTTGACATTGTCTCCCGTAAAGTCCTCATAGAGAAGCTGCTGAGCAGACAGCAAGGTGGCTTGAAAACTGCCTGAATGGCTGGGCCCAGATGGTGGTGATCAGTGTTGCAATGCCTGCTTTGAGGCCAGTAACTAGTGGTTACCCCAGCACTCAATACTGGGTCCAGTCTGGTTTAGCATCTTCAGTGATTTGGGTGATGGGGCAGAACATACCCTCAGCAAGTTTGCTGATGAGACAGGACTGTGAGGGGTGGCTGATACACCAGAGGATCATGCTGCCATCCATAGGGACCTTGGCAGGCTGGATAAATGGACTGGATGGAACCTCATGAAGTTCATTAAGGAGAAGTGCAAAGTCCTGTACGTAGAGAAGAACAACCAACACATGCTTGGGGTCACCCAGATGGGAAACATCTTGGCAGAGAAGAACCTAGGGGCCCTGGTGGACACCAAGTTGTACATGAGCCAGCAATGTGGTCTTCTGGCAAAGAAGACTAAGAATATCTTGGGGTGTATTAGGAAGAATACTGCCTGCAGGTTGAGGGAGTTGATCCTTCCCCTTTACCCAGCACTGGTGAGGCCCACCTAGAGTAGTGTGTCCAGTTCTCTCCTCCCCAGTATGAAACATGAGCATACCGGAGACAACCCAGTGAAGGACCATGATGATCAAGGGGCTAGAGCATCTCTCCTATGCAGACAGGCTGAAAGAGCAGGGTCTGTTCAGCCTAGAGAAAAGAAAGCTTGCGGGGAGGTCTTATCAAAGTACCTAAATATCTGAAGGGAGGGTACACAGAGGACTGAGCAGGGTCTTTTCAGCGGTATCCAGTGACAGGACAACAGACAATGGGCACAAACTGGAACACAGGAGGGTCCATCTGGACATCAGGAAACACTTGTTCACTGTGAGAGTGACAAAGCACAGTCACAGGTTGTCTGGAAAGCTTGTGGACCCTCCGTCCTTGAAGATATTAAAAAAGCTGTCTGGATATGGTCCTGGGAAACTGGCTCTAGGTGGCCCTGCTTGGGCAGAAGGGTTGGACCAGATGACCTCCAGAGGTCCCTGCCAGCCTCAACCATTCTGTGATGATGTGATTCTCTGAAATGAAGCTTCACAGCTTTCATTATGACCTGGTGGCTATAGACAGACCTTGGACTTAAGGTAGCATGTGAATTATCCACTTCTTTTCTTGAACTGAAGAAAAAACAATCAAGTTCAAACAATTATAGACAATCAAGAGTAGTGCAAATATAGTAAAAAAATTCATATTACAAATGTGTTAGAATCTTTTTCTTGTTAAAACCACCAACTCTGTTCAAGTTCTCCAAACCCTGGGGATGCATTCACTTTGCCTCTCTGATACAGTGTCTGACTGTATAGGTGAGATTTTCAAGGTTGAATTTATCCAGCTCTGACTTTCTGCCTTTCAATTTATCTTGTTATGCCTATGTCAGCAAGTCTGAGGAGTCCCTGCTTTTGTCACAGGCTTGTTTTTTTTCTTCCAGTGTAAAATATCTCTACAAAGTAAGTTACTTTCAACCTTTTCTTTTCTGATAACTCCTGAAATCCTCCCTCAGAGAGCTTGATTTTCAGCGGTTGGCTCTTTGTGCATGAACATCTCTTCTCTGAACTCTCTCTGGCTGATTGTACAGCTTTCTTGAGGATTCAAGGGTGAGCACAAGAAATTTTTTCCACTCTGTAATTTCACTTTCAATATCTTTAATGAATGTCAATTGTTTCGTTGGTTTTCTTCTTATCAGAATTTTCAGAACAGTGCCCTGAAAGTTAAAAACAAGTTTGGACATTTATGAATTGAAAATACAAAATTTTTTTCTCCTTTGAATTTATTTTAACAGATGCTTTTGAAATACTATCACTTCCTATGGAATGGAAAACCTGTTTACTTTTTCAAGGCCATTATTCTATCAGATGGGTGCCAATATCTCTCCCTATAAAAATGAAATCTCTTCCCTGCTTTGTAAAGAGGAAATGGGGGAATACCATTTCATCTTCACTAACAAAACATAGAAGAAGAGATAAAAATCTTGTTACATTAATGAAAAAAATATTCACTGCTGAAGAAAAAAAAGGAGGATGGAGATTGTGACAGGTGGGAGGAGAAATAACCTAGCTGTGTTTTTATTAGGAAAATGTGGATTTTCCATTTTAAAGTGACCAGACTATGGACTGCACCACACCAGTTACCAGAGGGCAAGGTGAGGTGCTGCCCTTGCTTCCAGCAGCAAATATCTTCAATAACTGAGAGCAAAGGAGAGCAGTGAATGCCTCCTCAAAGCAGAACACTTGTACTAAGAAATGAGGAGATGGTGAGAAATGATGCTCTGTACAGATGTTTGCCAGAACAATCTTTACCTTTATACATATTGTCATCTTACTGAATATTTGAGATGTGATCCTCCTCTAGTCTTGACCAGTCTTGCTGGTAGAGCAGAGCTGAATGCACCGCACAGCACAGTCTGCATGCAGAGAAAGGAATGGGGTGGTGAGAAATCGTGTGGCCTTGACACATCTCCACCTCTTCCAAGGGCTACCCAGATGGCTTGCAGCGGGCCCTGGCATCACTGAGCTCCAGTGTGTGCTGGCTGGAAGAACCTCCTGGATTCTTTCTTTTACAAAGCGCCAAGACAAATGTCAGAAACACATAAGCCCTACAAGAGCAATATATTAGCACAAGCAAATTATAAAGCAGAAAAGGTGTCATGCTCTAGTGGTTCAAGCAGGAACTGGCAGTGGAGCTTCTTGAGCTCTATTTTTGACCTATCTAGCTAGCTTTATGACCCTTAACCTTGTTGTACTCGTATTATATGATATATGGTCATATCTGACATCAGAAGTTTGCTTCAGAGATTCATTTTATTTTTCAACAGAATTTGACAGTTCTCAGGGGAAAAAACATTATAAATGAGTCATTATTAACCTATTGCACATCCAAGCTAATTTATTTTCTTATGGTATTTCTGCTAAAAATCCATTGTCTTTGATTTTTACAAAGTATACTGAGGGATGCAAGCATTTTAAATCTTACCAGTTCTGAGGTGCTGTAGGTGGCTTAGGGCAAAGGAAAAATGATAAGTGTAAGTTATATGAGGCGATTATGATCACTGCCTTCATTACACATCAATTTAAGTCATTATTAAAACAGGTGCAGCGGTAGGAGGGAAGCCAGGATTGCCACAAGGAAGAAAGAAAATTTTTCAATTTATAAAAGCTTCAGGTTTGAGGCTTATTTGCCTTTGTTATGAAAACTTGGAGCAATCTCTCTCTGGAGAGAAAGAAAAATGCTGAATATTCAGTTTGCTCACTGATAATTCTGGCAGCAGAATCAACAAAAAGCCCAAACCTAAAATCCAAGGCCCAGCTTGGGGCAGGGAGCAGTGAGGCACAGCTAGCAGGAAAAACTTGCAGGGTAGGCAAGGAAAGGTCCAGCCAGTGGGACCAGGACTACAAACTGGGAGATTTATGAGGAACAGGAGTGACTGCTGAGGAAAGGCTCACTGCAAGATCAATAGCAACTTAAATCAGATCTTACTACCCAGCAGGATTTACTAATTGTGGTGGATGTGATGCTGCTGCAAAAGGAGGAAGAGCAACTAGCTGTTCTGAGTGTTTGTATCTAGTGGAAGCCAATGATTTCAAAGTAATATAGCTCTACTTTATTAGCTACTGTATGCTGCCCTGTTATGTGTGGTGTTATCTTTCCTTCCTTTTTAAAAATGACTATTTTTAAAACATGTTTTAAAAGATCAGTTTTTAAAATTCATGTTTTCCTTGAGAAAAAAGAGCTCATAGAGTATCAGAAAGTTTAATGTAATTTTCCCAGGATTCTGGACCAAGTTAAGGTATGTTAGTAGTGATGCTTTAAAATGTTATCTCAGCCTTTGATGCTGTTAATCAGGTTATTGCAAAGGACTTTAACACTTAAGACCTATTATTATACAGGTAAGAAAACAGACGAGTGACAAAGTAAAAGATTCAGTTTCTCAAATGTCTGAAACTATTGCTTGTGACTAGATGTTTAGTATCATTTTAAGACTGAATAAGATTACAGATAAAGATACATATAATCAAATCAAATAATATTTAAATATTAATTATATCTAAGTTAGTGACATTCACCGTTAAGCATTAGTGGAACTAGATGTCTTATTTTCTGCATTAGTGATGACCTTTGACAACTTTTAGAGAACAGATAGCTGAAGAGCAGAAAACAGTAAAAATAATTTGTTCCAAAGAAGAGGATAAGTTTAGCTTTTAAGACAGCAACCTACCACTGACCAGAAGAGTACTAAAAAAACAACCAACCAACCAACGTTATTATCTCTCTGTGAACATCTAAAGAGCCATAATGTGATAAAAAGTCAAAACTGGTCAGTGAAGCAGTCTCATTTACTGCCTGGCTGATTAATCAGTCAAGCTGGTAGAGGAAAACCAGGGATGAGATTTATTTTGGCCTGAGTAGGACTGCTGACATGATCCTGCACATGCAAATTAAGAGGACACGGTTGGGTGAAATTAGTGTAGAGCAGATAAACAGCTGTTTGAAAACCTGTGCAGCTATCAACTATTTGCCAAAAACATGGGAGGAGAAGTCAAATGAAGACTTAGATGGATCTATTATCTGTTGATATTTTACTTAATCGTGGCGTAATATGGATGACATGATAGAAAATAGGCATTAAATGCTGATATGAAGTTAAATGTGGTTGCAATAATCTGAGGGAGGAGGAGGGAGATACAATTTAAGATTTCAAAAACTTGATGAATTGGATGAAGGGTTTGTAATCAATAGGATGAAATTCAATAAAGAGCGATGCAGAATAATTAATTTGTAGGAGAAACAAAATGTAGAAATACAAAATGGGCAGTAACTGGCTAATGAGCTGTGCTGCAAAAAACAATCTGAGCCTTGAGAGCTGAGCTCACATGTGCAAGTTAATGCAGTGTTCTCTCAAAAATGCAAATACCTTTCTGGGATGCATCAGAAAGACTGTTACATCTCACCCAGTGGGCAATTTTGCCACCAACAAGTGCAGTCTTAGCTGGCACCCCCAGGTCTGGGCATCAGAGAGGAGGGCAACAAGTACAGAAGAAAAAAGACATGTGAATAGAGGTAAAAATAGTGAGAACAGTATAGGGGGAAGGAACACAGGGTGACAGACCAAAAAAAAAAAAAAACCCACTAAAACTTTAGAGTGACTATGAGAGTTAATAATTAGTTAATTAACTAATCACCAGCTTCATTCTCCTTCACGTTCACTGGAGAAGGACAAGAAAGTAATCTGTTTATTAACACCAGAGGTGAAAGAGAGACGAAAGCATGTAACAACAGGAGCTGTGGGAGACAAGGGAAGAGCCTGCCCATGGACATGACAGACTGTTGTTTAGGGCTGGTCATCTATGAGCAAGGGTCTCAGGTGATGTCACCCAGCTGGAAGCTTTCTGGATCAGTCCCATCAGTTCCAGGCTAGGAACCACAGTTAGGGAGAAAAGGGGGTGATGATTGTGGTGGATGTAGCAAAAAACCATTAGGGAAACGCAACAACCAAGTGTCACTTACAGCCAGGCAGGCAGGATGGAAATGTGTAAGCCTGACATTCACAAAAGGGATTTCATCACCCACACCCAAAAAAGCTGTATGGTCCATTCAAGGTATGGTTGGTGTTGCCCTAAGGCAACATCAAAGGGACCCTTTTTGTGTGAGGTTGTAACGTTTGCTATAGCATTCACACACTTTGCAGGGGGGTCCTGGGTGTGGTGCCTGCTAGAGAATCTAGTGTCATCATTACTTCTAACCAGAGAATATTGGGAAAAAAAAGATATTTTTTTTTTAACAGATGGAGTGCAAATCAAATTCAGATACCAGGATCTTTCCCTGACTCCTGGCCAGTAGGGCTGGAATTCCTCCCTGTGTCTGGCAAATGTGGGAAACCTGGCTAGCTGCCAGACTGCAGATTAGGGCTGCTGAGATGCTGTCATCAGCAGTCTTGATAGTAAATATTCATGAGCCAAAATGTGCCAATATTCATGTCTGGCGAATTGCATATTCAATGTTATTGTCTATACTGCTTTGTAAAGGTCATCCTGGCATCTAAAGTCAACTAAAATGACTGATCCACTATAAAAGAACACCATTCTCTCAGACAGTGTGAAACCTGTGCATTTTTGAGTAGTCTGTGTGGACCACTTGTAAACACTTCTGTTTCCATTATTGGGTGACAGTCCCATCATATAGAGTAGCTCTAATTTAGTGAGAACAGCTGTTGGTCCTGCCCAGCTTTCCTTGATTCTTGCTATGCCTTATTTGACTTGGAGAGTACAAAAACCCTGCATCTAGAATCTCCTAATTTCACTCACTTGTACAATGGGTTTTTATCTGCAGTGTGACGCAGCTAGACTGATGGCTTTGCAGTTTTGAACACAGTTTATTAAAAAAAAATAATAAATCACTCTACTTAGCTTTACCTCACAAACTGCTTATTTTAGGATGAGGCAGGGAAATCCCATATTAATTTTCAGCAATGGAAAGGTATTGCTGTGGGTCAATTCCGTTCAGAGCCAAGGAAATGATTTTTTCAGCTGCAAGAATTCAGTGCTGCAATGTCATAAGAGCATGTAGTTATTATTCTGAATGCTACGCAGACTGTAACATAAGACAGAAAAAAGTGCTCACGAGGAACATATTGAATTATAATAAATCTGTCTCGTCTGGAGACAATGATGAGCTGGCACATTTTGTCAAGTGGCAGTCACATAGGATGCTGTGCACTGCATACATATTACTGCATTAGCAATAGGCAGCGAGAGGATGGCACCAACAGGGGAACTGCTCAGACAGATAGGTTGATCATTTGTATTCCAGAGCTCAGCAAGTGCTCAATTCACTGATCCAAACCAAACATGTTGAAGTCAAGGCCTGTTTCTATAACATGTTTGATATACAGCTGAGCAGTAACTGAATCAAAACAGCATCTCACTATTGCTGTCTGGTGCCGTACTGGGTGGTGAAAGCAAGTGAAGCTTTTCCTGGCACTAGGGGTATGTTGTATGCAAATGGACCATCTCAGTGGTAAATCTTTAATGTGGCAGACAGAACATTAATTGCATAGCTCCCCAGGATCATGTTGCATGCCCAGTTTCCTTAAGTTAAATTATTCCAACGATTCTTCTCTTGATGGAGAATTCCAGACGTTGCAGTCCTACTGTGTGCCATAAATTAACTCTTCTGCTGTTCGGCTTCAAGTCCTGCCTAACTCCTGGGGCAAATGCCATTCATATTCATAATGTGTATCTGAGACAACCCAATGTGTTAACTACGATTCATATTAATATTCTGAAATGCAATCTAATCAATAATGTGGTATGGTATAATATGTCTACAGTTACAACATTTTCTTTTTGTAGGGTACCAACAAATTCATCTGACAAAACCGAACGAGCTGCTCATTGAAATCTTTAAACAAGTAAATGCCCGAAGTGCTCTTCCTTCTCATATTATAAAAGCCGTTCCTGGCATGTACACAGTGAGGAAGGATCAGCATTTTGCCCTTTGAGTGAGAACTATATTGAGGCCTTATAAACATGCAGGTGCACCCAGACATGCACACACGTGTACTGGCACACTTTGCTCTAGTAGCTTGCACTGTAGCAACTTTGCCTTTTATCGGCTGCCCATAACTCAGCACAACTTTAGCTTGTGCCATGAGCAGCGTGCAGCAATTCAGCAGAGCCAGAGCTTAACAACACGGCAAGCAGTCCTTTGTTTTCTCTGAATATTTTCCCCTCTTCTTAATCTGCTCCCATTTCCATGTAGAGGTGAAGATCTATCAGAAAGAAACTCCTTTTAAGAGTTGCTCAAATTTGTGTATGTATAAGAAACAGTCCCTTTTGTTTTTCCAGGGAGCAGTCTAATATAGTCCTTTTCATTGGAATGAAGACGCACTATTTTACACAAATTAGACCCATTTACAAAATGAAAAAGAAAGCTCAGCCCTTTCCAAAAAGAAAAGCTCAGCAACTCCTAAGACAGATTTCATTTGAAAGAATAGTCTAATCCACCTTGGCCTTGCTCTCATGGTTGTTTATTACAGTATACTTTTATCCTATTTTCTCTTCAAGAGGATTGGCCATCCTGAAAATACAGTATATCTCTCATAAGGTGAAAAAGAAAAGCAGACAATAGAAGAGACATTTTTAATTAAAAAAAAAATACGGAGGGGAAAAAATATGTGGGCAAAAGATGGGCAAAGAAGAAGATTGTATAGAAAAGATTACTTATTCTCTAAACTGAGATTATTTTTGGCCTCCAGTGAATCTCCTCTTGCACTCCTTCAACAATATATGTGAGAAGCAGGCAGGAGATACCAGACTGTCCATAGCAACAAGTAAGCAATCCAGCCATGTATTTCTGCCAAGAATGACTGGTAGAAGGAGATGCCCTCTGTGACCAGATGCATTGCCAAGGAAAGCAGTAATTGGAACAGGAGAGGTGAAAAATGCTTATTTTCGTGGTTTATTTAAAAGTTTGCATAAACAAAACAGCTAGAATACACATAAAAGGAACACATCATAGAGCTGTGCAAGCCTAAATCCAAATGTTTTTAATAAGAAACTATTCCCTGACCCCATGGCTGTGGGTTGAGCAGAGCATAAAGAGGAAAATACATCCAGTAAATGTTCTTGTCAGCTTGATTTAGTTAATCTAGACATTTGGAAACACAGAAGTGCCTTTAGGTATGCAATGACCTGTTTGCTGGATTCGGGTTTACAATATTGAACACAGGTTCAGTCTATGGCTAACTTTAAATTTTACAACAAAAGTAAGTGACAAACAGCACTTCTGTGCAATGCAGCCTGATTGTAAATTGTCTGATACTCAGCTCCAGCAGGTTTTAATTTGTCCTGATCACTTTTATAAAAGAGAACGTCTGGTAGCTTGGGCGTATAAAACTCCGTATGGGAGCAGGATGCTAAAGCATGCAAGCCACGCTTCCTTTGGACCTGTTAACCTTACATATGCTAAAGACAATGTGTGCCCTGCTTTACTAAACCTTTTCTAGACTCTCTTCACTTAGCTTCCAGTGGAAACTATTCTAAGATATGCTAAGATTGTGATTAATTTTTTCCTCAGAGAAGCAGATTGCCTAGTTCATGGGTTTCTGTATGTCTGATTGACATACTTGTGCTCTCAGGCAGGGGGAACCTCTGAACTGGCCTTTGAAGTGATAGAAAAAGAGGCGGTTTGGAGGCACCAGTGTTTAGATGTCAGCCAATTCCTACTACTGCCCATACTCGTAGGAATAAGTGGAACAGAGAGGGAGTTGTAATAAACTTCTAAAGTCACTTATTTGTCCCCTGGGGTTCCCTTGTGGAGGTGCTGCTACTTGGCCCTTCTTTTGCAGTACTGTGCCTAAAGGCATTTATTATAAAACCCGACATAATATGTGTAACACTGCAGTCATTTTTAAGACTGCACAATATCAGCTTGAAAAGGTTTCTTTATAGCATGTTTAGTGGCTAATTATGTAAACGGAACAAAGTTCTTTTTCTGTTACATGAGTGTGTAATCTCTAAATGTTTACAATCCAAACAACTTGAAAATGTTGGCTTTTTTCCACTTTTAAAGGTTATACACCCAAGTAATCCCCACAAGTACCCAACTGCAATAGCATGTATTTAAACTTCAAATGTCTCTGGCAAAACGTTCTGGTTTTAATCATATCCTGGAAAATGTAAATGTAGTTTTGGCGGTAACAAATGGTTTATGGCAGGCCAGATTCTGCCTCGTTTACTCCTACAAATTGGGGCTTGGAAAAAGTTGTTCTGTTTAAAGGAGTAAAGCCCTTCATAAGTGAACAAAAGTGGTAGGATCAGTTCCTCTGTTAGTAGGGGGCATTTCTATGGCTCTAGATAACCCTTTGCTTGGAGACAAGAGCTATTATTTTGTTACAGTGCTTTGACAAATGGCACAGAGATGTTCCACGGTCTATAAAACCTCCAAATGCAGCAGTGATACTTACGCCAGCCATTCCCTTACCTCAGACTTTGTGTGAAATAAAACAGACATTATTGGTTGGAAAATTTGACAATCTCCATTAGTATCTGATCAGGCTGCTGGAATGACATGATTTGACCCTGGGTACTTACTTGCACCCCAGTCACTGATGTGTGTGATTTGTAAAACGGTGTATATTCTGATCCCAAATCTTTCTCTGAATAGCTGTACAGGTGGAAAAGGAGGCTGGGGAGATGGGAAGGAACTGCATTAACATGAATTTCCTATTGCCTCTGCAGATGCTGTCAGTTCTTCCACATCTGTTCAAGCTGTGCATGGTTTTTATTTACCAGTCTAGTGGTAAATATAAATACAGAATAGCAGGTAACAGCTTGACACTCACCCAACGGTTTGTGGACAGTTTCTTTCCCCCTGTAACTTCACCTTGTTTCCCTAAAGGCAAGATCGGAGGGGATCAGAAGTGAGAACAGAAGGCATTGAAAACTCCACAAGACTGAGTTATTACTCTTTCACATGGATGTAGAGGGAACTGATAAATGATCAAAATATTTGCATTTAAAATTTACAGAATTAAAATTATGTCTCACGTGCCTTTGATATACATTGATCTGCTTATTGAGAGTGGTTGGTTCTATTCTTTTAACTGAATAATGTGGAAGAAAATCAGACATTTAGGAAATAAAATATAAAGCATTCTAGATTCTAGGCTCTCCATAATTATTTTTTTCTTTAAACTCTGTTTTCAAAGCTTGGGTATAAATACACTGTTTTAATAGCAAAGTATAAATAGGACTACATATTTGTGAAGAGTGTATTATGATAAACCAAGTCAACTCATTTTTTTTGTCTCATAGCAGGAGGAGTTCATTTCAGAACTTTTAAAAGAGGTTAGATTATTATTATTATTATTATTATTATTATTATTATTATTATTATTATTATTATTATTATTATTATTATTGATCTGATGGTCCGGTCACCCATAAAGCATTTGAAATATTAACTCGGTTTATTAGAAGATGGTTAAAGCAATTGTTATTTTATATATTTAATATATTTCAGAAATTGATTATGGGTTTCTAAAGCACAGGAAAATGTGAAACATGCTTTCTGATCTAGAAAAACACACAACAGTCTCAAAAATGTACTATATACGATATTAATTTTAAAAACTGGTAGTGAAATATATTTGGATTTACTCTAGCCTACAAGTATTTTGCAACAGGAAAATTTATGAAGACAAACTAAATCTTGACAGTTTATATAACCTGTCAGTTTGCTTTAGGTGAGGACAAGAAGCCTATGTAAGGCTATGAGAAATTATTTGTAGATAATTGTTAATGACTTAATGATGATCTCTGTAGACTGAGACTCTAGGCATCTGTCACTTTTTGCCACACTGCCAGCCATCTTGATCAACACATTTCAAAAATCAGTAAATTACACAGCTTTGAGACAGCAGTGATAGACCTAAATTTTGTAAGATGATCTGTGTGAAAGTGGAACACTGAGCTTGAACACCATGTAAAATCCCCAGAAAAAATAGCAAAAGAAAAATGTCAGTATTTTCAAATAAGTCCCCTAACTTACCGAGCCCTGTTAACACTTCATTACAAATTGATTTGGTGGAATTTAGTCAATCTCTTTGCCTGCAATACCTCTCTCATACAGTCCAAATCAGGATTAAATCCTGACAGCAGAATCAGACCTGTTTCCAGGCATAACTCTGCTGGGAAGCATGTGGCACCTTCAAGGCAAATGTTTCCATCCACCAGCTCCAAACTTGGGACAAAGCACAGATTACTCAACTGATTCCTTAGTTTCAGTGGAGTGCATAATGTATGCTAAAGGGCTCAAGGAAATAAACAGAGGATAATGGATCCTTTGTCTTGCTGTAGCTGTGCATGATTTGCAAATAGTTGTTTAATTCTGACTGTTTTTCTCTTGATATCTTGTTTGTATGTTTTTAACCTTGGATTTGCTAGTGGACTTTTAAATCAGTAATGGACAATATTCTATTCAATTTGAATGTTTATTCTGCAATTTTCAAGCTATTGCATGCAACTTGAAGAAGGGTTTATTTTCATTAATTTTCCCAAGTGCATAAATACTTTTAATGGCTAATGGTTCCCTGTACTAGACTACTGACTTAGCAATACTGTTCCCTACATTTTTTTCTTCATCTTAAACAGTAAGATTTTTAATTTTTTTGTCCTCCTGCAGCCCCAACAGAAAATATTTTCAGAGCCAAATCCTGTTTTGACCTGTCTTTTGCAAAACACAGAATTACTTGTGCTCTATGCAGATCAGCATTTGTGGAGTTCTGTCACTATCTGCAAAATCTGCCCTGGCTAGTCACACTCAGCAACATAAAATGCCAACTGCCTTCATGATGCATATAAGATAGAAAATACAAATATGCACACACATATGTATGTATATATAGAAATTACTAGCCTGTGGGAATATTTATGAAATGCTAAGCAGTCATATCTCTCATTACTTTAAAACAAAGGCCATTCAAGCCAGAGAACATTTATTATTTTTTTTCCCTGCTCAGTCAATTCCCTAAATCAATAAGCAATTCTATGTTAAACTCTGGCCACAGGCCATGTGTTTATCATTTGTCACATGTTAATTTTTACACCCTGTTTAATTTCTTACCTTATTACCTTATAGATACCCACTACTTGATAGAGCTTTTGGGATCACATATAGGATCACATATAATGTATTACTGCTGCCTATGTTTGAGATGTAATGTCGTTTTAGTCCAAGTAACTGACCCAGGGACTCTCATTCAATAATATTTTATTTGCTTGTACAAAAAACCTCTCTATCATTGACATAGACAACAATGCCATGCTAGTTGTGTTTGAATGTGTGTGTGTTATATTCAAAGCTTCTTTTCTCAGACAGAACTCAGGGTTCCAGTGTGTTTTGAGGAACAAAGAAATTATTACGCTTCTAAATGGTTATATTCACTTCGGTGTTTGCTGATCTGCTCTTTGTGTTCATTATTTTAACTGTGCTTGCACATTAAATGTAACCCACAAAATATGCTTGCATACTAATTAAATTAGGTGGTGACACATTTTGTTGTTGACAGTAAAAGCTGACTCACTTGACATTGTTAAGTTCAGATCAGAATACAGTCAGCCTTCAAATCTACTAAAATTCTGCTTATTTTTGAATACAGTGTAAATTTCTTATAACTATAGTTTCAAGTGAACACAATCGTATTATTTTGAGGGAAGAAATGCATGTTTTCATGGTGTATTTCTTAGTTTATTGAATTATGTGAAGGACTCTTTAACCTAATAGAAAAAATATGTAAAATTACTAAAATTCCAGGTCAGAGTTCAAACTGGAAATCAAATTTTTAAATTTTTTTTTAAGTGGACATAAACAGCTATCAAACAACTCCCAGAGGATGAAATAAGTCTTAGGCAGGCGAAGTCTTTACATCTGGGCAGCAATTTTTTTGAAGGTTGCTACAGTTACTAGGTAGATGTAGGAATCACTGCCTGAAAGCAATAATATGAGATTAGGCTGAATGACCAAAGTGATCCCTTCTGACCTCACTTACCTATCTGTGAAAAATAAAATGGCGCTCTCTGATTTTTTTGTGACCATTTGGTCTCTCACATACTGTGCATTAGCCGGAGACAAATAAAACCACAGGAAGACAAATTGGAAGCCAATATTTGGACCAGAAAACACAACAGATGTTAAAATTTTAATATCCAGTTTGTATGCCAAATCTTCAAGAATCCAGACGCTTGAACTTGTAGTGATTGAACACAAAAATTTATAGAAATAAAGTTCAAAGTCTTTTTAAATAATCCAATAAAAGGAATCAAGCTCCCAAACTAAATCTGGTGCTTGATACTCTCTTGGCCCTGGTGGAAGCAAAGTGTTTTGCTGCCCTGACATCCATAGCAGTGGTAGTCTGGAGATAGCCACACTCTTTTGAAGTCCCTGAAGAAACCATTTCCTTGTGTGCTTCTAAAGAATCATGACTGTATTGCTACTTTGTACTTGTTGCAGTATATTGACCTGCCATCCTATGTTTGTGAGTGGTCAGAGAAAGAAAATGACAATTCATCCTTCTGATGTATAGAATTGCTAGTTTTAAGCACAGAGTTATACCTCCCTTTTGCTCAGAGAGGTACCGGTACTGCTGTTGGCACTGTCATTAAAATGCCGTACCAATGCTCCAGTCACAGTTCAACACAGTTTCATTCGTCATTTGCATGATCACATAAAACAAGATATTGTCTGCATTTAATAAATCTATCAACACACGTTGTCTCCACACATGATGCAGTGTGACTATTCACATGTACATAGCTTCACAAATTGAGTAAATACTACAAAAGCTTTTAATCCTCCTGTAACGCAAATTTTTAATTCAGTGGTCACAATGAGAAGTTATGTCTCAAAAACTGGATCTGTAAACTTCTTATGACAACTTCTGAAATATTACAAAAGACAAAAACATCCTGAGCTTTTTCCGTAGGCAGACCAACAGCATCTCTGCTTGCAAAGACAAGGACCTGATATGAACAATATTTATTTTTTTCTGGACAACATGTAGTAAGAATTCTAAGTGTCCTGAGGCAGTCATGTTAATGAGGAATGAAGTAGTAATTTTCAGGTAGATGACCATTCTTTTCATCTCCCTGCCTTATTCAGTTGTCTTATACATCTGTCCCTGGAACAGCTAGATGTGAAACATTCCCTTAAGCAGCTTAATTGACTTCATTCTCTTACTCAACTCTGAAGCCTTGGTGGCTACACCTGAAGGCTGCCAACACCTCAGCTTTCAGTATCCAAAAGGGACAGCCTGTCCTCTGCAGAACTATTACTGGTCTAGACAGTCTGTTTGTGGAAGCTGGTGTGTTACATGCTATGAAAAAAATGAACAAGACTCTTCAAAACGCCACACATCCAACACACGTTGATTAGTCACTGGTCACAACCAACTTGCTACTGCAATTTCATCCTCTACAACAAGAGGCAAGTAAGCAAGATTGTGCTGGGTTTTAATGTCATCACTGCCCCTCCCCCCAGCTTCCAGACAACACTGGAATACAAAATAGCTGGTGAATTTTTATTTCCAAGGTGCTTAGATGGTCCTTTCAGTAAACAGTTGAGAAACGCCATATCGCATACTTGATACTATTCCTGTCAAACCTATTTGCTGGTAAGATGCACATCCATTTCAAGAAGCAGTTTGATATATTCACCTTTTTTAACTTGAACCCTGTCAAATATTAGGGTTACTTACTAATTTGCAGAGACATGCCTGGAAACAGGTAAATTGTGTAGGGTGATGAAGATAAAAAAACAGAAAAACCCACTTTCTTCAGAGAAGTAACTAAAAAAGTAGAATAGGAGGAAGAGTTTAAATGCAATAAAAAATGGTAAAAATGTATGCTTTAAGCACATAATTTCTTAACTATTCTTTAATCTTTCATTGGTGGCTCTGAGATCTGAGATAATCCTTGTTGTCAATAGGTATAGTTAAAAAGATGAATGATTGTGGAAAGGGGAATTACCTGTCCTTGCTTTTTGATGAAGAAAGCAAAGCAAAGGTCCTTGATGTAATATACCATAATTAGCAGCAGTTTTAACTGAAAGCAAGATTGCTTCCATAGGTTAAATTGTCAGCAGGATGCAAAAACCATTTGGCTGTATATTCTTTTAAGCTGAGCTAGTTCAGGAAAGAAAAGCCTTTGGAATTTTCATTTTTGGAATCTGCTGACAAAGTCTAATTAAAAAAAGATACGGAAAAATATATAAAGCCAACCCCACCCAAAGATACACACCCACACAAGTGCACACACAGTCCTGGACTCATTCCAGGCATGGGAGTTGTGTGGAGGATGATTTTCATTTAGGTGCTAATAACCCAGGAAGGTTAAGGAGGTTTTAGTCCCCAAACCACTCTCCGTTTCTCATTGTAGCAGTTTCATGCTAGTGGCACATGCTGTGTCTGCATTGCAGCGCTGCAGAGCTCTCAGTTCCCCCGAAGCAGTAATGCCTACCTAACTGCACTGAGCTTTCACTCAGCTTTGGCCTCATACTACAGTTCGGTTGGCATTGTGTGATGCGCCACCACCTGCTTTCTGCCAAGTGGTGTGGTCCTCTTTTTATACAGCAAGCTGTTTTTTTCATCTCTCGGAGAAGTGGCGACCTTTCTTCTCATTAACTGTGACATTTTTGAAGACAGTAAATGCTGCAGAGTACCAAGGGATTTGATTTTAAGAGGCAAGGAACCAAAGTGAGCACTAAGACTTCGATGTTGGGTGTCTATTTATTCATGCTATAACAAGGGAATGGATCCTGCTTCTTTCAAAAAGCTATTTGACCAGTCAGGCTAAAAGGAGGACCACTGCTTTCCAAGAGTACCTTTGTTCCTCACTCTGTCTCTTCAGTACAGACTTACAACAATCACCTCAACTGCACAAAGCTGTGATGGCTTTATGAAGCCATTAGAGTGGCCAGAGAATATTACTATACATGGAAATCCATCTATAAGCTCTTCAATTCCATTAGTAATCTTTCCATTAACATGACTAGATTCCACTCAAAATGTCTTTGCGTGGCAGGTCTTTATAAATATACATGCATGAAACTACTGCCCATTGTCAGGCATTATTATTTAATGTTATTTAATGAACAACAGCAGTCTTCTACAGGACAGTCTTCAGTTAAAGTTATCTTAGAACTGAGGAGTGAAGGATGAGTCTGTATTTCATAGAATCACAGAATCATTCAGGGTGGAAAAGACCTTTAAGATCATTGAGTCCAGCTGCAAACCTGCACTGCCAAGGCCACCACCAAACCATGTCCCTAAGCACCACCTCTACATGCCTATTAAATACCTCCAGGGATGGGGGCTCAGCCACTTCCCTGGGCAGCCTGCTCCAATGCCTGACAACCCTTTTAGTGAAGAAAGTTTTCCTAATATCCAATCTAAACCTCCCCTGGTGCAACTGGAGGCTGTTTCCTCTCCTCCTGTCACTTGTTACTTGGGAAAAGATTGACACCCACCTCACTACAGCCTCCTTTCTGGAAGCTGTAGAGAGTGACAAGGTTTCCCTGAGCCTCCTTTTCTCCAGGCGAAACTGCAGTTCCCTCATCCACTTCTTGTAATACTTGTGCTCCAAACTCTTCACCAGCTTTCACTGGCGACACTTCAACACCTCAGTGCTCTTCTTGCAGTGAGGGGCCCAAAAGTGAAGA
This sequence comes from Falco peregrinus, assembly GCF_023634155.1. Taxonomy (NCBI): domain Eukaryota; kingdom Metazoa; phylum Chordata; class Aves; order Falconiformes; family Falconidae; genus Falco; species Falco peregrinus. The sequence goes on along the minus strand of NC_073726.1, from coordinate 7,614,495 downwards.
CAGTTTTAAAGGCTCAGCCTTCACCAGTGTTGAGCATAGGGGGGTGATCGCTTCCCTACTGCTGCTGGCCACACTGTTTCTGATACAAGCCAGGATGGTATTGACCCTCTTGGCCACCTGGTCACACTGATGGCTCACGTTCAGCTGGCTGTCGACCAGCACCCCCAGGTACTTATCCACCAGACAGCTTAATGGTGCACTGTGTTTTGTTGTTTATTCTGCAGCTGTTTTTCTTGAGGAAGAAAGAAAAGATAGAGTTGGACTTCTGTCAGCAAATGACAACCATTGCCTCCTCTTCCCAAGAATGATTCCTCTCTTCTTCCTTTTTCTCTCATTTCTGTGTCACATAGGCCTTTTTTGCTTACCCAAATATGGTTCATAGCAGACAGGCAAAACCCAGCACTACTTACTCAGTGTCACTTTTCTGAAATAAATGTTGCTTCTGGAGCACCTTCTGGAATGTCCAGTTGCCTAACTATGTGCTTTGCTTTTCCATATTGACTTGGGACTTACTGTCCTGGTAACTCAAATTAACACCCTGTTTAGTATGGACAATTTTCCCTTAGTTCCTAAAGTCTCAGAATAGGTTATCCTGCCCATGATCTTGAGCAGCATCTCAAGTCACCTGAAGATAAGACACTTTTGAGACTAATGCACACAATCTAGCCCTAGATTTTACTTCCTTGCACTTTAAATCATATGACAAGCATATCAAATTTCCTTCACATTTATGCTTAAAAATAAAAATCATAGGTTTTTACATGGAATTGGAAAACGATCTCTTCAGTTTTGGGTGCAAGCTGGCAGTGAAAGTCAAAGGTTGGTCTTCAGATCCTAGCAAGAAAAAATAATTATATGCATGAGTGTAACGTATTTATGCCAATGGGAACTGTTCATGGCACAAAGCTGGGAGCCAACATCAAAACAAATCATCACCAAGATATCACATGGAGGCAATGCTGTGTGATATGTAGGAACTGGGACAAAGTTATTCTTACTAAGTTTACTAGGTAATGAATACAGACCTTTTGTCCTCTTGTAGCAAAGATTTTTTTTATAGGGCTCCATCAGCTGAAGATGACTGCAGATAAGAACTCTCTATCTAGTTTTGTGAGACATGAATATAATAAACCTGTAGGAAACTGAAATTCTTGTGTGTGTAAGTTAAAGTTCTGTCAAACAGATGAAGCCAAAATTGGCATCTAGTAGAGTCCAAATCAGACTACCCCGATACTCTTTTCATTCACATCCAAAAAATGGAATTCCAGCTGGTGTGATATAGAGGAAAGATGACTGGAGAATGTTGAGCCCCACCACTACAAGTACAGCTGGTCCTAAGAAAATAAACTGTGAGTACATGTGATTGGTATGAATAAAAATATTGGCAGGTTATTACCAAGGGAGAGAAAAGAAATGCAAGTGAAGGAAATGTGATTTTAAGAGTAACTACAATTAAACTTAGAATGGACATGAGAAGTATCTCACTACCAGAAAAGAATATGGCCCTTAAGTAAGAGCAGTGGCCTAAAGAAACATGAGTTGTTTTTTGGATGGAAATAGAAAAGTTTGTGAAAGCAAGTAAATAATTTGCATATTAAAGGAGGGTGCAAACTATGTATGATGCAGTAAGTTCTTTCCAAAGACACATTCTCTGTACCAGCCATGCTCTGTCACTTATGCTCTGTCACATTTCTAATAATGTGCAGGAAATGCAAAGCACATTTTCTCTTAGAAGTCTCTGGATGTTCAAGGACACTTTGGAACTCCAGCCTGGCAGAGATTTGGAAGGATGTCTCCCTTAAAATTTTAACCCAAATGAACATATAATTCATATTTCTAAAGGAAATGTCGATATAATTTGCTTGTATTAATAGATAACATTTTTTGGGTGAAACTAGATGAATCTTTGTCAATAAATAAATCATCCTTTTGGAATGTTATGTTCCAGAATTGCAAATCATGTAGTGTAGCAAAGTGACTTCATTACTTTTCAGTATGTTCTGCTCAAAATCCATACCTATCTACATAAAATTTTGCAGTTTTAGCTTTCTGTACGTTTGTCATTGTAGAATATTCTTTGGAAGCAAGACTCTCAACTGTAGAAGAGCTCCAAGATGGAATTTACACACGAATAAGATATATTTAGTATCATGCACTCTAATTGCTAAACACTGAAGAAAGCTCTTCATATTTATTATTATGACCACACTGTATAAATCATAATAAATGTGATAATAATTAGATCTGTAAGGCTAGAAGGTGGTGGAATGATTACTATGAGTTAAAAAATCAATAGTATGCAACTGTGAAGATACTTTTTCTGTTTCTGATACTGATTGCCTTCATAGAGCTCCAGAGCCTATTTCATGAGAACCTGAGCAAACAAAAGCAGCAGAAATATCCTTTGGATCTACAAGGAGAGCCAGGAGTAGGGGACAGTTCATGTAGTCTCCTACATTTAATTACATTTTTATGTGCCCAATTCATATGCTTGAGATTATTGTACTTCTAGTGGAATTTTTGTTGTTTCTCATATTTTGCAAATGAACCGAAACTGAACAAATACTGAAGATTACTGTATTGTTTGAGAATTTTCTAAGGAGATGTTTCTAAGGGAGATACTGGGTTGTTTTAAACTAGGCAAAATGCTGGGCAGTATGATCAATCTATATGCCCAAACCTGGAGTAGAATAAAATAACAACAATTGATCCAAGAGGATTTTCATATTTTCAGAGTCTCTCCACTGGAAACCCACCACCTACCCAAGTAACAGACAAAAGCAGTTGCACCTTATTTTTATTAAAAAGTTCACACAATTTCATCAACAAGTTTTGACTAAAAAAAATATCTATTTATAGAGTTTAAATGCTTATATAGCAAGGGAGTTTTAAGTTGAGTGACAGGTGACAATGGATCTGACTGTGTATAAAGTATGTGCAGTTCACAGATTTATACAGCTCATAACAGCAGCATGGGCTGAATTTTTCTTCATTTTATTACCAAGACATTTACAATATCTTGTGTGAATTAGAACAAAACCAGCCAGAGACTAAGAATTCTCTGGCTACTTTCTTACACCAGTAATGTAAAGTTAATTTGGTTCTGTTACACTGAGAAATGTACCATCCCAGCTAACTGTCAGCAAACAACAATTGTTGATATAAACCTTCACCTCTTGGAGGCAATTTCTGTTTCTTATAATATATTGCTGTTGGAGCCCCCCGTCACCTACTAAACCCACAGTGCCAGAATGTACTCTCTTTGTTTCGTGACGTTAAGCATCATGGTGTCTAGTTCAGGATAATTCTCTGTACAGAGGACATGAACTCTTGATCTGACCTACATTTCTTCTCACTACAACAACAGAAGCTCTGCTTTCATGTCCTCCAGCACTAGCTTACGTCTTGAGAGTGACCGTCCATTCTGGCTCTCCATGGCTCCATCCTCTAGAAGGGATCATCTGTGGACTCGAGACTTGAATTTTCTAAGGACCTTCTCCACCTCCTGGGACAAGGATCTTGGGTAGCTTACAGTTCAACAGCCCAAAAGGCTGTTTTGAATCTGCTGAAGCTTACCTATTGACTACTCCTAAATAAAACAGGCCAGGGACTGTTTTTGAGCTCTGAGGTCGTGTCCTGTCTCATGCCCAGACTTTTTCTCTTCCCAAACACAGGGACCACACATCTTTAGGAATAGCCCCTGACATGTATAGTACATCCAAACAATGCCAAGCATAATCTGAAAGAGGAGTAGTTTACATGAGCCAAAACTGTGTTAGGGACTGTGCTGATATTTAACCAGTGTGGATGCTTGTGAGCTATGGAATGTTTACTAGCATGTCGCCACAGAGCCTAAGGTTGGTTCTGCTGCTGTTAAAAGAGATCTCTTGTGAAGGGGCATTCATGTGGTCCTGCTCCCAAGATGCTTGAATAAGGAGAGTTTAAACATATCCCCCGAGACCTCAGCTGGACAAAGTCTCTGTGTACTGGGCCACATGTAACCTTTCTATGCAAGGCATGTCTCACCACAGCGAGTCAAGATTAGCTTGTTCTTCCATGTATGGTGGAGGAAAGAGAAACCTTTAGCCTCGAAAAAAGTCAGTGATAAGAGAATCTCGCGTCAGCAAAACCAAGTGAAAACAAAACTGCATTCTTCTCGAAGGCATTAATACAGACACAACAGTGAGGGCAAAGCAATGAATTTCACTTCAACTTTGACTCTGTTAGTTAGTCCTGACCTGAAAGCCAAAAGAAGTTACAGTCTTGCAGTGTCAAGACCACAGAAAAATAAAGTAAGCTAAAAGTACAGACTTTCTATATTTCTTCCAATAAAGACACTGGAATTCTAGGGAGGTTTCTATGGTAGGAAATATGTTAGTTTTGGCCTGCAAAGATGTCTTGTCACCTGGCCAAATGGGGCAATCACCTTGGCGATAGGGAAGCTGACGATAAAGTTCGCACAGCAGTGTTAGCTACGAAAGGGCAGAAGGCACAAAATGATTTCTTCAGGGTGGTGAACCAGGCAAGGTTCATCCAAGGGTCCCCTGGGTGGTGGTATGTGGCCCTGAATTATGCAGCAAATTTATCAATGTTTCCATCATCTAATTACTACAAGATAACTTGAAACAGTTAAAACTATATATACAGAAATGTCTTTCTCTTACAGAGTTATAGTTTTACTTAGTGTAATGATTTACATATATTTCACCATTTCTTTGGCAGGCAAAGAAACAAATAACGTAAGGAAAAGGGGGTCATTTCAGGCAGTATAATGAATCTCCTTAGATGTATAAACGGGGAAAGGTGACAAATCTAGTGTGAAGGTTTATTTTTCTGTCCTTCTCCAATAGATCAGCTGTCAGCTGGTCTGCTGTCTGGGCTTTAGTTTTAAACTGACATGTACAGGGAGCAAGTATATATGTCTGGGTATGTCTGCTCTAATAAGTCCCTTATAAAAAGGCTGTAGCTCACAGAAACCTGTAAACTGAAACTCAGGCCCAATGGGAACAGAACAGAGATGATGTGGACAACAGTGAAGACAGGAATAAAATGGAGAACTTCCAGTATAGACATCCTTATCTTGTGCCATGTGTTCTATTATCTTTTGTTCAGTTTTGTTCTGGCACCAAAGGTAGTGTTTGCAGGAAAGGAATAGGAGCAGAAGAGACAGCAGGTGGTGTGCTCCAGACAGCATGTGTTGGAAATTGCCTAAATGAAGCTCTGGGTGTGCTGTTGGGTAGCAATCTCCCAGTTTTGCAGTGAAGTGGACAACAAGCACACAAGTTGATGAATGTGAGTGTAAAAAAATTTTATGCTGCTTATGGATGATAAATTAGCAGTATGGAAGAAAAACCCCAAACCAATAAAACTCAAAGACAGCATTTCGGAAGAATTTGCTTTGCCTTTCCTTGTCCCAACACTTCAGCATTGTGCTCTGAACTGAAGAGTGATGAAACAAGCAATTTATGACATTTAAAATGCTTTATTTGTTTGCTTCCTTGTTTTGTTGGATTTGCCCTCGGACTAGTTATTTACCTGACCGTTTCTGTCAGTTGAGCTAATAGGTGTTGAATATGCAAGAAGGAAATTGACCATCCAACCTGCAGTTACTGACTTAGGAAATAACACAGCATAGCATCATTCTTAGAAGACAACAATGACACTATAACCTGGATTAAAACTCCACCTGAAAAGCCTGCTTTTCTTTCCCCATTGATCCACAGTGAATTCAGCGCCAGACTCAAAGCTAACACTTGAAACCTGTAGTGAAAGTGGGATGATTTTTCTTGTAAGTCTATGCAGTAGCTGGGAATTTTCCAGTGAAAGTCATTTTTACTCAGCAGGCATGGGGAACAGGACAGGAATGACTGTTCTTTAAAACTGTATTTATTTGTTCAGATGAGGGTGATATTTGGAGTCATAGCGGGTAAAAAGTGACAGACTTCACTCTCTAGAATAGGTTAGACCTCAAGTATACATGCCTAGACCTTGCTTGCTATTCCATTGTAAGTCTTCTGAAGTAAGTGCGATTGCATCCTGCTTTTTCCAATTCCGAAGGTTTTTATTCATTTTGATGCTGAAGAGCAGCTAATTTTTTTTTGTAATATTAATGTAAATTTGACTTTTGAACTCCCATAAAGTTAATATGACAAATTTATATCTAGCTGGAAACCTAACTTTAACACTCATTAAACAGTTTTAAACAAACTTAATGAACAAACTTTTCTATCAAGCTACATTTGATCAAATATTATGTTTTGTAAACATTTACTTTAAAAGATTATGAATGCCATTTGCTTAGAAATCAAAGAGAATGTGCGTTCTCAAGAAAGGGCATTTCAATTTGCTGAATTTGCAAGCACTTTATACAAAGCAGAGATTTTAAACCTATGCCTATATCAACAAGTAGCGCAGATCAATAGGAGCAGATGTGCAGAATGAAACAGTGGTGAGGAACTACTGTCACAAATACACACTTCACAATTTTTCTTAAATTCAGGCTCACTCTAGACTGCTCCATTGGACTGGATTCCCACTGGTGACTAGAGGGTATTCATTACATTCCTGGATCACATGTTCTAGTTTAAAGTCATCCAGAAGATTCCAGCTCAAGTTCCCAGAGAGCTCTGTATGTGATCAATGCCCAGGTTGCTGGAAGATTGCTCTCAGAAGTGCACCCCTTGCCTGAAATAAAACACTTTTGTTGATGAGTCCTAAGCTGCCTTCTACATTAGGTTAACATGGCCTAGGTTACCAGCTGCAGAATCTGAAGCAGTTCAGAGTTCTGGAATACTCAGTCTAATTAGCACCACTTCTTGGAAGCAATATTTTAGGTACTGCAACACACTAATGTTGCCATTTGCAACTTGATTTTTTTTTTCCCCCTCTCAGCATATGGTGACTTTGCGGGGCACATACTACTTCCTTATGTGGAACCCCAATAAAAAAATGTCCTTTGAAGAAGTATTTTATCCAAGATCAGGACTATGTAAATGAATAGTTTTTCTCAGCCATGTATTACACAATTTATATGTGCTGCCCTGATTTTTGTGTAAATAGGGTCATGATTAAAAATATCTAATCAAAGATATTGTAGATCTTACAAATAAAACAAAACCAAGAAGTAATTTGAACATAGATTAACATTAAAACAAATCTGGAAAAGGAAACTTCAGAGGCAAGGCTACCTTAAAAACTATTTTTTGGTCTTGGATTAGCAAGTCTTTATAAGACCTTGTCTATACTTGCAAATGACAGAGATGGTCCTTTAAATAGGGGAATGGAAAAAAATTCTTTTTGCAGGTCTTTTCCATCTCTGCTTGGTTGGATTTAGCTACATAAGTTTCTTCTAAGAACTTCACATTCAGTGTTTATCATGATAAAATTAATGTACTTTAAAGAAGTTGAGTCAGTAAGGCTTTTTATAGGGTCTTAGATATCAACTTCCAATTTATATAGGGGTGTATTCTTGGTCTTTAATTCCACTGGGAGATGCACAGGATATAGTTGTTGGGTTTTTTTTAATACTCTCAAAAAACCCAAATAAACCAAAACCACCCAAAAAGTAATATGACAAATTATTCTGATTTTAATAGAACTTTTTAAATAGAGAGAACTGTTTTACTATTGATGTCTCCACAATGACCAGACAGTAGACTTGGTTTTGTATGTATCTAAGCTAGAATCAAGCATAGATTTCACAAAGCACTATATGTGGTCCATATGGACACCAGGTGCATGTTTTCTGTATCCATACGATGATCACCTACCATAAGATAACTTTCATTCAGTTCCCTTTGGAGTACATGAAACGTTGACAAAGGGAACAGCATGTGCTGAACGTTAATTGGCACCAGACAAACTCATTATTCTCTGAAAGATGTTGTTCATCAATAGGCAACCATCTGCTTTGTATTTACATAAGTAACTATTGGTTTTTCTCTTATTACCATGCTGAATACTTGACAAAATAGCAAGGTATTCCTAATACAACCACTGTGATTATACATCCTGTTGAACAAACCAGGCAGTAAAGATGTATGGCTTTGAGTCCAAGATTAATTTAATTCTCTGATGGTCAAATGAGTTTCTGTCAAAAACAGTATGGAAAAAAAATGTAGTAAAACATAAAGATGTTTGCTTTGGTGGAGTGGGAAGTCTTTTTAGGTCAGAAACCTGTTTCTGATTGTGACAGCTAGTGGGTATTTAAGGAAAGAATATAAACCCAAGGCAGTCCCTCTCCCAGTGTTTGATACTTTGTAGTTCAGAGTTTTTTTTAGTGAAGGATGGTATCTATAGCATCATATTTTATATCCTGTGCTGGGTCTTCCCTAACCTTTCCAATATTGTTTTCCCTACATATGCTCTTTGACATGGATGACAACCTAACTTTTTGGTGTTTTCTGTTTTCTAGATTTTTTTTTTCTATTGAAGAATTTTTTCCAACTTCTATTATATCTAGTGCTGTAATATTTTACAAGCTAAACACCTTTGTACCCTCATGCCTAGTCCTATGGATGGTACTGTGTAAACTTGAAGAATGCTATGATGGAGAGTCTCATTCAAATGTTGCCTAGATGGCCTCAGTTCTGTCCTTCCATCTATTGTTGGTATCCACAGTCACACCAAACTCACTCCACCCTTACCTAGATAACCAATGAATTACATAATCACAGAATGGCTGGGGCTGGGAGGGATCACTGGAGATCTACTTCAACCCCCTGCTAAAGCAGATCCCCCCAGAGCAGGTTACACAGAATCATATCCAGGTGGGTTTTGAATGTCTCCAGAGAAGGAGACTCCACAATGTCTCTGGGCTGCCTGTATTCCACCTTTCCCTCATTCAGATGAATCTTCACCTAGTGTTCCCTGGCATTACAAACCCACGTCCCTAACTCTACAGCTACTCTGTTTGGCATTGTAAGTGAAGATATCTCTGATGGTTTGATAGTAGAGAATTCTTCATGATACCGAAAAGGGATCTTAATTTCGTTTTCATCTACAAAGGATAAAGTCTTTTAATAGCAGATTTTAAGATGTAATCTACTGTTTCTGAGGTTTTATGATGGATTGATACTGAGAAGAAATTTATCACCGCAGTTTTGGGCATAGGAAATCCCCCTTTTGTACTGGGCTTAGTATGGACATCTTCCATTTTAATTTCATGCCAGAGATGATGCAAATCATATAGGAGGTTCATGTTGACATTTAGTGACAATCTAGTTCATTGGATACTTGTAGTCTGAATTAGCAAGAAAATTCTTACTAATGAGAAATTACTACACAGCTGGCTGGCAGGCTTCTCTCTCACACCCCCACCCCCACACCCCCACCCCCCACACACACACCCACCCTCCCCCCACACCCCCATCCCCAAAGAAATTCTGTATGACATCTAATGTTCAGTTCCATTGATTAGTCAAAATTATTCTTGAGTTCACTTTACTTTCAAAACAAGTGTAAACCCTGTGCAATTCATGGATTCGTGTGCATTTTTACAAAATATCGAATGGTTCTGTGTAGAGGACTGAGGGCGGTGGGTTGATTAGCATTGATAATGTGCAGCTGTGGCCTTGCCTCAGCAGCAGTGGGTTGGTTGACATGGATGATGTGCAGCTGTAGCTCGTTCCAGCTAAGTGGTTAAATAGCCCTGAGGATGGTGGGAGGGGGAGTAGCAGTGTGGTCTGTCCTCTGGAGGAAGGTGCTACAGTATGGACAGTTGAATCTGGCCGGTGGTAAAGCCCTGTTGCAGCCTGCTAGTTTGATTGTGCTGCAACAATTGGTGCCCTGTGTGAGGCTGGCTGGGTTAGATTCTGACTACAACAGTTCTGGAGGAGAGAAAAAATCTGAAGAGCCTTTCAGAATCTTTGCTTTGATTGCCCCGGTGCTGAAAAAGGTATTAATAAAAATTCTCTGGAGTGGGAGGGCTAGAGAAAAATGAAAAGTCACAGTCAATCTGCATTACTTACTGTGACTATATAGCACAAATGAAACAAATTAGATACTGACAGATATTACAGATGTAATGATGAGTTGCATGGCAGAGTCCACACTGTAAAAAGCATATCTTAATTAGAAGAGTTACTGCACTAACTGCCCTGGGTGGGCCTGGCATACTTACATTTGCCTACTGTTGAAAGAAGTGGTTTGCCATCTAGTACTAGTGACTTTATTGTGAGTGGAACTTTTTTTTTTTTTTCCTGGGTTAGTATGGCCTGGGTCAGATATCTTATGTGGTGGTTCACACTGCAGCTGCACAGTGAATTTTGCTGAACTAAAGAGAAATAGGCATAGCAAGTAGATCTCCTGTTGTTCACAGTGCCACATTACATTGGTTTGTGGTGATTGTGGAACTATAGCTTCACTGTCCATCCTCATTTCAGTGGAAATCTTTAATACCAGACTTACCAAACAAAATTACACCCATGGCGTAACATTTCCACACAGCTTAACAGGAAAAGCGGTGGTTTTATACTACTTCACTTAAATTTAAGATGCTAATACAAAAGAACATAATAGTTTTCAAAGTTCAAATAGATCCTGTTGAAACAAAATAAATGCAAGGTTGTCTTGGGAACTGTCTTTTGGCCTTACATGTATATACCTTAGAGTCATGACACGGTGTTAGTATAATACTGTGTCTTGTCTCCAGTCTTAATACAGACATTATGGAAATAAGTATTTTGCCCTAGACTTGTAGGAAGAAGGACAACATGTAGGATATGTTCTTTAATTAGGTCATAACTTTGTCAGTCTAACGCCCCTGGGGATCACCCCCCAGTGTTGCTTAGAATGCAGGTCTTTGTTTCTGTCTTGCACATTTCCATCTCCTGGCAGGAGAGGGGTGGTCAGCTGTCATTCTTCACCACTCCAAACCCAATTTCAGTTCTTTATTTTGACCCCTAAAGTCTTCCCATCTATAGAGGTTAAGAGGTGAGAAAAAAGAGGTCATTATTTCATTTTTCTGTGTGAAGTGGGAACAGTTGCTGCATACTGTTATCTTTACCTGAATATGAATGAGCTGTTAGAAAAAAATTGTTGCTTTAACCCAAACTTACCTGTTTCAATGCATGTAGTTTAATAATGAATACAGCCTGTTATGGGAACTGAGCTATTACAAAAATGTAGGATTTTCTTGCTTAGGGTGAATTACAGATGGTGATTTCTGCTGCTGCTCTTTTGATGCTGTTAAAATTACCTCTAATAACAGTATTTGATTAGAAAAGTTTTTAGTGTAATTTTTAATAGACCGTATGAATCAGAACATTAAAGACAAAATCATCCTTATAAATTTCTTCTGCCATTTTTTTGCTCTTCAGAAAAATTATGTGCAAGTCAAGATGGCCAATCCTAGAGAAATGGAAGGATGTAATTCCTTCTTAGGTGGACTAGAAAGCAAATGTCCAGTTTAGAGTTTGAAGAGATTTTTAATTTTTCTTACTGCCACCTATTAAAATGGTCTTGAAAAGGCTCATTGTTGGAATACAATAGGAAGAATATTTCTGTGGCCATACCTACATACTCTTGCTTTGAAAATTTTTGGCCAGTGTATGTATTTCTATGCATGAAATGGAAACATTGGGTAGGCAATGAGAAATATTTCTTTGTGGGAAAGAAATTATGCAGTTTGAATCTGGGGGTCAGAAGCACTTGGAGGTCTTTTGCAAGCAAAGATGTCAGTGATGGTATCTGGTTTTGGTGGTGATGGGGAGAGACTGTGTTCCTGACTCCTCCTTGTATTTATGTTACAAAACAAAACTAGGTTTGCATTGAAATATAATTGTAGTTTGACTTTTATGTGCTTCTGCATAAAATTTGAGTTTTAATAATGTCTCTTTTCTCTTTGAAACATAGAAAAAGAGTGTAAAACCATAGAGTAGTGAAATTGATCAAAATGTTACATTATGATTCTGTTCTTTCAAATTTTGTCCTAGAGTTCATGTAAATTCTGTATCAATCAAGTTTGGAGAATATAATAGGGATTATTTTAAAATGGAACTTTCTTCTACAGCCAGCATAATTACAGAAGAACAGAAATTCAGACTTGATAAATTGTTCCCTATTTATAATATTAAGTAAGGAATCAGTGTGGAAAATTTCTATAAATGATAAGAAAATCTGTGCCACTAAATTACCAGTTTTATTGGATTACTAAAGTAAAACCTCTTCAGTTAATTGAAAACTTGATGAACTGTGCTTTTTGACAAAACTTGGGCTTTCATCAGAAAATGTTTTTTATAGGACTCAAACAATGGAATCCTGATGTTGGATTGTTTAGGTAGTTAAGAACATAAATCCTTATGGGTATGAGCAAGAAGGTCAGGAATCTGATTCAAAAATATATTATTTCAGGCACATATGTGTCGATGACCTTTGACGGCCTTCACTGGGGCATGCCAAATCAAGGGAGGCTCTCTCCATTGCATTACATCATGAGTATCAGTTGTAAGGGTATTTTTATGACTAGATGACAAAAGTAGTATGTGCATGTAGAGGATGCTCAGAGATTAAATTTATCAGCAACAGTGCAGTGTAGTAGGCAGAGAGCCAAGGCACCACTAATTTTGCATTGAAGCTCAAAGCTTATACTAAACAACATCAATGGCCTGAGAAATTATATCTGATAGCTTTCAAACATGCTTGGTGTTTATGTATCAACAGCGGTATTTGATCAAACTGCTCAGAAAAGAGTGTGTTGCCCTTTCTGCCTGAACATTAAGTCCTGTGCTGGCTAAGCTGATTCTTTACCAGGAAGCAAGGGCAAGCCTCTGTCTCTTAATCCTGCCAATATTTAAGAGCCAGCCCGCTGTGCCCTTCCTGAGTGTAGAGAAAGAGAAGAAGTTTTGCTGCACCGCTTCCTCTTCCAAGGACGTATGATTTGTGGCAGCTGCCATCTCCCAGATTCTGCTCAGGGGAACAATGTGAGGGGCTTTATTCCACACTGGGAGGAATCTGCATACCTTACTCCAAACTTGTTCTGGATTGAAAAAAAAAAAAAACAAAACACAAAAAACCACAGCATCAAAAAAAACATGCTTTCATTTCATTAGCTTTTTATCACTACTTGTAGTGCTACAGAAAGCTCAGAGGCAAAGAGAATTCCCAGTGGCTGTACCTATGGACTGCCTATCAGGGGGAAGGCTTAGCTACACCGTTGCTCTGCTGTCCTGGCAGAGAATCATGTGGATTCTGCAACATGAACAATAAGGCCACTCGTAGTCTTCAAGCTGTTTAAGGGCCTGTCCATCTTAAATTTTCCGTAGGCTGTATTTTCCTGTTTGCTATTTGCAAGAGGTCAGAGAACAGACCTTTATCATACATATGCTGCCTTCTCCTTACTGACCGTTGGGAACTGTGAAGTTTTTAAATAAAGAGTATTTCATCTGTGCAGCATAAGTAGGACTGGAGATTAAAGATCTGAAGCACAGTTTAAGGTGCATGTCTTCTACACCTCTCTAGAATAGAGATGTTGGTATTAATACAAGTTGGGCCTGAGGCCCCAAAACCTTTGGGAAGGCTTTTTAAAATATAGTTTTTCTTTTGCAAAGTAAATAAGCAAGAAAGCAAAGCTGATGCTTTCTCTGTTTGGAGGAAAGAGCGGACAACAAGCACAGCTGGTATACTACCTTTCTGCAGCAGTATCTGTCTTATCACAATACCTTACCCATGCCTATGTCCTTCCTCTCCTTTGCAGTACTGCTCCCCTTCTTCTCATAAGATTCCTCAATTCTTCCTCCCTTTCTTACTGCAAATTCAACATTCCCTGCTTTCTCCTTTTCCTGATGCAGTGACACCCATTCCATTTTACCTTCCTCCTCCCAACTGTGTAACTGCTGAAACTGCTACTGTCCCAGGAAACCACACATTTTGCCAGGTCAGCTGTAGAGTGTGGCTGGGGGTGTGTGGGGGTGTGGGTATGGGTGGGTGGGTGCATGGGTGTGTGTGTGCGGTCATATTAAAGGGTTTACTGAGTGGACCACCATGCTCTTTCTCAGGCTGGGGCAGGTCAAACAGTGCTCAGTGCCTCTCAGGTGCTGGTAAGACAAATACATTGCTGTGAAGATCATGCATAAACAATTTATATGGGCCTGTACTAGACTGAAGGCTATCTGATGTACAGATAAGTAAAAGGCTGACCAGTGAGGTACAAATCCTTTGGTACCTTTGTTCAAAAAAGGGAAATAAGGAAGACAGGTAGAACTGAGAATGGATGTACAGAGTCTTCTCTCCACTGAGGAGCTGGAAAACCAGGTTGGGAGTAGGGTAGGATCTCTCAGAGCTGCCCACTGCCAAAGGACAGCTGTCAACCTTAGAATTATTTTTCTTCATTGTGGGGCATCCTCACCCACTTCTGATTAAGGACATGTTCAGTTTTGCAGAACTTGGGACTTCAGTAATAGAAATTCCAGAATATAATACTGTAATCTCTTAGAAATTAAAAATTTTTAAGGTTTTAATGATGTATTTGAGGACTGAAGCCTGATACTGAGATCACATTGATGGACTTTAAAGAAGATAAAACTGTTGAATTATTAACATTCCTAAATATATCTAGGATTTTATTTTTTGAAAATGAATGGGTATTTTTTCATTTTGCACCAGAGTCCTCTAACTTTTAAATGTAAAAATGTTAATTCAAATGAAAGCAGTACTGAACGTGCACTTTAATAGTTGCAGTACACCAGGCAAAAGAAGTGGCACACATGCAAACACACAGAAACTAATGACTTTGCTTTTTTCTGCTAGTCAAATGTAAAGGTATTACATGATTTAAACAGAGGGTCTGCTCTGGCTGCAGGGACATTTTTCTCCATATGTTACTGCCTTTGCTGCACTCAGAGCAGAAACTCTTGGAAAAAGTATTTCTATTAAAAATTTGCATGCAGCCAAATCTCTAGATTGTTTCTCTTCCTCAGAAGTGTTGATTTTTCTGGGCCCTCTGCAAAAGACATCAGCAGGGATTTTGATGAAGACTGAGAACATGCTTCCTACCAATAAAAGAGAGTAAGTAGGTGTTCAGCTGAGTGTCTAGCTTCTCGAGCTTCAGGCTGTTTCTTTAACTTAATTTTACTGTGTGATTAAGTTCGTTATAAAGGTTAGAGACTTGCAGGATTCACATTTCAATCCAGCTAAACACAATTCATGAAACAGAAATTGTGCTAAAAATAACGGTTTTGTTTTTTTCCAGAGGAGCAGAAATGGAATTATCTTACCCTCTGCTCCCATTCTTGCACAATGGAATGGCTGGTATGGAAGGTTTTTTTCTTCCAAAAAAAGACCTGACCTGTCACTTACTGCACATTAAGGATTGTTTAGGACCTTTGTTCCAGTCATATCTGAATAATGTAATGCTGCTTCTTATTATAAACCTAAAGCCATTTGAAGGGTGCTTTGCTGATCATTAGATACTGCAATGAACTCCATGGACCTGATTATGAGATACTGCACATTTACCATTAAGAAAGAAACCTTACTCAGCATTTTTTCCAAAGAGTAATGAAAGAGTTTTATTACAAAAGTTTACTTTCTTTTCTTTGAGGAGAAGGGAAAACAAAATATTTTTAGACAGTACCATTCAGCAAAAGCTGAGTGCTTTCTAGCAATTTCCTCTGTATGTATACTGATGAATATTTCAACCTAAAATAGGCTATACAATAGAATATACCTCTTTACATCAAATAACCTAGCGCATAATCTCTGTAAGACCGTTATTTTTAAAAAGAGCTATCATTTGGAAGGCAGATGGAATTGGCAGTTATCCATAGAAGTGCCTACTTTGTGTCTGCCAGTGGGGGTAGAATTGAATATGTTGCTATGATATAACTATATACATCCATAATGTGGTGCATCAGCTTAAAAAACTTGGGACAGAGGTTTTCTGATATCTCTTTAAATTTAGTTGCATCACTTGAATAAGTATCTTGCTTCAAAAGGAGCCTGTGCATACAATGTTATTCTCAAAATCGTGTTTATGAGCAAAACGGAGGCACACCTACATATAAAGACAGAATTTATTGTTAGTACAAATGAAATCTCAGCAGTCTAATTAAGGAATATTTATTAGTTTAGATGTAGTTATTACAAAAACCCTAAGGAATAAAAATGTAATTATAATTGTTATATATGTTTTTAGTTTCTACCCCTTATCCTGGTGTTATGCTTATGATTCCCCTGCTCCTTTGGTCCTAAGGTTGCTGGTCCTTCACTGAAAAAAATATGATAGTCTTGATAGTGGTTTCTTCTTTCCCACTTTGGGATACATTTGGAGTAATTTTAAATGTTTGCTGGCATGCTTTTACACCTTTGCTCTTACTTCACTGATCTGCAGCTGCATGTTACATTTGAATTTGCTATATATGGTGCCATTTATGTTTGTTAGATACTATGTGCTTGTTAATTCTAAAATCAGTTTTGTCTAGCTCCAAGTTTACATTTCAATTAACTGACCATTGGGAAATTGGTTGTAGTCATGAGGTTTCCAGTGCCAAACCTGTGTCCCAGCTTTTATCTCCATTTTACTAGGTAAATTGTTAGGTAAATAGCTCACCAGCTTAAAACAATTTTTTTATGTTAAGTAAGGTTGAAAAAGTGCTCTGCTAAAATTATCAATACTCAGTTACCATTTTTAACTCAATTTTTCTAACTGCCAAAAAGGTTGGCTAGGTTTGAGGTCATATCACTTGGAATTGGTTTTTACGCTCAGCAACATCAAAAATGTTTTAGTGTTTTTTACTACACAATGAAATAGGAAAAGGAAGCACAACTCATCTTTTCGTTTTTAACACTTCTTTCTCTATTTTGTTTTCCCCTGTTGCAGAGCAAGAATCAATTCCGGCTCTTCTTTGGGGTCATCTTGGTCAAGTCATTTTGGCCTGGATTCTTTCATTTCTGGAGTATACCTAGTTATCTGGGATTAGATGTCAGCAGAAATACCTTTTCCTTTCATTCATCTCTTTTCTGCAACCACTTTAACATGGCTTAAGTTTGAGATTTCCAGAGAACTGTGCCAATTACCAAAAATTACTCAAAAAGACACCTTAAAAAACATGCAAAGTATTTCTGTTTAACCCTCTTTTATGGTAATTTGCAGTCCTGTTAAATCCCTGTCTCCTTTCTGGCTTTGACAATACAAGACAATACAGAAAAAATGTAGAACAGTACTAGGCAAAACAACCAGAACCAAGTCCTGTATTACATCAAAACCACTGAAGATGCTTTTGCTTGACACCTTACAAGACAATATGGAATGAGATTTACCTATGACTAAATAGGGCCTTTATTTTTCCAAAAAGCAGGACAGCAAATACCAGGAAAGAGGAAGAGGATGAGCAGGAAAGATAGGAAGGGAGGAGCTTCTGTTTTGCTGCATGTGTAGATGTGATCTTTAGTTCCCCTTCTCTTTTATTTTATCAGTATGTTTTTTTGAGTTAAAAGAGTCATATGGTTTATGTGATAAAACCTTAAGTTTCATTTTAAAGTGGAATATATTTCCATGCCATCCAAAGTTGACAGCTATTCTGAGGTGTTTAACTTGTTCCTTATGGCGAAAATATCTAAAGAGTGGCAATTTTATTAATTATGAGAAGAGTCTGGTGATTTGCACAGAGACACTTATCTGAAGAGTGTTTTGGTTTGCTATCAGAACTCTAATCTCCTTAGCCTTAGAAAGTCTTAAATCCCAACTCAGTTCTCAGCTCACATAACACATATAAATAATTTATTTTACAATTGGGTAATTTAATAATATAGTTATAAGTTGCAAATGGTCTTGCTGTCTTGCAACCAGAAATCAGAGGATAAAATAGCAACCCAGAGAACTATGTCTACTGGTAGGCCTGGGGTTTCGATGCATCTTTTGCCATGCTCTGGTACTGCATGCTACAAAGGGACTGGCAGGAATCTGAACGGAGAAAACCTGCTCTTAATACAACTCTCTCTAGTGCCTTCGAAGTTAAAAAAGCCCTTTCCTTGAAGGCAGCTAAACTGCAGTCCAGTGAAAAAGTTTGAGAGAAATGCTGTTGGACAGTTCTGTTGAATGAGGCGTTTTGTTGCTGTTCTGCAGGGATGATGGAGTGACAGGAGAATTCTGTTGAATCCCATACCATCCAGAAATGGACGGGCTAACAACTATATTCCTTACTAGGCAAAATTTTCACCAAACATCCTCCTTCCTTCAACATGTATCAGTATAACATGGTTTTTTTTGAGAATCTCCTGAAGATTCTGAAGAAAAAAATTATCTTGTCCATGAGGGCAGTCAGGAAGATTAAAACCCAGTAGTAATGATAGCCTGGTTAATGGTCATTGCTCAGTGGTAAAGAAGGAGCCATGGGGTATCTAACTGCAGGAGTTGGTACTGAGGATCTGAGGGGAACAACATAAAGGTGATACGTACAATCACCCTTCTACATTTCATCAGGATTTACAGCCCATTACAGTCACAGTAAGTCTTTTTACTAACTTTAATGCTCTTTGGAACAGGCCCCTATATGTTCTTTATTTTAATATAGACCTTAGCTTTAGTACTTTAAAGGATTTTTCAATTCTGTCAAGGGGAATGATTTAAAAAAGCTTCTTTTTTATTGTTTTGTTTACACTCTGTGTTCAGACTATGATCTACAAGAATGAAACACTATCTTGCCCTTCTTTATAATGAAATTCAATGAAAGATCAATTAATCCCATTGCAGTAATATAAAGTAAGAATGATTTTTTTCATAATGATTTTGTAACACTGATTGAATACATTGGATTAGATGTGATAACTCCTGAGTATAGTTTTCTTAACTCCTGATTAAGAGTCATGTGGAAAGCACTCATGTAGCTAATGATAAACTAATCTATTCAGGAGGACAGAATGTTTATAGCTAATTTATCAGTGACCTGCAACACAGTGTGAAAATAATTTATCAGTGATGTGCAATGTGCAATGCACAGGAAATGAACACAACTATTTTTAGATCCTTATTTATTTGCTGTGATTATAACCATGTGACTCTTCAGTAGCTACTGAAGACATGTTTTATAGCGTGACTGCATGTTGCTTTTACACTCTCTCCTCTCTGTTTTTAATTATAGTACCATCACGTGAGTGTATCTGGAATTAGAACTCTGTAGCTGTAGGTCAGCAATAGCTTAATTGTTCAAGATTCTATATAAACTAATTGTTGCTTGTGATCTTTAGAAAAAGAATGCATGCCCAGATTGAAGGAAGCAGGAAGTAAATGTGAGGATGCTAAAAATAATAATAAAAAAATCAGAAGCTTTCTAAATTAAGTTTTAGAATGCTATTTAAAAATCACTCATATGCTTTCCTATTTAACACTCCCCTTCTCACAACTTCCATTTGACTATGTCAATAATAGTATATATCTTATGATCACTTAAGACTTTCAATATTCAGGACAGACTTTGCTGACTATTGATTTTGGCCTGGAAAATGAACATATATTTGTTTGGAATCATCTAACATGTGGGAAATTTAGTTCTTAAAATTAATGTAATCAGGAAACTATCTGGAAAGCAATCAGTACAGAGCTAGCATAGACATTTAAAATTTATCAGAGAAGTGTAAAATTGTTTCCAAAATATGTGATTGCTAAACAGCAATAAAAACACATAACTGCTGAACAGCTAAAGATCAAGATTTTGCATATCATAATAAAACTCAAATTTTTTTAGAAAACAATTTTAAGGCAGGCATGATATACTTACTGAACGTTTTGACACTTTAGAGAATATCTTCAGAAACAATAAAAATGGAAGAAAACAGTTGCTGGGATTACAATATATTTATAAAGCACATTTTAAAACAGTTTTCCTTCCACAAAGAGATGAAAATCTAACTGAATAAACAGCAATGACAATTTGTAATGCTTGGAGGTAATAAAGGTAATAATTCATCACATATTAAACAATTAAATGTGGTTTTCTCTTTATAATTGTGATGGAGAAACATGAAGAGTACGTTTTTCTGAATACCAATACTGAATACCATTTTTAAAACTTTCTCATAAACTTAACCTTTTTTGGTCAAAGAATGTCACATTGAAAGTTTGCTATTGGCCTGCTATTTTCACTGTCTGAAAGGTTAGTTACTTGATTAAACTAACTAATTTTTGTAGTCTTATGACCAGCATACACAGCCAGAAATCTATGTGTAAAGGCACATAACACAGACACACTTCCATTTCTAGTATCACCTAAAAGTATCTTCAAGTCTTTTCCTCCTTCTTCACCAAAAGCTGTGTATGAGTTAGATGGAATGCAACGCATGCACTAACTAATTTCACTTAAGTGCTACTCTATCATTTGGGGAATACAATGACTACATGCTGTTTACACAGAAATATTTTGGAAGACCAAGACAGTGGCTGTTTTGGGTTAGAGGTGAGATTACTGACTATGTGTGTAATATTGGTTTTCCACTTGAGTGCTTAGGTTCTTCTGGTTGAAACTCCAAACAGAGTAGAAGAACCATAAGCCAAGAAGTAGTAATTGTACTGTAAATCAACAAGCCAGAATGGAATAATGTGGAGAAACCACACAAAAGAGTGGTAGTTTGAAGATAGTACATTAATATCTTACTTTTTGGTATGAAACATAAGAAACTAATGAAATACTATTTTCTTACTACTTAGAAACGAGAGGGACATGAGTTTAATTTATTTGTTATATCAAAAAGAAAAGAGAGCAAAAGGAGGGAAGGCATGCACAGAGGCAAAGGAGAGGGAGACTGGTGAGGGAAGAGAGAAGCAAGATGACAGAGGATGCACAAGGTAGAAGGCAGAGAAAGATGGAAGGCAAGAGGACTCCCTGTTGCAGAAACTTGACCTTCATCTCATGTAAAGCCCTTGCTGAAACCTCTTATGCAACCATTTGTGTGAGAACACTTGACTAAACTAGAATTCAGCATCAATGGCCTCACTATGTTTCTCACCCTGATCTATCGTTCTTTCTCCTCTGATGTGTTTTGGTGCTGTCTCTAAGGGAATGAATTTAACACTGACACCTCCTCAACTGTCTGCCAGGTCCTTCTCCATGCAGAAGACCTCTTCAGTAATGGCTGTTCTTCAGGTGAATTCTATGCCCAGCTATCTCAAGTGTGACCTGCTGCTTCCTTTTCTACTCCAGATTCTGCTTCTCACAATTCTGAGCTCATTGTCCATACTTTCATTCTCTCAGCTATATTTGTCCTGTTTTTTTCACCCATCACTACCTTCTGCAAGGTCAGACTGACCCATTCAACTAAATATCAGGATTTCTACTTTTTTTTTTTTTTTCCATTGTCCTTTACTTTTATCTCTAGCATATTTGACTGGGAAAATGTTTCTATTCCTGTAACTCATCACTGGGAAGGCCTGGTCAGTTTCCCATGAGGTTCCACACTGGAGATGTTCATGAAAGGCTGCAGCCCATTGGAAGGACCCACACTGCAGCAAGGAAAAAGTGTGAGGACAGTGGAGTGTCAGAGAGGAGCTGTTATGGAGCAGCACACCCCCCATTTCGCACCCTGCTGCACTGCTCGCGACTTGAGGGAGGTAGAGGAGCTGGGAATGAAGGAGTGAAACCGAGCCTAGGAGGAAGGGAGGTGGGGAGGGTGGTTTACTTTTTGTCTTTGTTTCTCACTATCCAAATCTATTTAATGTGTAATAAATTAAATCATTTTTCCCAAGGTCAAGTCTGCTTTGCCTGTGAAGGCAATTGGCAAGTGACCTCCCTATCTTCATCTTGACTCATGGACTTTTTATTTTTATTCTTTCTCCATCCTTTTGAGAAGGGGGAGTAAGAAAGTGGCTGGGTGGGTGTCTGGCAGCTGGCCAAGGTCAATCCATCACACACACACAAAAGCTCTGTAATCTTCCAGATACGTGTGCTGCCTGACATTAACTTGGTTGAAATAGATGCACAGGTTACTGTTGCAATGGAAGCATGGACTGATTCAACTGTTGATTACGTTATAGATAGAAAGACTGTTGAGCACATGGAACAAATTCCGAGTCCAACTCTGACATTGAGTCTTCCCTGCCTCAGTCAAGTCAATTGCCTTCAACAAAATTACTATCTTTTAGAGCTTTATGCGCTTTACGAAATGTAATTGTAGGTTGCTTGCAGTGCTTTGCTATGTAAGAGTGAAAATCCGTCACAGAATTCCCCTGACATTTCTTAAATTTACAATGACCGACAGACCTCTGCTGCAGTAACACTGGGAGGACCCTGGACCTCTCATGGATGTCATATAGACATTTTCCCCTTACAAGCTTAGCTGAATAAAACACTGCTTTTGAATTCTATGGATCGTTTTTTCTGCATCAGAAAAATGTAAAAATTGTCCTTAGAGATGCGTGACTTACAGAAGCTTCCCAATCCCTTTCCTATTATTTATTTGGATTTCTGACCAAATACAGCAAAAGCAGTGGAAGAGCTCCTGTCAGCTTCACGAACCTAGGATCAAGACCTTATTGAGGGATTTGGATATCACGAGCATATAAACACTTGAGTGGGCATTGTTAATTATACATCAAAGTGTCTTGAAATTAGTTGCAATACAGATTTGTTTGCCAGCTAGAACCTCATGATCTTGGAAAACGTGAGCACTCATCCTCTGAGATAAAGGGAAAGGCAGGAAAAGTCTAGGTGTCAAACATGCAGGTTACATATGACAAGCCCTTATGTGAAATCTTGTTTTAAAACGTGCAATGTTTGTCACACTGCTTGAAAAGAACTTTTTTTGTTGCTCTCCTCTAAGGAATAGTTTTCCACATTATACAGCTACAAGGTCTTATGATTAACTTATGTACTATACAACTTGCAGCAAGACTAACATTCATATAGCTAAATTTAGCTATAGTGCTGCTGTTGGTTGCTGATAAGCTAAAATTACATTCTTTTGATTTGTCTGCCATTTAAAAAATACTTTAGAGGATTATTACGTTCATAATCAGAATTATCACTGTCTCTCCATACTGGATTTAGGTCTTGTGGCTGAAGTGTGATTTCATACTTGACTATCTTTGTTTCCACAGACAATATGCTTCATAATTTTAAGTCCTAATGAAGAGACTTTAAAAAGAGTGACAAAATCCATTCTTTTTTTTTTTTTTTTAAATAGTTAAAGACTCTTCAACATATTCTGTCAGAATAGTGGAAAAATAAGATAGACTATAATTAAATGTCCAGTATTCCCAACCCCATGGAGAACAGTAGTAATAGTTCCTGTAATATTTTTCTAAATGGCTGCTTATTTTATCTATATAAAATATTTAATAGAGATGTGCAAAGAATTTTCTTGGGTAGGGAATTTTGGGAGTGTAAAACCTGTTTTTCACATCTCAAACAATCTGCCAATGATGGACTCGCCTTCTGTTCTTACTCTCCCACTCCTACCCCTTTAAGACATTTTCATAAATGTAACTCTTTAATAAATCATGCATGTTTCCATCATCACTACTGAGCTAAAAGGAGTTAGCAGCAGATGTTCTAGAGGTCAGCTATTTGGCTTTGCTTTTGTGACCCTTTTGTTTGATGCCTTTCTGAGACAGGGCAATAGCAGACCACACTACAGGGACAGGTGACAGACCTGTGAATTCCTTAAGGTCACTGGACAGACACTGGAGTCCACTAGAAACTCTGCGATGCTGCAGTGCTGTCCATGACTCTTTTTCATCTCATTGAGAAGCCTTTAAAGTGGCAACACTTGGAAGATATGGCATCTTAAATTTTTGTTTTCCTGCAAAAGAGGGATGGCAAAATAATGAGTTTACAGCCACAGTGATCTCTAGCAATTCACTCTTGCATAATTTTCCAGATCCATTTCAGCCTTGATTTAATTAAAGGCATGCTAATATTCTAACGTAGCAAAAGATGAAAGACTCTGTACTTTTTGCAGAATGTAAAGGGGAAGACTAAGGCCTATTTATGTGATACACTTCCAGGCTGTGCTCTCACAGCCAGATAGGATTTGCTCACAGCAGACATATGCTACCCTTTCAACCTGGTGTAATAGAATCTGTATTAGAGCTCTTTTGGGATGGAAGAATGGATTACGTCCATGTTTAAGATATTTGTAAAAGCATCTGTGATTCTACTCAGCTTTGTTTTGAAAGACTGTAAAATGACTTTTCAGTTTTAGAGCCTCTCAAGGGCTTGTATGTCATAGTTGCCTGATCTCCTTATCAATTCAGAGCCTATTAAAGCTGCTAATAAAGCAGATCAAGACTACTCTGTTTACAAAAGCTAGCTTGCCTACCTACCAAAACATCATGTCCTAAATTAAGGAGGCATCTTTATTACACTTCCCCCCCCCTTTTTTTTTCCTTCCCTCTCACAAAACATTTATCATGCTAAAGTTTCCTGCTCCAGAGTTCTGAACATGTCTAAATTAAAAACATGATTTATTTCATGTATTTATTCTACTAATGGTCCTTGGTTATAAGTAAGTGGTAGATTAAGATACCACCAATAAAAATTCTAGACTGAACTAGAACAAATAAACTACTTCAACTGAATAAATAAATTCAGATTTAACATTTGTTGTGCCTGGAAAATAAAATAGATTAGCTATTTGCCATGGCTAATGTGGAGTTTCTCAAGCTATTCCAGAGGATAAAACAGGGTCCAGAGAATAAAACAGTCTAGGACAAGAATCACGTGAAAATACTCTGCCACAGTGTTCTGTCTTGAACATGGGAACAGATTACACTGGAAACCAGCTCTCTCTTGTATTGTGGCAAAGTGTACAGGCAAATGAATAATCTTTTGGGCCTCATCCTCAATAAATAGAACCATGTTGATGATGCCCCAGCATAGGTATGTTTCACACATGCTGAGTTCTGTCTGTAAATCTGATCAAAGAACTCTCTTTACATTAAAAAAAAATAAAATAATTCAGGCTCACAGAAAAGAATGTAAATGATTTTTTTTATTATTTTATTGTTTTGTTTTGTTTTTAAATGCTGCAGTCTACTATTCAGATTGTTGTCTTTACACTGAGACCATGACTTTTCAGATAAAAAAGTATTTATAATTACATACTGTTAGACTTTGTAGTTTGAATCGTAGGTGGGATAAAAGTAAAAATTAAGGTTAGGAAACTCTATGTGTGGTTTAGGGGTGAAACAGAAATTGACGGAAATGGGGAGTTTTCTTCCTAATCAGCA
Organism: Falco peregrinus; assembly: GCF_023634155.1. NCBI lineage: Eukaryota > Metazoa > Chordata > Aves > Falconiformes > Falconidae > Falco > Falco peregrinus. Next base: position 7,589,339 of record NC_073726.1, on the reverse strand, counting down.
GCCTTATGCCACAAATTCTTTAACATGGACTTTAAAAGTAGCAGTCATACAATTTTAATCCTGATTTATGGAACTTTGATGTGATCTGCAAGGAAAATGCAGATATCTTGAACAGTTTACTCAGAGCAAACTTATTTGAAGGCCAACGGTGGAGATAATGACCAGTAAGTATTTACCTGGACACTGGAAAAAGTTCAAAAATATCAGAATGAACTTTCTTCGTTGTCTGTGCTTGGTTTCTGTTGCAGCAGAAATTGAAAATGTATGTGGCTTTACAAGGAGATTTTAAAAAATATGCTGAATACCTGCTGCTTGCTGCTGCTGCCTTTCTTCTGCAAGCTATCTTTTTCTGTCCTTAACTCATATGACTAGAGAAAGGTAAGCTCTGAATATTTTATAGCCATATCTCTTTAGAAGACATAATAAGGCTCCCATCTTATCTGGCTGCAGTTGCTGCCAAGGAATCTATACCTTTAAGTTTTTTTGACCATCTATCTTATTTTGTCCCTCTGGAAATTAGGAATCAGGTATCTCAGTATGCAGGCAACTTTCTTATTCTCATAAAAGCTTGACAAATAAAAGGCCTTTCCCCCTCATATAACATAATGCAACAGACCATAATTATGTGAGGTGAAGGACATTTGCCTTGTTTTAAAAGGGCATTCACACAGCTATTGCTTGTCAGCTAAGAGGCAGTAGTCATCAGTGTAAGGAACACGTACAAAATATGAATCAATTATGGATCAAGATCTAGCTCAAGTGTGCTGGCTCTGATTTGACCTTGCATACATCAAAGCCTTAAAGCCCTCTGGAACTGAAGCAAGACCTTCAATCATCCTGCCTTTACTCACTAAAAAGCACCAGGAGCACTAAACCAACAGCCCTGTGGTTGGTGGTTACTGCATGAGGCCCAGTTGCCACTCCAGATGCCTTGATAATGTATAACCTTGTGATTGTGTCCTATTCAGAAAGTTTTCAAAAAGATTTTTGATTGTTATTATAGTGTTCTGTGGTTTTGGGAGAGTCAACTGGATAATGTGAAAAAAAATCTGTTTTGATAGTGCTAATTAATTCTACTAAAAGTAGTTTACAGGTTGAGTTTGTTTGTTTTTTTTTTTTTACCTGAAGTATTCCATTACATCCATGCAGCAGAATATGGAAGGGCATTTAATACATATACAATATTAGCAAGTTCGATATGCATGTTCCTGGACACTGAATAAAGGAAATGTCCTCCGTCTATGGTAGGAAACTGTATCAACCACCAAAACAGACAGACTGCTCATAAACTACTTATGTGCTGAACCATGTCCACCCAGAAACGTATGAACTGGTCTAGGCCAAAAGCTTTCCAGGGCGGTTAACTGGCAGTCAGTGCCAATCAGCCAGTATAGAGCATGTGGAGATGTTAGTAGTTCAATATACTGTATAGATGTAGCTACACAGTGCCTGCTCTTGACTTTAATTCTCCCTTGTGCTCTCCAATGGTCAGCTCCCTCAGCTCCTTGGGGCAGAGCTGTAGCTAACCTCTACCACTGTGGCCATCTAGCAGCTACCTCCTCCTCTTGCTGTCTGTTTTTCCATTCTGATGAAGTTAGATGCAGCAGAATCCACTGGACATAAGTGTTCTGTAATCCATGTACTTCTCGTGTAATGGTAGTTTCTCAACTCTAACATCTTCATTATCCATGCAAAATTAAGATGCACAACCTTTTATCTAGTGCTGTAGGGTCAGGGCAATGAACTGAACTGTCGGTGAGGTTTCTCAGACATTATCTGTAGCTCCTCTCTACCTAGATTCAGGCATATTTATTTTTACAGGACTCTTTTCTCTTCTCTCTTCTCTTCTCTTCTCTTCCCTTCTCCTCTTCTCTTCTCTTTTTTTTTTTTTTAAACATAAAGGCCCATTGATCAGGGAACTGATTCTGAGGAGCAATGACTATCAAATAAAGCAGTTTAAAGTAACAAATTATACTCATTCCTGTAGTTTCCTTGTTTGCTCTCATTTGTGGAATGACTGCCATCCAGGAAGATGTATACTAGGAGTGCCCACCAGACAGGCCTGAGACTACATGCTGGAGGATCAGTGGCATTGGTATGTGCTATCAAGCCAAGATGGCAATTTTTCTCCAAGTTTAGGAGATTAACATATCTAGGTGAAAAATGTGAGCTGTAGTTTTTTGTTGTGCAAAAGATGGCCATCTCCCTGAGTAATTGGTAACCTAAATAGACCAGTCAGACAACATTGCAACTCATGCAGGGTGACAATGAGGTAAATCCTGCAAACTGACCTCCGGTCCCCTAAGCTTTGGATCAATGCCTTGTTGTAGTGTATCCTCTTCAGGTTATATTATCTTCAGGCTTCAATTTGTTATTACACTTGAAAAACTGAATCTGACTGGTATATGAGCAATCTTTGTAAATAAGGCCTTTTATTCTGACAGAAGTTATTCTTTTACCATTATTGAATATTTGAAGCTTTATTTCTTTCTGGTGAAACACCTCAGATTGAATATTTTCCTGCTGGACATGAAAAGATCCATCTCTGCTTCCTTTCTCCAGCTGGGACTTTACCTTGCTTGTTCTTTCATTCCCTTTGATTCCTCTGCTCACCCTCTTCATTATTTGTGATTCAGGTGAATGCAAACTGAAGGCGCTTCCCCTCTGGGAGTGCTATTCTGTCACTGGATCTGGTGCAGATGGCAGAGCTCTTGTTAACTTAATTGATTATTAAAAAGCTGACATATGGAAGGAATTACTTACTTTCACTTTTCAGCTTGGGGAAATTGTAATGCTATTTGAGTAAACAACTTAGAAAGTTCCTGAAAATAAGAGTTAGTGATATATTAGAGACCTGCTTTTGATATTCTCATGAGTGCTCTCTAAGAATTGGAATTTGGCATTGGTTGTTACCATGTGGAGTTGCATTTCTGATAAGTTACATATGAAAGGAAGTTGTCTGCAGAATTAAAGAACTTCCAGCCTTCTTCAGACTAGCTGGGTCCTATTAAGGAAGGCAAAAATATGAAAGGTGTAGAAACAGCCCAGGAAATTCAAGAAAGTTGGAGAGGAGATAGTGTAGACAGAACATGTTTGTTTTGTCACATGGTATATTCTCTGAAGTTTGTACTTCAATATTGGTGTTAAAAAGTTCTGATTTTCCTCACTGTTTTCATAATCAAACTGGCTAAAGAAAAAGTTTATGCTTTCTATTTGAATAGTAAGGGCATGAAGCTTGCCTTTCAAAGACATGGACAGGACTCAACATAGATTTGGTCTATGAAGCATTAGGAGATCTTTGGCTTTGACAGACCTAATAAAACTGCCAATTTCTAAACTTCAATGCTCTTGTAAAGAGGTTCATTGGAGTCTGAATGTGGTGAGATTGTCTTCATTTTGGCTATGTACATCTGCTTACACTCCACAAACATAAAGTATTATCATCATCATTAGGGCACTTCCTGATCTATCCCTTGCTTACATCAAGGTAAGCTCCAGGTACTGTCTCCCTCTGATGTCAGCTTGGAGCACTTATATGTTAAATTTCAAAATAATTTCAAACTTTTGGTGATGTTGCCTCTTATACTTACGAAGAACTTCCTGTAATACTTAGAAACCGACCACTTTCTTTAAAATATTTGTGAAATTTTTCCAGTGGGAAACCTGATAAACAGTAACCTCTCAGAGCACTGATGACATGGCCTATTATGCTGAGATTTGTCTAGTATCTATCACAAATTTGATACTGGACATGCAGACTATAAACTCTTTGGTATGGAAAATCACCTCTTTAATCTGTGACTTTTATAAGAATTAGCATAGCAGGGTCCTTGTCTTATGGTATTGCAAGAACTTACAGCTTCCCATCTCCTTATGTCAATAAAAGAACAGCAAATTCTGGTCCCAGTGTCCTTCTTTGTCATGGTATCTAATAATTAAGTAATGTCAGGATAATCTTTTCAGTGCTATTGTAGACAACAGCCACTGGTACCACTTGGATGCTTGAGCTGTTCAATGCAAAATGCAGACATTACTGTTAGAAAGAAGTCTTGCTAAGTGACATAAATAAGAATCTGAACATAAACCAAAGTGTGAACAGCTGAAGCTTGCAGAACTGAAGTAGACATATTTGGCAAAATTAAAATCTGATTAAATGCGGAGTTGAGGATATTACGGTATGTAGGTCATTCATTGGGAGTATCACATCCAACTGGAGTTAAAGTTTTCTGACACAAAAAACTTCAGAATAGTGGTACAGTTGGCCCAGTCACTTTTCTAAGTTTGTCCATAAAAGAAACTGCTCACCAATTGTTCAATCTGTTCATGAAACCCTGTTATGTCAGCTGAGCTGGCATAGCTGGCATAAAGATGTTCAATGATACACAAATATGCATGATTAAATGTGATGGGAATGACCAGGAAGCAAAGACCTGTCTGTTGTAACCTTACTCTGCAACCAGGAGGACTCAAAACCTGAATGTTTTGCACAGCTTTTAAGTTTCTGTCTATTTTTTCCTTTGCTGTTAAAGGTCAAAGCCCATGTACATATTAAGGAAGGTATGATTTTGTAGTGATTTCAGACTGAGTTGGTGTTGAATGAATGAGTACCCAGGCAGCTGAGAGGGGACTAATAGTGCCATGTTTTCCTTATTTTGGCTAAAGTCTCCTGAGCAATGGAGTGGAAGGGAGGCACACCTCCTACCCACCCCCTCCCAATTCTTGAAGTAGAGAATTTGATCTTACATTTGTGGGAGGAAGGATTTCTTTGAAGTAATTCTGCATCCCTATGGGGCTGCCTTTAGTCTTACAGCAGGGAAAGAAGAGAATTTCTGGTGTGTAGCCACAAAGAAGAAGGAACAGGCTGGTAAGTACCATCTCTGTGAAGGTGGGACTTCTAGAGAGCTTCTTACTTTTCTTCTGTTCTTGTGCCCCTTTTTTCTTTATGCTACACTAGTTTGTACCACGTTGTATGTAGTGGCCTGCTGAACTCTCAGAGAGTAGAGCCAGTTACCAGTCTAACAAAATGCTCCCCAACCATTTACTTAATTACAGTATGACAATCAAGCCATATGGTCTCAATGAAACTTTCTACAATTTGAGACAAAGCTAGATCTGAAATTCAGAAGTGCCAGTGTGGAGAATTAACGCAGGCATTACCTGATTTAAGAGAAAGGCAGTTAGGCCTTTTTAAAATTTGTAGATTTGCAGCTGCAGGGAAAAATGCAGAAACATCAACTAAGCATAATCATGATTTGTTTGTAATAAAGCCAGAAAGGTAATGAATGCTTCAAACAATAGGAAATTGCTGTATATTGAATCATGTTAGCAAGCATATTGGCTTTATTAACATATCCAAAGTTCCAGTATGTTAGATACAAATCACTATCTCTGTGTGACTGACCTAACATTCTTTACTCAGTGACACTGATATGTTGGCATCAACATGGAAAACAACATCAGAAGGCATTATTCTTCTCATCCAAGGAAAAATGAATGAAATTGTGGTTGATTAATTGAGAGGTGAAATTCCGGCTGGTACCTTCTATTCTTTATATTCCAGTAGGACCCAATGACATTGTTTATAGTGCCCTTGTTTTGAATGAACAGACTTTAATACCTATCTTTTATTATTTTATCCATCAGCACTATTACCACAGGAAATCACAGAGATGCATTTGTGAAAGGTGAAGAATGGTCTTGAATAGCTTCTAAACCAAATTCTGATCAGCGCAGGTTTTTTTAGAAAAATTATGCCTGTGTGTGCTCTAAATTAATACTACAAATACCACTGCTTTATAGATGGTAGAAAACCCGCAACTCTCAGTCTTGCCTGTGTTTTTGATCTTGTAGCTGGCCTCTTTGTAGTACCTTCATGCTTGCGTTCACATCTCTGCTAACAGAGAGCTTTGTGTTGGAAAAAATCTCCCAGTGAATCCATTTCCCTGATGGATTGGTTATTAGATATCTAAATGCGAAGTCCATTAAGCTACTGTAAGTTTGATATAAGACATATATCAACATATCAAATCATGCTCATATCTAGGGAAAGTATTCTGTTCTTTGCAAGACTTTTTCCTCTATTGTATTTTGAAGATAAAACAGTAACTCTGTTGTAGTAAGGAGGAGGGAAGGCAGTATTGATTATATTGAAAGCTGAACTGTTAGAGTGTGAAACTGCTCATAAAGATAGTCTGGGTAGAGAGAAGGTTCTCTGTTTATTGTCTCTTGATAATATATACACCAAATATGTTCAGATTAAATGTAAATGGTTTTTCCGTTGTCAAGCAATATGTGAGTCAAACTGCAGTTTTTCTGCATGTGTTTTCATCTGTAATAAAGGTACTGGAAATGATAACACATACCTACTTCATGGTGTTTTCTGAGGGCTAATTAGTAAATGTTTGCAAAATTTCTCATGTTTGCTAAAATGAACAGAAACTCAGATGTGATCATCCAAAAACCTCCACTATTCCACTTCCCTTTCTTCCACAGCCTACTTAAAAAAAAATGTATCTAAGAACACTTGCATCTTATTTTAACATACAAAAACATAAAAGGAATGCTAAGTTTACCACTGTCTGAAGTCATCTCCCACTCACAGTCCCAGTTTGGCACCTGTGTCAGGGCATGACAGTTAGCTCCCTGGCTTAAAGAGGCAATGACTCTTTTTCTGAAACTGCACCTGCTAGAACAGTCTTAACTTTTCTTCCAACAATGTTGATAGAGGATATATTTATAAATAGTTTTGTATGTAAGGTACCCCCCTAAAAGGCTAGAGATCAGTTTAACAGCTTTTTGTTTAGTGTTATTGAAACCTACATATAGCCATCTGGCTGATGGGAAAGGGATGTTCTCCTCAGTTCCTGCTTGAAGAAAAATGTACTCACTAATAATTGCTATTATAATATAAGAAGATGAGAAATAGAGTGTTGACTATTGCTCATGTAGTTCTGGAAGTGTCGTATGTTCTTTGAGAACCATAATCCCTTGTGATTTCTCTTTATCAATTGGTTGTTGTCAAACGCAAAATACAAAATTCCAGGTATGAGTTTTCCTTCACTTGGCCATTCTTTCTAAGAAGAAAATAAGCCAGTTAAGAGGATAGAGAACAATTACAAAAACCTGTCCTGCAAAACTACCCAGAATGCCCAGGCACCTGGGCTAGCAAAGACAGGAGAGCCCAAGATGCACAGATTAACATGGTATCTGTTTTGTGCAGTACTCTTCTGGAACAGCTGTAATCACATTTGCCCTTTATTTTTTTTTAATCAATTTTATTTTTTTTTAATCAATCTTTATCAATTGGCCTCATGATCTTCCTGTAACAACAAAATCTGTAAGTTTGGGCTTTCAAATTCAGTCTGTAGAGAGTCACACATTTGTTTTTGGAGACTTCCAGGTGAGTTTCCAGTGCAGCAGCCAAGAAAACAGCCATCTTATCTCTATGCTATTTGTACTCAAAGGCAAGAAGTATATCCATGTTTACAGCAGGGCTGGGGACCAAGTATGGATACTTGCATGATCATTGTATAACTGCTCCATCATCATCTTTCCTTTTGACACAGGTTTTTCTTATGTCAAACAGCACTGACTAAGGCAACGCCTGGAGGACCATGCACCTGAGAGTACCCTCAAAGGCAGCGGAGCAGGATTACATCAAGTCTGGCTTCTTCTACAGTACTCAGATACAATACCATCGGGTTTGTGTTCTTAAGTCCCAGTTTCTAAAGCATGTTGTCATGTAGCAGCAAGACCAGGGCCACTCTACATTGGGGATAAGGCTAGAACCAAAGGTGATCACAGCACAGGCAGGATATCAACAGGGTGCGGTCCCACAACATCTGAACAAAGTCCCAGACAAAGCAAGGAATCCACTGGAGCCCCGTAGGAGCAGCAAGAGATGGGTCTACAACCCAGCCCTTACATCCACCCAGGAGGCAGAGAGGAAACGGACATTTACGGCAGTACACCTACAGCATTGCCTCAGCAAGGATAAGGGACCTACACCTGAGCTTAAATGGGTCTCCTGGGTCAAGGGACAGAGGCTTTTGGTGGAGGTCCTAACCGAGGTTGGTCAGGGAAATTAAGGCCTATTACTACACTCAGGACTCTAACACATGCAGTAAGTTATAAGATTCAGTGTAAAAAATGTTTCTCGAAAGAATGTAATGTACACATGCCATGTTATCAGAGAATTCAAACCAAAAGCCCACATACAAAATGGTCGCTGTAGGGCTGTAGGCACACCTTATGGAACACAGGAGGAACCCAGGGCGTGAGTGGTCCCTACCCCTGCAGGATTTAGCAGTATAGATGCAAACAGTTGGTTCTTCTAAAACCACTTTGTCCTCCAATGACACAGCATAAGCTGAAATGTGGTGTAATTAGATATCTGAGGAATCTTGCTCTCTCTCTTTAAACTGAATGAGCTCTTTATCACCAAGCTAAGTGTGACTAGTGTAAGACTTATGGTCAGATGGAACTAATCTTTGTTTTGTTAGTAAAGCAAACTGTGCCTGCTTGAAGTATTTAAAAAGAAAGATGCTCCATAATTCTCTCTTCTGGCACTGAAATTTGAAAATAAATTCAATATATAGGAGTGTAATAGATGAGTTTGTATGTAGTTTAATATTTAGTTTTAATATTTCTGCAGCTTGAAGATGATTTTATTTTTTATGTATAGGTCTTTTCAGTGTGGTTACACATTGCTTGGAATTGTGCAATTGTTTTGCTATCATTTATAATAGCTACTGGTTGTTTATTCTGGAGAAGAATAATTGGGAGTACTTATGGATGCTTGGAATTAATCTATATAAATTATCCCTGACAGTAAGAGGATATGAGTGTGGCCAGAGGCAAAAAGAAAAAAATAATTTGCAAGGGAAGTGAAGAAGGGTGCAAAAGGTTTAACACTTCCTTCAAATCAAGAAAACTACTTTTTATTTGTCACGTGTAGTATGTTTTAATGAAGAAAGTGGTAAAAATATTTAGTGTTGGATGAAGTATGTAGTTAATTCAAGGTTTTCATAGGATGCAGATGCGTACTAAGCAAAACAGATGTGCTAGTTATTAAAAAAAAAGAAAAAAACCCTGATAAATGTGCGGTATGTTCTGAGGGGGTGCATCAATGTCATTGCTCTTGTATTCTACTTCTCTTCCCAGGCTCACGTGAATGACCATTTTGTAAGAGATGTAGGTTTCCATTTATGTGGAACTAAGTGAATAATTCAATTTACTTGACACAACTAGCCTCTTAACCACTTTAGCTTTCCAGTCACATTGTGATTCCTATGAATTTATTTGTTAAAACTTAAATGGCTTTTTCCATGCCCCCATCAGAATAATGTTCTTTGAAGAGTAGGCTGTTTGTTACAAGTGTTATGTAATGTAGAAATTCAAACACATATTACGTTGTTCCCTTTTGTATTCAGAATCAAAGAAAGAGGTGCCAGTGATTTTTATTGCCAGTGAATAACAAGTTTTTAGGAAGAAATAAAAGAAATACAGTTTAGAAATGTTATATTTGTACACTATCTTCCCATTTATACACTGAGCAAAATCAGCGGTAGAGTTTGTCAATATGTATCTATCTTTACAAAATTATTTTCCTTTCCTTTACTGTTAAAACTCTAATAATTCTTGAATCACTCCTGGGGATGTGCACTGTATTCTCATTCATACAAGGTGTAAACTCCCCAAGACAGAGATAAAGTATGTTTATCTTTACTTCCTTATTCATCACAAGGATACTAATACCCAGCCCTTGAAGCAGCTTTTCTAGGAAGCTAATTTATGTTAACATATATGCTCAGATTAAAAGCAATTTCTAAAATCACCGGTTTCTGGGCTACCTTTCCTAAGAGTAGAGGGTTTTGCTGAAAAGCAGAGACCAGAAGGCAACACAAAGAAGAGGTGGAGGAATGTGAGAATGGAGGACAGAAGGTGGTGCCAAGGGAAAACAGCTGTTAGATAAAGCTTCAAGGGAAACTTGAAAAGACTGGCAGATGTGCTACACTTGTCAGAATGCAGAAAGCCCTCTGTGGACTGAAATACACAGCACTCACCTATTTAATAAGGTCAGACTGCCACTCTGACTGTTTTTCTATCTTTTTGATAAGACTCAAGACACTTAGATCCACCTTTTTGCCACATCCACCCTCTTCTTCTTTTACATAATGTTTGAACGTGTCACAGTCTCAGCCCATAGTTTCACCTGAAAACAAAAGGGCTGACAGATGCACAGCTGCATGTTCCAAAATCCGAGTACTCTTTTGCTTTGTTTGCTTTTTCCTGGTGTGGTAGGTTTTAAATGACAATTTATGTTACTATTCTCCTTTTTTGGTTATCTTTTAATAAAATTGTCTTTCTTTGACCATAAACAATAGAAGTGACCTCTGCACAATTGCAAGTATTCTAGTTTTGATAAATATTGAATGTTCATATACCTCTGTAAAATGTGAGACACGTTTATTTTGGTGATGATTTCTAAACCACATAATTAAAATGTTGTCCTAAAGTTTTCATCAAGCTAATCCATTAGTTAAAAACATACCTATTATTATACATGTAGTGTGATCATTCTTTTGAATTATGAGCTTGGACTTCAGAGTCAAAACTCAATTCCCTGCTCATAATTGATTTGCTGCATGATTTAGGGTAAGATGCTTCCTCCCCTGTCCTCTGTACAACAAGTGTAGTTCTAGCAACCCTTTTTGTGAAGCACGTTAGCTCTCCTGTGAAATTGAGAAAAGTAGAGAAGTGCTATTTTTATTCACTCCTACATGTTGGGCTTTTTAATTTTTTTTTAAGACAGGCTTTAATCCAAACATGCTCTTCTAAGTACATTAATATTTGAAAACTGACCAATAGATATAAAATATTACCAGTTGCAATATTGGGATAACTGATTCACGATCAAGTGAGTTCATAGAACAACAAATTGAATATAACTTAAGTAGGCAAGTTTCAGTGCATCAGATTTTCACAAAACAAAGTAAGAAAGTAGTGGTAATGAAGAGAGTAGCAGTTAACTCCCTGTCTGGGGAAAGCTTGGGACATATTATTATTCTTTTGCAAGCATCATCCCTTGTGCTGACAGGAGCAGCTAAATATTTCCTCTCATTTGGGGCAGGTTGAAAACCCATTCATATGGCAAATCTTTACAGTAAAACTTCTGGATCCTGAAAGTCCACTTGCCGTGTGATAATGTGTGATAATTCCATCTCTGAAAGATTTCTTACAGAGTAGCTACTTCCCCTGGAGCCCTTTATTCTCAATTTTTTCTGTATAATTTCTAATCATGTTTTTCCGTTCATGTTCTCCCATTTGTGATGGCATTGCCTCAAAACAGGCAGCCACACTCCTCAGAGTCAGACAAACTGTCTGGCTTTGGCTTGGTGTACAGTAGCACCCAAGAGCCAGACTTGCACCTTGCTTATTCTCTTCTCGTTTGTGGATAGACATTTCTTGCTGAGGAATTTACTGAAGTACTTTGACATCTCTGTATAAAAATGCCGATATATGTTTGGACAGTTGTAAAATTGAGTTTCTTTCAGAAAGAGCTATGTGTGTTGAAGTTTTAGGGATAGGTTTTATATTTAATAGCATAATTAGGAAAAAATAGAACCGAGTCACAGTATCACAAAGGCAGAATATTTCATTTTTTATTTTGGTCTGTCAACATTTTTCTGTAAAAGTAACTTACCACAGTAGTTCAAGGATTGTCAGGTATGCAGAGTAGAAATTGATGACATGGTTTCAGCACATAGTGGCTTTGTGCTGATACGTGTATCTTTTTGAATCAAGAAAAAATTGGTTTTATTTGTATGTGAAAGCAAGTCTTTCTTGTTTTTTAGATAGAAATTACTGGCTTTTGTGCTTTTATGAAGATATACTGAGCTTGTTGAGTTATATTTCCAAACACAGGTATACACAGGGGTGCCTTGCAGACAGGCAAACTGGAGAAGTATTGAAATGGATGTGTTAAATTTAGAAAAAGAGCCTCATTTCTAAAACTTTTGTAAACGATACCTATGTTTATTCTGGGGTAATAAAAACTTTGCCAGCTTGAGACATAAATATATGCCTACCAAAGCCTACCAATATTATTTCTCTGTATAGTATCCACATCAGAGTAATATGTACAGTGTGTATCTACACTTGTATAATAGCTTGAAATGAAGGTAGGTTGGATGCTAAGATGTAATGGCTCATGGTCAGAATACCTACCAACAAAATACCACTTTATTTTGGAGAAAAGCAATGTCTCCCTTGACCAGTATGTGTGTGCGTATATGTATGAATGTGAGTGGGTGTTCAGTTTTGTTCTGATGGCTTATCATGTTTGCTCTGATAAACTTGCAAGTCAAGTAAATTCTCTTTGTATCTAGATGCCTCAAGACAAAGAATGTAAGTTGTTTTCAGTCTTACTGATGTTAAGCAAGAAAGTCAATGGAATTTATCCTGTATATATGCTAATTAGAAATACATGTAGTATGTAGCTTTGAACACGTGGTGTGTAACTATAGCTCTTCTGTACATTCTGACAGCTCCAACAGTTGGTTTGTCATGTATTAGGTGTGATTTTCAGTGTGAAGCTGTAGGATTTTCTGTAGTCCTTCATGCTTTCATTTTTCTGTATGTGGCTCTGGAGCAGAGAAGGGTGTTAAATCAGGCAGAATTTCAGGAAAGGGGAAGGAGACACAGCATCAGTGTCCCTGAAAGGTGAGCAGCATGCTTCCTCCAGAGTCCTTTTGCAGTACCACCTGCAAACCCACAGTCTTTCCAAGGTGACCTCATGCAAGGCTCAAATCTTTGGTCCTGAGGTGCAATGTCCTTGGGGATGACAGGTACTGGTAATAAGCACCGCTGGGGCCCTGAATGCAGAGGTAGCAAGGTAGCGAGGGGTGAGATGATGAAATTTGATATAGGGCCTGGGGGTGCCTTGATGTGGGGCCCAGGAGGTCAGTGTGCAGTCCTTGGATGCCCCATGCAGCCTGAGGACAGGACAGGCACGGCATCAGAGGCCATGACCATGCCCAGGCACAGGCATGGCTCTGACACAGCAGGAGCTCTAGCTCCAACAGGGACTGAACAGCAAGAAGTTCAGCCTAAAGTGGTTCCTGGGTGCAGGAGGAAGGACCTTCTGCTGAGAATTCTTCCATCTCTTTTTTTCACAACAACTCTTCCTAGCCAGCTAAATTACTAGAAGTGAGGGTAATGTCCTCAGGAACCCTAAAAAGTAGTGCAATGCAGTGTGTATTTCCAGTGTCTGACAGCGATCACTGACTGCTTTGTATTCCTTTCATTTGCGGTCATATGTAAAGGGGAAGCACCACTTCTGGTGCAGCCAGGGTGCCGCTCAGCCCTGTATCCCGGCCCAAAATGCAAAGCACGCTTGTTTATGTCTGAGGAAAGGGGTCTCCACACACACACAGGAGCACAGAGGCACAATGGCAGGTTGGGAAACCTGTGTGGCACCCTTCCCTGGCTGTTCCCCAGGCTGTCACAGAAGGGTTATCAGCCATAAAAGGCTTGTCTGCATGAACTGAAGGAGCACAGAGGTGCTGTGGCAGGCAGGAGAACCCTAGCAGCCCAGTCAGAGGAAGGGACGCTCTGCCCTGACCCCTTCTAGGAGAGCCTCAGAGCCGCCGTCTGGTTGTGAAACCCATCCAGATGAGTTAATGAGAGCAGATCTCAGAAGGACCATTCAGACTGTGGCATTGCAGGATATGGTGAAGAGCATTTAGGGCTTGTTCAAAGCTTATTATCGGTTGTTCAGGAGGAGGAACCAAAGGTGAAGAAAGAGAGGGATTGAGGTGATTAGGGGAGGATCAGGCATGGGAAAGTAAAAGGATGAGAGGTTAAAAGGGTCTGTACATGTATAAACTGGGCTTGTCAATACAAGTGTCTCACCATGCCCTGTGCTTGATCACTGCCGTCTGCCCTGTCTTCTCCGTAAACTCCATTCCTGTTTTCCTGGGTGAGGGGGTCTCTATTCTGCATGTATCTGTCTGTGTTCATGGAGGTCCAGGGGCCAGCAACAGCCTCGGTTTCTGGAGCCAGCAACTTGAGTGACTGTGGGTATGCACATCAGCTTGTGATTGCTAGCAATATCAAGCTGGACTAGCTGGCAAGTAGACTAAGTAGCTTGGGAGTCAAGCTTTGAAGGGGTTGTGAGTTTAGGTCAGATGTGTGTGTCTCTGGGGAGCAGCTGACTGCCAGAAAGACAAGTACATGCCAGTTACTGGAGAGACCATGGGGTCTGGGAATTGTCTGAGACACCCGTTTGTATGCATATGTGTGATGGTTGCATTGCTGATACTGTTTTCTCTAAGTCTACCTTTTTCTTTGAACTGGAAATACTAACATATGTTAAATCAAATAGGAGATATAGCATATAAACCAGCCATATAGTTCTTTCACTAGTGTAATTTTTTCCTAGACTTGGAAACCTAAATACTTTCAGGCTTCTGTCACCAGATGTCTCCCCATTTTCTCTGTTCATTCTAGTGATCTTGCTCTGCACCTGTTTTTATTCCAATTACTCTTTTCTGACCATTTGCCGTTCCCACTCTACTGGTTCCAACTGAAGTCTCACCAATGCCAGCACAAGAGACACTGAGTCTTGAATTGGCTTTTTTTATGGCCTCACCTGTATGATGATGCCAAATACAGTATTCTACACAAAAATACAAAATTCCTAATCAACAATTTACCATTATATGCACCAAGGGAATAGCTGGTAAAACATTCTTCCCCTTCCAAAATTAAAATTAAAAGCTGAAATTACTGCAGTTTACAAGATATTTATTTTTTTCCAATTTACATTAGAAAAAACAGAAAGTCAGTTTGAGAAGGATAATTCAAATGTTCTGTTAAAATTCGTGTTTTCAATATCCAAATAGAAGCAGTATCTGTTGTACTGCTTGCATTATTTTAAAATGTCAACCAAGATGAATGAAACCTTTCCTTTGCTACCAAAGAAAAATAACCCAGCTTGAAAGTTTAAAAAAAAATAAAAAGAAGAAGGTCATATGAGGATATATCTGTTCTATTTAAAAATATTTTAGTAAAAATGAACATGATTTATTTTGTTGCTGCATGTAAGAATGTGTCTGTTGCGCTGCCTGTGGGATGCCTTGATTTCAGTATAGAAGGCTACAGCTTCTTTTGGGGGACTGGATCCCAAGAGTGAACATCCAGCTACTGGGCATGCATTCTGGGGGGAAATATGTTTGTGAATGGCTCAAGGTTCCGGTGGGACTTTAAGATGCTATTGGCAGAGAACTCAAAATGAGCACCATGAGCTGCTCCAACTGGTCATTGCATAAATAAGTTGCCATACAGTGCTAGCATTTCAGATTCTTGCAGCTCCACCAAAAACTCTTGTTCCCAAATCAAATGTGATATATTTGCTCACATTTTTCAGTCATCTCCAGCTATAGTTTATTATCACCAGAACATAGACGTGATAGAGTAACATTAGCACAGAGCTTTTTAATGCTCAAAATTACCTCATGAGATATTTCTATTGACAGAGGTGGTTTTGGTTTTTTTCTTTGCTGGAGGAAAAGAAAAAAAAAAAAGTAGTAAGTAAATTCTATATTTTTAAGTGGTACTAGAGGGCAGGCATGAAGCTTTTTGAATCTCCAATTAAAGTTATTTTTAGGAACTGGAATTCTTTTGCTTAAAGTATAACAATACTTAATGTGAACTTATACTTAGTAAAAGATGCTTCAGAGAAAACTATTGACATGCTGGCATGCTTTTATATGAAAATTCTTAGCTGTGAGAAAAGGCTGTAGCAACATTTCAAAGCTATCCTCAGCTAAATAAGCATTACTCTGCAGCTCTCACAAAAGAAAATAAAAAGGCTGTTCATCTAACATATCTTACTGCAAACCGACAGTTGGAGAAGCAACTGAGAAGGAGAGAAGAAACCTTGATTCTAATTGTCCTACTTTCAAAGTATAGAAAAGAGTGGCTATACCTTAGATAGGATGAATTCATTTTCACTTTTCAAACCACAGGTGAAGGAAAGGCATCAAAGGTTCTCCTTAAACTCCTTTTTGGGTGGCACAAATTACAACCAGCTAAGCACAGTTCCTCCGTTCCAGCCCTCTGAGTCTGGAAGGTACTTACTACGAGAAGACTCATACTTTTAGAGAAATGTAGAACACTTTTTTTCTTGTTTTCATTTGTTTAAGGAAGAAGTAAGGAAAGGCTGGAAGAAAAAGAGTAATAGGAGGGAGAAAAAGCCTTAAATGGAGAGAAAGATATACTGGAATATGAAACTATGCTCTCTCCGTTTACAGGAAGGCATGAGAAACACGAGACAGCTTTTTACTCAGACTTTCTAACCTTTTTAAGTGTGTAGTTTTGACTGTGGGAATTGGTGTTTGTAAGAAGAATTAAACACAGGGTGTCCTTGCACAAAACCTCTTCAATTTGTAGAAGATAATTTTAAAACTATTTACTTTATCTTTTGGAAAGTAGTAAAACCTATTCCTTCAAATATGCCACAATGTGAAGACTTAATTGCTCTTGCCCCTCATATCTAATCCACCTTCACACAATAGCTGAAGTATGGAATAGTATATATGCTGAGAAAGCTTGACTGCTTTTCCTCATGTTGGCACACGGCTACACCAGTTCTAATGTGTTCTTGCTTAATTGTCTTGCCTTTAGCATTGTATGCTAAGCTGGAGTTAGTACATCATCTCTTGATCACATTTCAATTGCAAAAAGAAAATTATGCACAATTTTAATTATGCAAAGATGTTACATATCTTTCTTGCCTGCTTAAACTTTACATTTATTCATGTACATTAACTCTAATTACTGTGCTGGCTCCTCATACCAAAATATCACAAAACTATGGTTAGGATTTAATCGTGTATAAATAATCTTTTCAGCAGACACTTTGTATGAAAACAGAACTCCATGTGATATTCTAGCACTCCTTGCAGTAGGAGTATTTGTATCACTTGAGTCTTACTTGCTTGGTTTCCATAGAAACCTTTGGCAATTGAATGTAATTTCATTATTAATAGTAGAGTCTATGTGTGTTTTGTTTTGCAGTTTTGGGTCAGTTTTACAAATGCCAACCATTTCTGAGTTTTGCAGTTAAGTTCCCATACAGATTTCCTTTCTTCTGTTGCCTTAAAAAGCAGTTCCATAGTTCCCCCTAAAGCTGCCCTTGTATTACTTCACAGAAGATCATCTTGTCTCAAGAAATCTAAAACACTGACTTAACAGTCCTCTTGAAGCTGGATAGGCTACCTTTCCAGCCCAGATTTGATGGATTGTCAGGGTAAAGTAGCTTCATGAACAGACTGACCTATTCTGTTATTCTACTTGCTCTCCCTCTCTGGTTCTGTCAGCTGGATATATGGGTGGGGTGGGGTGGTGGAGTGGGGTGTTTTATATGTACATATTAAAAGATTCAGTTGGAGATGCACCGAGGAGAAAAACTGGCATGCAAAATTGCAAGTGTTTGGTTTCAATTTTCTGGTGGCTAATTCCAATGATTTACTTGTAGCTTTTCTCGTGGATGAAATGGTTTCTTACATTTTGAATTCATAAATTAATGAAAAGCTCCCTTCTTGGGAACATTTGGTCCTTCCAACAGCTAATTTGAGCTAATATGATTTGTCAAAAGAACATGTAATTTCTCAGTCCCAATATAGCCTTTTCTCAGTTTCTAAGAGAAATGCCTTTATTGCATTGACTGTGCATTATTACTTGACATTGTCTATAACTGGGCAAAAGGGGTAATCCATACCCTAGAGCAGCCTATGACCCAGCCTCACAGCTAAAATAGTAGGAGGCAGAACACCTATAGTTTGATGAAACATGCATCCTGCCTAAAAACTAGCTAAGCTAATGTTAATAATAATTATTAATTCATAATAATAATAATAATAAATAATGCATAATCTCAAACCTCAGAAGCAATTCCCTATGCAGTGGCACCAGGCCTTCTGGGGCAACTGCAGAATAGGTGGGTCTGCCTGATGTTGCACACATCAGGGTATAAATCAGCAAAGACAGATTGCATTAGCTGTATAAGGTCCATTTACACTGCAAATCAGGACATAGTGTACCCTCAGGTTACCTCAGGTATGCACTTTGGTGCAAGCTGTGTCCATGTAATGTGGGTAAGAAGGGAGTCTAAGCTAGAACCTGGAATCAAAAGGCAATTTAAATATAGAGCATGTGCCCCGGGCAAAGAATGGTGCTCCCTTTATCTCCTCTCTTCCACTCCAGCTACAGGCGTAGTGTTTTGTTTTCGTGTATCACAGGAAAAGTAATAAACCAAACACCCTTAAGTTGAAGGTATGCAGGGCAGGCAAAAATTGGTCTGTCCATTCTTACAGTCCAACGGTCAAATTACCGTGTAGCTTGTGATAGCTGATTAAGAAAGTATTTATTTTTAAAAAATGTATTTATACCCTACTTATGCCTATGACGTTCCAAGGAATAGTTTGACACTATACAGAGAAAGATGATCATCTGGATGACCTCCAGCCTCTTACAAATACTGAAAAAGTCTTGAGGAGATTCAGCGATGAGTTCAATAAGCGTCCAAATACCTAAGCTTATTGAACCTTTTAAGGCTTTCCCTAGAACTTCCTGAGAATTTGTTTTTCTCTGTGTTTTGTCATCTTTCAGTTTTCATTCTGCCTTTGTAACACCTTGTCCTTGCTGTGATTTTTAACCTTAGCTATTGGAGAAATCTCTGCTCCTGCCTCTACGCCTTTCTTCCACATGGTCTCTTGCCTATTTCAAGTGTTTGCTCTCTACTACTTTTTCTCACTTTTTTTTTCTTTTATTGAGTTATAACATTAAAATGCACTCAGACTCTGAATTGTACCCTACTTTTAGCTGACAGACTAAGCATCAGCAACAGATTCAGTTCAGAAGTCTGTAGATAGTACTTATGTGTAATGGTTCAGATGAAGTCTATTCAAAATATGAATTATTTGCCAAAATAGAAAGCACTTGAAGAAATAAAGTAAGAGACCTGTACTGTCTCACCTAAGCTTGGTTTTTACCCTCAGATCCATGGTCTCCTCAGACTCTTATTATGTCCACGTGCTGTAACACTCTATCACTCTAATCAGCTTGCAGACATTTAAAATTTCCCTTCCTCCCAGCCTCAGAGTGTTTGGAGTTTTTTTAACAGTAAAGGTTTTGTCTCATCAGAAGATCTGTTCTGCTAAGATTGGGGCAAAAGAATCCCTGCCTCTGTAACTATAAACTTTGCTTTTATGTTTGAGGGAACACTCCTTATCTGTGTTACTGTTTTCCTGCCTGGCTTCTGTAACAATACATTTTAATCTCATTCTCTGCATTCATGCAGGGTAATATCACACAGATACTCTGAGGATTTTACAGCACTGGTAAAAACTGATACAAACAGTACCTCTTTCTCCACAACATCCTCATGTAGCAGAGCTGGTTTTGGGTAGGCGGTAATGTTCAGCCATTCTAGTGGGATTAGAAACACTTTTTCTCCAATCTGAGGAATCTCTGCAGCTCCTTTGTAAGGTCTATTTACCTTAGTCTATTCTGACTTCACGTCACCCTTTAGGTAGTGCAATGTACAGGCTTTCTTTTCCAGATACCAATCTCCTTCATTCCTGAAGCAAAAGAACTATAGAATTGTAAACTGTGGTTTAGAGCAATTTCACCCATGTCTTTCTAAACTGTTGTAATGCAAATTGCAATACTTATATAGAACTGAGAAAATTAGTTTTATTTTCTCTTATTTTCTGGTGATCATGACTTTTGTGAAAAAAAATTACAGAGGAAAATAGACAGTGTCAAGTTTTATTTTTCCTTACGTTATAGTATAATTGAAATCAGATTTTAGATTAATTAAAGAAATTAGAATTCTTTAGGACTCTTGCTCAAATAGAATGCAGTTATGCCTTTTTGACAGATGTAGTGAAACAGGATTGAGAAGCAATCATTCCTAGTGTCCAGCTGCTCCTCCAGGATGGGGATCTGCATTTGGGCCACTGATTTTCCCCTCAATGGCTTTAAAGGCGGACACCATATAGCAAATATAGTTTTGGAGGTTAATACTGCTTAAACCCTTCTAAACTGATATCCCAGAAAACCATGGTTCTTATGGAGTCTTTGAGCTTATAAATAGACTTATTTTCTATTCTCTGGAAAGTCTGGATTCTATTTTGATTGAATTGGCTTCTTTTCCCCCTTCCTGTAGTAGTTAATACTTTTGCAAGGCACAAAGTGAATTTAAGATTTATGCCTCTAACTTTTAAAAATACAGGTGCTGTATTGTCACCCATTCAAAACAGTGTCATCTGCTTGCCATGCCCTTATTTTAATAAAACCAATTCAGGTATTTACAGTAGAGAAGTGACATGACCTTGATACTACAAAGGCGAATATCCCTGTATCACTCACTGACCAATTCACCCACACACAGTCACAGACTGTATTAAAAGCTTCTAGCAGAGTTTAATATATTCACCCTCTCCCTTTTAATAAATGTGTTAGAGGTAGGAATTTTAGTTTTGGCTTGGCTGGAATAAGGCTTGTCTGGATATAACACAGAAGTGGTTTCATCTCATTTATCTTCAGTCATCTGAAAGTTTGATGTCTAATCTGCACAATTTGTCTATGTTTCTTCTATAGCTAAGAGCTAAAAAAAGAATCTTCAGATAGTGATTTTTCTCAGATAAAATATGTCTCAGGTAAGATAGATTGCTTTCTGGACGTACAGATATTTCTTTTTGTTCCTGTTCTACTCTACAGAGGGAGTCTATATGAACAATTTAAACCAGATTATACCAATTTTAGCTAACTGAAATTAGACTATGTTAATCTTAGGCATGTGTCCTGAATTAATTTTGGTACGTAAACTAGACAAGAGTTTTTGCATGTGCTAAAACCACACAATTTCTGACTTTTTCGAATTAATCTCTTCACTTTAAACCACACTTTTATGTAAATATATTGTAAATCCAAATTTATTCCTAATCACAATGAAGAGAGATCTGGGCCTTTGTATGCCTCTGTTGCTAATCTATGTTGCTTCTAAGACTGATCAGAATAAGGATGAATGTTTCTTGTGGGATCTTTCCAGTTATTTTTAATGCTCTGCCTGGAAGGATGGAGTTCTCTGTGCTGCTACAAATCAGCATCATCTGGGTGGGAGTGATCTCACATGGCCCATTCAGAAGCACATAAATACTTCTAGGTGTCTCAAGATGACAGAAAATATTCTGATTATAAACTTCATTTTAAGAAATTTCTTTTCAGATTTGAAAGTAGAGGGCTTGATTTTACTACCTATATGGAGTGCCATTTGAAGTATTTTAAAATACCTGTGTATCAGATGTGTTGCAGATCCTATGGGCACCTGTGCTTTTCTGGACTGGCTTTTGCAAATACTCCACAACATCTGAAATTCAACTAAAGGCCCATGTTTAGGCAACAAATCTGACCCAAGAATTAGTGTGTGACTTAAATTATCCTTTGTGAACAGTAACAAACAATTCACACCACAGCATTATTAGTTCAAACTCTTTGGGAAGCACAAGGGAGCAGTCAACCAACAAGGGGAAAAAATGTCTAAAGGTTTATTTAATGATATTGACAATAAATGCTGGTCATGGCAGCATTGTGCTTGATACATGCTGTGGCACTCAGATACCACGCTAAAACCCCATCCATACCAGCTTCCCACCTATGATCCTCAGCAATGCCAGCCTCTGTTAGTACTGTTCCAGTCATCAGGTTTTAGGCAGTTTCTAACATGGTTTGTGGTGGGGTACTTTGCTAATAATTATGTTTGTATGTAAACTGTTTGGAAATACATCACACTTGCAGGGCACATCATTCATGGAGTGCAACTGTACTTGACTGGAAAGAGCACAGCGGGATTCCCTTTTGGCAATACTATACACCAAGAGCATTCAGTCCCCAACCATTTATCAACACGGATGTTGTTGTTATGTAATAAAATATTAGTGGGAATGATGCTTCAGAGACTTTCTTTTTCCTGAAAGAGCTAGGCATCAATACTTTTTACCTCTTATCTGGAGTATGAACATACAATGGTAAAAAACCACACTCAAATATATCAATGAAAGCATAGCCTTGCATGTGTCTTTTTATAACCTTATTAACTTTGGCATTTAAAGATTTACATTTTTACTCTTCCCCCCCCCACCAAGTGATTAATTTTTTTGCTTTATGCCACCTGTGTTAATTTAAAA